>NC_143585.1:96050912-96662900 GCF_048544385.1 Mastigoproctus giganteus | reverse complement strand
GATCTTTTTGCAGTAGCAGACTGTCATTAACAACCTTGCCAACCTTTGTATCATCTGCAAACTTGGACATTAAGCCTGATATACCTTCATCAATATCATTGATAAATACAGAAAACAAAAGTGGACTCAACACAGAACTCTGGGGGACTCCACTAATAACACGAAGAGCAGTGTTCATTGATTACCACTCTCTGTCTCCTCCTACTCAATCATCCTTTTATCCATTGTAGCAACCTTTTTTTTTTTTTTTTTTTTTTTTTTTTTTTTTTTTAATGTGAACCCCAAACACGAGAGGTATTAGAACCTATAGTACTTAGTACCGTGCTTGGGTTGAAGATTGAGAAGACGAAAGAAGATATTTGTTGACATTGGACTTGAACTTCTGTAGATTGTAATTTTCAGCAAATACGTATGAAGGAAGGTTGTTCCAGAATGTTGAATGAATAAATAAGGAAGATGAAAAGTTGGTTCTCTGGGTTTGAAGTTGGACAGTAGATGGATGTTGGCTGGTGGCAGCATGTGTTCGGACTGTTTTGAAAGAGAGAGCGGGAATTATAGAAGCCAATTCAGAAGAACAGTGCCCACGGAAGTATCTGTAGAAAAGGCATGCAGCAGAAACAGTACGTCTATGAGAAAGCGAGTGGAGAGACTCCGTTAGAGATGAATCATTAATTAACCTAACTGCCCTCTTCTGAATGGAATCAAGAAGCCTGAGAGAGGTTTTGGGGGCACCACCCCAGATGTGGGAACAGTATTCCATGGCAGGGCGGATTTGCAATTTATACAGAGTGAGCAGCAGAAAGGCGGCAAAGAATAGGAGTAAGCTCAGGAGCACAGGTTTTGAGAACAAGTGGAGAAATACCATCGGGACCTGGAGCTTTCTTAGCATCAAGATTATCAAAATCCTTCTGATATTCTTTTGATGGAAGACCACAGGAGGCATTGAATAGAGCGTGTTGGGAATGGTGGGAGGTGTTTTACCAAGATCATTAATACATGAGCTGGAAAAAAAATGGGATGCTAGCAGGTCAGCTGTATCCTTAAGCTGAAGTGACAACAGAACCATCTGGTTTGGACAGAGTTTAGTCCTTGAGGTTGTCACAGACATTCTCTCAGATATGCCAGACAAGCTGTACTTGCTACCTGGGAGTCTAAAACACTGTTGGAACTGATATTCAGGTGACACTCAAGTCACGTGGACCCAATTTCGGCGAAGTCCGGTCTGTGACAGCCAAATCCTCTGCTTGTACCTTCACGATGGTGGGACTGTTAGTAATCCTGGGTATAACCTCCATGCACAAGTACATGGTGGGTGACCACCCAGGTGTGAACCAACGTAAGCAGGGGTTGATGTGTGGTGCCCACACCACATGGAGGAGCGCCGCCCCTCTATGTTACCAGGCAATACTAGGTGGTAGATGACTCTCATCAACCGGTGAAATACCACCACTTTGCTTATTGGAGGCTTGAAGTGGTGGAACTTGCCTATAATGCCATACTGCTCCAATTTGTACAGTAGTCTTCCATGTACAACAGTATCAAAAGCTTTCCTGAAATCCAAGTATATGATATCAAAATTATTTTTTGCCTCCAGTTCCTCTCTGACCATGTCATAGTATTTAATCAGATTGGTCAGACAAGACTTCCCCTTAACAAACCCATGCTGTGTCTGAATTATTACTTGTCTAGATGATCCTGCAATGCATCTTTAATCAGTGACTCCATTATTTTCCCTGAAACAGAAGTTAAATAACTGGTCTGTAATTACTCGTGTCACCCTTAGATCTCCCTTTGTGAATTGGGGATACATTTGCACATCTCCAGTCCATGGGGACCTCCTGATTCCAGATGATGCTCTCATAATTATGGCTAAGGGTTTGCTTACCCCTTTGCCACCTCATTTAATATAACTGGATAGATCCCAAGCATCCCAGGTGCCTTTGTTATATTTAACTTCAACAATTTCTCCTCCACTTTACTCTTAGTTATTACAAAATCATTTAGCTCCATGTTAGAGTTTAATATGCTTTTGTTCTCCAGTTCCCTATAGAATTCCTGATACGTGAATGTAGATTCAAAATACTCATTTAGTTTGCCAGCTATCTGAGCAGGATCATCTATAGTCAAACCATCAAAATGAAGTGGGACAATCTGATTCACCCCCTTCTAGAGTTTACATAAGTGAAGAACTCTTTGCATCCTTTGCCAAAGATTTCTCGTAATCTGCTTTTGCCTGGCTATACTCCTTTGTGACTTGATTACAGACTAGCTTATATCTACCATAGTTCTGTGTCGCCCGATAATTTAAATGCATTCGATGCATTTTTCTTCTCTGTCATGAGTCTCATTAGCTCATCTGATATCCATTTGGATCTAAACCTTGAACAGTATTTCTTAGTAGATATGAAATGCCTTGTAGCTTCCAAGATTAATTCTTTGAATGCTTCCCATTTAGAATTTGCTGTTGGTAACATCATCAGTTGGTCCCACTGTATTGAATTTAAAAAAATCTCAGACCTCTTGCTACCATTTCCTTAAATACGGATATTCAAGTAATTCTCCAGTGGGACAAACAATTTAGTTAATTTTAATTCTTCTACAACTCAGTCCTGTCTTATATCTCGCAAAAAGGATTCTACTTCTATGCTTATCTTCTGTGACATTCAGATTTCTAGACAAGATCACATATCTCTTTTAGGGATTACCCTGACTTCTACTCTTGCTTGGCATAAGCACATTACAAATATTGCTTCCTCTGCACCTAAAAAAAAAAAAAAAAACAAACTGGGTTTTCTCTTTCAATCTTGGCATTACTTTTCTTCTAAACAGTTACTCACTGTACAAATTTCAAATCTGCCCAACCATGGAATATTGTTTCCACATCTGGGGCAGTGTCCCTATAACCCCTCTCAGGCTTCTAGACTCCAGTCAAAAGATGGCAGTTAGGTTAATTAATGACCAATCTCTAACAAATCCTCTCCACTCTCTGTCTCATGGTCATTCTACTGCAGCTGCATATCTTTTCTATGGGTATTGTTCTTCTGAATTGGCTTCTATAATTCCTCCTTTCTCTCTCTTCTAAATGAGTACAAACACTAGCTACAACCAGTCAACCTCCTTTTACTGTCCAACTTCAAACTTGCAGAACCAACTTTTCTTCTTCCTCATTTAACTTTTCAACTTCCATTTTCTGGAACGACCTTTCTTCACACGTATTTCCCAAAAATTGAAAGCTATGGAAATTCAAATCTCATATCAACAAGTATCTTTGTAAAAAATATTAAAATAATTATAAAATAATAATAATAAACATAGGAGACAAAGAATTTATGTTTAGAGAGAACTGGTTTAGAATATTACCAGGCGTTTAGGTAAGCTAGAGATGTGTATGAGACATAATATCAAGGCGCCTGCGTAGCACACGCTTCTTGATTAGACCGGGGTTCGAGCCCGTAAACACCAAATACGGAGGATGCGGAAAGGTCAGGGAATGACCACCGCATACCCTGGAGCAATATGGCCTTAGTTACTAATGCTCCTAAAAAACAGACAACAACAACAACAACATAATATCAAGAACCCGTGCAATATTTTTATTATTTTGCCTACTTATAAATATGTAGGAAAGATAACAAGATAAAAACCATTGTTAGAAATAAATAAAACAACCAAAGTGATGAGGGAAGAGAACATTTTTATAAACTACAAACTGAAACTGTAGTTGCAAAAACAGAAGATAAATAAGTAACATAGCTGTATGTTGAAAACCACTCAGCAAAGAATATTTCTTCTTTCAGATATGAAAAAAGACAAGTAGCATCCCCTGATACTGAAGTAACATGGTTGATTGAAGTAAATTGCATTTCAACAAATATTGATAAAAAGACTATAAAATGTAGTAATTATGTCTTGGAGATAGAAATAAATGGAATTGAAATGAATAAGTAAGAAATAAATATAACAAGAAATAAACAGTAAATCATTTAAGGTTATTAAAGTCATAAAGTGTGGAGACTGCTACTGAGTGGAAAACTACCATGTAGATATACACTATATAGCTGTATGGAGTGAACCAATTACAATTTGAATTTATAAACTTTTAGGATAAAGTAAGAACACTTATTAACATGTCATTTGATAAAATTAACAGGAAATTCATTGTCACACGATTTATTGAGATGATTCTGCAGTATTTTATTAAACAGTATTTTGTTGCTGCATATTTCAGTTCTGACAATGTGTTACCAATGTACACTGGTGTTCAAAGAAAGTGCATCACCAAGAATTTCACATTTCTAAGCCTTTTTCTTGATGTTATGTTACATCAATGACTATCATCACAAATAGAAAATAAACAAAAGATATTTATTAATAGTTAAGGCAAAGCTAAGTAATATTTGACAGGTGCTCTCAAAATATTCCAGAATGAGCATTTGCAACCTTCATACAACAGTTTTGGTAAACACAGTAATTATGGCTGAAATGTTATCAGAAGCCTTCAGTTTGTTTCAGTTTATCATTTTAAATGGAAAACAAAATGAAAGGTACAAACTAATATTTAGTTGAACTGCCTCCAGCCCTGATGACAGCAGCACACCATCGAGGCATTGACAAGATCAATTTCTGAAGATAATCAACTGATAGTTTGTGGTTCCAAACACGAATTATGCCTTCCTGAAATTCACGAAGGGTCTTCGGTTTCTTTCTGGCAACTGCAGATTCCACACGATGCCTACAATTCTCTATAGGATTCAGGTCCGAGCTGTTTCCTGGCCAGCTAAGAGTTGTGATGGACTGCTCTTCCAACCATTTTTTTAAACCTGTAACAATTGTAAACACATTACTGTCAAACCTGTAATTCAGAAATGAAGCTAAAGTAACTACAGAAGTGCCTACTTACACTTTTCACCCGATGACAAGGAGCAGAGTCATCCTGAAAGATGCAGTTATTTGGTAGGTTGAAATGGTCTCTAATGGTTGGCAGCAATTTGCTTTCCAATATAGCCAGGTATCCATTGGCATTTATAGAACCTTTTATAAACTGCAGGTGGCCGACCTACTCTGTGATACGAAATACACCCCCATATCAAATTGCTGGTAGGGAATTTCACTGTAGACACCGTACAGTCTGGATGGTATTCTTCACTATGTCTACTGCGAATCGTTTGTCTCCTGTCAAAGTGACAGGAGACAAACCTGTCACCTGATCCCTGCCATCTCAGGGATCCATTTGACATGCTTCTTACACCAAATTAATCTGATCTTTTTCATTTTTTGTGTGAGGTGGGGCTTCTTCTTAGGATGACGGGCTACAAGTCCATTTTTGAAGAGGCGTCTTCTGGCTGTTACTGCACTTGCTGCCACTCCCGTATGTTCTTTCCATTCTCTTTTCAGCTCAGACGAAGAAGCTTTATGGTTTTTAAGGCATAAGTGCTTCAAAACTGTCCTGATTTGGCATAGAGACTCGTTTGCATCTGGTTCCTTTTTTTTCCTATCAGCAGAACTAGTATTCTTGAGTTTGGAAAGAAATCTACTCACTGTTCACTGATTACACTCTATAAGCAATATGATGGGAAGAACATCCTTCCTCACATAAAGCAACAATAGCATTCTTTTTTCATGGCATCAAATGCACGCAACTCTCCATCCTGACACAAGCAAGGAATGACTGCAACTCTTGCAGAGCCTGCTTATATAGCTGAAAGTAACAGCTGATGCAATATTACATCTCCTACGCATGTCATCTTATCTGATGCAATCTGTAAGAAATATTGCCATATACTTATGTTATTCGGACGACAATTACAGTTTTAAGGGGTGATGCACTTTTTTTGAACACCAGTGTATTTTTATGCATTTTAACAAATATCCAGTGTGTCAGATATATTTGTCACTATTCTGCCTTTTATCATAATTTATACAGTATATATGTAAATGAATAATTTGGCTTAAGAACCGAAACGCTTAATTTTTAAAAAAAAACTTAAGATTCCAAAACTGTTGAAAAAAAATACCCTGTATTCCAAGATATATCATTTGTAAATTTCTAACCATGTTTCAACTGATTTTGTTACAGGGTTATGGACAAGTTGTATCATTAGCTCTCTCAGAATTTAACAGGTATGGGAGTTTAACAGATACTAAATTTTAAATAAAGACATTTAAAATAATAATGTTTAATAATTTTACATAAAATAATATATTTTTTATTTGTTGGACAATATAGGACATTTTGTCAACAACAGCAGTTAGAACCTCAGGGAGGATTTCTGTCAACACTCACAAGCATGGTAAAGATTTTTATTATTACTGTTCTTTATTGCATTAACAATACTGCTTTTGCCTTAGAACATATAATATTATATGTAATGTAGCTAGAACAATTATTTTTGTTAATTTTATTTTAGTTTATTGCTTGAACAAAATCTGATTTAAAATTAGCAACAAGGTTTCTAATTCTAGCAACATTGCTGGAATATGAATGTCAAAACAATTGGCTTTCTTAGAAAGAGGGTTTGTGCTTTTTTCATTTTAGTCTACCCACATTTTTTAGAGGTTGGCAGTATATTCCCTGTGAAAAGATATCTTTTTTTTGTCAGTATTACGATAAAGTTTTGGTATTGACAAAATTATGCAACGAAGCAAGTTTATGTAGCATCAGCAAAATAAAATAAAACATACTAATTGTAACTAATGTTACTGTCATTCAATTTTGTTGAACATATAGAATAGTTGTTGTTAATCAGTAACCCATAGACCTATTGATGGAATTGGGAAGAGCCTTATGAAGAATGACTCTTTAAAAAGTCTCCTCAACATGTGTTAATCTCTGGAAAGTGTTGTAATTTCCTCAAGTTCCAAGGACATACTGTTTCAACTGAATGTTGGGTCAGATCTGAGGTATTAACTTTACCAAGTTGCTTGTTGTTTTTTTGTTTGTGGAACCTTTTGAATAGCTTTTTATCACTCCATCCTGCATAAATACTTTCACAAATGCCTGAATTAATGTAATACGTGAGATGTTTAATTTCACTTTATGTTAGGGCGTGTGTGTGTGGGGGAAGGTTTTAAGAGTTGTTGGATGTTCCTGGAAGCACAGAATTTTATTTTTTATAAGATTATTTTATTTCGTGCTTTCTGGCTAACTGGGCAGTTATTACTTTTTCTTGAGATGAATGACATTTAGTATTAGTAGTGGTAAATGATGCAGAAAAAAAAAAACACTACTTCCGGTATAACCTTCAACTCCTCCAATAATATGTCTAGTTCTTCCTTAAATTTATTCAAACTGCCACTTCCGAAACACCACATGGAACTTTGTTCCAACAATCAACTACTTGCTGGCTGAAAGCAAATTTTTTAATATTATTTCATATATGAAAATAAATTTCATATTTTCAGAATATGAAATTTATTCATATTCTGAAAAAAATATTCAGAATATGAAAAAATATTCATATTCTGAGTATATGAATGCCCAGAGAGCATTTATATGATGGCATCTTCCTCTTGCTCGATGATCAAGAGGAAGATGCCATCAGCATTTAACTTATGCAATCAATTCAAAGCTTTAAACAACTCAGTCAGATCTCCTTGCAGGTGTCTTCTTTCGAGACATTATAATTTGAAGAAGTGATGCCTTTTTTGGTAAAAATACCATTTTGTTCTTCTCACTAATCTTGTTGCTCTTTTCTGCATCTGTTCCAATTGATCCACGTCCTTCCTAAAATGTGGCTTCCAGACCTGAATGCAGTACTGAAGATTTGGCCTAATTATTACCTTATACGATGGCATAATCATCTTTTTATTCCTGCTGGAAAAATTTCAGTATATCATTCACAAAACCCTCATGAGTTGTCCTATGTAGCTTCTCTATGCTATTTAGAGAACTTCATGTTTGACTGCACAATTATCTACAGGTCTTTTTTGTTCTCTATTACCCTCAGCGTGAAACCACACAGTATCAAACTGAGGGTAGTGGAGATGTCAACATTAAACTTCAGTTGCCACTTTGCAGCTTATCTGCCTATTTTTCCTCAAACTTATTTAATAGCGTACTATGATTACTATCTAGAAAAGTTGGGCAGATGGGCTGAGAAGTGGCAACTGAAGTTTAACATTGACTCAATGCAAAGTACTGCATATGTGTAGAGGTAACCCCAGAGAAATGTACCAATTGTGTGGTACTGCACTTAGGGTAGTAGAGAATGAAAAAGACCTGACAGTAATTGTGCAGTGAGATATGAAGTTTTCTGACAGTGCAGATAGGCTGCCAGAGCAGATCATGGGGTATTGTCAATGATATACAGGAATTTTGCTAGTAGGGAAAAGCAGGTGATTATCCCTTTGTATAAGGCAATGGTCAGGCCATACCTTGAGTACTGCATACTGTCTGGAGGCCTCATTTTAGGAAGGATGTAAAGTTGCTGGAACGGGTACAGAGAAGGCCAACAAGATTGGTGAATGGAACAAAGGGTTGCTCTTACCAAGAAAGACTTAAGTGCCTAGTCTCCAGAATCTACAGTTTGCAGATTCTGGAGACTAGGCACCTGCGAGGTGATCTGATTAAGGTGTATAAGGCCTTTTGTTGTGCAGACTCAATTCTGATGGGATTCTTCCTCCTGCTCAGATTGCAAACCTGAGGGGGCATAAATTCCAATTGAGGAAAGACAGTTGGAAATTTGCCTTTAGCCAGTTGCTGGAACAAACTTCCATCTGTCATGAAAGTTGATAGATTAAATAAATTCAGGGAGGAACTAGACACACTTTTAGAGGGAATGGATGTGTGAAATGTTTTTTTTTGGCTGATGCTACATAAGCTTGCTTTATTACATCATGTGCATCTACTATTACTGTCATTAATGACCCTGCCAACCTCTATCATCTAAGACTTATACATTAAGCCTGATATGCCTTCATTAATAAATATTTGAAACAACAGTAGGTTCTGTACTGAATCCTAGTGCACTGTATTTTTGACATTAGTCCAAGAAGAGCAGTGCCCATTGATAACCATTTTCTCTCTCTTCTTCTTTCGACTAAACCAGAGGTTCCCAAACTTTCTCGGTTCACAGCACATTGATGTCTCAGTAATTTTTTCACGGTGCCACTAGGCCAAAAGAAATACCTAACCGTTCCGTTTATTAAGTAGTTAGGTCTAAACAACTTAATAAGTAATGTTGAAACTGTAAATTACCTTGAGCTATAGTTTGTGTGGTGTCCGACAGATGTCTAGTATTGCTGTTTCCCTCGAAAATTTAAAATACCCTGCAGCATCCTGTGAGTTTGTTGTGCTACCATGGGGTGCCGCGGCGAACAGTTTGGGAACTGCTGCACTAAACTATCCCTTTATCCATAGCAGTAATTTGCATCTAATGCCATGCTGCTCCAATTTGTGCAGCAGTTTTTAATGTGGAATGCTGTCAAAATTTATGATGTCAGAATTATTGTATTATATGATGTCAGAATTATTTTTTACATTCAGTTCCTTTGTTATGGCTCCATGGAATCTAGCCAGATTGGTCAGACAAGATCACCCTTTAACAAAGCTGTGTTGTTGCTGCTGTATATCTAGATAGGAATGCAGTTATAGAGCTGTGCTGTCATTGCTGTATAATTGCATTTCTGTCTAGATGGCCTTGTATTACTTCTTTAATCAGTGACTCCATTATTTTCCTTGAAACAGAAATGAAGTTGGATAATGTATGCATATAAAGTTTATATGTGGTTATTATTCACATAATAAACATTTTATGAAAATGTTTATTGAACTTGTGAAATACATTGTGGAAATACTACTGGTTAGAAAATTGAGTAAATGGACACACTGAAATATTTAATTAGTTTATTGGTATGAAAGAACAAACTGATACATTTAGACCCAAACAGTCCCTATTAATGGATGAATAAAATTGTCTGGATTTTGGGATCTAAAAAGTTTAGGAGATATCTAACCACACCAGACTTAAATCTATTCTAAGATCAAGTGATAGTCTTCTACATTTTATAAAACCAAAAATCCAGGCTGGTAGATAATTTTCAGTATAGAAATCTGAAACATCGCCAATTTTAATTACGTATTTGGACTGTTCTAATTATACTAATTTGTCCTGTAATAATACCAGAAAAGTAATTACATATTTTGTGTGAAACATTAGAAACATACCATATGTTACTGTAAAAGCCTGAAATCTGGTAAATCCTTGGTTTTACCAATTTGCACTGGTAAAAGCCCAAAAATTGGATTTTTACCAAAGCATTTTAGTAACTCTTAGGATTTACCAGTTCATAGCACTTATCATTTTATGTCCAACCTTTCCCACTCTGATATAGCAAATCTTTACATTACTAAGTTTGTTTTGCTGAAAGAATGATCACCATCATCATTCTTTCAGCAAAACAAACTTACCACCATTCAAAATAAGTAATTATAATTATTTTATTATTATTCTTATTTTTTCAGAAACGTTTTGTTCACAAATTATAGTGTAGAAACAGAAACATATAAATCATAGGAACACAAACCATAAACAGATATAATTTAATACCTTATTCAATTTATTTGGAATATGTTGAATTTACTACCTGGGCAACTTTGTGGGATATTAAACATATCCATCCTATTCCCTTGTTTAAAAATCGGAAAAGTGAATGAAGCAGAAAATAATCATTGCTTCCTTTTTTGTGCTATTTGGTCACCTCTTTTCTGATTTTGAAACAAGGGCTTGACAGAGAAACCTGCTGTCTCTGCAAGATTGCTAGGTAACACTCACTATATTTTGAATATTGTGAAATTCACCTCATTGTTTAAAGATCGGAATAGATGATTGGACTCTGTGAAAAAGCAAAGAGATGATAATTTACTGCCCCGTTTGCTTTTCTGATTTTTAAACAACGGCATAGGGGGAAATACATCAGCTATTCACGCAAAGTTGTCTGGGTAGCACATTCACTCCATTCTCCAAATATGATGAATATCCCTCCTTATATCCTTGTTTAAAAATTGGAAAAAGAGGAGAAATTATCAGACAGTGCAAAAAAAAAAAAAAAAAAGAAAATAATGATAATTTCCTGCTTCATTTGCTTTTCTGATTTTTCTGATGAACTAGGGCATAAGGGAAACATACACCGATGAACCAAAACATTATGACCAGTGAGTCGTTATGCCAATCGAAGCAACTGCAGGTGAACTACTGTGCGTGTGTGGATCAGGACACGGTATAAAAAAACACCTGATACTGATCTCCGTTAATCAGTGTTACTCTTGTTCTTCAGATGGGAAAGGCAGCGGACGTAAGCAAGTTTGACAAAGGCCAAATTGTAATGACCAGATGACTGGGTCAGAGCATATCCGAAACGGCATGGCTGGTGGGGTGCTCATGGCCAGCCGTGGTAAGTACCTGCCCAACGTGATCTGAGGAGGGGGGAACCCATGAACTGCCAGGAAGGTGTTGGATGATCACGGCTCATCGATGCTCAAGGTGAGCGAAGGCTCTCCTGGATGGTACGTGGCAACAGAAGGGTGACTGCGGCGCAACTTGCTGGTAATTGGATTGCTGGTGATGGGAGTAATGTGTTATAACACAGCACATTGAACCCTGCTGAAGATGGGACTGCTCCAAGTGCCCATGCTAACCACGGTTCACCGGTGAAAGCGCCTACAATGGGCACGTGAGCATCAAAACTGGACCTTGAGTGATTGGAAGAAGGTTGTCTGGTCCGATGAATCACGTTTTCTGTTGCACCATGTGGATGGCTAGGCACGTGTGCGTCGTTTACCTGGAGAAGTGATGGTGCCTGAATGCACCATGAGATGAAAACAAGCCGATGGCGCTAGTGTCATGCTTTGGGCGATGTTCTGCTGGGATACCCTGGGTCCAGTTATCCATGTGCCGGGCACTCTGACATCTACTACCTACCTAAACATCATTCCCAGAGGGTCTACCCCTCTGGCAGTGCAGTCTTTCAGCAGGATAATGCACCATGCCACACTACCCAGATTGTTTGAGACTGGTTTGCGGAACATGAGGAAGACTTCCATCCCATCCAATTATCATTCCATTGCCCTGGCCTCCAAATTCCCCAGACATCAATCCCATGGAGCATCTGTGATTTGTGTTGGAAAAGAAACTCTGATCAGCGGCTTCTCAACCATGGACCTTACAGGAGTTAAAGGATCTGCTGGTTATGTGTTGGTACCAGATACCAAGACATATTTAGAAATCTTGTAGTGTCCATGCCTTGCCGGGTATGAGCTGTTTTGGCTGCATGTGGAGGACCAACGTCATATTAGGTAGGTGGTCATAATGTTTTTGCTCATCGGTGTATCTCCTATCTTTTCAAGGTTGCATGAGTATTTGGAGTGCCTAATATGTTGTTCAGTGGTTCAGTCATAAAGGGAAAGAATTTGCGAAAGTAATTATCAAATCGGCTTTGACCAATGCAAACTGTTAAAGGATATGATTTAATGTATCAGAGCAGTAATAATGCAAAATAAAGTGAAATGTATTGACATTTTAGACTATTTGGTGCAAGTCTGAATTTCGGACTTTTACCAAGGCAAGTTGGTAAAACCTAGGATTTACTGGATTTTGGGCTTTTGTTGTTGCATATACAGTTTTTTTGTATATAGAGTTTAAATTGAACATGAATGATTTTTTTTTTTTAAGCACTAAATTAATGGGTTAACCATTAATGTGGTAGGAGTAAGGAGAGTTTCTTCTTAATCATACTGTCTTTTTTTTGAAGATCTGAAATTTTCCTTTTGAGAAAACTTTTATTGTATTGCTGTTTTTCATAGTATTATGCTTCCTTTCTCTTAGAACACAAAAATATTTCTTGTATCCCTTGTCAGAATTAGCATATATTTAATATGAGAAATAGCTATGTGTAATTTAACTTTTAATTTAATTTCTTTCAGTAACATTTAATTTCCTTACTTTCTTCTTCGTCACTTCTTGTACAGGTTTCTTGCCTTGAACTATTATTGCTATTTCTTCTTTCATTGTCATATGGGTATCTTGCCTCATCTTCTTCTAGCCATGTTCTTACATGCCCCAAATTAACATCCTTTTTTAACTGTTGTGCAGTACATTTTGGTGCTTTTGATTCTTGATTTCACTTATATCAACATGAATATCATCATTGTTTAATAGCTTTTCCTTACACTTGCTGTACTTTGTTTTTAGGCACACTAATATATATATATATATATATATATATACACACACACCTAAAGTGCCTGTTGCTATCTTCACCATCTCTTCCCCCCCCCAAATTTCATTAAAATTGAACCAATAGAAATCCAGAAATTATTTCTCTTTTTTTAATACATATCACATAGGCTATCCATGCATTGTCTGTCTAGATATAACTTGACTCCCATAAATAGGTTTTCATGAAATTTTATATTTGGCTGTTTTAGAAACATTTTCAAGCCATCCTAAATTTCATTAAAATCAGCAGTTATTATTTATTTTTTCATACATGTCACATAAGCAAATGCAGCCCAATTCTAGGGGTCAATGGTAAACATTAGCATTAGTAGAGGCATTTGATGCAAGAAAGCAAGCTTATGCAGCATCAGCCGAAAAAAAAAAAAAAAAAAACCCACTTCCACTTCACCCCTCTGTTCGTTTAAAATACCTGTCCAGCTGAGCCTTAAACTTATTTAGGCTATCAACCTCCACCACAAGGGATGGAAGTCTGTTCCACCAACCAACTACCCGCTGGCTAAAGGCAAATTTCCGCACGTCTATCCTACATCTGTCTTTCCTCAATTTGAATTTATACCCTCTCAGGTGATTTTTCTGAGCTAGAGGAAGAATCCCATCAGCATTGAGCATGCTTAAACCATTCAAGGCTTTATACACCTATCAGATCACCTCGCTGGTGCCTAGTCTCCAGACACTGTAATTTGCAAAACTTAAGCCTTTCTTCGTAAGAGCACCCCTTTGTTCCATTCACTAATCTTGTTGCCCTTCTCTGTACTCGTTCCAGCAGCTCTACATCCTTCTTGAAATGAGGCCTCCAGACCTGTATACAGTACTCTAGGTGTGGCCTGACCATTGCCTTATACAATGGAATAATCACCTCCTTATCCCTGCTGGAAAAATTCCTGTATATCATTGACAATACTCCATGAGCTACTCTTGCAGCCCGTCTGCACTGCTCAGAGAACTTCATATCTGCCTGCACAACCACCCCCAGGTCCCTTTCATTCTCTACCACTGTC
This sequence comes from Mastigoproctus giganteus, assembly GCF_048544385.1. Classification (NCBI taxonomy): domain Eukaryota; kingdom Metazoa; phylum Arthropoda; class Arachnida; order Uropygi; family Thelyphonidae; genus Mastigoproctus; species Mastigoproctus giganteus. The sequence goes on along the minus strand of NC_143585.1, from coordinate 96,648,667 downwards.
AGTGTAGTACCACAGAGTTGATACGTTGCTCTGGGGTTGCTGTTTCCCATGTGTAGTACTTTACATTTGTCAATGTTAAACTTCATTTGCCACCTCTCAGCCCATCTGCTCAACCTTTCCAGATCCTGTTGCAGCAGCATAGTGTCAGTAGTGTCCTTGACAACCCTGCCAACCTTTGTATCGTCTGCAAACTTGGACATTAAGCTTGATATACCATCATCAATATCATTTATAAATACAGAAAACAATAATGGACCCAACATTGAGCCCTGAGGGACTCCACTAATAACATTAGTCCACGATGAACAGTGTCCATTGATTACCACTCTCTGTCTTCTCCCCTCAACCACCCCTTTATCCATAGCAGCAATTTGCCTCCAATGTCACACTGCTCCAATTTGTGTAGCAGTCTTCCATGTGCAACAGTATCAAAAGCCTTTCTAAGATCCAAGTATATAATATCAAAGTCCTGCATCCAGTTCTTTTGTGACTGCATCATAGTATCCAATCAAGTTGGTCAGGCAAGACTTCCCCTTAACAAAACCATGCTGTGTCTGAGCTATAACTGAAGTCTTGTCTAAATGATCCTGCAGTGCTTCTTTAACCAGTGCCTCCATTAATTTTCCTGGAACAGAAGATAAGCTCACAGGTCTATAATTACTTGTGTCAGCCTTTGATCCTTCTTTGTGAATTGGGGTCACATTTGCACATTTCCAGTCTATGGGTACCTCCCCTGAGTCCAAGGAAGCTCTCATAATTATGGCTAAGAGTTTGCTTACTTCCTTTGCTGCCTCCTTTAATATAACTGGATAGAGTTTTCTGAGCAATGCAGACAGGCTGCTAGGGCAGGTCATGGGGTTTTGTCAATGATATATAGGAATTTTGCTAGCAGGGAAAAGGAGGTGATTGTCCCTCTGTATAAGGCAATGGTCAGGCCACGCCTTGAGTACTGCGTACAGGTCTGGAGGCCTCATTTTAGGAAGGATGTAGATTTGCTTGAACGTGTACAGAGAAGAGCAACACGATTGGTGAGGGGAATGAAGGGATTCTCTTACCAAGAGAGGCTTAAGTTCTGCAAATTGCAGTGGCTGGAGACTAGGCACCTGCGCGGTGATCTGATTGAGGTCTATAAGGCCTTGAATGGGTTGAGCACGCTGAATTCTGATGGGATCCTTCCACTTGTTCAGATTACGAACCTACGGGGACATAAGTTCAAATTAAGAAAGGACAGATGTAGAATAGATGTGCGGAAATTTGCCTTTAGCCAGCGGGTGGTTAATTGCTGGAACAAACTTCCATCTGTCGTTGTGGAAGTTGATAGGTTAAATAAATTTAAGGAGGAACTGGACAGGCATTTGGAGGGAATGGTGTGATGATTTTTTTTTTTTTTTTTTTTTTTTTGGCTGATGCTGCATAAGCTCCTACACTTGCTTTCTTGCATCATGTGCCACTACTACTACTACTACTACCCCGGGTGCCTTTCTTGTGTTTATCTTCAACAGTTTCTCCTCCACTTTACTCCCACTTATTTCAAGATTCTGTAGCTTACTGCTAGAGTTGAATACACCTCTGGCATTCCCCTTGCTGAATAACTCCTCATGTGTGAATGTCGATGCAAAATATTCATTTAGTTTGTTAGCTACCTGAGCAGGATCATCAACAGTTGACCCATCAATATCAAGTGGACCAATCTGATTCATCCCCTTCCTTCTAGAGTTTACATAAGTAAAGAACTCTTTGCTGTTTTTCTTTGCATCCCTTGCCAAGGATTTCTCGTAATCTGCCTTCGCCTGCCTAACCTCCTTTGTAACTTGGTTGCATATCAACTTGTATCTATCATAGGCTTCTGTGTCATGTGTTAATTTGTAAGTATCCCATGCATTTTTCTTCTCTGCCATATGCCTCATTAGTTCATCTGACATCCATTTTGGCCTAAACCTTGAACAATATTTCTTAGTTGGTATGTAAAGCCTAGTAGCTTCCAAGATAAGTTCTTTGAATGCTTCCCATTTTGCATTTGCTGTTGGTAACATCATTAGTTGGTCCCACTGTATAGAATTTAAATACTGTCTCAGTCCATCGTAGTCGCCTTTACGGAAGCAGTAACCCTTCCCTTTACCCCTAATGGTAGTTACCTCTTTGAGTAAATCCCACTTCAGCACACTGTGATCACTGACACCTAGTGGTTCATTTATCTGCAGATTCTTAATGCATGAAGAATCACTGCTGATAATCAAATCAAGAGTATTACTCCCTCTAGTTGCCTCCCGAACATGCTGATGTAGAAAACAATCATCCAATAAATCCACAAAAGCCCTGCTAGTGTGTGAGTAACCAGCCCCCAAATTCCAGTCAATATCTGGGAAATTAAAATCTCCCATTATAAGACTCTCTGATTTACTGTCCCACTCTATTTCCCTGTACAGTTCCTTATTATACTCATCAGAGTCATTAGGCCTATAGCACACTCCTACTCTCAATTTTGATCTCCCAATGCTTATGTCACACCAAACTGACTCAACACTGCACTGTCCAGCGATGTCGACTGGCTTCACTTCCTTGGTTTTTATGTGTTTCTTAACTAATAGCATAACCCCTCCCCCCTTCCTATCCTGTCTATCCTTTCTGTCGACGTTGTACTCCCCAAATTGCAGTTCTGCATCCCTTATATCTGTGTGACACCACGTCTCTGATATCCCAACAATATCTGCCTTCGATGTTTTGAGCAATACCTCAAATTCATCAAATTTATTTACTAAACTCCTAGCATTGGTGTACACGCAAGTATACCTGCACCTGTTTCTATTCTTAGCTACCCTAACACAACCCATGTGTTTACTTGTACCGCAATGGCTCCCAGCAGTCTCTGAAATACCATGCATCTTGTTTTTCAGGCTTCTGCTCATTCTAATAGAAGCAGTGCAAGAATCTCTTTCACCTCTGCCAGTGGCTACTGTCAATCTATTGGTCTTTGTCTCCCCCCAAGCTAGCAGTTTTCTGACCCACCTAACACTGCCTCGATAGCATCAGCAAATATTCTTGCACCCTTTATATTTAAGTGTATCCCATCCCTGTAGAAGCAATCTCTCCTGTTAACAAGTACAGTCCAGGCTGAAAAAAATTCTACCCCTTGAGCCTTGCACAATCTTTCCAGGGCCGAATTGATTGACAAGGCTCTCATCATATACTCCCTCCTATTGTGTCTGGGCAGAATTGCAGACACTTTCAAATTCAACCCTAATTCTCGGCTTTTGTTCAACAGTGACCTGTACTTGTTAAGTAATTCTGCCGGTCTTCTACTCTTAATATTATTAGTGCCAACGTGTACAACTATATCACCTTTTGTGCCCTTAAATACTTAAATACTTTGTGCCCTTAAAAACATAATAATTATTACGTATCTCCATATACTGTATATTGCAGGTGAAGCACTGGATATTATGTTTATTGCCAACTGCCTATGAAGGATTGAATGGGAAATATGGCAGAGGTATAGAAATGAAATGTTTTTGGCTTACACGTAAAAGTCATTGCTTTTTGGTAATTTTTTTGTTAATTTATATGCATCTCATGCATTTTTCTTCTTTGTTACAAGTCTCATCAGTTCATTTGACATTTAGGTCTAAGCTTGGTCCTTGAGGCTGTCAGATATTCTCTCAGGTATGACAAGGTTGGGCTTGCTGCATGGGAGTCTAAACTTCTGATGGAACTGATATTCAGGTGACACGTGAGTCAAGTGGACAGAATTTTGAAGTTATCCAGTCATTCTGTGATAACTAAATCCTTTTCTTGCAGCTTTTGATGGTGGAACTGTTAGTAAACTGGGTATAACACCCACGTGCAATTCCTGAAATATGGTACCTAGTATACTGCTAATGATCACCCAGTTGTAAATTAACATAAGCATAGGTTGAGGATGATGTCAGAACAACTTTGACCAGTCATGATTCCAAGTAAGTGCCAAGTGCTGATGTTATTTCTCCACTTGTTCTCAAAACCTGTTCTTTTTTTTGAGCTTACTCCTATTCTGTGTCACATTTTTACATGCTCTTATTTCACTGCTGTTTTTCCTTCTTCTTGGAAATTCCCTTGTATCCAGCCAGTTCCTGAAAAGGGTGAGAAATCCCTCCCATCCAATTATCATTCCATTGCACTTATTTCTACTCTTTCTAATAACACACCACACAGAGGAATTCCATCCCTCTGTGTCATCTGGCAATATTAGATGGTAAGATGACTCTTATCAACTGGTGCAATACCTCCACTTTGCTTATTGGAGGCTTCAAGTGGCGAAACTCATATTTAGCCTCCACAGCAAATCTCCAGCAATCCACCATTTTCATCATGCAGTATGGGTGATGTCTTTTGGTGGTTTGACGGGGATCATGGTGAGATACATTCTTGCTTACATTTGTAGGGCACAGCTCTAAAATGTATTTGCATGCCAGCTGCTAGATAGTCCACCGGACCAAACCTATTGGTAACTTTCAAGAAAGCATCCAAATGTATAATCTTGCTGTCTCTGCTCTGCCAGATAGTGACTGGAGAGATTCCCAATGGTATGTATGTGTGTGTGGGGGGGGGGGCATTGGCAAGGCCACTTTAGGACAAGAAACTGGGTATATTCTTGCTATATGCCATATCCAAAAATTTCATTACTTTATACTTGTTCCTCCACCATCTCTTTACTACTGAATACATCATGAAGAGTCAAACTAATAGAATAAAGTTATCTGTGAAAAGATCAAAACCTCTCAAACACTTGCTTGTTAATTTCACAAATATATGTGGTTTCAGTACCAATCTCAGTGACTTTCGTTTCCACTTACAGTTTGCCAAGCCCCACTTACTTTTTATGACAGAATCCCAATCATTGGTTGATTCAACCACTGCTCATCTCAGTTCTAATTATTTGCTGTATGATTCTTTTCACTTCAAAGGTGGTACATGTGCATATGTCCACTCTGATATTCCCTGTCAGAGACGTAATTTGGAATCCCCTCCTTTCAACCTTTTCTGGCTTAAAATCTTTACCCTATTCTGTCATTCATTTGTTGCCTCTATCGTTTTCCCAACTCCAATAATCACTTGGAACTTTTTGACTTCCTTTCTTTGAAACTTGATTTTCTCCAGTCAAACTTTCCTAATAATGAGCTAATTTTCTTTGGAAATTTTAACGTTCATAACTCCATGTGGCTTCCATTTTCTAGTTACACGGACCCAGCTGGTTGAGATGCTGAGGCTTTTGCAATTATTAATGACCTTGCTCAGATTGTTCATTTACCTACCGAATACCAGACAATCTTAACCACATGGCCAACACTCTTAATAGTTTTCTCATGAACAAACATTCTAAGCACTTGGTCATTGTGATTGATGGTCTTAATGATGGTCTCTTCTCCAATGGAGCCTTTCTCTTGTGGGAATTCTTAGCCTCATGTTGTTTGGCATTACAAGAATGCAAAATGGGATGATCTGCGAGAGATCCATTCTTATTTTCTTTGTTGAATTACTGTTTTAAGCCTTCTGATATCAGTGTTTGCTCAGATCATGTCAGTGAAATTAATTTTTTTAGGGATGAAATCCTTTATTCCACACTCCACTCTAAGATCATGTCCTTTATCTGTTAAAATTTCTTGCATGCACTGTACCAAGTGAAAAGACTTCAGTGTTTAGAGAGAGAGAGAGAGAGAGTACACACAGTAAAACAACAACAAATAAACTGACACTAGGCACAGACATTCAAGATAGTACGTATTAGCATTAGTAGAGGCATATGATGCAAGAAAGCAAGCTTATGCAGCATCAGCCAGGAAAAAAAAAAAAAAAAAAAAAACTTTCATTTCACCCCTCCGTTCGTTCGAAATACCTGTCCAGCTGAGTCTTAAATTTATTTAGGCTATCAACTTCCACAACAAGGGATGGAAGTCTGTTCCACCAACCAACTACCCGCTGGCTAAAGACAAATTTCCGGACATCTATCCTACATCTGTCTTTCCTCAATTTGAATTTATGCCCTCTCAGGTGATTATTCTGAGCAAGAGCCAGAATCCCATCAGCATTGAGCATGCTCAAACCATTCAAGCGTTTATACACCTCTATCAGATCACCTCGCTGGTGTCTAGTCTCCAGACACTGTAATTTGCAAAACTTAAGCCTTTCTTTGTAAGAGCAACCGTTTGTTCCATTCACTAACTGTATTGCCCTTCTCTGTACTCATTCCAGCAGCTCTACATCCTTCTTGAAATGAGGCCTCCAGACCTGTATACAGTACTCTAGGTGTGGCCTGACCATTGCCTTATACAAGGGAATGATCATCTCCTTATCCCTGCTAGAAAAATTCCTGTATATCATTTGTAAGACACCATGAGCTACTCTTGCAGCCCGTCTACACTACTCAGAGAACTTCATATCTGCCTGCATAATTACCCCCAGGTCCTTTTCATTTTCTACCACTGTCAGTATAGTACCACAGAGTTGATACGTTGCTCTGGGGTTGCTGTTTCCCATATGTAGTAATTTACATTTATCAATGTTAAACTTCATTTGCCACCTCTCAGCCCATCTGCTCAACCTTTCCAGATCCTGTTGCAGCAGCATAGCATCAGTAGTGTCCTTAACAACCCTGCCAACTTTTGTATCGTCTGCAAACATGGACATTAAGCTTGATATACCATCATCAGTATCATTTATAAATACAGAAAACAATAATGGACCAAACACTGAACCCTGAGGGACACCACTAATAACATTAGTCCATGATGAGCAGTGTCCATTGATTACCACTCTGTCTTCTCCCTCTCAACCACCCCTTTATATATAGCAGAAATTTGCCTCTAATGCCACACTGCACCAATTTGTGCAGCAGTCTTCCATATGCAACAGTATCAAAATCCTTTCTAAGATCCAAATATATGATATCAAAGTTATTCCCTGCATCCAGTTCTTTTGTGACTGCATCATAGTATCCAGTCAAATTGGTCAGGCAAGACTTCCCCTTAACAAAACCATGCTGTGTCCGAGCTATAACTGAAGTCTTGTCCAGATGATCCTGCAGTGCTTCCTTAACCAGTGCCTCCATTAATTTTCCTGGAACAGAAGTTAAATTCACAGGTCTATAATTACTTGTCAGCCTTTGATCCTCCTTTGTGAATTGGGGTCACATTTGCACATCTGCAGTCTATGGGTACGTTCCCTGAGTCCAAGGAAGCTCTCATAATTATGGCTAAGGGTTTGCTTACTTCCTTTGCTGCCTCCTTTAATATAACTGGATAGATCCCATCCATCCCGGGTGCCTTTCTTGTGTTTATCTTCCACAATTTCTCTTCCACTTTACTCTCAGTTATTACAAGATTATCTAGCTTACTGCCAGAGTTGAATGCACCTCTGGCATTCCTCTCGCTGAATAACTCTTCATGTGTGAATATCGATGCAAAATATTCATTTAGTTTGTTAGCTACCTGAGCAGGATCATCAACAGTTGAACCATCGATATCAAGTGGACCAATCTGATTCATCCTCTTCCTTCTAGAGTTTACATAAGAAAAGAAATCTTTACTGTGTTTCTTTGCATCCTTTGCCAAAAATTTCTCGTAATCTGCCTTTGCCTGCCTAACCTCCTTTGTAACTTGGTTACAGATCAACTTATGTCTATCATAGGCTTCTGTGTCATGTGTTAATTTATATGTATCACAAGCATTTTTCTTCTCTGTCATATGTCTCATTAGTTCATCTGACATCCATTTAGGCCTAAACCTTGAACAGTATTTCTTAGTTGATATGTAAAGCCGAGTAGCTTCCAAGATAAGTTCTTTGAATGCTTCCCATTTTGAATTTGCTGTTGGTAACATCATCAGTTGGTCCCACTGTATAGAATTTAAATACTGTCTCAGACCATCGTAGTCGCCTTTACGAAAGCAATAACCCTTCCCTTTACCCATGATGGTAGTTAACTCTTTGAGTAAATCCCACTTCAGTACACTATGATCACTGCCACCTAGTAGTTCCTCTATCTGCAGATTCTTAATGCATGAAGAATCACTACTGATAATCAAATCAAGAGTATTGCTCCCTCTAGTTGCCTCCCGAACATTCTGATGTAGAAACCAATCATCCAATAAATCCATAAAAGCCTTGCTAGTGTGTGAGTGATCAACCCACAAATTCCTTAGCTGGGAAATTAAAATCCCCCATTATAAGGCTTTCTGATTTACTGGCCCACTCTATTTCCCTGTACAGTTTCTTATTATACTCATCAGAGTCATTAGGCCTGTAACACACTCCTACTCTCAATTTTGATCTCCCAGTGCTTATGTCACACCAAACTGACTCGACACTGCACTGTCTAGCAATGTAGACTGGCTTCACTTCCTTGGATTTTATGTGTTTCTTAACTAATAACATAACTCCTCCTCCTTTCCTATCCTTTCTGTAGACATTGTACTCCCCAAATTCCAGTTCTGCATTCCTTATATCTGTGTGACACCACGTCTCTGATATCCCAACAATATCCGCCTTTGATGCTTTTAGCAATACACCAAATTCGTCAAATTTATTTACCAAACTCCTAGCATTGGTGTACACGCAAGCATACATGCACCTGTTTTTTCTTAGCTACCCCAACACAACCCATGTGTTTACTTGTACAGCAATGACTCCCAGTAGTCTCTGAAATATCCTGCATCTTGTTTTCCAGGCTTTGGCTCATTCCAATAGAAGCAGTGCAAGAATCACTTTCACCTCTGCCAGTGGCTGCTTTTAATCTATTAGTCCTTGCATCCCCCCTCCCAAAGCTAGCAGTTTTCCGACCTACCTATCACTGCCTCGATAGCATCAGCAAATATTCTTGCACCCTTTCTATTTAAGTGTATCCCATCCCTGTAGAAGCAGTCCCTTCTGTTAACAAGTACAGACCAGGCTGAAAAAAATTCTACCCCTTGAGCCTTGCACAGTCTTTCCAGGGCCGAATTGATCGACAAAGCCCTCATCATATACTCCCTCCTATTGTATCTGGGCAGAATTGCAGACACTTTCAAATTCAACCCTAATTCATGGCTTTTTTTCAACAGTGACCTGTACTTGTTAAGTAATTCTGCCGGTCTCCTACTCTTAATATCATTAGTGCTATTAATTTATCACAAACAAAGAACATGGAAATTGTAGCTTTTGGCTACTGTATGTAGCCTTTATCAACTGGCTGAGCATTGGAAAGTAGTGGTTTATGTGTGTGATTGAACTTCAAGTACATAAGTGTGCAAGGCCATGGCAGAGAGGGGGGGGGGGTGGAAGGTGCCGTGGTCTTGGTTGATTGTAATTTCAGTGGTGCTGATGTGTGTCGATTCCAGCCAACAGCAGATCTTGAAATTATGTGGAAAGCTTATGATTTTAGCGTTGTTGGGCATGATTTTGTATCAATCCTGCCAACAGTGCACAGCTAATGCGAAATATATTGTCAGCTCTAGTGATAGTGATGTGGTGGTCCCAGAGATGGTTCCAAATGATGGATGGCTTTGCTGATGTAGCTAATGTCATAGTCCCAGCAGGGAATGCTAAAATCATAGGCTTTTCACTTAATTTCAAGATCCACCATTGTTTGGAATTAGCACAAATGAGTGCCACTGAAACTACAATCAACAGAGACTGTGGCACCCGCATACACCCCATCTTTGAGGCTCTCATACTTTGCAAGGTTGGCAGTTGCCATCACCATTCATCTACCTCAACCCTCTCCCTCTTCTCTCTTTCCCTCCCACCCCACCCTCTTCTATTCCTTTGTAATCCTGTCACCCCCCCCTGTCCGTGGCCTTTCACACTTACATACTTGAAGGTCAACCATGCACATAAAACCACTGCTTTTCAGTGCTCATCCAGTTGATAATGGCTACATACAGTAGCCAAAAGCTATAATTTCTGTGTTTTTTTTTGTACTAATTTAATATGTGCTATCTTGAATGTCTGTGCTTAGTGTCAGTTTGTTTGTTGTTTTGCTTCGTGTACTCTCTCTCTTCTCTCTCTCTCTCTCTCTCTCTCTCTCTCTCTAAACATTGTCAGTGCATGCAATAAATTATAATATGTATCCAACCCCCGACCTCCTGTGGTTCTTCAGTCATGTCATTTATCTAAATATTGGTTTTTCAAATAAATGTGCTGACTGATCAAGATAAGAATATTGCAATTGCCTTGCATCCAAATTTCCAACTTCATTTTCTGCCTATAGCTTGCAAAAATTGTAAAGCAGTTATTAATCAGTCCAAACTACATTTTGAACAGGCTAAGGGTAAATACTTGTTTCTTGTCCAAATGGTAGTTGAGCCTTCTGGCCTCTTGCCAAAGCTGTTGGCAAGAGGCCAGCAGAAAAGTTAGAAGAAAAGTAGGAATGGCAGCAGGTTAGCTTTATCTTCAGCTGAAATGGCAACAGAACCATCAGGTTTTGTTGCCATTTCAGCTGAAGATAAAGCTAACCTGCTGGAATTCTTACTTTTCTTCTAACTTTTGTATCAATGATAAACCACTTCCTACCATTCCCATTACAATCTATTCAGTGCCTCCTGTGGTCTTCCATCAAAATGATGTCAGAACAACTTTGACTAGTCATGATTCCAAGTAAGTGCCAAGTGCTGATGTTATTCCTCCACTTGTTCTCAAAACCTGTGTTCTTTTTTTTTGAGCTTACTCCTATTCTATGTCACATTTTCACATGCTCTTATTTCACTGCTGTTTTTCCTTCTGCTTGGAAATTCCCTTGTATCCAGCCAGTTCCTGAAAAGGGTGACAAATTCCTCCCATCCAATTATCATTCCATTGCACTTATTTCTACTCTTTATAATAACTTAGTTAATTTCAGTCCTAAAATTTATTCCTATCTTATATCTCTTAAAAAGCTACCCTCATGCTTAATTTCTATGACACTCAGATTTCTAGACTAGATCACATATATCAACTGACTTCTAATCTCTCTTGGCATAAGCACATCACAAATATTGCTGCACATCACAAAAAAAAAAAAAAAAAGAAGCCCAGACTGGTATTTTTTAGTTGGTATGAAAAGCCCATTAACTTCTATGATTACTTCCCTGAATGTTTGCCATTTAGAATTTGCTATTGGTAACATCATCAGATGGTCCCACTGTATAGAATTTAAAAATTGTCTGAGACCATTATAGTCACCTTATCAAAGCAAAAGCCCATTCTCTTACCCTTGACAGTAGTTTAGTAGTTATGTTCTTAAGTAAACCCCACATCAGAACACTGTGATCACTGTCGCCCAGTGGTCTTTTACCTTCAAATTGTTAATGCATGGCAAATTGCTGCTGATAATTAGATAAAGAGTATAGCTTCCTGTTGTTGCCTCTCTAACCTGCTGCTGCTGTAGTAAACAATCATCCAATAAATCCAGAAATGTCTTGCTAGTATCTGAGTGACTAGCCCAAGTTTCAGTCAATTGGAATGTTAAAATCTCCCATTATAAGATATTTTGATTTACTGGCTTACTCTATTTCTCTGTATAGTTGTTTGTTTTACCTATCACAGTAATTAGGCCTATGACACACTCATACTCTCATTTATGTTTTCCCAGTGCTCATGTTGCACCAAAATGACCCAACATTGCATTGGCCATACATGTCCACTGGACGCACTGCTGTAGCTCTAATATGTTTCTTAACTAAGATCATACCCCCTTCCTGTCTTGCGTGCCCTTTCTGTACACTTTGTATTCTCCATATTCAAATTTTGCATTCCTTGTGTTTGAGTGACATCATCTCTGATATGCCTAAAATGTCTGCATTTGATGATTTTATCAGTACTTAAAGTTCATCAAATTTATTTACTATGTTCCTAGCATTACTGTATATGCAGATATACATGCATATGTTACTCTTATTCATTTAGACAAAATACATTATTCACACTACAGCATACATTTGCTAATTGAGATGACTTCCCAGCTGATGAGAAGCCTATAAGCTTTGAAATACTGTCCTGGCACTGTCTGTTTTTTAAAAAATATAGTGGTTTTACCTATTCAGGTTATGCTATACAGTTTCTGTCCTATGATGTGATCATTTCCTAAATGGTACAAATAGTACAGTTTTTTTACAGTAAAGTTTTTGATTTTATTATTGAATTAAACACTGATTATTGAATTTTAGGTTGGAAGTATGTTTGTTACTGAAGAGAATGGGATTGAAAGGAAATCTGTAAAGTAAGTGGTTAATGTAATACAATTCAGTATAATTTAATATTTAGTAATGTTACATGATGTGTATTAATAGTTGTTTAAGGTGAAATTTTGTTATAATTGTTTTAAGGAACAGCAAAATTTATGTAAGCTATTGAGTTAATTGTTGAATTAAAGGTGATATGTAGACAGACAAGAAACAGAAATTTTAATAGGATAGAAATGAACCAGGCAGAATTGATGGCACTCTGGCTTTTTAAGCATTGTTAGATGTGGGAAAGTAGTTATACTTTGTCCTTGAATTTTTGGTGCATTAGCTAATCAGTGCTTAGCATGGCAATTCCTATTGTATTCTAATTCATATGATTTGCCGTGTATCAAATCTGAAGAAGTGTGTGTGAAAGGGGGTGATTTGTATGTTGAATGTGCTGAAAAACCCAAAACATCTTGCAGGGAGAATCTCCACATGAGATTTGCTAGCCACAGCCCCAGCGAAAGAGGCCTTTAAGAATTTTTCCGTTTTTTTTTTTTTTTTTTTTTTTCTTTCAAACCAGATTTCTCCCAATGATTGGTGAAACCACTATTCTTTCATGGAAGAAAAGGTCTCAGTAAGAAATTTCTTTTTTAATATTTTATATTAATTTTGTTTTGGGAGTATAGTATTATTTTGTAGTTTTTTTGTTTTTTCATATAAAATGTAGAAGTCATCTTGCTAATGAAATGAAAGATAGTTTTAAAAATAATAACAGTATAATGTTCCACATTATACTGTTATTATTAGGATGCAGGCATTTTAATGATTTTATAAATGTAATAAGAGTGCATACTGTAACAGCTGGGATCACTTGATCTAAAACCAAATAGAATCCACTATAAAATGTATGGCAGTTCTGAAAGATTATTATACCTTTTTTTCAAGTAAATAAATAAGGAAAGGTATGTAATGATAGTAGAATATTGAAGTCCTAGCAAAAGTTATAAAATTCAAATAGCAAATGTCATTGTAAGCAACAGTCAGAAAGGAAATAACAGTGTACAGCAGTGTCCACAAATATTTCTAAACTTTATTCAATTGGATGGATGTATAATTTTATTTTAAATGTGAAGTATGATATTATATACAGGTGAAAAATCTGTGACATTGTTTTTTGTTTGATAGTTATTGAATTAGATAAAGGAATATATGGACATCATGGTTGACTGAAAAACTGGAGGTTGTTCACAGAATTATTTACAATGCCACAGTGCATGATTCATCCTGTTCATTTGACAAAGGATAACATTTACTATAGTTAAGGATCTACAGTAATGTTTCTCTTAAGTTCAGTATGATCCCAAAATGAAAAGGAAGAAAATAGTGGAGGACAATGAGTTCTCCAAGACTGAAAAAAGCAACGATGAACATATCAGAATTGAAAACCATGGTCTAGTTTTATTTAATATAAAAAGGATATTGTTCACTCAGAATTCATTTTGAAAGAATGAAGGTAAAATTCCTAAAATTCTAAATTAATGGTTTGAATGGTTTTACCTTTAAGTTCTGAAGCATTTGAAGGAAAAGGTGTGTGTGTGTGTGTGTGTGTGTGTGTGTGTGTGTGTGTGTGTGTGTGTGTGTGTGTGTGTGTGTGTGTGTTGAACTATGACAGCACACTGCATTGTTAGTGAAACAGTTTCTGATGCTAAAACAGATCATTTAGGTGACACTTCCTCCCTGTTTTCTGATTTTGGCTCTGCCAGTAAATGAGTTCTAGAAATGCTGTCAGTTATGATAGAGGGGAATAGAAATATGAAAGAAGTGACAATCAAAATAATCCTTTTGGTCTTATTTTGAACATACCACATCTTCATAGTTTTTTGTGTGGCATTGAAGTGTAAGTACTGTAAGAATACCTATTCTTAATTAGTTGTTTTTCAAAATCATTAAATTTTAATAGCTCAGGTTTCCCTTTATAGTTTATGAAAATCATTAATTGCTGTATTTGTGTATTAATGTGTTTTTATTATCTTTCATTGTTGTTTTCTCTTATTTTTTCTTTCTGTATGTGTGTTATGGACACATCATGAACTGTGAAGAAATCCTTATAGTTGGCTCAAATTGTGAAATTATTGTCATGTCTTAAAGTTGCTAAAAAAAAAAAGTGTGTGTGTGCACGTGTGTAGATTTTCTCAAGTAAATGAAAAATTTAATTTTACTTTAAAAATTACCAGTTTAAAGTTCCTCCTCCCTCTCTCTCCCTCTCTCTCTCTCTCTCTCTCTCTCTCTCTCTCTCTCTCTCTCTCTCTCTCTCTCTCTCTCTCTCTGGCAGTATAGTGGTGTTATTACTGGTCATTCATTTGCAGAGGTCTGGGATCAAATCTACTTAGTGACTGGATGAATTCTTTAAGGCTTCTTCAAAATTGGGGCTTAGTTAGTTGAGCTCATTCAGAGATCAGCTAACTACTATAAGAGAAATTAGTAGGGATCCTCATGGATATTTCTGATTTTTCTGCCCACACAATGTATAAATCCATGTGCTGTATGGACAGAATATATGTTATACCATTAGGACTTAGTCACCCAGTATGGGAGGTGAGGTGGAAGGGTTAACTGTGTATGGAAGCAGTAATTGAGTCTTGATTCACAAATATGGTTTGCTTAACAAATGGATGGAAATACATTTAAAAGCCTTTAGTTTTTATTCCCAAATTCATTTCTTCTATTTGGGCTCTTTGTCAAAATTTGTTGCACTTTGCTTGCAATTTTTTAATTGCAGGTTTCTCGTTTTGTTGCACATTTTTCAAAATCAGTGTTGATCTAAGGAATATTCTACATTTGGGGTTATCTCCTTTGGCTTGAGTGAAAATTAGGTGAACCTGGTTTGTCATATTTTACACCACAAATCTTACTTGCCTGGTGTAGCATTGTATACTTAAAACAATTATTTTATTGTTTATAGTTTTATTTAAGGGCTTATGGTTAGATTGACCATAATTTCTTGAGGCCAAAATGGGACAGGGAAAAGTGAAAATGGGACGATGAACGAGCTGATGCTTTGAGCCAAATTCCAAGTTTCCTCAGCATCATTATGTTTCTAGCCACGTAGATGTTGGTTAATGTCACTCTTACCTCCATGACTCCGAGTCAGACCATAATTCCTCGAGGCCAAAACGGGATGGGAAGAAGAAATGTTGTTCGAAAAGAGCAGAAAAAAAATATTCGACAAAATGTTTTTAGGTCAACGTGGAGGGGGGTACTGCACATCAAGTTCACGCCAAGAATATTTTTCAGATGAACATATTTTGCATATCAAAATTTGGTCTTTTAAGATCTTATAATAAAACTTATCACACTTCATATTACAGTTTTGCTTTTATAATTAACATGGCTTTCAAGGTTTGGTCTCAATACTTAATCTGGATTTCTCCTTTGACCACATACTATTCATTATGGAAAATATTCTCTCCACAGAAGCTGTACTTCCAGGTAGGCAAAGAACAAATTCCACAACATTACTAAAATCCTGGAAAGCTAGACATTTTTCATGCATTTCAGAAAATATTTGAACCTATCTATCAGATACAGAAATGTTTTCTTTATTCCATATGGCCAACTGCCTGACAACTATTGCTTTTATAAATGTCCACTGATCAGATATGCGAGTTTCGTCTGCTCTTGTTCGTGTAATAAGCTCCTCATTGAAACTGTCCTGTATTTATTTTCATTCAGGTATCTTTCTCAGTAATACCCATTTTAAATTTTTCAGTATTTCCCAAGCTGCATTTCCACTTGTTTACATATTCTAATCTGGTTTCATAAAAGTTCTTAACTACAAAAAACTTTACCTCGCTAATTTCACCTCCATCTATTTAACATTTTTAGTTTATTTTTAACATCTGTTCTTATAAAAAGTTCATTTTTTCTGGCTTCTAATATGTTTATAAGATTTTCAATATTCATAGCTACTTCTGTAGCTGGAAATATTATCTTTTTCAATAAAACTAATATATGTTTGGAATGTTGAAACTTGATCTCTTGCAAATGACAACCATAATTTCAAACGGGGATCTTCAAATAATTTTTTCAACATAACAGGACATTTCTTTTGAGAAAGAAAATATGAATGAAGTCTGTCAAACATGCTTAAAATTCTGTCAATTGATGGGCCTATGGACAAAAATGTATTTTCACGTACCAATAATTTTGCCTAATTGTCTCCTGCAAATTCACAAAAGTTTTTAAGTTCTTCGACTCTGACTGTGTATATAAAAAAAAATATTTGTATATTTTAACTGCAAAATAATCAATATCGATTTGTAGATAGTCGACAGCACACAGGAGACAATTGTGAATAATATACTGGTGTGCAAAATTTAAGGACCAGTCAGGTTTTCACCTGTAGTTTCTCATAGAAGTGCCCTGGATATAGGAAAAGTATACCAAAGGAACCTCATGAGGTACAGAAATGATGAAGGAAACAACACCGACGCAAAAATGGAAACAAAATGGTACAGAGGGACTTTATTCAAAAATGGCAACATAGTACTGCCTGCCATGATATAGATGCATCACTGCCAAAGATGGAACAAAGGAAAGAGGCGGTCCTCAGTAGGAGATATGACCACCTCTAATGTCGATGCAGGCTTCACAACACCTGTCCATACTTAGAACAGTGTTGTTGATAAGTTCTTGTGGTAACATTGTCCATTCCTCTGTCAGCGGCACCTTCAGCTGGTGAACATTTTCTGGTGGGTGTGAATGTGCTGGTAGGCTTCTCCCCAGAGGATCCCATATGTGTTCGATGGGATTTAGATCGGTGAAACAGGCAGGCCAATCCTTACAAACAATGTCCTCACTTTCCAAAAGCATATCAACAGCTGCAGTGCGATGGGGTGTGGTATTATCATCCATAAACACGAACTCGGGCCAATGCACCTTGGAACAGACGCACATAGGGAAGGATTACCTCAGTACAGTAGCATGCACTGGTTACAGTACCGCCTTCCAGTATCTGGAATTGTGTATGCCCATTCAAGATAATGCCTCCCCAGATGAGAATACCTCGACCGCCATAATTGATCCCTTTCAGTGATGTTTGCGGGGTGATACCCTGTGCCAACCTCTCGCCAGATTAGCTGACATCCAGAATCGCTGCTGAGACTGAATCTACTCTCAGCAGTAAAAGAGTACCTTAAGTAAAGATTTTGTGGTTGTAACCTTTAGAAATAGTGTTGGTCCTTAAGTTTTGCACACCAGTGTATGTGCACCACAACCAATACCAATAATCTCTCGCTCCAACTCAATTTCAGTTTTTCTCCATACATTATTTTTACCAACTCTTTTACAACCTCCAAAATTTGTGTTAGTATTATTGGCACATAGAGCAACAATTTTGTTTTGTAAGGAGAATTTATCTATTATTTTCTTCAACATAATACTTTGTAGTTTGGATGTTTCACCAGTTAAAGAAGTAAAATCTGTAATTTTAACTCTAACACCACAGTTTGACAAAAAAAAGTACCGCACAACAATCGGAAACAGTTCCATGTCTTTTTTGTTTGACGCATCTAAACTTATTGTAATGCTTTTAGTTTCATTCAAGTCCATTATTACTTCATCCAGTATATATGGTGATAAAACGTTAGTAATTATTGTTTCTGATTTTGTACGTGTGGAAGAAAATTTTGGTTGATAAATCTTTTTTATCAATTTTGACAAGCAGTCATTTGTATGAAAACTCTGATTGTGATGCACAGTATGATAGGCAACAAGAGTTTTGCATTCTGCAGTTTTAACGGCTGCCGTAGCCTAGTGGTCAGGCGCGCGGGTGCGTAAGTACACGTGCCTTGAGTGACCGGGGTTCAAGCCCGTGACTACTGAATACGGTGCTGTTTCTTGTATTCTATCTATCTTGTGAACTCCTCTGACCGTTTGGTCGTCCCGGAGTACAGAAAATTTATTTTTAGGCCTGACGTAGCCGAGTGGTCAGGAGCGAGAGTGCATAACACGCGTTCCTTGAGTGACCGGGGTTCAAGCCCGTGACTACTAAATATGATAAATATTTGTATTGACGATTTATTGTAAACTCTACTGACTTGGTTGTCGTGCAGGAGTATAAACAGAAAATTTGGCCGACCGGGCTAGCCGGGTGGGTAAAGTGCCTGCCTGGCAACCCAAAGGTCGCGGGTTCGAATCCCGCCTCGGGCTTGGATCAAAGTACTGCAAAAACCTTGGGAGGTGCACTATGGCCACAGAAGCCGATGCGCCAACAACTACAAAAAAAAAAAAAAAAAAAAATCTGCAGTTTTATCACTTTCTTTATCATCGCCTCTTACGATGAATGAGCTTATGCTTTGAACCAAATTCAAAGTTTTTTCAGCATCCTTATATTTTTGGCTATGTAGACGTTGGTTAATGTCACTCCTACCTCCAAGCAACAGAAAAATGAACACTACAGTGTTGACAAACCACTTTTGTTTTATCACTATACCAATTGTCCAGTTTAATAAATTTGAATACTTTTTGAAGGTCTTCGATAAATGCAAAATTTCCTTTTTTTTTTTTTGTCATTTAAAATTTTGAGGCTTAAAACTTTTAAAATTATAAAATAAAAACTTTCAGGTGTGTGTATGCGACAACTGACAAGCGCCCAGAACAAATGCCGACTACAGACTACTGATCGACTATTGACACACAACACATTGTTGAACTGATGTTATGGGCCAGTCGTAGTGGTAACCACCAGCAGATGGAATTCTTGGCATTTGATCGACGCACCACTACTGTGGTTACACAATTGACTACTACTACCCACAGTGGCAGCTATCCTACGATATAATCATGATTATAGGTTATGCTGCACCAATATTTAAGAATTTTTAACATTTTTCTTAAAAACCGGGACAATAAATGATCTTTTTATTAAAACAATGGGACGCCCAGCGTATAGCAAAAAAAAATGGGACGTATGGTCAGCTTACTTATGGTCTATTCTGAATATGGGTTTGTTTTTTAGGAAGTTTTGCATATTGGTTAATTAGGCCATTGTAGAAAGCAGCATTTTTGTTTTTTTCTTCTTCTTAGCAGGTAACAAGCATTCCTCCCATTATGGGAGTAATGCTTACCAAGAAATTGTCATGTAATAGAGAAAATTACCTCTTGGGAATCATTTTTCATAGAATATAAATGTAATAAGGCTGGGTCATATTTTAGATCAAACCATTGGACACATACACACACACTGTCTCTTTTTCCCCTTCCCTCACTGATATATATATATATATATATATATATATTTTTTTTTTTTTTTTTTGTTTATGAACAGCACAACCAAACTTGACTGTACAGTACCGTTACCATAGTGAGAAGAAACAAGGGTATGTGTCGCTGAGTGATTTCGTTTTGTTATGCATTTTGCCTTGCTTACTGCTCCATGACATCATTTATGAGCCTGTACAGTCAGTCAGTTCTTAATAATCAAGGCGCCTCCATAGCCAGGTGGGAAGGAGCAGCAGTGCGTAACACACGCTTCTTGATTAGACCGGGGTTCGAGCCCGTCACCACCAAATACAGAGGATGCGGAAAGGTCAGGGAATGACCACCGCATATCCCGGAGCAATATGGCCTTAGTTGCTAATGCTCCTAAAAACCAAATAACAAACAATCTTAATAATCAGGAATAGTTCTTTGTTTTAATCAGATGTTAAATTTCAAAGATAAGATCCAGTTCAGTGTGTTCGACTCTATAGTGCCGAATTGTGCAATGTACAGTTGCTTCAGTACTAACAGAGGGATGGAAGATAGGAATGTTAAATACTACTCTTTTCCTAAAAATGATGTTATGAAGGAGAAATGGCATACTACATGCAAAAGAAAGAATAAAACTAATTTTAAAAAATGCAGTGTTATGTTCTCAGTGTTTTACAGACAATTGCTTCTTAACTAATTATATCATTCTGATCTGCATGATACATTAAATAGCTATAGAAAAGTTGAAACCAGAATGGATCCAACTTTAAAGCTTTCAAAATTAGCTCTAGAAAATAAAAACGCTTTATTTACCATGGAATGGATTGAAAAAGGATGGACAGAAAATTCTTAATGAAATGCTCCCTGTGTGTTCAAAATGCAGCCTAATTGTTATTAGATTGTTCTAATAACAATTTTTTTGAAAAGATTAGCTAAAATGGAAATCAAAATTTACTCCACAAAAATAAGACTCTAGAGCTTCAGAAAGAGTCCCTGAATGAGATACGGGACTCTGAAATCTTTGATGGGAGATCACTCAGTACAAATTGTTTGCAAAATTAAAGAATAAGTGCAGTGTAGTGATGACTGGCTCAATAATGATTTAACTGCACAAGTTGGATGAATTTCAGCATACTTAAGCACACACACCCTTGTTTCCTCTCACTACAGGACAATATAGGTTGAATGCTCGTAGATTTGAGGACCAAATTGACTTACAAACATTCAATTTACAAACTATTTTGCACGTGTGAACACACCCTTTCACTTTCAAAATTTTGAAAACATTAAAAAAAGTATTTAGATTTAAAGGGAGAAAGTTTATAAGTTATGAAACGACCATCTGATAGATGCATTTAGCATTACCATTAGCAAAAGCACATGAGGCAAGAAAGCAAGCTTATATAGCATCAGCCAAAAAAAAAAAAAATCCTTATTTCACCCATCCACTTGCTCCAAATGTTTGTCAAGTTCTGTTTTAATCTGTTTAAGCTATCAACTTTTACAACGACAGATGGAAGTTCATTCCAGCAATCAACCACCCGCTGGCTAAAGGCAAACTTTCGCACATCTATCCTACAAGCTCCAAATGTTTGTCAAGTTCTGCCTTAATCTGTTTAAGCTATCAACTTTTACAATGACAGATGGAAGTTCGTTCCAGCAATCAACCACCCGCTGGCTAAAGGCAAACTTTCGCACATCTATCCTACAACCGTCTTTCCTCAATTTATACCCTCTCAGGCGATTATTCTGAGCAAGAGGAAGAATCCCATCAACATTGAGCATGCTCAACCCATTCAAGGCTTTATACACCTCAATCAGATCACCTCGCAGGTGCCTACTCTCCAGACACTGTAATTTGCAAAACTTAAGCCTTTCTTTGTAAGATCAACCCTTTGTTCCATTCACTAATCTTGTTGCCCTTCTCTGTACTCATTCCAACAACTCTACATCCTTCTTAAAATGAGGCCTCCAGACCTGTATACAATACTCAAGGTGTGGTCTGACCATTGCCTTATACAAGGGGATAATCACCTTATCCCTGCTAGAAAAATTCCTGCATATCATTGACAAGACTCCATGAGCTACTCTTGCAAACTGTCTGCACTGCTCAGAAAACTTCATATCTGCCTGCACAATCCCCAGGTTCTTTTCATTCTCTACCACTGTCAGTGTGGTACCACAGAGTTGATACGTTACTCTGGGATTACTGCTTCCCATATGTAGTACAGTCAGTCCTCGTATAGCATGATAGTTGTGTTCCTAGAAACCCTCGTGCAATGCAAAATCGTGCAATATGAACAACAGGCCCTATGGGAAAAATAGGGTTAGGTGCCGACCACCCAAGATTGAACACACATTTGTAACCAAAACATTACCGAACACAATAAATAATCGTAATAAAATACGTAAGTATTTTATTATGACTTTTACGTAATAAAATATTGCTAATGCTTTTGCTTCTATCATAAGCAAACTTGTTTTTTGTTTGATTTTCTATCCAAACAGATGACAGCCGTTCCATCTCTTCCAATTCTTGTCTTAATCTAATGGATTTTAATTACACTTTTGAGTTGTTCCTGCTTTGAAAGTTGTTTTTATTTTCTCTGCATTCTTTGTAATTCTCGGCGTTGCCTCATTTAGGTCTGTAGCACGTGCAATATCACATGGTCTTTCATTTCACTCAAAGCGTTTCACAATTTCATATTTTTTCTCTATCGACAGAGGCAGACTGGCCATAAGCCTTACCGGGAAAACCCTGGTTGGCCGGAGGCCGGTGTGATTTTGGCCAAAAACGTTAGTATGAGGCCACTACAAATTTTCCCGGGTAAGAATTTTTGATCCAGTCCGCTTCTGTTTATCGATATTGCTTTTCTTTTTCTCTCTGTATCTGCAGTGTCTTCACCAGGACGCTTCCTTTTCACACCTTTTAAGTATTTTACTCATTTTTAGGGAATAAAGCAAAATTACAAAATGAGGAGGCATGCTTGATACACATAAACAAAGCTGCGCGTGTGTAGCAACTGAATAAACAACACCGTAAAGGCAGAGATACACTATTAACACCTCACATTTTACTAAAGCACATTTCTAGGGGTTTTATTGTTACCATAAAACAATAAAAACAATTTCCAGTTGCGCTTCTGCTAGTGGAATCTGTTATAAACTGGTAGTAAACTCAATCTAATTGCATTTGCGATATACCGATAGCTGGAATTGTGTGGGTTTTTACATTATTATGGTGAAATGTGTTTCCCCTTCACTGATATAAGAAACATAAATACATTTTCAGAATCTTCTCTTCATTCCTATCGTGTTGCGTTTGGTTGGGGTGATTCTGTGTTCGATTGCCATTTCTTGTAAACACAAAGGCAAATCGTGCATAAGCGAATTCGGTTCATGTTATATAAGATATCGTTCCCCTTTTTATAAATTGTGTATGATCGAATTCATGTAATGTAAACACATGTTATACGAGGACTGACTGTACTTTACATTTGTCAATGTTAAATCTCTACAACTGTTGCAATAGTCAAATGATTTGCATCAAACTCATAGTTTGACGTGACAATTGCAACAGTTATTAAGGAGAGAGAGAATGGATTATGCAATGTGTTAAAGCTTCTGCACCAATAAAATCTATAGTTCTTATAAAGAGATAAGGTATAGTAATGGATGCAATGGAAATATTTCACTTTGTAGTTGGAAGATGAGAATCAGAAATGCACACCAGTATGCCTTAATTTAATTCACTAAAAGGCTTTAAATTGCCCTGACAGTGCTACAGACTAATATGGTCAAAATCCTAGTGAAAGAACATTTAGTGCTAGTGATGGTTTGTTTGTAAGGTTTGTAAGTTGTTGTTATTTGGTTTTTAGGAGCATTAGCAACTAAGGCCATATTGTTCTAGGATATGCGATGGTCATTCCCTGACCTTTCTGCATCCTCCGTATTTGGTGGTGACGGGCTTGAACCCCGGTTTAATCAAGAAGTGTGTGCTACGCACTGCTGCTTTTTCCCACCTGGCTACGGAGGCACCTTTAAGGTAAGCTTGATAATATTAATATTGAATGGTGAGGCTGCCAGTGCAGACAATGTTAAAGCAAGATACTTTTTGGAGACTTTGGCAGAGATAATTTGTTAGGGAAGGGACTGTCATGCACACAGAATTTTTAACTTTAATTTTTTTAAAAATTTTCTGAACATGCTATATAGTATATTTGGTTATTTATAAGAGTAATATTTAATCTATGAATGAACTCGGGTACATGTTAAGCTCATAAGGTGAGAACTGCCTGTGTACATACAGAGAACATCAGTTGCGGTCAGTAACAAAGTCTAACAATATGCAAGTTGTTTATAAGTTTGTGCACTTTAGGTTATGCCATTAGTAGTTTTTGCTGTTTTAAATGTAATTCCTAGTCTAGAAAAGGATATCACAAACTGCTTACAAAATGTATCCTGCAACTGAAAATGTTACACCTGACAAATGTAGCTGGTTTCCCTCTTAGAGGTAGATATTTACTTTTACTGAGTTTAATGTATGTGTAATTAGCATTTTTTTGATATTTTTTTATTGTATTTTTATTTGAGATTATGTAGGGAAGAAACTGTTAATTTACAATACAATCAGTAGTCTTGGCTAAGTCCTATTGTTTATAAAAATTTAACTTTGTAACTGACTGAGAATACAGTAGCTTACAGTTTCATACTTTTGGTAATGATGCCTACTTACCTTAGCAGCATTTTCATTATGTTGCTCATTCACTTTCAGTAATTGATTTAACATAAACATCTATTTGTACCTACAGCTGTTTTCAAGCTGTTGGCACAAGATCAGTTACAATGGACAGTTGAGGAGTATAAAAATGTCATCTAGGCGACAAATGCTGAGCCCAGTTATTCCATGATGACAGCAGGACCAAGCTATATGGTGATAGCAGTATGAATCACTGGACCAATTATGCCAGTTTAGCACTACAGGCTGATGGTGTAGGGAGTGTTTTCATGGCGTAAATTAGGTCATTGTCTGAATACCACAATCTACTTGACATTGATTAAATGCATCCCTTCATGCCACAATTCATCATCTGGTATTGGTTACTTTCAACAGTATAATATGCTCTGTTACAAGGCAAACCATTCCCTAATGCACTGTTCCAGGAGGAACTATTCCCAAATGGGAATAGTTCCTCCTGGAACTATTCCCATTTGGGAATAGTTCCAGGAGCTTGAGAACAACTTTATCACACTTCACTCCATTCAATCCGTTTGAGCAGATTGAGCAGAAACAGATTCCATTCAATCTGTTTGAGCACCTGTGCTCTGAGAGGGAATGAATTTTTCACTGCAGGGATTGGCTCCATTCAATCTGAGGCAGCTATAGTAGATGCAGTTGGGTATTCATAGGGTCAGCAAACTTGCAGAGAACTTTTGGTGTACCTTGTGGTGCTCATGCCACAATGACTTAAGGCTGTTATTAGGGCAAAGGAGGTGCTACTCATTAAGTTAGTTATCTAATAATGCATACTCACTATATGCATTTTCTTCATTTACACACTTAATGTATTCTATTACAAACTAGTTATTTTCTTATTCAAAGAGAGAGAATGAAAGTTATTTCTATAAATGGCATAGAACTCTCATATGGAAATATATGAGAGTTAGCATTAGCATTAGCATTAGTAGAGGCATTTGATGCAAGAAAGCAAGCTTATGCAGCATCAGCCAAAAAAAAAAAAAAAAAAAAAAAGTAACATAAATAAATAAAAATAACCACTTCCACTTCACCCCTCTGTTCGTTCGAAATACCTGTCCAGCTGAGCCTTAAGTTCTATGCCAGTTCAGTCTTATATGGAAACTTCATATAAGACTACTATGCCATTTACAGAAAAGCTTTTATTTTTGACTTTAACAGAGCATCCTTCAGTAAATTTTGTCAGTACTGCACTATTTAAAAAGAATAACTAAAAAGCTTTATTTAAGAAAACAAAAAAAAAAAAAATTCTGTAAATGGCACAGATTTCTCATATGTTGCACTCGCTAGCCTTCACAGCAAGTGCCGTAGTGCTTTAAACTGCACTTCCATGTGTCACCATGGAAGTATAGTACTTTAACTAATGCAAGATGATAGTTACTATGAAAGCATAATGCTTAGTTTACAAATAAACAGTTGGATTATATTTTCTTCATAGAAAAAGTAATTTTCAATAACATTGCATTTTATAGGAACAAAACTATGATGTTAAACGAGACTGTATTAACTGCCCTGTATTACAAATAATGTGTGCCTTTCTTTCTTCAAAATTGTTTTGTAGAAATTTATTATTATAATAAGATTGACTATCTTTGTTTTACAGAGTGAACAATGCTGTTTTATTAGCATTGTACGAAGCAGTACATATGAATAGGTATTTTATAACTACTCTTACACATGTAAGTATATATGTTAAGTTCTGATTTTCATATTTTGTTATTCTAATTTAATTTAGGAATTATTTTTCTTTTGTTGTCCGCAAATTGTGGTATGTGAAACTGTAAAACAGATTGTGGCAGGAGTCTGGGGAGTGGAGAGGGGGTGGGGTTGCTATTATTAAGGAAGGATGCAAAGAAGCATGAGCTTTTGTAGCACTTACTAAAAAAACTCTCTTTCTGTCTAATTCTAATCCCTCTCTGAATAATCTGTGTTGTCTGTATTTAAATTTACACAAAATCTCCATCTGAAGAAGTTCAAGGGGCTGGTTTTGGCTGTTTCCAGTGGATAATCTCAGCCTAATGCAAATTTCTTGATGTCCAGCCTACAGTTGCTGTTACTGATTTTGAAATGATACCCATATCCATCCCTTTCACTTTGGAAAGAGAAAAAAAAAAAATACCCACTGCTTGAAGCATTCATTTTAATCAAACTGCTAAGAACTTTATATGACATAGATATACTGACCTCTAAACACAGTGTACAGGAAGAGTAGATATCGGTGCCTCCATAGCCAGGTGGGCAGGAGCAGCAGTGTAGCACGTGCTTCTTGATTAGACATGAGTTCGAGCCCGTGACAACCAAATACGGAGGATGCGGAAAGGTCAGGGAATGACCACCGCCATATCCCCGGAGCAATATGGCCTTAGTTGCTGATGCTCCTAAAAACCAAATAACAGACAAACAACAAGAATAGATATGGCAGAAGGGGAGGATAGATTATGTTTTTAATTGTCAATCACATAGATTTAAGATGAGCAAATCCAGTAGATAACTGTGTAGCCAGTCTGGTGAGGCATAAAGCATTGCAAAACCAAAAATGAGTTTATGACTATGTTATAGACCAGTGCAGTGAAAATCCTTACAGACAACCAGTGGGCCAGCAGATCAGATTGCCTTATTATGGAAAACTTGAACTTTCCAGAGGTTGGCTGATACTTTGGCCGGGAAACTTTTAAATGATGCAAAGAAAAACAAACACAAAGACTTTTTTTACTTGTGTAAACTCTAGAAGGAAGAGCACAAATCAGTTTGGGCCACTTGATCTCAATGTTTTGACTGTTGATGATCCTGCTCAGTTAGCTGACAAACTGAATTAGTATGTTGCATTTACATTCACACATGAGAGGGAAGTGGAGACCTGAACTTTATAAACTCTAACAGGGAGCTAAATGATTTTGTAATAACTGTGAGCAAAGTGGAGAACAAATTGTTGAAGTTAAACATGAGAAAGGCACCTGGGATGGATTGGATCTATACAGTTACATTAAAGAAGGCAGCAAAGGAAATAAGAAAACTCTTAGTCATAATTATGAGAGAATCCTTGGATTCAGGGGAGGTCCACACAGATAGATGTGAAAATGTATCCTTAATTCACAAAGGGGGGGATCAAAGGGTGACATGAGTAATTACAGACCTGTTGGTTAAACTTCTGTTCCATGGAAAATAATGGCGTCACTGGTTAAAGAAGCATTGCAGGATCATCTAGACAAGACTACAGTTATAATTCAGACACAGCTTGAGTTTGTTAAGGGGAAATCTTGTCTGACCAATTTGATTGGACACTGCGATGTGGTCGTAAAGGAACTGGATTAAAAAATACTTTTGATATCATATACTTGGATTTCACAAAAGCTTTTGATACTGTTGCACATGGAAGACTACACTGTACAAATTGGAGCAGTGTGACATTAAGGGCAAGTTGCTGCTGTGGATAAAGGGATGGTTGAGTGGGAGAAGACAGAGTGGTAAT
This sequence comes from Mastigoproctus giganteus, assembly GCF_048544385.1. Lineage (NCBI taxonomy): Eukaryota > Metazoa > Arthropoda > Arachnida > Uropygi > Thelyphonidae > Mastigoproctus > Mastigoproctus giganteus. The sequence goes on along the minus strand of NC_143585.1, from coordinate 96,621,039 downwards.
CAATGGACACTGCTCTTCATAGACGAATGTTATTAGTGGAGCCCCCCAGGGTGTTGGGCCCATCATTGTTTTCTATATTTATCAGTGATAGTGATGAAGGTATATCAGGCTTAATGTCGAAGTTTGCAGATGATACAAAGGTTGGCAGGGTTGTTAATGACAGTAATGGCAGTGTGCTACTGCAACAGAATCTAGATAATTTGGGCAGATGGGCTGAGAAGTGGCAACTGAAGTTTAACATTTACTAATGCAATGTACTACATATGGATAGTAACCCCTGCATAATTTACTAACTGTGTGGTACTACACTCAGGGTAGTGGAGAATGAAAAAACCTTAGGGATAATTATGCAGTCAGAGGTACTCTGGCAGCCCATGGGGGTATCGTTAATGATATACAGGAATTTTGCTAGCAGGGATAATGTGATTTTCTCTTTGTATAAGGCAGTGGTTAGGCACACCTTGAATACTATATACAGGTCTGGAAGCCTCACTTTAGGAAGGATGTAGAGCTGCTGGAACAAGTACAGGCAACGAGTGAGATTGGTGAGGGGAACAAAGCGGTGCTCTTACCAAGAAAGCCTTAATTAAGTTCTGCAAATTGCAGTGTTTGGGGACTAGGCACCTGTGAGGTGATCTGAGTGAGATGTAAACAGCTTTGAATGGTTTGAGCAAGCCCAGTCCTGATGGGATTCTTCCTCTTATTCAGATTATGCACTTGAAGGGCATAAATTCAAATTGAGGATAGACAGTTGCAGAATGGATGTGCGCAAAATTGCCTTTAGCCAGCGAATGGTGGATTACTGGAACAAACTTCCATCTGTCGCTGTGGAAGTTGATAGCTTAAATAAATTCAAAGAAGAACTGGGGAAACTTTTAGAGTGAATGGATAGGTGAAATGGGAAGTGTTTTTTTTTTTTTTTTTTTTTTTTTTGCCTGATGCCATATAAGCTTGCTTTCTTGCATCATATGCTAATGCCTAATGCTAACTTATGCATTGGTCACTCACACAATAGCAGTATATTTCTTGATTTTCTAGATGACCACTTTTAATTATCAGCATGTGATAGATGCTACAAGGAATATTCTTGATTTGGTTATCATTCAGATCAAGATACAGGGTTATCATATTTCTTAATTCAGATATTAAATGTCATAACAAACATTAAATATCATAACCCAGAGCTGCCTGTAGTTCCATATCATTTGGATATCACAGCAAAACTAGTTAGCACTAATGACATCTATAGCATACACATGGCATAATATTTTTCACATGTGGTGTGATTCTGTCTTTCAGATCTTCAAAAATAGTAATGTCCACCTGGTAAATATTTTCTTTCTTAATGCCATAGCTAAAAGTCACAGGGGTGGGAGTAGGATCAGGTAGTGGTCATGCTGTTGGACAGGACTGACTGATTAATGTCTTCAGTAATGTGTAGTAAAAGTTTTTTGCACTGGTCATGACCAGTGCAAAAGATGGGGTTCCTCCACAAGGGCTGTGTGGAGGAACTGCATCTTGTTTGAAAACTGTTGTATTAAGATCATCGCTGTTAAAGTTAAGGAATGATTTGGTTTGCCGACACATCGAAATACTACTTTCACTATTTTTTAGTGTTTATTATTAATATTGTAATTGCTGAATGATGCAAGGAAGCTGGCCTTTTCTGCATCTGCCAAAAAAAACCACCAAAACGTATCTTTCATACCAACTCCTTCACCAAAAAAAAGTGCTTATCTGATTCTGCTTTGAACTTTACCAAACTATCAACCTCAATCACTGTCACAGGCAGTTCATTCCAGCGCAGTTCATTCCAGAGGTCTATGACATGCCCCACAACTTCACGAGGTCCAGTGTTCTGTTACTCCCTGAAATATTGTATTTGTGCTTCCTTATTCTTTTTCTTTTGCCAGTGAAAATATGCCTCTCTTGTTCATTTTACTTCCCTTCAGGGCCTTATATTTCTCAATCAGCCCCCCCCCCCCAAGATGTCCACTGGCTTGGCTTTTCAGTCTGCACTTTCTCAGCAGTTCATGTGGATATCGTTTAGCCATCCTCACTAATCTGATTGCCCTTGTCTGAATTCTTTCTAGAAGTTTTGTCTTACTTCAAGAGTAGATAGCAGAACACAATATTCTAAAGGTATAAATATTCTAAAGGTTCAGTATTCTTCATAGTATTCTCACCACTGTCTTATACAAAAATATGGCGCCTCCGTAGCCAGGTGGGCAGGAGCAGCAGTGCGTAGCACACACTTCTTGATTAGACTGGGGTTCGAGCCCGTGACCACCAAATACAGAGGATGCAGAAAGGTCAGGGAATGACCACCGCATATCCCCGGAGCAATATGGCCTTAGTTGCTAATGCTCATAAAAACCAAAATAATAACAACAACAACAACAATGCAAAAGTATAATGACTTTCTTTCCCTACTTGCAAAGATCCTATATATCATAGACAAACTATGTGCCTTTCCAGCTGCCTGTTTATACTGCCTAAAAAATTTCATGGAAAATTTCAGACATGAAATTTCCCATATCTGAAAATTCCTAAGTCTCTGTTCTCTCTGGCTTGTAACTCCTGGATTTCTGTTCCTTAAGTGCAGAACCTTACATTTAGAAGCATTAAACTTCAGTTGCCATTTGTGCAACTCATTTAAGCCATTGCAAAAAATCCCTGTTTAATCACCTCATTAACCACCCTTTCTACATTTAAATCATCACCAGACTTTGACATTTTCCCCTGCATACAACCATGAATCTCATTAAGGAAGGTAAGAAACAGAAGTGGCATTAACAGTGATCCCTTAGGGACTCAACTTGTATTACTGGTCCACCCAGAGGTCCATTCATGACTACTCTCTGTCTCCTATCTTTTAGCCAGCCCTTGATCCAACAAAGGTTCTTGCCATTAATTCCAGTTTACTGCAGTTTATAATAGCCATTCATGAGGAACCTTATCAAAAGCTTTACTGAAGTCAAGGTAAATAATGTCAGAGTTGTTTCTTGCATCTAACTGTTTTATGACTTCATCATGATAATTAACTAGATTTATCAGGCAAATCTACTCCTTCACAAACCCATGCTGTGATCCATTAAGGAAATCATTCCTATCTAGATGGCAGTGTATTGTAATCTTAATTAGAGACTCCATAATTTTTCTCACTGGTCTACAGTTTGCCTCATTTCTTTTACACTTCCTTGGTGGATTGGAAGGTGTTAGCATTTCTGCAGTGAAGGGGGATCTCCACAGAGTCTAATGATGATTTAATTAACATTTCAACAGGAGATGTGAGTGCATTTTTTAGGCTGCGTGAGCACACATGCAGCCTTTTTTATTACAATTGGATGTATATCATCCACTCCTGAAGCCTGCTCAGCTCAGTTTAAATTAAAAGAAGCAGCAAACCCTTTGCCATAATTATGAGAGAATCCTTAGATTCAGGGAAGTTTCCTATAGAGTTCTCTAAAATCATTGGTTAAAGAAGTATTGTCGGATCATCTTAACAGGAATTTCTGTAATATAGTATAGTAAGACATGGGTTCATTAATGGGGGGGAGAGGAATCTTATCTGACCAAACTGATTAGTTACTGTATGCAGTAACAAAGGAACTGGATGCAAACAATTTTGACATCATATATTTTGATTTTGGTAAAGCTTTTGAAACTGTTCCACACAAAAGACTGCTGTACAGATAGGAGCTGTGTGGTTTTAGGGAAATGTTGCTGCTTATGGATAAAGGGCTGGTTGAGCAGCAGAGTACACAGGGTGGTTATAATTGTCACTACTTTTGGACTAATGTTATTAGTGGAGACCTTCAGCATTCAGCACTGGGCCCTTACCATTTACATTATTTCATTAATGATATTGATGAAAGCATATCATTAATGATGATGAAGCTTATTGTCTAAGTTTTCAGATGATACAAAAGTTGGCAGGGTGAAATAATGGATGTAGAGAAAAGCAATTAGATTAGTGACGAACACATAGTGGGTGCTGTTACCACAGATGACTTTGGTTCTGCAAATTGCAAACTTCAAATGGATTGAATAAACTTAATGGTGATTGTATTCTTACTCTTTCTTGAATAAAACACATGAGAGGACACACTTAATTTAAAAATGGTTGGCTGTAGGATAGACATGTGGCATTTCAGCTAGAGAGTAACTGATTGTTGAAACAAACTGCCGTCTTGTGTTAAGAGAGTGGGTAGTTTGAATTTAATGAAGTATTAAACATATTATTAGAAGGGATGGACAGATGACATTTTTTTTTTTTTTGGCTGATGTTATATATGCTTACTTCCTTGCATCATTTGCCACTACTAATAATAATAAAGTTGCCAGAAAAATTCTATTTGTTGAATACATTTTTCATCATAAATATATTCATTAATTTTAATAACTTTTTTTGTAGTTGGAAATTTCATTAAATTCACAAGATAGCTTTGCATTGCAAGCAATCAGACACATCAAAGTAGAGAAGTGTACTTTTTCAGGTGTCACAAAGAAAAATTAAAGCCATGATTTTGCCTATTTACTAAGCCTTAAGGAGGTGTATGGGAAACCCCAGCACATTTTCTTTTTCTAACAAGATCAGATTTTCATCTGCTGTCATATCAAAGAGAAATTTAATCTAAAGTAAATTGACTCTATTTGTTTATAAGCTTGTTGGCACCATTAATATGCCACTGCCAGAACTTGTGTACACCCAAGGCATGAAATGAGGAACCTAAAGACATCAATTAAATTGACAACCATAAGATGCATGTAAGAAACACAACTATATTATCCAATTTATTATATGTGTCATTTGAATGCCAGCTAGCATAAATTTACAATGTTCTCTTACGACTACCAACAAAAATGGAATGAAAATTCTCTCTCTCTCTCTCTCTCTCTCTCAGGTAAGCTTTGGCAATGTTTTCTACTATTCCTTTTTTTTATTTTTTATTATTATTAATTCCACTTAATTCTAATGGTGTTTGTCATTACTTTAACCAATTCAATTTACCATTGGTTTGATACTGGACTTAATCTCAGCACTAAATATCTTTAATATTTAGCATTAATTTGCCTGATAATTTTCTCCTCATTCATATATTTTCTTTCAAATGCAATGAACACAGGACATCAATAGAGAAATCCACAGTACTAATTAAAGTAATTGCTATTACTAGCTTTGTTTCTACTTGCAATAGCTTCAGTTTTTAAAACTTAAGCATTCCTTTGGACTTATTACTTGTAACAACTTTTATTATAATGCCAATATCTAAACTACATGTATCTACTAGAAGATATATAAATCCTAAATTTTCAAACTATTTTCCCTCTTTTCTAGACATGTATGAATGTGAGGTACTTCATGTATTGTTCTCATTGTTGCTGCAACCTAACAATTAACATAACTCAGAAAGCATGGATCCATGTTTTAGAGGGCTATCTATAAAAGCATAACATGCTTAGTAAGATAGACAAGTGAAAAAATACAGCACAATTAACTATCATCACTTATCTTTGTACCTGTATCAGCAAAATGATGGAGGATCCATATCCAAGCATATAAATGAATAAACATAAGTAACTACTCATATTCTTCTATTATATGACATAGTTATATTGTGAACTAGAAAAACACTTTACAGTTTCTTAATTTTTGTAGTTAAGACTTCAAAAACTGATGCAAAAATTGTGTAGAACATGTGCTATATAAGGCAATTCAGCAATTTACCTGTAGGCAGAAAGCAGATGTAACGAACCTCTTCATTCTGTTTTCAGTCCAAGTGATGTTGGTTCTCCATCACATGATTTCACCACTTGTTACTTCTTTGGAGAGCTCTGGGTTTGAGTCCCATCAAAGACTGGAAAAGTTTTTAACTTGTACCCCTAGCTGGGGCTGTAGTTAGTTGAGCTCGTGTGGAAGGAGTAGGATTTTCTCCTGTGAATTTTTTCATGTTTTTCAGCCTATGAACACACGCTTATATAGCTATAATACACAATTGCACAAAATGGCCTAACTTGCTGATAGATCTAAAAACCAGCAACTCAGCAACTAATCTTGCAAAGTAATGTGATGGAGGAAGTGAATGTAATGTAAGTTGAATCTTATGTACTAAACATCATAGATTGTGTGAATAATTAATATAAATGAGATGAGCTCCTTTTATTATTTTATGTAAAAACCTAGCCCAAGGAGGATGTTATGCAAAAGTGATAACATTTTTCTGAAAAATTTATTTTTTTTTTTTTAAGAAATAAAAAATTGGATAAATATACAAATAAATTCTTAAAAAATTAAGTTGGCAACTTTGAATGAAACACAACTGATGCTGAATCTAGCACTCTACTGGGAAACTAATACATGGAATGAGAGAATGTGTTACATTTTGTATGCTAACACAGATTCTTTATGGATTTCTTGTGTCCATACTTCTCTACTTAAATAAATAATCCATGATGCAGTTTGAAATTGAAGACCGTACTGGAAGAATTTATGTACACAATATAATTCTAATAGATATTTCAATATTTATATTTAAGTAGTATGATGAACAGAGGATTGACCAGCATTCTTCCAACAAGGTTTAACAATATAGTGATCCCTTGTAACTGGTTCCATGAAAAGCAATTGTAAATCAAAATTGTTATTAATTGTATCATGTTTTTAATGTTTAATCTGTTCCAAGACCATCAGAAATTGAACTTTTTCACTGAAAAAACATACTTTATAATACAGTACAGTTCCGTACATTATTTTGAGCATTTCATATAATTAATTAAATATTATTTATGGTAACATTCTTAAATATAGTAAATGTTACAAAAAAAAATTATTACTTTTAGCTGAAAAGATGATTTCCTGGGGGATGGGGTGTTGATGGAAAATTTGAGGTTGGAGAAACCAATTTTTCAAAGGACAGTCTTCTTCCATACTTCTAGAAGATCAGGTGTAACTGAAGTTAAATCTAATTCCAGCTTTGGCCTCTTTCTGGCCAAAAAACTATCCAAAGTTGTGTGTGCTATAGCCTTGTTCCTACTTATTAATAACTTAAGTAGGATGTGACAGTGTCCTCATACTGGAGTTCAGCTCTGTTTGCTTTATGGAGAGTTGTTTTGTAGCCAATATCTTCACCAGATTCCAGTGATACAGAATTTCCTTGATCCCTGCAGTTGCTATGTGATCATCCTGCCCTCTTTTCTCTTCTCCACTGTCATTTTCACTCACAGACTCCAGCTGTTGCAGGTTTTCAGTGGGGATTTTCCTTTCATGAGACTGAAATAGGTCTTAAACATCCCACTCAACCACTTCAAGGGGAGAATTTCCCACCCAGTATTAGCCTGATCTTCAAAGTGATCCAAGTCTTGTTGAATGGCTGGACACAGGTTTCCAAGCAGCATTCAGATAGTGAATTTGACTTTTTGCCATGTTGTAACAGTTTCTTACAGCCTCCAGAATGTTGAACTTTTGTCTTCCATAATTCCTTCAGTATCATGCCATCATTGCTTGATATCATTTCCTAAACACCTTTATGTATAGTCTCTTGAAGTCAGCTATCAGTTGTTGGTTCACAGGCTGGATCAGAGAATTTGTGCTGGCTGGCAGGAATAAAACTACTACTACATTAATTTTTTTTAATTTATTCTTTAGCATAATGCATAATGATGGTTGAAGTCGTGGATTGTGAGAGACCTTAATCACTTACAAGTGCATTTGCTTTAAGGTTGTTTTTGTCTTTTAAAATAATTTCTTGTTTCATTTGCTTAAAAACTGGGGACATGACTGTTGACGTAATTTAGTAAAATAACTCATTTACAAAAATCAGAGAGAGAGAGAGAGAGAGAGAGAGAGAGAGAGAGAGAGAGAGAGAGAGAGAGAGAGAGAGAGAGAGGTTTGTGCAATCACAACAAAAATCAGAAAGAGATGGATTCCAGGTGCTGATAAATATGACCATGTAACTTCAGAGTGTCTTGAGTGACTGAAAATAACACTCAGATGTTATTGTACTGATGTCATTGAGACTTCCATTTTTAGTAAAATGCATGAGGGTCCTATGAAAGGTACATCATAAACCAAAGATCCATCCTTTGTTGAAGGATTACTGTAATGATATTTTAAAGCTGAGGAGTAAAAGTGAAACCATTATCTAGAAGTGTTGCTGTCATAGAAGGCTACCTCTATGTTGTCTTCATATACTTTGGTTATTTTTTTTTTTAAAGTTTCCCTAGTGATTTATTTTGCAAATTGAAGCATATGACCTCATTGCTTCAGATTTATGTTTGTATGAGAATTAACTTTGTGAAGAGAATGAGAATTTAATGTGTAGTAGTAGTAGTGGCATGTGATGCAAGAAAGCAAATGTATGAGCTTATGCAGTATCAGCCAAAAAAAAAAAAAAAAAAAAAAAATCACACCATTCCCTCCAAATGCCTGTCCAGTTCCTCCTTAAATTTATTCAAGCTATCAACTTCCACAACGACAGATGGAAGTTTGTTCCAGCAATTAACCACCCGCTGGCTAAAGGCAAATTTCCGCACATCTATTCTACATCTGTCTTTTCTTAATTTGAATTTATGCCCCCTTAGGTTCGTAATCTGAACAAGTGGAAGGATCCCATCAGAATTCAGCGTGCTCAATCCATTCAAGGCCTTATATACCTCAATCAGATCACCGCGCAGGTGCCTAGTCTCCAGCCACTGCAATTTGCAGAACTTAAGCCTCTCTTGGTAAGAGGATCCCTTCATTCCTCTCACCAATCTTGTTGCCCTTCTCTGTACCCGCTCAAGTAAATCTACATCCTTCCTAAAATGAGGTCTCCAGACCTGTACGCAGTACTCAAGGCGTGGCCTGACTATTGCCTTATACAGAGGGATAATCACCTCCTTTTCCCTGCTAGCAAAATTCCTATATATCATTGACAAAACCCCATGACCTGCCCTGGCAGCCTGTCTGAATTGCTCAGAGAACTTCATATCTGACTGCACAATTACTCCCAGGTCTTTTTCATTTTCTACCACCTTAAGTGTAGTACCACACAGTTGGTACATTTCTCTGGGGTTACTTCTACCCATATGCAGTACTTTGCATTTGTCAATGTTAAACTTCAGTTGCCACTTCTTAGCCCATCTGCCCAACTTATCTAGATCCTGTTGCAGTAGCAGACTGCTATTACTGTCATTAACAACCCTGCCAACCTTTGTATCATCTGCAAACTTCGACATTAAGCCTGATATACCTTCATCAATATCATTGATAAATATACAAAACAACAGTGGACCTAACACCGAACCCTGTGGGACTCCACTAATAACATTAGTCCAAGAAGAGCAGCACCCATTGATTACCACCCTCTGTCTTCTCGCACTTAACCAACCTTTTATCCATTGTAGCAACTTACCTTTAATACCATTCTGCTCCAATTTGTACAATAGTCTTCCATGTGCAACAGTGTCAAAAGCTTTCCTGAAATCCAAATATATGATATCAAAATTGTTTTTTGCATCCAGTTCCTTTGTAACCACATCATAATATCCTATCAAATTTGTCAGACAAGACTTTCCCTTAACAAATCCATGCTGTGTCTGAATTATTGCTGCAGTCTTGTCTAGATGATCCTGCAATGCATCTTTAACCAGCGACTCCATTATTTTACCCGGAACAGAAGTTAAACTAACTGGTCTGTAATTACTCATGTCACCCTTTGATCCCCCTTTGTGAATTGGGGATACATTTGCACATCTCCAGTCCGTGGGAACCTCCTGAGTCCAAGGATGCTCTCATAATTATAGCTAAGGGTTTGCTTAGTTGCTTTGCCGTCTCCTTTAATATAACTGGATAGATCCCATCCACTCCAGGTGCTTTTCTTACGTTTAACTTCAACAATTTCTCTTCCACTTTGCTCTCAGTTATTACAAAATCATTAAGCACCCTGCTACAATTTGATAACCTTCTGCCATTTTCAAACCTTAATAATTTCTCACATGTGAATGTAGATGCAAAATACTCATTCAGTTTGTTTGCTATCTGAGCAGGATCATCAACAGTCGAACCATCGATGTCAAGTGGACCAATCAGATTCATCCCCTTCCTTTTAGAGTTTATATAAGTAAAGAAATCCCTGCTGTTTTTCTTAGCATCTTTTGCCAAGGATTTCTCGTAATCTGCCTTCACCTGCCGAACCTCCTTTGTGACCTGATTACAGATTAACTTATATCTGCCATAGGCTTCTGAGTCACTTGATAATTTATATGCATCCCATGCATTTTTCTTCTCTGTTACGAGTCTCATTAGTTCATTTGACAACCATTTAGGCCTAAACCTTGAACAATATTTCTGAATAGGTGTGTAGGGGGGAACTGAAATTTAGAGTAAGTACAAAGTTTCTAAAGGAAATAAAGGACATTATAACGTTATGACAGTCTTAGCTGAATTGAGTGGATATTAATAGTTCCTTTTATATACATTGCAGTGCCAGACAGATTCCTGTGGTCCTTCCAGCCCACCTTCCTCTCCGAAAGTGACCGATGGACATCATAATGGTAATTATTATTAATTGTACTGTTTGATTTCAAATATTTATTCAGTCATTATTTTGTTTTCAGTAAGGATTTTTATTGTTGTTATTATTATTATTATTATTAACTGGTGACTCCAGAATCAAGTTACTGTGAAAGGTGAGGATGTTACTACACAAAAAGGATAATTTTGTGTGGTAACTGTGTGTCAGATAAATCATTTTATTGTATGCACTGTTATATTTAATGATAGGCATGAGTTTTTGTTATTCTGATAAGTAAATTTAGGATTTGAATTGGAATGCAAACCTGCCCATGAAGATACATAGCTTCTTCTAGCTAAAACACATAGGTTCGTTTACTCTTTTCATTTAGTTATAAAGGCTGTTGATATGCAGACATAGTTAGCCGATCTTAAGCGGAGGGAGTAGGATTATTTCTCATGAGTTATTACACATTTTTCAGTGCACACAACATGTAGATTGGCCTATGAACATACCCACTTTTTCAGACATAATACATGCAGCATAATATTGTTTTAGTAACATCATCATCTTCATCAGCCATTTTAAATTTGCTGCAGGATGAAGGCCTCTTCAGTAACTTTCCAGTTCTTCTGTTTTGTGCAATGGCCATCCATTTACTACCAAACAAACTCATGAATTTCATCTGTCCATCTCCGTCATTGTCTTCCAGGTTTTCTTCTAGCTCCTCTTGGGTACCATTCTGTTATTTTCTTAGTCTATCTGTCATCATGTCTTCAAGCTAGGTGTCCTGCGCAAGACCATTTTAGTCCTTTAGTTTTGATAAGAATGTCCTTTACTTGAGTTTGCTGCCTAATCCATGTGTTTCTCTTCTTATCTAACAGTCTGATTCCAAATATAATTCGTTCCATTTTTTGCTGTGTCGTTCTTAGCTTCTCTTCCATTCTTTTTTGAGTGCCCAAGTTTCACTTCCATAAGTCATGGTGGGTAGTATACGTTGGTTCATTATTTTACGTTTCATACAAATTGGGATATTGCTCCTCAGTATGTGACTATACTGTATTTCCTGAATGCTATCCATCCAAAATTTTTCTTCTCTTGACTTCCAGCCATTTATCATTATTACAGTTGATGACTTTTCCCAGATGAGTATATGACTCCACCTTTTCAATTACTACTCCTTCAATCATTATATCCCTTTCTATGGCATATTTGTTCATCTTTACTTTTTGTTTCAGCCATATTCATCTTAAGTCCTAAATCCTTACTAACTCTGCATACTGATTGAGATTTTCCTCTAATTCTTTGGGATCATGACTTATGATCACAACGTCATCTGCAAATTGTAAATAGTTTAGGTACTTTCCATTCACATTGACTCCTTTCTGCGACCAGTCTAATCTTGTGAAAGCCTCCTCAAGGGCAGCAGTAAACAACTTTGAAGATATTGTCTCTTCTTGTTGAACTACTTTCTCAATTTTAAATTTACTACTGTCTTTGTTGTAGTCTAATAAAGGAGGTAGCGTTCTCATATATTTTATTCAAAATCATAATATATGGGGTATCTATGCCTTGTCTTTCCAGTGCCCGAAATATTGCCTTATGCTGTATGGAGTCAAATGCCTTTTCATAATCCACAAGTGCTAGGCATAATGGTGTTTTATATTCATTTGCTTTTTCCATTAGCTGTGATATTACATGAAGGTAATCCATAGTTGATTACCTTCATGTAATATCACAACTATAAGATCCATAGTTGAGAATCCTGTCCTAAAGCCAGCTTGCTCTTTTGGTTGATTCTCATCAAGTATTCTTTCTAATCTGTTAGTGATGACCATTGTGAACAACTTGTAGATGTGGGATAACAAGCTAATTGGTCTATAATTTCCAATTTCTAATTTATCTCCTTTCGTATGCAGCAAAACTATGTGTCATTCCTTTTCTAACGCATTTTGTGAAGAGTCTTGGCAGTTTCTGTGTCATGTCTCTTCCTCTCAATTTTAATAACTCTACAGTAACTTCATCTTCTCCCAGGTCTTTCTGATTCTTCATTTTCTTCAATGCATGTTCTACCTCATCAGGAAGGATATCGGGTATGCCGTATGTGTTACTAATTTGTGATTCATCTTCCACACTGCTGGCATCATTCCCTCGCTCCTTGTATAATTCTCTATAATAGTAGTCTGCTATTTGAATTATGCCTTCTCTGCTATTTATAAGTATACCATCGCTATTCTTCAGTTTCAGTATAATTTGTCTTTCTGTATTACTACTCATGGCTGCTGATTTAAATCCTTTGTTTTTCCTTAATGCTTGTTCTACTTTTCTTGTGTTAAACCTTCTCATGCCCTCTCTGAGTCTCTTTCTAATGGCTTTGCATAACTTAGTATACTCAATTTTATCCTTGTCAGTGTTTATCTTGCTCATTTTTCATCTTCTGTTCATCATGACAAGTGTTTCTTGACTAATTTTTTCTTCTTTGGATTTATTTTTACCTATAGGTTTTTTGGGCTTTATCACTTTCAAAAAGTTGAGTATTCCTCATCAATATCTTGGTCCTGAATAGTCTGCAGAAGCTCAAACTTGTTCTTAAGTTCCAGTACACACTGCTTTTTCTTCTTTTCTGTTATCTCAAAGACCTTCGTATTATTTACTTGAGTCAGTTTTTTTCCTTTCTTTTCTTACATCTATATCCAGTGTGCATCTTACCATTTCAAACATTTGAAGTGATTGTGATCACTTCAAACATTTACTTGTTCATGATGGTAACATTATTCAAGATATATCTTCTGTTAGTGAGGATGAAGTCTATTTCATTAGTTGTTAATCCATTTGGGCTCTTCCAAGTCCACTTTCTGTTCACCCTTTCCTTGAAAAAAGTTTTTTCATTACTGACATTCCTTGAGATTCTGCAAATTCCACAAGTCTTTCACCTTTTTCATTTCTTTCACTAGTTTCAATTTTAGTAACAACATAACTTGTTCTTAGGCTGCGACATAAAATGCACATTTTTTTTTTTTCTCAGCCTAATGAAGATGAAAAGGGCTCGATTTGCTTAAGTTTAGCCGACTTTGAACTTGTAAAATGATGTGGATTAGTCATCTGCATATTATTTGTTAGAACACTGAGCAACATTTACTTACTCATTTTTTTTTTAGTCACACATTAAGATTGTAAGTTCATTTTGTTATCTGTAATTGAAATCTATTTTTGTTAGTTGATTACTCTCAATTGCTCCTTATCATAAAACTAAAGCTAAAGAAGTTGTGGTGAATATTTTTGAAGCCAAAGAAGTTACAGTGAATGAATGGGCACGTCCGTAGCCAGGTGGTCAGGAGCAGCAGTGCGTAGCACACGCTTCTTGATTAGACCGGCGTTCGAGCCCATGACCACCAAATACGGAGGATGCGGAAAAGTCAGGGAATGACCACCGCACATCCCGGAGCAATATGGCCTTAGTTGCTAATGCTCCAAATAACAAACAAGCAGTGAATGAATGTAAAAGTTAACTGCTTAGTGAATGAGTGAACAGTGTGTGTTTTAATTATCCTGAAGAACATTTGTAGGATTCACATCTTGAACTCCCCTTAAATGAATTTTTGACTTTTAAAAATTCCTTTATGAAGTTTCAGAAATCTTAGTACATGGATATAAAGAGTGTCAATGATATATTTATAATTTTCTGTAAAAGCTTGGTTTCACTTTTGAAGTTACATTGGTGTATATGGTTTATGTAACACTGAAGGGCTTAGCTCCAGTTAACTTACTTAATTATTTTTGAATTGTACAAAACTTATTATTTATACTGATGTTGAGACTTTAGAATGAGTGGTTTATGGCGATTTGAAATAATTTATAAAGACATCAGAAGTGATATCATCCCTTGTGTTGTATGTGAGGTATAAAATCATGTTATTCTAATTTTGAAAGCACTGGTATTTCATTAGAGCTCCATTTTGCCACCCCTCAAGATTGTTGGAAGTCTAGAATGCTTATTTTTTTGAGGAATTTAATTATAATTACTGTTATACTGTGTGTGTGCATTTCACCATTTCCACCATTTCTGAAATTGGTGGGAGTTATATTTTCATTTTTGTTTTTCTAGCTCCCAAAAATAAAATTTCAAGGTTGTCAGTTTCTTATAGCAAACACACTTCCATATTGAGACACATTTAAGGAGAAGTCACTTTGCAGTGCAGTAGCAAACAGGCAACAAGAAATGGCTTGGTTTCATAATCAGTGCCTCTCGTGTATACTTATACCATCGATAAGAGCAATGTCACATTGTCATCTGTGTTTTGGTTTAGTAACCTTCTTCATAATGGATTACTGTATAAATATACTTTTTTTTGTATAGTTTACTGTACATAATAATAAAATGTATGGGATACACTAAATGTAAAAGCAGAAATAATTGAATTAAAAAGTATACAGTAGTTTTGTTATAGATTTTACTTGTTATAGAAAAAGTTCTGTAATAACAAAATGTGAGATGCAAAAGATCACTAATTTTTAAAAATTTTTTGTATTAGTTGACTCTCCCTATTATTTAGGGGTGGGGTCAACTTAATGGCAAACATGATTTTGAGGCAGAAAAATAGAAGTTGTCATATATACCAGAATATATGGTTTCATTTCATTAAACTTTTGTTTGTCTTAACAATACCAACGTTTCTTTTCATATTTTTATAAGGATAGAAGCCCCTACTGTAAAAATATTTTAGTACTGGTTTATTTTTTGCTCAGCTTTATAATATGTATTGTTATGCTGTGTTTTTTAAGAATATTGGCTTGTTTGGAAGGTTTTTTTTTTTTTCTTGTTTATATTAATAGAAAAAGAATTCTGTATTATAAGAGAAATCATTTTCCTTTCTTATTTTATATTTAGTAACAGAGCCTGATCCACTGGATGTTAGCACAATCCATACTCCTCCTTCAAATTTACTAGTAACATTCCTGGAGTTTTTTTCTATAGTTATGCAAAATACAAGAGGTATGCTATATAGAAATATATTAAATTAAAAATACATTGAAACATATTTTTCCCATTGTAGATATGAAGTAAAATGATATTGTCCCTTTTCCCTTTACCTTCTCTCTACATATGAGGTGTGCCCAGAAAATTCTAGGAATAGTCACAGTAACTCTGTTGCATGTTGTATCATTCTTCTTCATCTGTTGTAAGATGTATTTTTATTGTGTAGCTCATAATATTACAACTTTATATTATAACATTAAAGTGGGTTTCATTAAAGCTTCAGGAACATAAAAATGTTAGGAAAAATTTATGGAGCTGTACGATAATTTCTGGTGAGAGTTTTCTTCAATTTTTAATTAAATTGAAGAAAACTTTGAAGAAAATTTCAGGAGTTGTTATTATGAGAACTTTATGGGGGATTCTGCAGTGTTAAAGGGTCAAGTTCTTGAGAGGCATAAATGATTTTCTGCATATATTCATGCCAATTTTCAGTTGGCTGTCTAACAATAATTTATTATTAGTTATAGAGTGTCATTCAGTGGATGTTAGCACAATCTATACTCCTTCAGATTTATTTGTAACAACAGAAAACTATTGAAAATGTTGAAAATGTGTTAACTTCTTTATGGATTGAAGAATAAATGAGAATTATATGATAGCAGAACAAATGGGGGTGACTGAAGGGAGTGTTCATCAAATTTTAACTAGTCTCTGTGTAAGGATGGTGCCAAGTAAAACTTGATTTATGACCAATGATGGATGCAAGAACAGGTTTGGATTAACCTTTCAGAAAAAGTTCAAGAAGAACTCAGTGTGCAAGACATTATTTCAAGATGATCCCAGGATGAAAAGGCAGAGCAAACAATGGAAAGTAGTGAGCTTTCCAAACCCAAAGTAATCAAGGATGAGAAAATAAAATTTCAGTACCATGCTCATAATGTTATTTGATTAAAACAAAAAAGATATTGCCCATCCATTTAGAATTTGTCCCCTCCTGGATAGACTCTCAATCAGACATTTTGCCTTAAAATTTGAATCATTTGAGAAGAAAGGCATTTTGGAAAAGGAGCAAATTGGCCAGACAAATAGGTGATGCATCATAACAATGCATTCACTCACACTGCATTAGCAGTAAGAAAGTTTCTGATGGAGAAAATAGACCATTTGGATGGAGCTTCCTCCCATTTCCTAATTTAGTCCCATCTGACTTCTATTTCCAGGTAACAAAACATTGTGAAAGAGACATTTTAGGTCTTTGGAGGAAGCTCAGCAGTGTACATTGAGGGCATTGAAAATTGAATTTGAAATACTTGTCTCAAAACGTTTTCAATCATGGCAGAAAGAAATAAGCATGTAGTGCTAACCAAGGGTTAAAAAGGACAAAAGCAAATGTTCATAAAAGCTCACTATTGAGTTACAAGGTAATTTTTTGAAATTTCTAGCTATACTTTAAGAGCTAAGTAATTGTTTCTAACCATACAATTAACTGATGATGACCATTCTATTAATTTTGTTACTCATTGCACTTTCCTGATGCCAGCCATAGATAGCCATACCCTTCCATACTCCCCCCCCTTTGAAGCTGGTGAGGAAACAAGTTTTTTTTTTTATTTTTTTTACCATAATAGACATATGGGGTAAAATTTGATGGTGCTGTAGAGCAGACATCATCTTTTAAGGGCACAAAAAGTGATATTGTTGTACATGTTGGCACTAATGACCTTAATAGTAAATCTGCAAATTTACTTAACAAGTACAGGTCAGTGCTAAAAAAAGTCATGAGTTAGGGTTAAATTTGAAAGTGTCTGCAATTCTGCCCAGACATGATAGGAGGGAGTATGTGATGAGAGCTTTGTCAATCAATTCGGCCATGGAGAGATTGTGTAAGGCTCACAGGGTAGAATTTTTTTTCAGCGTGGTCTGTGCTTGTTAGCAGGAGAGACTGCTTCTATAGGGATGGGATACACTTAAATAGAAAGGGTGCAAGAATATTTGCGGATGCTATCGAGGTAGTGTTAGGTGGGTCAGAAAACTGCTAGTTTGGGAGGATTCACAGACTAAAAGATTAATGGTAGCTGCAGGCAGAAGCGAAAGTGATTCTTGCACTGCTTCTATTGTAATGAGCAGCAGCCTAGAGAGCAAGTTGCTGGGGATTTCAAGAGCTGCTGGGAGTCATCATGGAATAAGTAAATACATGGGCTTTATTAAGGTAACTAAGAGTAAGAACAACTGCATGTATACTTGCATGTACACTGATGTTAGAAGTAAAGTAAATAAATGAATTTGAAGTGCGGCCCCAGGTGATTTTGTGATCAAGTCAAGCGATTTTGTGATCAAGCGTCTTTGCCTGTAAATTAGCACTCTTTCTTGGTGAAATAAAATTGTTTCCTTATTTTCAGCATTACATTAACACTCAATTTTTTCTGTGAAGAAAACGCTTTACTAGATCAGAAGGAAAAGTAACCATCTTTCTTTCTTTCTTTCTTCTCTTAATATTTTGTTTTACTACTAACTCACTACTGCTTGGTCACAAAGGTGGCACTGTGTCTTCCTCCACGTGGTGGGCCGGTAACGTTGAAAGGAAAAGCTCTCCCTTCCGGGGCGAAATGGAGCAAACCATTCCTAAAACCCAGAAATCCACTGGGTGTATAGATGAGATCCCCACAAGGTGTGAAGTTGGAGCCTGATTTTGTAACAGCTAAATGTCAAAAGACTGAAGTAACAAGAATCTAAACTCCAACTGTCCTTATTATTCATTTGACCCAAGAACAACCTATTGGCAAAATCTCACCGTTTCTAGTGCAGAAATGTGTAGAAAGCATAATAGATACCCCAAAGACAGTTCTTCACTTAAGATCAGGTGACTTACTGGTTAACAATCCGAGCCAACTGCTCGACAGTCTGAGCAGTGACTAGCCACTGCTCGACAACCCGAGCAACTACTGAAACAAAAAACGTTTGGTGGAACTTCTGTTACAGTTTCACCACGTCTCCCTGAACATGTCAAGAGGTGTCATCACCAAATGGGACCTCATGAATGTGTCAGATGAAGAGCTAAAACAGGAACTACAAGACAAAGGAATCCTACATGTCAGAAGAATAATGACAAAGAAGGATGGCATACTATTTCATACTCAAAACATAATACTCACTTTTGATAACCCTAAATCACCAACAGCGATCAAAGGAAGTTATCTTAAGTGCCTTGTTAGAGCATACATTCCAAACTCCTTATGCTGCTACAAGTGCCAGAAGTTTGGCCACTCACAGACAGTCTGCAGAGGAGCAGCTGCCTGTGCCACATGTGGATCCACTGCACACACAATTACCTATTGCACAGCTACAACGCCTAGTCATCCTAACTGCAGAGAAACTCATCCGGCATTTTCCAAGGAGTGCCCCTTTGGAAAAGGGAAAAAAATGTACAGTGGTACAAAATTGAACACAATGTTACCTACCAAGAGGCCAAAAAGTCCTTTCCAGCCCCAAATGCTAATAAACCAACCTATGCTCAAGTAACCAAAAAACAAATATCAATTGCAACCCAAACAGCGGTAACCATATCCCCCAATGAATCACTATCTGATTGGGCAAGGCCAGTATTGGCCACGGTTCCACTAAACCAAACAGCAAGCAAAAAAAGTAAAGCAATAAATATGCCGATTAGTGTACTATCAGATGCCATCCCTCAGGAAAATGCTACAGTATGTACTCCTGATGCAAACCAAACAGATAGCATGGACTCACAGCAAGATGAGCATGTACTAGAACTTCATACTGACGAGGATATGGAAACTGGAAAACCATACTTTCCAAAGAAGGGGTACGGGAAACCCGAGCGAAGCAAACCTTCAGCCCCTCGAAAACAAATCAAGGGTCCTACTAAATCCAGATAATGCTTACATTTCTGCAGTGGAACTGTAGAGGATATCGCAGCAATTTAAATGACATCCATGATCTCCTAACACAATATGATCCTATCACCTTCTACCTACAGGAAGCCAATCTGACATCACATATAACTGTTTCTCTCTGGAACTACAAGGCGCCTCCATAGCCAGGTGGGAAGGAGCATCAGTGCGTAGCACATGCTTCTTGATTAGACCGGGGTTCGAGCCCATCACCACCAAATACGGAGGATGCGGAAAGGTCAGGGAATGACCACCGCATATTCACGGAGCAATATGGCCTTAGTTGCTAATGCTCCTAAAATTCAAAACAACAACAACATCTGGAACTACATTATTCATTGGAAAGATCGTATTGTAAACAACCTGAACAATCTGGCACATGGAGGTGTAGCATTGATAATCAACACTCAAATACCCTCTGAACTACTCCCATTGAAAACAAACCTTGAGGCAGTTGCAGTAAGAGTCAATGTTAATTTTGACTTGACTATCATCTCGTTATACTCTCCCCCTAATCAAAATATAAGTACGCTGACCTAGAAGAACTAGTGGTACAACTTCAATCCTTCTTCATCCTAGGAGACCTCAATAGTCATCATCCTCTATGGGGCAATCAAAACATGGACAAACGTGGACAAATTATAGAAAAAATACTTGACCTGCACAATTTGATTACTCTCAATAATGGTGCACACACTTATATGCATTTACCTACAGGATCTACTTCAGCTATTGATGTGTCTCTATGCTCAGCATCCATATATCCTCTATTTGGATGGTCCATTCATAGCAATCCACTGGGTAGTGACCATTACCCAGTGATAAGTCGGATTGAAACAAACATCCTCCACTTTTCAAACAGAACTGTCAAATGGAACTTTTTCAAAGCACAATGGAACATATACAAGCAACTAGCAATACTGGAAGAAAAGCAGGTCCAGCAAACATCCATAAACTTGGCTACAGAATATATATCTAACCAAATACTATAGGCAGCTGACCAAGCGATTCCAAAGAAATCCATCAAAATATGAGCACGCTCAAAATCGTGGTGGAATAGTGAATGCAACATGGCAAAAAAAAAGAAAAGAACAGAGCATGGAACATCTTCAGGAAGTTTCCAACAACAGCAAATCTCATCCGCTTTAAACAGACTTGGGCAAAAGCAAAACATATTAGGCAGACTAGCAAAAGAGAAGCATGGAGACATTTTGCCTACACAATTACAAGAACTACAAAAACTCAAACAATATGGGCAAAAATACGACGCATGTACTCAAAACCCCCAAGCATCAACCTTCCCATACTAACTGTAAATGGTTGTGATATTATGGCACCAGTGGAGATTGTGAACGAATTTGGTGAATCGTTCACGAGAATCTCAGCCACAACATCTTACACACCACTTTTTCAGGTACGCAAAGCACAGGCTGAGAAACATTTCATCAATTTTGAATCAGCATCTAGTGCTGCATACAATCTTCCCTTCACAATATCTGAATTACACCATGCTTTAGCCACTACTAAACTCAGTGCAGCAGGACCAGATGGAATACATTACATTATGATAGCACAACTTACTGAACCTGCTGTTATGGCACTATTACTGTTTTATAACAGAATTTTCAAAGAGAATACTTTCCCCAACAAATGGCACCACGCTTATGTTTTGGCTTTTCCGAAACCAGGAAGAGACCTGGTTTCGGAAAAGGTATTACAAATCCACAACATTACCGACCCATTGCACTCACCAGCTGTATGAGCAAGGGCCTGGAAAAAATGATCAGTGCATGCCTGACCTGGTTTCTAGTCCAAAACAACCTTCTTAACCCAATACAACGCAGTTTCCGTGAAGGCAGATCCACTCTTGACTTACTCCTCAGGGCAGAAATAAATACCCGTGATGCTTTTTGTACGAAAAGAACACAATGTCATAGTTCTCTTTGACATAGTAAAAGCGTTTGACACAGCTTGGAGGTATGGTATAATGCAAAACCTATATGATCTAGGGCTATGTGGACTCCTGCCAAAAATTTATCAGAAACTTCCTCCATCATCGCTCATTTCAAGTTGAAGTCAACAACAAGTTATCTTCCAGTTTTATCCAGGAAGAATGGGTCCCACAAGGTTTAGTACTAAGTGCCACCCTATTTAACATAACAATAAACTCCATAACACAGGATCTACCATAGACAGTGTCCACTACTCTATATGCCGATGGCTTCAGTATCTCCTGCCATTTGCTAATATGCAAATGGTAGAAAGACAGTTACGAGGTGCCATCAACAAAGTTGTAAAATGGTCACAAAACAATGGTTTTCGCCTCTCACCACAAAAGACTGTTGGGATACACTTCTGTAGGAAGCGTAACCTACATCCAGACCCAGAACTTCACCTAGAAAATCAAATGATCCCAGTGGTTCGCAGTGTCCGCTTTCTTGGTGTGGTTCTAGACCAAAAACTTACCTTCCTCGAACATATAAAAGAGCTCCGGATTACTTGCCTTAAAAAGCTAAATATCTTAAGAGTACTATCTCACACAACATGGGGAGCCAACCGTTACATGCTACTGCATTTGTATCATGCATTAGTATGGTCACGCTTAGACTAAGGCTCTCTGGTCTACAACTCTGCTAGACCAAGTGCCTTATGTTGGCTTGATCCCATGCACCACAGTTCTCTCTGGCTTGCACTAGGAGCATTCCGTACATTGCTGGTTCAGAGCTTATATGCTGAAGCAACTGAAACCTGTTTACATCTATGCAGAGAAATGCTTCTGTTAAACTACCCAGCAAAGGTTAAAGGGCAACTAGACAACCCTGCTTGGAATAGATTTTTCCCGCCCAAATGGGAGAACCTTTACAGAGCCTGTCCATCCAAAAACCCATCAACAGGGATACACCTGCGTTCCCTGCTCAGTGACTGGCAAATTAACCTTAGCATGATATAGCCTACTACTTCTCGGACAGTTCCACCTTGGATGTATCACATACTGCTGTGCGACCTATCACTCACATCGTTGGGGAAACAGACCTTATCCCAACAGCACATACTGCAAATTCGTGCCACATTAAGAACCCAGCACACAGAGTACATGCCAATTTACATGGATGGATCTAAAACTGACACCCATGTTGGTGCAGCAGCAGTTTTTACCAACTTTACCATAGCCAAGAAACTCCCCATTGAATGCAGCAGCTACACTGCAGAACTCTGTGCTATCTTCATAGCATTAAATTTCACCTTATCAACAAATATATTGAACAGTGTGATCTATACAGACTCCATTAGTGCTATCCAAGCTATACAACAGAATAGAAATTATGATAACCCCTTACTCATACAGATTTGGAATACTATGACTAAGCTAAATAGGAAGAAACAAAAAATCATCTTTTGTTGGATCCCTGGTCATGTGAGAATTTCTGGAAATGAATGTGCTGATCTAGCTGTGAAAACTTCTACAGATCCTGTAGATGAACTGTTTAGTATACCGATTACAGACTACAAGTCAATTATAAAGAAGCTGTGTCTTGAAAAATGGCAACACATCTGGCAAAGTCAAGTTGGGAACAAACTACTCTGTATAAAGAAACATCTCCAACCTTGGAAATCCAGTATGTGTGAAAACAGACATGAAGAAGAAGTCGTATTAGCCTGACTACAAATAGGCCATACACATCTGACACATCTTTATCTTCTTGCAGGTACTGATCCACCACTATGTACAAATTTCAACACTCAGCTCACTGTTCAACATGATTGCCCCAAATACAATAGTGACCGACAAGCTATGTTTATCTCTTTTTCCAGGATGAACACTTCTTTTAGTATTGCTGACCTCCTGGCAGATACTCCACACGTGGTCAAAATTTTTTAATTCCTTAAACAGATACAACTGTACGAAGCAATGTGAACTTCAACATTTATATACATAAACTGTACATTTAGCATCACCATTGTTGGGTGCATTATGGCCTTGCTGCCCTTGCGCCGTAAAGCCCATAAACAAACAAACAATTTGAAGTGCTGATCAAGACATCAAAGGCAGATATTGTTGGGATATCAGAGACATGGTGTCACACAGATATAAGCAATGCAGAATTGGAATTTGGAGGTGGAGAGTACAATGTGTAGAGAAAGGACAGACAGGGTAGGAAGGGAGGAGGGGTTATGCTATTAATTAAGAAACACATAAAATCTAGGGAAGTGCATCCAATTGATGTTGGTGGGCAATGCAATGTTGAGTCTGTTTGGTGTGACATAAGCAATGGGAAAGGAAAAATGAGTAGGTGTGTGTTATAGGCCTAATGAATCTGATGGTTATAATGAGCAATTGTGCAGAGAAATAGAGTGGGCCAGTAAATCAATGTCTTATAATGGGGGAATTTTAACTTTCCAGATATTGACTGGTGTGGTTTGTCACCACACTAACAGGACTTTTTTTGGATTTATTGGATGACTGTTTTCTACAGCAGCATGTTTGAGAGGCAACCAGAGGGAGTAATACTCTTGATCTGATTATCAGCAGTGATTATTCATGCATTAAGAATTTGCAGATAAAGGAACCACTAGGTGACAGTGATCACAATGTACTGATGTGGGATTTACTTTAAGATGTAACTACCATCAGGGGTAAAGGGAAGGGTTTTTGCTTTCGTAAAGATGACTACAGTGGTCTCAGACAGCTTTAAAATTCTATACAGTGGGATAAACTGATGATATTACTAATGGTGAATTCTAAATGGGAAGCCTTCTGGGACTTAATCATGGAGGCTACTAGGCTTTTCATACCAACTAAGAAATACTGTTCGTGGTTCAGGCCTAAATGGATGTTGGATAAATTGATGAGGCTTGTGGCAGAGAAGAAAAATGCATGGGATGCATATAAATTATCAGGTGACACAGAAGCCTATGGCAGATATAAGCTAGTCTGTAATCAAGTCACAAAGGAGGTTAGGCAGGAGAAGGCAGGTTACGAGAAATCTTTGGCAAAGGACACAAAGAGTTCTTTACTTATGTAAACTCTAGAAGGAAGGAGATGAATCAGATTAGTCCACTTAACATAGATGGTACGACTATTGATGATTCTGCTCAAGTAGCTGATAAACTGAATGAGTATTTTGCATCTACATTCACACATGAGGAGTTATTCAAGGAAGGGAATGCCAGAAGTTTATCAAACTCTAACAGGGAGTTAAGTGATTTTGTGATAACTGAGAGCAAAGTGGAGGAGAAATTATTAAAGTTAAACATAAAATAAAGCACCTGGGGCAGACGAAATCTATCCAGTTATAATGAAGGAGGCAGCAAGGCCTTATATAATCTATCCAGTTATAATGAAGGAGGCAGCCTTAGCCATAATTATGAGAGCATCCTTAGAGTCAGGGGAAATCCCCATGGACTGGACATGTACAAATGTATCCCCAAATCTCAAAAGAGGTTCAATGGGTGACACAAAGAATTATAGGCTTGTTAGTTTAACTTCTGTTCCAGGGAAAATAATGGAGTCACTGGTTAAATAGATGATACAGGATCACCTAGACAAGACAGCAGCAATAGTTCAGACATAGCATGGGTTTGTTAAGGGAAAGGGTTGTCTGATCAGTTTGATTGAATACTATGATGTGGTCACAATGGAACTGGATGCCAAAAATAATTTTGATATCATATACAGGAACTCCTCGACTTATGTAAGAGTTGCATTCCGCAGAACGCTACGTAAGTCGGAATTTCCCCCATGCGCTCGCAACTGTGCTCGCTGAATTGACTGAATCAAAAAAGAAATATTTGATGAATATGTAAATAGAATTATTTATTGTATTTATTCAATTTTTTATCTCATGCACAGGAAAAATTACAAAAGCATGCAATTTAAAAAATTTCAAAATTATAAAATTACAAAAAAAGAGAGGAGATAGGCATAACTTCAGTAAGTTTTACCTCTTGAGCATTATTGCCAGAATCGACGTCTTCAGCTGATAAGTACGCTGCTGCAGAGGTTGAGGGCTGTGGAGATTTAGAAGGGGTTGGTCGCTCAACCTTACGAAAGAATGTATTAATGGATGACTGGACTGTGGCTTTTTTCTTTTCATTGTAGATTTCTTTGTAGCAAGCGTGTATATCATTCACCCCTCTGCTAACCTTTAAGAATCGTTCCCTGTCAGGATCCATCTTCTCAAACCTCGCCATTGCCGATGCAATTTCACAAAATGGCATTGCCATCTCTCTGGTGATGAAGCGTCTCGGCCTCTCATTTGGTTCATCTTGAGCTTTGTCAGCATTTTTGTATTTCACTATTGCTGCCTGCAAAGCAATGAGGTCCTTGTTAGATAATTCCTTTTCTTCTTCCTCTATTAACTCCTCCATGTCTTTGGCGAAACCTCTAACTGAAGTAGCTCTGCAACCTTTACAATCTTATCTGTAACTCTTCATATGATTCGTCTTTTTCAAACCCTTCAAAGCCTTTTACAATGCTATGGGCATATTTTCTTCCATGCGCCATTTAAACAACTTTTAGTAATTTCTGCCCAGGCCTTATTAATGTTTAAGATGGTGCAGTAAATATTGTAAGATTTCCAAAAGTCTCTTAACGTAAAATTTTTATCACTATCTACTGCAGACAATGCATGAGCAAATGTTGTGCGTAAATAGTAAGCTTTTAAATTTGAAATAACACCCTGATCCATAAGTTGGATGAGTGAAGTCGTGTTTAGCAGTAGAAATACGACTCTCACATTTGAATTGAAATCATCTAGATGCATTGGATGTCCAGGAGCATTATCTAATAGAAGCAAAATCTTGAAAGGAATGTCATTGTCTTTTCAATATTTTTCAACCTCAGGAATGAAGCAGCATTTAAACCAGTCCTCAAAGAGAGATATTGTTATCCATGCTCTCTGGTTCGATCGGAAATGCACGTGTAGGGTGGCTTTATTGATGCCCTTAAAAGCATAAGGATTTCCAGAATGTGGCCCTATCTTTTGAAGCCTTAAAACCTGGCATTCTTTTCCTCTTTGGCAATGTATGTTCTATCCGGCATTTTTTTCCAATATAGAGCAGTTTTGTCAATGTTAAAAATTTGCTGTGTTGAATAGCCGCCTTCATCAATAATTTTTTCCAACACATCGCAAAATTTCTGTGCAGCTGCAGAATCGGCACTGGCAACTTCACTACATACTTTAATGTTTTGGAAACCAGTGCTATGCTTGAACCTATTAAACCACCAGTTGCTGCTTACCACTAACTTGGCATTGGTTTCGCTGTACTTATCCTTAATATCTTCATAAATACTTGTTGCTTTTGCTTGAATGGTCATTGGACTCAGGGGCACTTGCTTCTAAATCTGATTTTCCATCCATATTATTAACAGCTGTTCCATCTTCGATATAGCACCTGAACGCTGTTTTGTGATCACTGTTGATCTTAAGTGCGTTGATCCTTTGACATGTTCTTTTATACGTGCACTGTTCTTTAAAATAGCATTCACTGTTGGAGCAGCGAGATCTAATTCCCTTGCAATAGATGACAAACTTTCTCCTGCTTTGTACTTCTTAATCATTTTCATCTTCATTTCTAAATCAATTTTGTTTTGTTTTCTGGCACTACCACCACTTGCACTTTCTGTAGGTCCCTTTCCCTTCATCATTGTAATAGATAATAGGAATGAAGAGCAGTTTCTGAAAATTTGTTTTTTATATGATTGAAGATTTCAGTGAAGGGGAACACATTTCACCCTAATAGCGTAACGTAAAAACCTACAGAATTCCACTCATTGGGATTATTGCAAATGCAATAAGATCAAGTTTACTAACCGTTTATAACAGATTTGCACTAACAGAAAATTCCAATAAACCGGAAAGTGCAAATTGTTTTTATCGTTTTTTGGTCATGACTTCCAGAAACGTGCTTTAGAAAAATTTCACAAAGGCATTCAAAATTGATTCTTATAATGGAACGTATGATAACGATGAAAGTGTAGTGCAATTTCCATTATAAATATTACCTTTTAGAGAGATAAATAGCTTAGTTATACAGGGTGTCTCAAAAATATTGGTACAAACGTTTAGGGGAGGTAGGTAACATCTAAAGGAATGTGAATCGCATAGGAACCCATAACCGGAAATGTCATGGGAAAGTAGTAGCAGAGGCACAAGAAGGAGAAATGTTACAAGACAGTAATTAGTGGCAAACATTTTATTATTAGTATTATTATTATTAGCTACATGGTGCATGGAAGCCTGAGGCTTATGCTGCACCAGCCAAAAAAAAAAAATACCCTGAGAGAGAGAGAGAAAGAGAGAGAGAGAGAGATTTAGATTTTTTTTGGCGCATTAGCATCTAAGGCTATAATGCGCAAGAGAGAGAGAGAGAGAGAGAGAGAGAGAGGTAGAAGGGAATCACCAAGAAAGAGAAGAATGATGATATTCGGCTCAGAACCCTGGGTGCGCCAAGCCCATACTCACCAGATGTGAGCCCCTGGAGTTGTTTTTATTTGACATAATATTAACAATGGAGTATGAGATGGATGCATTTCATGATGTTACAACAGATGCTTGAAGGTTCCACCCTGAGACGCGATGCATGCGTGACACAGACGCAGCATGGATTGGCGGACACGGTCGAACACACCTGGAGTTTCTTTGACAGTAGCAGCAGCACAGAGGAGTCTCGCCACGAGAACCATTTCAGTCTCTACAGGCGATTCATACACAATAGATTTGAGAGCCCCCCACAGAAAGAAATCAAGGCTCGATAAATCAGGTGAGTATGTGGGCCAGGAAACGGGTCCACCACAGCCAATCCATCGACGCCCAAAATGCCTGTTCAAATGGTCATAATGGGCAGGCGCCCCGTCATTTTGAAACCAAGTGTTGCATCTCACATTTTCTGGAACATCGTCAAGTAACCCTGGTAGAACTTGTTCAATAAAGATCCGATATTTAGTGGAGTTCATGCGGGATGGTAACAGGTATGGGTCGACTAAGCAGTCACCGACCATACCTGCCCACACATTTATTGTGAAGCGATGTTGTGCCGCATGGGGGCACACACCGTATGGGTTGTCTTGAGCCCACACATGAGCATTGTGATAAGCCTTAAGATAAGCCTTCCCAAGTGAAATAAGTCTCATCCGTGAACAAAACATAGGCTGGAAAATTCAAGTCTTGAACACCTTCTTGGAGAAACCACTGCGCAAAAGCAACACGTGCAGGATGATCTTGGGGGAGTAGTAACAGGAATCGTCGTGCCAGACACGCTGTACACTGCAACGAGACGCTTGTAAGGTAGAGGCAACGGCACGTGTTCTGGTAGTAGGATTATTCTGGACGGCATTCAACACACTTTCTTCCATGGCGGGAGTTCACTTCGAACGTGGTCTGCCCACACTAGTCCTGTTACCTCTAAATGACCCATAATTGCAGAAATTTTGATGCACACGCACGAACAGACGGTGGTCCGGTACATGTCTGTCTGGGAAACGTTTTCCATTAATTCGTTGAGTGGCTCGTCCATTGCCCTCTGCTAATCCATACACTAGGTGCATGTCTGCCAGCTCACAGTTTGTATATCGATGCATGCTCTTCGTGCGGCGACTACTGCTTGAATGAGTAAACGAGAAATTTTCCCTCTTGCGAAATGATGAACAGTACCGTCTACCGACTTGCGGTGACATTTCTGGTTATGGGTTCCTATGCGATTCACATTCCTTTAGATGTTACCTACCTCCCCTAAATGTTTGTACCAATATTTTTGAGACACCCTGTATAGCAAAATTTTCAATTTCCAAGGACACAAAAAAAAAAAAAAAACAATATGTTATTGGGCTCACATTACGATATTTTCACTGTACCTCCATTTATCCCTACAGATGCAAAATATATTTCCATACTTTTTTTTCAGTTTGCACTGGCCGTCAAAAACTTACATAAAGTTGAATTTCCATAAGTCGAGTATTACGTAAGTTGGGGAGTTCCTGTACCTGAATTTCAGGAAAGCTTTTGATGCTGTTGCACATGGAAGACTGCTGTACAAATTGGAGTGGTATGACATTAAGGGCAAGTTACTGCAATGGATAAAGGGATGGTAGATTGGGAGGCAGCATAGAGTGGTAATAAATGGACATTGCTTCTACGTGGACTAACTTTATTAGCTGAGTCCTCCAGGGTTTGGTACTGGGCCAATTGTTGTTTTGTGTATTTATCAGTGATATCGATGAAGGTATATCAGGCTTAATGTCCGAGTTTGCAGATAATACAAAGGTTGGCAGGGTTGTTAATGACAGTAAAGACTGTATGCTACTTCAACAGGATCTAGAAAAGTTAGGCAGATGGGCTGAGAAGTGGCAACTGAAGTTTAACATTGACAAATGCAAAGTAGTGCATATGGGTAGCAGTAACCCAAGAGAAATGTACCGACTCTGTGGTACTACACTCAAGTAGGTGGAGAGTGAAAAAGAGCTTGGGGTAATTGTGCAGTCAGATATTCTCTTAGCAGTGCAGATAGGCTGACAGAGGGGTCATGGAGTTTTGACAATGATATTTAGGAATTTTGCTAGCAGAGACAAGGAGGTGATTATGCCTTTGTATAAGGCAGTGGTCAGGCCACACCTTGAGTACTTTATACAGGATGTAGAGTTGCTAGAATGAGTGCAGCGAAGGGTAACAAGATTGGTGAGAGAAACAAAGGGATGTGCTTATGAAGAAAGGCTTAAGTTCTACAAGTTGCAGCATCTGCAGACTAGGCACCTGTTAGGTAATCTGATTGAGGTGTATAAGGTCCTGAATGGTTTGAGCAGACTCAATGCTGATGGGATACTTCCGCTTGCTTAGACTAAGAACATGAGGGGGCATAGATTCAAATTGAGGAAAGACAGTTGTAGAATAGATGTGCAGAAGTTTGCCTTTAGCCAACGGGTAGTTGATTGCTGGAACAGACTTCCATCTTTTGTTGTGGAAGTTGAAAGCTTAAATAAATTTAAGGCTGAACTAGACAAAAGTCTGGAGTGACTGGATGGGGGAAATGGGACGTTTTTTTTTTTTTTTTTAGCTGATGCCGTATAAGCTTGCTTTCTTGCATCATATGCCTCTGCTAATGCTAATTTAGTAATGAATAACTTAATATTAAATAGAAAAATGCCTAGAAACATTTTTTTTCACTAATGGAATTTAAACTCTTTCTCATTACTGAGAAAGCTAGTAATTGAGAATGCTAATAACTGGATAGCACAATTTTTATTACTGCATTCTGTTATTCCATTTTTAGGTGCATTTTGCAGAAATTTAATAATACCTATCAGCTTTTCTGTTTTTTTGTCCAGTGAGCCAGTGCCATCTGGATTGTGGTGAAATATATTTAGCCTTATTAAAAGCATCTGTAATTCTGTGATCCAGGCATGATAGTAAGAAGTACATAATGAGAGCCTTGCCAATCAATTTGGCCCTAGAGAGACTGCAAGGCTGGCTCATAAGGTAGAAATTTTTTCAGTGTGGTCTGTGCTTGTTAAAGGAGAGATTGTTTTTACACAGATGGGATAACTTTAAATAGAAGGTAATGTTAGGTGAATCAGACTGTTTGCTTGGGGGAGTGGAGATACGCTGACTATTAGATTAACAACAGCTGCGCTGCAGGAAGAAGTATAAGTGATTCTTGCACTGCTTTTACTGGAACATGCAGTAGCCCGGAAGCAAGGTGGCAGCAATTTAAAAGCCTGCTAGTGGTCTTCCTGCAACAAGCAAATACATGGGCTGTATTAGGGTTACTAAGAGTAAAAACATTTACTGGTATACTTGTATGTTCACTAATAATAATAAATTTTGTGAAACTAAAGTGCTGATCAAATCATCAAATGCAGACATTTTTTTTTTTTTTTTTTTTTTGGTAGTTGTTGGCGCATAGGCTTCTGTGGCCATAATGCACCTCCCAAGGTTTTTGCAGTACTTTGATCCAAGCCCGAGGCGGGAATCGAACCCGCGACCTTTGGGTTGCCAGGCAGGCACTTTACCCACCTGGCTAGCCCGGTCGGCATGCAGACATTGTGGGGATATCATAGACACAGTGTCATTTAGACATAAGGGATTCAGAATTTCAATGTGGAGAGTACAGTGGTACAACCAGCACAGAAGAGATTTGTTGTTATGTTGTTATTTGGTTTTTAGGAGCATTAGCAACTAAGGCCATATTGCTCCGGGGATATGCGGTGGTCATTC
Source organism: Mastigoproctus giganteus (assembly GCF_048544385.1). Taxonomy (NCBI): domain Eukaryota; kingdom Metazoa; phylum Arthropoda; class Arachnida; order Uropygi; family Thelyphonidae; genus Mastigoproctus; species Mastigoproctus giganteus. The sequence goes on along the minus strand of NC_143585.1, from coordinate 96,589,445 downwards.
CCTGACCTTTCCGCATCCTCCGTATTTGGTGGTCACGGGCTCGAACCCCGGTCTAATCAAGAAGCGTGTGCTACGCACTTCTGCTCCTGCCCACCTGGCTACGGAGGCGCCCACAGAAGAGATTGATATGGTCTTAGTTAAGAAACATCAGGTCAGAATGGGTGACTGGCATAGCATTGAGTCAGTTTGATGTGACATAAGCACTGGGAATACAAAAATGTGAGTAGGGGTGTGTTATAGAACTAATGACTGTGATGAGTATACCAAACAGCTATACAGAGAAACAGAGTGGGCCAGTAAATCAAATTTTCTTATAATGGTTGATTTTACCTTTCGAGATATTGACTGGAACTTGTGGGTGTTATTCACACACTAGTAAGACTTTTTTGCATTTATTGGATGACTGTTTTCCACAGCACAATATTAGAGAGGCAACAAGAGAAAGTAATACTCTTGATCTGATTATCAGCAGTGATTCTTTATACGTTTAGAATCTGCAGATAAAAGAACCACCAAGTGGTTCTTTTATCAGTGTATTGATTTGGGATTTACTTTGATGTAGTAGTAGTAGTGGCATGTGATGCAAGTAGGCAAGTGTATGAGCTTATGCAGCATCAACCAAAAAAAAAAATCACACCATTCCCTCCAAATGCCTGTCCAGTTCCTCCTTAAATTTATTCAACCTATCAACTTCCACAATGACAGATGGAAGTTTGTTCCAACAATTAACCACCCGCTGGCTAAAGGCAAATTTCCACACATCTGTCCTTTCTTAATTTGAATTTATGCCCCCTTAGGTTCGTAATCTGAACAAGTGGAAGGATCCCATCAGAATTCAGCTTGCTCAACCCATTCAAGGCCTTATACACCTCAATCAGATCACCGCGCAGGTGCCTAGTCTCCAGCTACTGCAATTTGCAGAACTTAAGCCTCTCTTGGTAAGAGGATCCCTTCATTCCCCTCACCAATCTTGTTGCCCTTCTCTGTACACGCTCAAGCAAATCGACATCCTTCCTAAAATGAGGCTTCCAGACCTGTACGCAGTACTGAAGGCGTGGCCTGACCATTGCCTCATACAGAGGGACAATCACTTCCTTTTCACTGCTAGCAAAATTCCTATATATCATTGACAAAACCCCATGACCTGCCCTGGCAGCCTGTCTGCATTGCTCAGAAAACTTCATATCTGACTGCACAATTACTCGCAGGTCTTTTTCATTTCTACCACCTTAAGTGTAGTACCACACAGTTGGTATGTTTCTCTGGAGTTACTTCTACCCATATACAGTACTTTGCATTTGTCAAGGTTAAACTTCAGTTGCCACTTCTTAGCCCATCTGCCCAAATTATCTAGATCCTGTTGCAGTAGCACACTGCCATTACTGCCATTAACAACCCTGCCAACCTTTGTATCATCTGCAAACTTCAACATTAAGCCTGATATACCTTCATCAATATCATTGATAAATATACAAAACAACAGTGGACCCAACACCAAACCCTGTGGAACTCTGCTGATAACATTAGTCCACGAAGAGCAGCACCCATTGATTACCACCCTCTGTCTTCTCTCACTTAACCATCCTTTTATCCATTGTAGCAACTTACCCTTAATACCATTCTTATCTAATTTGTACAATAGTCTTCCATGCGCAACAGTGTCAAAAGCTTTCCTGAAATCCAAATATATGATATGAAAATTATTTTTTGCATCCAGTTCCTTTGTAACCACATCATAATAACCAATCAGATTTGTCAGAAAAGACTTTCCCTTAAACCCATGCTGTGTCTGAATTATTGCTGCAGTCTTGTATAGGTGATCCTGCAGTGCATCTTTAACCAGTTACTCCATTATTTTACCTGGAACAGAAGTTAAACTAACTGGTCTGTAATTACTCTTGTCACCCTTCGATCCCCCTTTGTGAATTGGGGATACATTTGCACATCTCCAGTCCGTGGGAACCTCTCCTGAGTCCAAGGATGCTCTCATAATTATGGCGAAGGGTTTGCTTAGTTGCTTTGCCACCCCGTTTAATATAACTGGATAGATCCCATCCACCCCAAGTGCTTTTCTTATGTTTAACTTCAACAATTTCTCCTCCACTTTGCTCTCAGTTATTACAAAATCATTAAGTATCCTGCTACAATTTGATAACCTTCTACCATTTTCAAACCTTAATAATTCCTCATGTGTGAATGTGGATGCAAAATACTCATTCAGTTTGTTTGCTATCTGAGCAGGATACTAAAGTTAAGGTTACTTTACCCCATTACTGAAGACTTTCTTGGTAGGAGTACTGCTTTATTCCCTTCACCACCTGATGATGTTAACAACAGCACATTCTAAATGGGAACCATTCAGAGAAGTATTCATAGAAGCTAATATGCTTCTTACACCAACTAAGAAATAATATTCAAGACTGGTGAGGGGAACAAAGCAGTGCTTTTACTAAGAAAGTCTTTGGTTTTGAAAATTGCAGAATTTGGAGACTAGGCACTTGTCAGGTGATCTAATTGAGGTTTTTAAGGCTTTGAATGGCTTGAGCAAACTCATCGCTGATGGGATTCTTCCTCTTGCTCCCCCTCGATGTGGCACCTGTATGTGGTGAGGGGACCTCCCAGTGATGCTGCTGGCCTTCCAGATTAGCATCACTGGAATCTAATTAATGCCCATACCTTGGTTCCAGGGTTACATCGTTGGAATCCGGCGTGTGCAGCTGTGCACTGCGACCCGTGGAAACTCGGAAAGGGGGATCCTTTTGGGTGAGGGGCCCAGCCCTAATATACCATTTTGGCACTTTGACAACGGGTTGTCCCGAATCGGCCCGACTAGGATCAATCGGCAGGTGGTTTTTTACTGCGAGGGTCAACTGCGTTCCAATAAGGCTCCCTCCCTTTGGTCCTGGGATGGGATCAAGACTTATTGGTAATGGGTATGGTGTTCCTAAGCGAACTTGGCATCTTATTCGTGTACGCAGTACCTGCTAGTTCACGAGTGGGCGTCCCCTCGTTGGGCTCCGTGGTGGGTGAGGTACTTAGGGCATCGGAAACTTTCTCTTTACTCCTATGAGTAATTTAAATCTTTCAAACCCCTCCCAATGCGCCATTAAAAACCAAACCTAAACCTAAACCTTCAAACCCCTCTGGGTCCTCTATGATGTCCCTACCTGAAATTGATGAAGAGAACATAATATCAAAAAAGAAACACCGAACAGAAGCTGCACCACCTCCTGTACCTCGATTCCTTATCATACATTCTACCGGTGAAAAGGAAATAGGTAAAATGTCGCCCTTCTTCGTTCAGAAGGGTCTTGAAGGGCTAGCAGGGTCCCCAAAGTCGGTAAAATGGCTTAGATCGGGTGACCTTTTAGTAGAAACTTCCTCAGTGTGACATTCAGAATTGCTTCTCCAAGCAACAACTCTTGGGGACATTCCAATTAAGATATCACCACACAGGACAGTGAATACATCGCGTGGTGCAGTTGCCGAGTGGGATCTCCTTGAAACATCTGAAGAGGAGATATGCACCGAACTGAGATCAAGGAGTGACAGCCGTTAAAAGAATATTTATGCGTAAGGAGGGAAAACTAGTCCCAACTAGGGTTCTTATCCTTACATTTAATACACCTAAACTGCCTACTTCCACCAAGGCTGGTTATCCGAACTATCCTGTAAGGCTGTACATTCCAAACCCGTTGCGATGTTTCAGATGCCAAAAATATGGCCACTCTCAGATGTCATGTCGTGGATCACCTGCTTGTGCCTGCTGTGGAGCAAAAGAACATGACACAAAGGAATGTTCTGCCTCAAAACCAGCATGCTTGAATTGTGGCAGTGAACACCCTGCATATTCAAGAGCATGCCAAAGATGGAAAGACAAAAAACAAATTCAAAAAATCAAGACGGAACAGAACATCTCATATGTGAAACAGGTAATATCAGTAAATAGGGGAAAATCTTATGCACAAGCAGTTTTGAGGAAGGTTTCGATTTCAACACAAACTGATATTTCAGTCTCGCCACGTGATTCTTTTACACCCCAAGCCCGATACTTGTTGACACAAGCACAGCAAGATAAAGCAGTCGCTACTCCCATTTCAATACTAACCAAGGAAGTAACACCTAAAGAAAAATCACCCCAACTAAAACTCCACTTGTTATTAGTGAGGTACAGGAGGAAATGGAGGTAAATGAAGAAGCTGAAAGTATGGAAGAATCTATTCTGGATCTTCATCCAGAGAAAGAAATGGATATTGGGCGCCCTAAATTTACCAAAGGCAGAATAAAACCCAAAGCGGGCCAATCAAAACCCGCATCACTTCAGAAGCCAACCAATGGTTCCACTAATTCCAAGTAATAATGGCTAAATTACTGAAATGGAATTGTCGTGGATTCCAACGAAATAGGGAGGATGTCAAAATGCAAATGCACAAACACGAACCTGTTTGCTTTTGTTTGCAAGAAATGTATCTAAAGGCAAATGATGACCCCATCTTGCGAAATTTTACTGCTGTTCGTAAAGACAGAAATGGGGATGACCTGGCCCATGGAGGAGTCGCAATCCTTGTGGGCAACCATACTCCTTTCTCACAAGTTCAATTGAACATTAACTTAGAAGCAGCAGCCATTCGCTTAGCAATAGGGTCTTTTCTTACAATATGTTCTATATATATGCCTCCTGGGACACGCACATTTCCCAGGTAGATCTCGACGATCTTATTACGCAATTGCCCTCTCCTTTTTTTACTTCTTGGAGACTTTAATGGACATAGTACCCTGTGGGGTAGTGCAGAAACTAATGAACGAGGTTGTATTGTTGAATGTGTGCTCGACAGTAACGGCCTTTCATTACTAAATATGGGAATAAACACCTATTTCCATATGCCTACCCATACTTTCTCTGCCATCGATCTTTCCCTCTGCTCGCCTTCTCTGCTACCTGTGCTTTCCTGGGAAGTGGAACAGAATCCTTATGGAAGCGATCACTTCCCCGTAATATCTACCATAGTGGATGGACCTTGTCATCCATTTAGAACTCCATGTTGGAAGTATGATCAAGCAGACAAGTAAATTTTCACGGCTTACTGAATTTGATCCTGTACAAATTCAACAGGAGTCAATTGATGAAGCAGTGAAGTATATCACAGAGTGATATACTTCACTGCTTCATCCACGCAGTGGCAATTGCAATTCCAAAAATATCCTCCTGATTTCCACGTTTTCCAAAGCCATGGTGGAACCAAGATTGTAAAGAAGCAAGAAAGTTACAAAATCAGGCATGGGGAAAATTCCGACATTACCCCACCACCACAACAAATCTTATAGCCTTTAAACATGCCCATGCCAAAGCACGATTTATATGTCAACAGAGCCAAAAGGAATGCTGGGTCAAGTTTACATCCTCAATTAACCAGATGACTAGTGCCAAAGTTGTCTGGGATGAAATTCGGAAGATGAAGGATAAATACACATCAGTTCCCTCATCTATGTTACAACATAATGGTTGTACATTAGCAGACCCATCCTATTGCCAACGCCCTAGGAGAAGTATTCTCCACTGTATCTGCTGAAACTTCATACTCTGCTGAGTTTCTAGTTTTAAACAAAGTGGAGAAACAAAAACTCAACTTCCCTTCAAGCAAAGCTGAATCTTATAACCTGCCTTTTAGTGAAGTGGAATTAACCATTGCACTTGCTACCTCAAAAGTGAGTGCCGCAGGACCAGATGAAATTCAGTATGAGATGATAAAACATCTTCCATCTCACTCTCTAGAGCTGTTGCTACATCTCTACAACCGAATTTATTTGGAGGATCAATTTCCCGTTTCTTGGCGTAGGGCAACTGTTCTTGCTTTCCCAAAGCCAGGAAAAGACCCCACAATTCCTAGCAACTATCGTCCAATTGCTCTGACCAGTTGCTTATGTAAGGTTTTGGAAAAAATGGTGAATGCCCACCTTATATATTACATTGAGGCAAACAGGCGCCTCCGTAGCCAGGTGGGAAGAAGCAGCAGCAGTGCGTAGCACACGCTTCTTGATTAGACCGGGGTTCGAGCCCGTCACCACCAAATACGGAGGATGCGGAAAGGTCAGTGAATGACCACCGCATATCCCGGAGCAATATGGCCATAGTTGCTAATGCTCCTGGAAAAAAAAAAAAAAAAAACAAACATTGAGGCAAACAAGATTCTGTGCGGCTTCCGAAGGAATCGGTTCACTCTGGACCATTTAATCTGACTGGAAACAGTGATTCGCGATGTGTTTATAAAGCGTGAGCACTTGGTATCAGTCTTCTTTGACATGGAAAAAGCTTTGTGGCACAACCACAAAGGTTTTAAAAGACCTCTATTCTTTTGGTCTGAGAGGCCACCTTCCTATTTTTATCAGAAATTTTTTATCTAAACGACTCTTCCAGGTTTGTGTTAAATTCAGTGTGTCCTGCCTTTTTTGTCAAGAGGAAGGAGTTCCCCAAGGCTCTGTCCTCAGTGTTACGCTGTTTGCAGTCAAAGTTAAACCCATTACAAAACAGCTTCCTCCTTCAGTAAATAGTGCCTTGTACGTTGATGATTTTAGTATTTTTTTGTCACTCCTGTAGCATGAGAGTTATTGAACGACAATTGCAACAAGTCACCTTAGTTCTTGGGTTTTAACCAATGGGTTTAGGTTTTCTGCCCAAAAGACCATTTGTGTGTACTTCTGCCGCAAATGGAATCTACATCCTGACCCGGAACTCAGACTTGGACAAAATCCAATTCCTGCGGTAGCAGAAACAAAATTTTTGGGACTTATCTAAAAAAAAAACTGGCATTCCTTCACCATATCCGTCAGCTTAGAGCAAAATGCATGAGAGGTCTGCACATGCTCAGTGCTATCTCCTCCATCTTTTGGGGAGCAGATAGAAGCACATTATTGCATCTATACTGAGCACTCGTTCGCTCTAAACTTGACTATGGTTTCCAAGCTTATTCTTCTCTAGAAATGCTGTACTCTGATGGCTTGACCCAATCCACCATAAAGCCATTCGGATTGCCATGGGGGCATTCCATACTTCGCCTGTCCAAAGTCTATACGTTGAACCCAATGAACCACCATTGATGCTTCGATGCCAGCAGTTGTCGTTACAATATGCTATAAAAATAAAATCCCTGCCTGACCATCCTTCCTGAACATCTGTCTATATGCCATGGTAGGAAAATCGATATAATATGTGTAAAATTGCCAGTCGGCCTTTTGGTATCAGGATTCAAGAGCTGGTTCATGATATTAACTTCACATTGGATAATATATCCACATCAGTCAAGCAAGTTCTTCCCCCTTAGAATATACGATCTCCATCTTGTAACTTCACTCTTAGGAGTTGGCTGAAAGCCAACACATCGCCATGTATATATCGGCAACTTTTTGCAGCACACCTTGCCGAATACTCTGAATTCTTGCCGGTTTATACAGATGGCTCAAAGTCTAAAGAGTCTGTGGGATCTTCTTGTGCCTTTCCAAACAAAACAGTCTGCAGTCATATTCCAAGTGAATGCAGCACATACACTGCAGAGCTACACGCAATAGAACTGGCCTTGGATCATATAAAAATCCACCAGTACCAAAGGTGCATGTCATATACCGACTCCCTAAGCATATTACAGGCCTTATTCAACATGAGAAGCACTCACCCAGTATTATGTCGGGTGCAGCAGATATTATACTCCCTTTCAGCTTTAAACTTTGATATTTGCTTTTCTGGATCCCTAGCCATGTTGGTATCAGAGGCAATGACTTGGCTGATGCAGCAGCAAAATCAGCAATGCCACAAAGTTGCAACCGCTTGTCAGTCCCCTATACAGACTGCAAGCAATTGATCTACAAAAAATTATGCGTGTGTTGGCAAGAATCTTGGAATGGGTGCCCTACCAACAAGCTGAATGAAATTAAGCCTGTAATAATGCTTTGGCATTCTAGTCAGCACAGGGTTCGACAGGAGGAAGTAATTCTTGCTCGGCTACGCATAGGACATTCTCACCTGACGCATTCATATTTGCTGAGGGCTGATGATAATCCTGTGTGTAGACATTGTAAAGGAAATTTAAATATCTGTCATATTTTAGTCAAATGTACATATTTTTTTAATGAACGCCATTTATGTTTTAACTATCTGTCTGAGTCTTATATACTCAGGCAGATTTTATCCGATGATGACAGTGTGTCAGATGTATTCAGGTTTTTACAACTGATTAATCTACATAGTTTTATTTAGATTGCTCTGTTTAATATATTATAAATGTTTTATGCCCTATTTTTGTTTACTAGATATGTTATTTTATATTATTACATATTTATATTTTATTACCTTAGACTTGACGCACAATAGCCTTAGATGCTGATGTGCCATTAAACTCCCAATAACCAACCAACCAATCCTCTTGCTCAGATGATTTATTATTATTATTATTAGCCATATGGTGCAAGGAAGCCTGAAGCTTATGCTGCACCGGCAAAAAAAAAATTCCCAAGTTACCCTGAGAGAGAGAGAGAGAGAGAGAGAGAGAGAGAAAGGAGAGTCAAAAGTAGAAAGGAAACATCAAGAAAGAGAAGAATGATGATATCCAGCTCAGGACCCTGGGTGTGCCAAGCCCATACTCACCAGATGTGAGCCCCCGGGTTTAAATGCACATGAGGGGATGTAAATTCAAATTGAGGAAGGATGGTTGCAGATCAGATGTGCGAAATTCTTCAACCAGCTGGTGGTTGATTGCTGGAACAGGCTTCTATTCGTTGTTGTGGAAGTAGATAGTTTGAATAAATTCAAGGAAGAACTGGACAAGCTATTGGAGGGAATGGACGATATGTATTTTTTTTGGCTGATGCTGTATAAGCTTTTTTCTTGCAACATTTACTAATACTAATACTCTGCTTGCACCTTCACGATGGTGGGACTGTTAGTAATCCTGGGTATAACCCCCATGCACAAGTACATGGTGGGTGACCACCCAGGTGTGAACAAACGTAAGCAGGGGGTCGAGGTGTGGCACCCACACCACATGGAGGAACGCCACCCCTCTATGTTACCAGGCAGTCTAAGCGGAAGATGACTCTCATCAACCGGTGAAATACCACCACTTTGCTTATTGGAGGCTTGAAGTGGTGGAACCCATGTTTAGTCTCTAGAGCTAAGTTCCGGTCAACCCTTCCACATCTCTTCCATCATGCAGTATGATTGATGACTTTTGAGGTTATGATGAACGTCGTGGCGAGATCCAATATTCCTTACATTTCGAGGGTACAGCTCTAAAACGGTTTTCGCAGGCCGGCCGCTAGTTAGTACACCGGACCGGACCTATTCGTAACTCTCTAGGAGGCTTTCTGATCAGCTAGTGTATAATCTTGCTACCTCTACTATGCCAGATAGTGACTGGAGGGAGTCCGAGTAGTGTGTATGCGGAGAGCATTGTCGAGGCCACGTTATGTCAAGGATCTGGGTATATTCTTACCACATGTACGCCATATCCAAAAATTTCATTACTTCATACAGCATGTCCCACCCACTTTTTCTTACTATTGAATACACCATGAATTGTCAAACTAATAGAGCAAGCTTATCTGCGAAAAGATCTAAACCTCCCATGGACTTCCTAATTCATTTCACAAATACACGTGGTCTCAATTCTAATCTCAACGATGTCCATTTCCACTTGCAGTCTGCCAAACCTCATGTACTTTTTCTGACAGAATCTCAGTTATTGGTTGATTCAACTAATGCTCATGTCAGATGCCCAAATTATTCGCTGTATGATTCCTTTCGCCTCAAAGGTGGTACTTGTACATATGTCCGTTCTGATATTCCCTGTCAGAGACTTGGCAATTTGGAATCCTCTCTTTGATCTTCTCTGGCTTAAAATCTCTCTACCTCATTGTGTCAAATTCATCTGTTGTCTCTACCGTTCTCCCAACTCGACTAATCACTTGGAGCTCTTTGACTTCCTCTCGTTGCAACTTGACTTTCTCCAGTCCAGCTCTCCTAACAGTGAGGTAATTTTCCTTGGTGATTTTAATGGTATCTTGGATTTTAATGGAGCTTGGTATCATAAAGTGATAAATGTTGTAATTAGAAAGCATTTGTCTGCCCAAAGATTTGTTCTTTTAGGTATCGCCAGGGCCTGCTGTACTGTCTCTGCTGATGCTCTGAATGCAATATCTGGAGAGATGTTTGCAGATTTATTGGTAATCCATGCGGGCTTGAGGTACTATCTTAGAAGAGGCATCTCCATGGAGATTTTAGGTATTCAGTCATGCCTGGGGTGGGGCGGCTGCTTATAGTTGAGAGATGGAGGAATTAATGAATATTTGGCAAACTAGAAAGAATGACTCTGATAAAGGCAGGGAAACCTACACGTTTATTCTCTCCATAACAACCATGAATTGGAAATTAAGATCGTGGTTGCAGTTCAACTTGAATGCTTGTTTCCTGCTGACTGGGCATGACAATGTCTAGGCTGAATCAGTTTACTCTGGTCCCTTTTGGCTTGTGCTTCTGTGAGGCAATGCAGACTGACCTTCGTGTCATGCTCTATTGTCCCTATTATGAAGATCTGTGCAGCGTACTTGAATGGGAGACCTTTTATTTGGGTTTGGATACCTTGCTGGATTTTTTTGTAAATCGAGTGTCCTTTAAATATTTCTCAACTTTTGATAATAATGTTTAAAAGGAAGGCCATGTTGTTCAGTGATAATAGAGGTATTTTATCACAAAGTATAGGAATGGCAGCTGAAGGCACTGGATAGCTCAATGTGCTATTCAGTGCCGATGGGGTAATATACCAGCTCTGTTTTTATAGTGCATATTATGTGAAATTTTATTGGTATTGAACCAAGATTTAATTGTAAATTTTAGAAAGATTTATTGTTATTTTTTCATTTTCTTTATTTATACATTTTATTATTATTATGTTGATTATGAATGCATACTTTCAAATCAAAGGTTATATATGTGGTCTTTTGACTTTGAGAATTAGTGCATATGGGCCTCGACCCCTGGAGGCATGTATGGGATGAAGTTGTTAATATTTGTATATGCTAATTACTTTAATTTCAGGCTTACCATTAAGTGCATGAAATTTTAAAATATGCATCCTGAAGTGGACATTGGTGATATAATGAACACTTAAACCTGCATGTAGTGTAATCTGCTTTTAATTTCTTTAAGAATTACAGATCATTCTCAGACATTTCATGGTATTTCCTTTTCCATACCATTGGTATGAGACTGATGGTGTCATAAGCACAGCATTATAAGAGTTCACTGAAGAAGTGGTACAGGAAGTAATACAAAACGTCTGAGAATAATCTGTAATTCTTTAAGAAATTAAAGGTAGATTGCACTGCATGCAGGTTTAAGTGCTCATTATTTTACTGATTTCCAGTTCTTGATATACCCGTGCACCATGCTGCTAAAAGAATACTTAAAATCAGTATGCATCCTTCATATTTCTGCTTATATATTTTGTTATGTTTTGAATAAAAAAAAATATGTATTTTTTGGAATGCATCAGTGAAGTGCTGTTGTGTTGTTATTTGGTTTTTAGGAGCATTAGCAATTGAGGCCATATTGCTCTGGGGATATGGGGTGATCATTCCCTGACCTTTCCGCATCCTTTGTATTTGGTGGTCATGGGCTCGAACCCCGGTCTAATCAAGAAGCGTGTGCTACGCACTGCTGCTCCTGCCCACCTGGCTACAGAGGCGCCCCTCAGTGAAGTGCACTGTGACTACTAAACAGAAAGTTGCAAGAATGGTTGTGTGGTATCCAGTTCAAGTTCTTTAATGCAGTTGTTTTGGGAAACCATAAAATTTAACTTTGAAAACTATTTCAATAAAACTCTCTATAGTTTGAAAGGTAGTGAAAGTTTGTCATTATCCTTGAATCAACAATTTTTGTGCAAAAATTCTTTTACAATCGGTCTGATAGGCAACTCCATACAACTGCTGCCAAGTTAAAGAACAGAAATTTTATAGTTTAAAGCAGTGCTGTCCAATTTACAGCCCGTGAATAATTTTTATAAGGCCCGCACGGAAAGTGAACTAAAACAGCATCAATCACCATTGCATGTACAGGCATGCAAGCATCCAGCTCGACTGTATCAAACGTGTACATGTGGTTCAGTGCAGTCGTGTACTCTAAATACAGTTATGTATGTATCAGTCTTTTCATATTTTGAAATTCTACTATTTTGATATAACTTGTTCATTGCATTGAATTAATTATTAATTTGTACTGAATTAAAAAAAAAAAAAAAATCATCCTTAAAAATGTTCCAAAAGAGGAAAATCAGTTTGGAGTGTTATGTTTTTGATCAAAGGTGGACTGAAGACTTTCTTCATTGATTACCATGAAAAAGCAGTGTGTTTGGTGTGTAAGGAGACTGTGTGAGCTTATGATCAACATAAAGGAGTGTTGTAAAATGAAAAGTGCTCAAAGCTGCAAAACGAATTAAGAAAACAACTGAACACACTGAAAGCATATCAGTCAAGAAATTTATATGCCATAAGTGCCAGTTATCAAGTTGCACATTAGATTGCTTTTGAAAGGAAACTGTTCAGTGATGGTGAATTTGTTAAGCGTTGTTTGTTAAAAGATGTGGAAGAAATTTCTCTGGAGAAACAAACAATGATACAGGACATTAATTTGTCTCGACAAACAATTATGCAAAGATCAGAAAATATTGGAAAGAATTTGTTCAAACTTTTGGAAACCTAAATTTTGGAAACAAGTGAAATATTTTAGTGTGGCACTGGAAGACAGTACTGATGTAAATGATACAGCTCAACTCCTTATCTTCATACCTGGAATTAATGATAATTTTGTACCAGCTGAAGATTTAGCTGATCTACAGAGTATGCATGGAACAACTGTAGGTGAAAATCATTTTGAAAATTTTTGCCAATCTATTGATAAGTTAGGATTAAATATTAAGAACCTGGTAGGAGTTACAGTTGGTCGTGCGAAAAATGTGATTGCTAAAAACCTTGGGCTTATGAGTAGAATAGCCCAGAAAATGATAGATATCGGAGCTGAAACCCCAATTGAAATTCACTGCATTGTGCATCAAGAAGCTCTTTATGGGAAAGTATCGGATCTCCAACATGTTATGAATGTGGTTATTTCAGCTAAATTTTTTTAAGATCACATGGCTTCGTGTGGCTGTTGAAACATCACCGAATGTTTCAACACAAAAAAAGAGAAACCAATAAAAACAACTATCAAATATGGAGTGACTGTTTGATCTTGCAATTCATACAGCCAGTTCTACAAGGTAAAGAAAAATTGGTCTGATTTGTTTGGTGACATCAAATCATTTCAGAATAAGTTATTATTTTTTAAATCTCAAATTGAGCAAGACAATTTAGTTCACTTTGAATGCTGTACTGAGCTTTTTTATTTTTGATCCTTTTACATCAGATCTTAAATACTCAAAAATATTAAACAATAAATAGTTCTTACTTAAAATAAGAAGCTTTCTATATATCTTTGATACCCATTGTATAATGCATTGTTATTCTACATGTTGAGTACTGAATACAGGTTTGGAAGCTTGTTAGACTGGAGCAGAGAAGAGTAATAAGATTAGTCTGGGGCACTCTTACCTAGAAAGGCTTCGGTTCTATAAATTGGGGTACAATATCTGGAAACTAGACATCTGCGAGGAGAACTGATTGAAGTGCTTAAGGCTTTAAATGGGTTGAGTAAACTAAATGCTGTTGACATCTTTACTTTCTCTCTCTCTCTCTCTCTCTCTCTCACACACACACACACACACACACACACACACACACACACACACACACACAAGGATTTATGAATTTTAAATGGAAAAGGATAATTGCAGGACAGATGTAAAATTTTTGCTTTCAATGCAAAATGGAAATAATTGATTATTTGTCAGAAAAAAAAAAAAATTCTATCTGTTGCTGTTGAAACATCATCATCAGCCATTTTCGATCCACTGCAGGATGAAGGCCTCTCCAGCACCTTTCCAGTTCCTTCTGTTTTGAGCACTGGCCATCCATTTACTACCCACAAACTCATGAATTTCATCTATCCACCTCCGCCTTTGTCTTCCAGGTTTTCTTCTAGCTCCTCTTGGGTACCATTCTGTTATTTTCTTAGTCCATCTGTCATCATGTCTTCGAGCTATGTGTCCTGCCCAAGACCATTTTAGTTCTTTAGTTTTGATAAGAATGTCTTTTACTTGAGTTTGCTGCCTAATCCATGTGTTTCTCTTCTTATCTAACAGTCTGATTCCCAATATGATTCGTTCCATTCTTTGCTGTGTAGTTCTCAGCTTCTCTTCCATTCTTTTGGTGAGTGCCCAAGTTTCACTTCCATAAGTCATGGTGGGGAGTATACATTGGTTCATTATTTTACGTTTCAGACAAACTGGGATATTGCCCTTCAGTAATTTGAAGGATTAGGCATATTATTAGAAAGGATGGATAAACAAAGTTTTTTTATTTTTAGCTGATGCTATATTTGGTAACTAAGTGATTTTGTCATAACAGAGAAGGAAGTGGTAGTGATAGTTGAAGTTAAAAGTAAATAATAGCTAGAGAATCTAGCTATTATTTCCTAAATGTTGATGTGTGTTTCGCTGTTTGCTACTGCACTTTTTTTTTGGTCATATCTGATGTGGAATACAAATTCCTAATGCTACCACCCTGTGCTCATAATGCACTAATATACGACATCATATTAGTTTGAAAAAACTTTGCCATAGGCAAATTGATAACTTTATGTTGTGATTATAAAAATGGATAAAAAATTTAATAAAAATTAGGTAGTTCACATGTTGATTGCATTGCTTTTTCATTTAGTGAATAATTCTTCTTACAGAGGAAGCAAGTGTAAACACTTCAAAGTTATGTTTCATCATTCTCACATGCATTGCTGAGGTAAGCTCCTGTATTACTTGTTAATTTACAGAATTATAATAAATTTTATTCTTGTTAAATGACTTTAATAATTTAAAAGTATTAAGTATTTCAAAGAACTTTAATACTTTAAAATATAAAATAGTTCAAAAAATTTTTTAACATTAAAGTATAAAAAAACTCAACAAATTTGGGGATAGCCTCAGTTTGTACTTAGCAACTAAGTGCGCTGCTGAGTGAATCGATTGCACATTGTTGAGGGTTTCTCACCATGAATTGCCTCATATTGCAATATGCACTTTTAACCTTTGTGTTTATGAGTTTGTGGCCGTGAGCAATGAATTTTTTTCCCATCAGATTTTTAAAATTTATAGAAATAAACTTAAATTTTATAGAAATAAATTTTGTGCTTAAATTCTTTTTAATATTAAAATGTTTTCTTATTTTGGTTTGATTGTCCAGTATTAGAGTGAAATTATTTCAAATCAGAATTTAAAAAGGAAATTAAAAAAAAAAAAAAAAAAAAAAACAGGAAAAATCACAAAAATATTTATAAGAACTCATTGTTACTTCTTTAATGTAATATAGTGAGTCCCAATTTATGATTTTTCATTCTTATTAAAAAAATTTTGACATTGGACCTTTGATTTATGAACTGTCTTGATCTTATAAACTTTTCCATGACTTCATACAGTATCACTTCTTGAAAGTAAAATAGGTAACAATGAAATACTTTCAGCTTTTATGTAATGTATTAAATACATGTATTTAAATATTTAACATATATACAACTGTACACATGTAGTTAAATATAGCATACCATTTAACATGTTTGCTGCCTTTACTCATATATCATGAAATGAAACTACGAGTAATTTACCACACTGCATGCCTTCAAAATGTACCCCAGTGTTGTGCTGTAATGTGAATTGAATGCTTGGCTTTTGTAGATGGCACAGAATTTTATTTGTTTTTTGCTTGTGTTGATTTCATAAATGTACATGAATAAACTTTTTATAAAATTTTAAGATTTGTTCCGATTTACAGTTCAGCACAAAAGTAAGTGTGCTTTTTCAACCAATTCCAAACTTTTAATTTTCAACCATTATATACAAATTTTTGGAATTCTTTGGGCGGTCAGAATGTTGATTTTTTTTGTTTTTTTTCAATATTACAAATATTGCAGCACAATGAACAAGTTCTCTTAGGTTTTGGTGGCAGAAAATGTGTTAAAGTAAATTTTTAGTGAAATGTACTATGAAGCACATGTGATAAAAGTGCAAATTAATTACAGTGTACCTTGTTAGATAAGCAATTTCTGTTTATAATTAAATTTATATTCACACATGAGGAGTTATTACGGGAGGAAAATGTCAGAAGTTTTTCAAACTGTAACAGGGTGCTAAATGATTTTGTAATAACAGAGAAAATTGGAGGAGAAATTGTTGAAGTTAAACATAAGAAAGGGCACCTGGGGTGGATGGGATCTATCCAGTTATATTAAAGGAGGCGGAAAAGGAAGTAAGCAAACCCTTCGCCATAATTATGAGAGCATCCTTGGACTCAGGAGAAGTCTCCATGGACTGGAGATGTGCAAATGTATCCCCGATTTGCAAAGGGAGATCTAAGGGTGACACGAGTAATTGCATACCAGATATTTAACTTCTGTTTTGGGGAAAATAATGGAGTTACTGATTAAAGATACATTGCAAGATCATCTAGAGAAGACTCCAGTAATAATTCAGACACAGCATGGGTTTGTTAAGAGAAAGTCTTGTCTGACAAATTTGATTGGATATTATGATGTGTTTACAAAGGAATTGGATCCAAAAATTATTTGATATCATATACTTGGATTTCAGGAAAGCTTTTAACACTGTTGCACATGGAAGACTACTCTACAAATTTGGAGCAGTGTGGTATTAAGGGTAAGTTACTACAATAGATAAAAGTCTGGTTGACTAGGAGAAGCCAGAGATGATAATCAACGGATGCTTCTCTTCGTGGACTAATGTTATTAATGGAGTCCCCAGGGTTTGGTGTTGGGCCCACTGTTGTTTTGTATATTTATCAATGATATTGATGAAGGTATATGAGGCTTAATGTAAAAGTTTGCAGTTGATACAAAGATTGCAGAGTTGTTAATGACAGTAATGGCAGTGTGCTACTGCAACAGGATCTAGGAATTTTGGGCAGATGGGTTGAGAAGTGGCAGTTGAAGTTTAACATTGACAAATGCAAAGTACTGCATATGGATAGAAATAACACCAGAGAAATGTACCAACTGTGTGGTTCTACGCTTGGGGTGGTAGAGAATGAGAAAGACCGGGGAGTAATTCTGCAGTGAGATATTAAGTTTTCTGAGCAATGCAGACAGGCTGCTAGAGCAGGCCATGGGGTATTGTCAGTGATATACAGGAATTTCGCTAGTAGGGAAAAGGAGGTGATTGTCCCCTTGTATAAGACAATGGTCAGGCCAGACTTGAGTACTGCATATAGGTCTGGAGGCCTCATTTTAGGAAGGTTGTAGAGTTGCTTGAGCATATTCTTCTCTGTATATGATCAAGCATTCCATTCACCAATCTTGTTGATTGGTGAAGGGGTCCTCTTATCAATGAAAGGCTTAAATTGTTCTGTAAATTACAGCTGCTGGAGACTAGGCACCTGCGAGGTGATCTGATTGACGTATATAAGGCCTTGAATGGGTTGAGCACGCTGAATTCTTATGGGATTCTTCCTCTTGCTCAGATTATGAACCTAAGGGGCCATAAATTCTAATTGAGGAAAGACATTTGTTGAATAGATATGCAAACATTTGCCTTTAGCCAGCAGGTGGTTAATTGCTGGAACAAACTTCCATCTGTTTTTGTGGAAGTTGATAGCTGGACAAACTTTTAGAAGGAATGGATGTGTGATTGTGTTTTTTTTTTTTTTTTGGCTAATGCTACATAAGCTCATGCACTTTCTTTTTTGCATCACATGCCTCCATTACTACTACTACTACTATTTCTGAATTTTTAACTTCCTCATCAAACTGGACTTTTTTAATCATTTCTGATTTAAGAATTTTTTCTAACTTGACAGCAATTTCTCATCTCTTTTTATAATATATGAATAAATGAACAGATGGCACAAAATGTTTATTAAACCATTTCTTGAAAATCTCTCCTGTCATTCAGGCATTCTTACTGGGCAATATGAAAATGCTAATGCTTGCATGTTTTTGTGGTGGAAACATCTTGGTGCCCTCGATTTTCCTACACACAGTGGTTTGGCTTTGTGTGTGTGTGCTGGTTTTATTGGCACAAAACAGAAATGTCACCTTGCCCTTCATCACTTTAAAGCCCTGTGCCTTTTGTCCATCAGAATTACAAGAGGGTGGCTATGTTGTGGAACCTAGCCATCTTCTTGTATGATCACTTTTAATTGTGATGGATAGTCACCAACAGCCATGATGTCTGCAGATTGAATTTCACCCAAAATTGCAACCTGGAAAATTCCATGTCTTTTTTTCCATTGGCTCAGCCAGCCTTTGCTCGCTTTGAATTCTTCCTTATACGCTTGTACTCTGCACTGGCTGTGTGTGTTTCTTGGACAGACATCAGGAGTCAAGCAGTTTTTCATCTTGACTCCTGATAATTTCACCAAATATAGGTGTTCCTTCTGCACGTTCTTGCGTAAACCATGTGAACATGACCTTATCCAATGGGCTGTCGCTTGCTGTGTTAAAGCCACTTTCGCTGAAGGCCTTCACTAGCTTCAGAGGCACTTTGCTTGCCGTAGGTTAGCTTCATCTTTTATCCCTCCCTTGAGAGTGGATTGCCCCATACCTATGTGTCGAGATACTTCTGCTTGTGTCTTCCCCATTTTAGTAAATCCATTGCAGCTAGCTTTTCTTGAACTGACCATGCTATTCATTTTTTTTTTTCTTTTGAGAAATTTCCATGGACATTAATTTTTTTTATTAAAAAGGAAAGAAAAGAAAACAAAAATTTGAAAACACTAATGTTATGTAGAGTACATAACATCCAATTTCCAAACAGCACATGCGAACTTTACCAGTGCTACTGCATCTTTACAGGACAGCTTTGGGTTTATGAATCAGGGTTAACAATCAGGGGTTAATTAACAATCAGTTGGGTTAACAATCAGGACAGTCCCTAATTGTTATAAGGTGGCTTATGCTGATGATTTGGTTTTGTGCGTGACAGGAAGATCTAGAGCAGTATTAGAAAGTAGAATGGAGGTTATTGTTCAGGATTTGACTGATTGGGCTACATTAAATAAACTAAAAATTTCATCTTTTAAAACTGTCATGATGTTATTAAAAGGAAAATTAGACTACAACAGACCACCTCGATTATTAGTAAACAGTAAACAAATTCCTCTTGTTTCCCAGGTAAAATATTTAGGGGTTATCTTGGATGATAAGTTATTATTTTTCCAACATTTGAATTATTTAAGTAGGTAAATAAAAAATTACACTGCTTCTATAGTTAGGGTTACCGGAAAAGATTGGGGATTAGGTAAACACATTTTGCATCTAAATTATAAAGCTATTTTTATTCTGATTGTGTCGTATGCTGCATCAATTTGGTATGTTCGTACTGTCAATGTAAAATTTAAACAAAAACTATTATCAATACAAAGAATAATGTTGTTAACTATTTTGCGTGTTTGTAAGATGGTTTCGACTAATGCTCTACAGGTGATTGCGGGGGTATTGCCTTTGGATTTAACAGTCGTGTATAGAGCTTTTTGTTATTTTATAAGAAAAGGAATACAAATTACATTTCTGGGGATTACTGATGAAGTTTCTTCATTAGTAATCCCCAGAAATGGGGATTACTAACTCAGCATTGCAGTCAGCAAACAGAAGAAAGAAATTTTGGTGAAATTAATTAAATTATGGCAGGACCGTTGGGATTCCAGTAGTACTGGTAGAGTAACTTATTTATTTATACCTAGTGTTGAATTTAATTTTAATAACAAATTGCATCGCTGGTTTTATCCAAGTATGGAATGCTCATATTTGATTACGGGGCATGGTTCCTTAAAAAGTAAGTTGCATCAGTTTAGTTTAGTGGAAGATCCTTACTGTGTTTGTGGAAGGTTGGAAACATGGGATCATATCTTATATGAATGCAATTTATATGATGAATTTAGATTAGACTTATTTAATTTGGTACCTAATTTTATTAGGGGTTCTGAATTAATTTGGCTGTCTAATGAAAGGAATTTTGTAGAATTTCAACGGTTTTGCAGGTTGACATTTAATAAAAGGAGGAGTATACATGTTGTTACTAATACTGACCTGTTTTTTTTTTTTTTTTTTCTCCCCTCCTCTGGATGGATAGGCAATTCTGTCTTGGAGGCGGGGAGAAATTTTTTTTTTTTTTTTTTTTGGCTGGCCTTGTGGAATGACCATGAGACGGGATTGTTGCACTCACTAGTAAGATGTATTCTTCTAGTTGGTGCTTTTTTTTTTTGCTGGCTCTTGGGTGTGGGCACCCCAGGAGCGGGACTGCTGGCACCCACCAGTCTTGCACCCTTACTGGTTGGTGCGGGATTTAGGTGCAATATGCACAGCCAGAGTTAATAGATCCAGGCATAGCTCCTCGTGCCAGGGATGGGCACCAGGTGGTAATTGCCCAATGGACTATCACCTGGTGGCAGAGTAGCCTGTTTCACTTATAATACATTTTTTTCTAGCAGGGATAAGGAGGTGATTATTCCCTTGTATAAGGCAATGGTTAGGCCACATCTTGAGTACTGTATACAGGTCTGGAGGCCTCATTTCAAGAAGGATGTAGAGCTGCTGGAACGGGTACAGAGAAGGGCAACAAGATTAGTAAATGGAACAAAGGGTTGCTCTTACGAAGAAAGGCTTAAGTTTTGCAAATTACAGAGTCTGGAGACTAGGCACCGGCGAGGTGATCTGATAGAGGTGTATAAGGCCTTGAATGGTTTGAGCATGCTCAATGCCAATGGGATTCTTCATCTTTCTCAGAATAATCACCTCAGAGGGCATAAATTCAAATTGAGGAAGGACGGATGTCGGATAGATGTGCCGAAATTTGCCTTTGGCCAGCGGGTGGTTGGTTGGTGGAACCGACTTCCATCACTTGTTGTTGAAGTTGATAGCCTAAACAAATTTAAAGCTCAACTGGACAGGTATTTCGAACGAACGGAGGGGTGAAATGGGAGAGGGTTTTTTTTTTTTTTTTTTTTTTGGGCTGATGCTGAATAAGCTTGCTTTCTTGCATCGTATGCCTCTACTAATGCTAATGCTAATTACACACACTTACACTAACAGGCCATTATGAGAACATGATATTATATGATAAATTGGTGGAGATGGATGTATATCCGGGTGCCACCCTTCGACAGTTAAATACATACATACATACTAGCTTCAAAGGCACTTTGCTTGCCATAGGTTAGCTTCATCTTTTATCCATCCCTTGAGAGTGGATTGCCCCATACCTATATGTCGAGATACTTCTGCTTGTGTCTTCCCCATTTTAGTAAATCCATTGCAGCTAGCTTTTCTTGAACTGACCATGCTATTCATTTTTTTTTTTTTTTCTTTTGAGAAATTTCCATGGACATTAATTTTTTTTATTAAAAAGGAAAGAAAAGAAAACAAAAATTTGAAAACACTAATGTTATGTAGAGTACATAACATCCAATTTCCAAACAGCACATGCGAACTTTACCAGTGCTACTGCATCTTTACAGGACAGCTTTGGGTTTATTCCCATCACTGAACTTACCTTCTAAAGTCCCGTGGTTCAATCAATAAAGTAAAATAAAGACAAAAATAAAGAGAATTATTATCTGACCATCTTTGTAAATTAGTCACTGTTACCTGCAACCTGAGCTGTATTTGTCTAATGAAGCATTAAGACGACTGAAACAACAAAAGAAATTAAAAGTGCTATTTACAAATAGTAATTGTGCTAATCACTCCATGAGGCCTGTAAAAACTCAGCAACTGTAAATGTTTACCAAACCGGTAAATGCATGTAAACAAATCGCATATTGATCAAATTTGAAGCACATGAAAAAAAAGGTGTGGGTGGGGTGGAATTGGGGTCCAACCTTTGACTGTGTTATAAGCGATTTCACATTATATTGAGCTGCATTATATTGGATCTAATTTATATTTGCTGATTTTCTTTGCCAACGATTCCTCATCTGCCTTGGCTTACTTAACCTCTTTTATGACTTGAAGCGGTTCGAGCCCATCACCACCAAATACGGAGGATGTGGAAAGGTCAGGGAATGACCACCGCATTTCCCGGAGCAATATGGCCTTAGTTGCTAATGCTCCTAAAAACCAAATAACATAACAATGACTTGATTGCAGACTGGTATATATCTACCATAGGCCTTTGTAAAGCCTTGAATGATATTTCTAAGTTGGTATGAAAATCCTATTATCTTCTGTAATTATTTCCCTGAATGCTTCCCATTTAGATTTGTTGATGGTAACACCATCAGTTGGTTCCACTGTATGGATTTTAAAACCTGTCTGAGACCACTTAGTCTCCTTTCTTAAAGCAAAAGCCTTTCCCTTTACCCTTGATGGTAGTTACTAGTTTAAGTAAATCCAACATCAATACACTGTGATCACTGCCACCTAATGGGTCTCCTATTGAACTCATCCTTGTTGAACTCATCAGAGTCATTAGGCCTATAACACATAAGTACTGGGAAAATGTGTCCTGTTCTCATTTTCCGAGTACTTATGTCACACCAAACTAACTCAGCATTGCGCTGGCCACCCATGTCAACTGGATGCACTGCCTTAGACTTTATGTACTTATTAACTAAGAGCATAACCCACCTCCTGTCCTGTCTGTCATTTCTGTACACATTGTAATCTCCATATTCAAATTCTGAAACCTCAGTGATATACCAACAATGTCTGCATTTGATGTCTTGACCAGCACTTCAAATTCATCAGATTTATTTGTTATGCTCCCAGCATCAGTGTACATGCACCTGGTCTTACTCTTAGTTACTCCACCACAGCCCATGTAATAGCTCCTTCCATGATGACTCACATCAGGCCTTAATAACAGACACCTTGCTTTCCACGTGGATGCACTTTCCAATAGAATTCCATCTATATTTCTGTATTTTACTATTCTGTTGCTTTTCAACTAATCAGGTTAAAGTTTTAATTGCCTATGCAGCCTTCGTAGCTTTGAAAATAATATTTAATGCGAAAATATCAAACAGCAATACCATACGTATTAAAAAAAAATCATTGCTTTTTAAGTCAGTAAAGAGCAAGTTTACTATATGGGTACCTTTGGCTGTAAGTTTTGTTTTGCTCACTACTTTCTTTATAGTTTCCTGTAAGTACTGTTAAATAGCATTTTTTATAATATATTATGTATATGTATCGAAGATGTTGATCTCAATCAGAGATTGAGTATATCTGATATAATTATATCAGGAAATTATTATTTTTTTTTTGTGTAGTACCTTTTTCCAAAATGAAATCCAATTTGATTCACGTAAAATATTTGGGGACACAGTGCGAGTTATGTGGTAATAAGCGATGGTGTGTGTGTGTGTGTGTGTGTTACATAAGCAAAATATTTTATATCTGTGTGATATTTCCAGGACCAGTATGCTAATTCTATCATGCATGATGTGAATATGGTATTTAAAGTTCAGCTTCATAGAACTGTGAGTATGCATAATGTTAATTTGAAAAATTCAATTTTTTAAATTTGTTTATTTTAGATTACTATTGGCTCTTAACAACCTGCATATAAATATATTTAAGTTGTAAGAGTGCTGTTGTGAGGTATTGAAAGGAGTCAGATTAACAAGCATTGTTGATTGTTTGAATTTGGGTACTGATATTTTTCTTTTTCTCTTATAGATTATTTATCATGTAGACTATATGTTTATATGATTTAAAGTTTGTCAGAATTTGCTTGGTTTTAATAATATAGGGTTGCAGGGTTATATTTCAATTGAGGAATTGAAATCAAATAAAAATTCAGTTTGAAAAAATTTTATTTGACATTTTAATTTTTTTATTTAATTTTCAGAGATAATTCATATGTTATGACTAAAAGCAATAACACACACACACACACACACACACACACACACACACACACACACACACACACACACACACACACACACACACACACAGAGAGGCGCCTCTGTGGGCAGGAGCAGCAGTGTGTAGCACATGCTTCTTGATTAGGCCGGGGTTCGAGCCCGTGAACCACCAAATATGGAGGATGCGGAAAGGTCAGGGAATGACCACCGCATATCCCTGGAGCAATATAGCCTTAGTTGCTAATGCTCCTAAACACCAAATAACACACACACACACACACACACACACACACACACACACACACACACACACACACACACACACACACACACACACACACATAAAGTAGTTGCAAAAAGAGATTTTCATTCAAAAGCTTAACAAATAATAGACCACCTTTAGCTTTTATGACATTCTCACCCTTTTTTAATACCTAGACATTTTATACCAACTTCTGGTAGGCCTCAGTTACAATTTGTCTCCATTCCTTCCAGAGCAGGCACCTCCGTAGCCAGATGGGAAGGAGCAGCAGTGCGTAGCACACGCTTCTTGATTAGACCGGGGTTCGAGCCCATCACCACCAAATACGGATGATGTGGAAAGGTCAAGGAATGACTGCCGCATATTTCCGGAGCAATATGGCCTTAGTTGCTAATGCTCCTAAAAACCAAACAACAACAACCTTCCAGAGCAGCTGCCAAAGTTGATTTGGGAGAGGAGATGGCCTAATTTGGTGCCAATGTTCAGTGGAGTTGATGTCTGGGCTCTGAGCCAGTCAGTCCACCTTTTTGACATCATTGTACACAAACTGGTCCTGTATAATGTGGAATGCTGTGCTGACAGGTTCCATTTCCATAGTGCTGCTACAGTGTGTAGGTATTGAATAATTTTCCTGAAACACCCAAATAGTAATAGTCATATAGTACAAGGAAGCCACAGGCTTTTGCTGCACTGGCTGCCAAAAAAAAAAAAAAAAAAAAAAATCGCCTTTACTGTCCACCTTTTTGACATCATTGTACACAAACTGGTCCTGTATAACATGGAATGTTGTGCTGACAGGTTCCATTTCCATAGTGCTGCTCCTTTTCACCCAGCCATTCACTCCAAAAGTTTGTTTAGTTCTGTCTTGAATTTATTTAAGCTGTCAATTTCCACAACAGCAAATGGAAGTTTGTTTTTGCATTCAACCACCTGCTAGCTAAAGACAAATTTCCACACATCTATTCAACAACTGTCTTTCCTCAATTTGAATTTATGTCCCCTCAGGTGCATAATCTGAGTAAGAGGAAGAATCCCATCAGCATTGAACTTGCTCAAACCATTTAAGGTTTTATACACCTCACACACACACACACACACGCGCACACACACACACACACCTCACAGGTGCTTGGTCTCCAGACGCTGCAATTTGCAGAACTTAAGCCTTTCTGAGTTAGATCACCTCACAGGTGCTTGGTCTCCAGATGCTGCAATTTGCAGAACTTAAGCCTTTCTTCGTAATAACACCCCTTTGTTCCACATACCAATCTTGTTGCCCTTCTCTGTACTCGTTCCAGCAGCTCTACATTTTTCCTAAAATGAGGCCTTCAGACCTGTATGTAGTATTCAAGGTGTGGCCTGACCATTGCCTTATACAAGGGGATAATCACCTCCTTATCTGTGCTAGCAAAATTCCTGTATATCATTGACAAGATCCCATGAGCTACTCTTTCAGCCCATCTGCACTGCTCAGAATACATCATATCTGACTGCACAATTACCCCCAGTTCTTTTTCATTCTCTATCACCCTGAGTGTAGTACCACACAGTTGGTATGTTATTCTGGGGTTACTGCCACCCATATGCAGTACTTTGCATTTGTCAATGTTAAACGTCAGTTGCCAGCTCTTAGCCCATCTGCTCAACTTTTCTGTATCCTGTTACAGTAGTGTACTGTCATTAACAACTCTACCAACCTTTGCATTGTCTAATGTAAATTTGATTTTATATCCCCTTGTTCTGGAATTCTCTGTAAAAGTGAAAATTCTGCTTTCATTCATTTTACTAACTCCCTCTCAGACTTATAAGGGCTTGGTTACCAAGCTCTGTAGCTCACATAAGCAGAGTCTTTCCTCGTATGGTCGCCCCTTTACCAATCTTACCAAGTGAGTTGCCTGTCTTTGGACTCTTTCAAGAAGTTCAATGTCTTTTTTTCAGATGAGGTCTCCATATTTGAACACAGTATTCCAAATGTGGTCTTTCAATTGGCTTATACAGTGGGACTATGACTTCTGTATCTCTACAGGATAATGTTCGGTAAATCGTTGATAGGACACCGTGGACTCTCCTGGCTGCTTGTTTATACTGCTCAGAAAACTTCATATCTGCCTGTATTATAACTCCCAGATCCATTTCTTCCTCTACTGTTTTTGATTTAACCCCACCAAGTGTATAATTTATTTTTGTATTGTTATTCTCCAAGTGTAAGACATTGCATTATGCTGCATTGAAACATAGCTGCCACTTTTCTGATCATTCTTGCAGTGTGCTGAAATCCTCCTGAAGGAGTGTTGCTTATTACTGATCATTAAATACTCTACCATCCTTTCTGTTGTCTGCAAATTTTGGCATAAAACCTTCTATCTCATCGTTGATGTCATTTATGAAAATCAGAAACAATAGTGGTCCAAGAACTGATCCTTGAGGAACCTGACTTCTGACTTTACAGCAATTTGAAGAATATCCATTAATCACAGCCCTCTACCTTCTGCCTTGCAGCCACCCAGCAGTCAATCTTAGAATTTTTTTCTAATAATCCTAACATGTTGCTTATACTGTAATCTCTCATCAGGGACTGAGTGAAATGCCTTGCTAAAATCCAAATAAACTATGTTGAAATTATTCCCTACATCCACCTCATGAGTAATTGTGTCAGAATAGCTTACTAAGTTAGTTAAACATGATTTTCCTTCCTTTAACAGAACCATCTTGTGTGTTATTGACAATGCCATGTCTATCTAACTGTCCCTGGATTGCACTCTTAATTATTGCTTCTAAGATTTTCTCTACCAATGAAGTGAGACTAACCAGTCTGTAGTTACCAACTTTGCTCTGAGAATTGCCATGTTGGCACTTCTCAATCCAGAGGAATTTCTCCTGAGTCCAAAGATGCTCCCATAATTAACTTCAGTGGTTCAATACACTCCCTGGTAGCCTCTCTCAAAATTATTGGGTATGTGCCATCAACTCCAGGAGTCTTACTTGCCTTTATGCTTGAATATTTTTCTAATAAAGAGTCATCCGTAATTTCAAAATCACTAATTTCATATGACTGAGCCTCATTGGCATAGCCTCTTCTCAATATTTAGGGTCTTTCTTCAGTAAAGACAGATGCAAAGTACCTGTTCAATTCATCTGCAACATCAGCTGGGTTTCTAAGACTTTCACACACCCTGTGCCCAAGGGTCCAGTCTGATTCGTGTTTCCTTCCTTGTATTCACATGCATGAAATATTCCTTGTTCCCATTCTTTGTTCTCTTAGCCAGTACTTTCTCATAAGTAGCCTTGGCTCCCTCTGACATTATCTGTGGCACTGTTAGAAATCAACATGTAGCTGTTGTAGGCGTCAGCTTTTCGTCGCTCTCTAATTGTCCCATGTTATCCTTTTCTGCTCTATTCGACTGGCTAGCTCCGCATTAATCCTTTTTTGGCATCCTGCTCGTGCAATATTTTTTTAATGGTATGTATGCATTCTTGGCTTCTGCTATTTTTGCTTTAAAGGCATTCCATAATTCAAGTGTATTCATCCTCACTTTGCAATCTGTCCAATTATTAAATGCTGTATAATGCCTTAAACTGTCAAAGTTAACTCTTCCGAAATTAAAATCCATGCTTTAATTATTGCAACGTGTTGCCTTGAACTATTCAGCATATTTCCTCATCTTCCAATTGACGAATGTGTGATCATTACCTGCCAATGGTTCTTGTATTTTAAGTCCTATGATGTCATCTAATTTGTGAGTAATGATGAGGTTAAGAATACCCTCACCCCTAGTATTATCTCTGACATGCAGATAAAAATAATAATAATCTAGTTTATTTAGAAAATTTTTTCCCAAAGTTAGTTTCCTTCCCACTTATTCCAAGAAATCTGGGGTAGATTAAAGTTGCCAGTAATAAGACATTCATGCTTGCTTGCCCATTCCATTTGCATCTAAAGACTCTCATCATACTCTTCATAATCTTCTGGTCTGTAGATTATTCCCACTCTCATTATACCTTTGCTTCAACTAACTTACACTTTGCAGACTCTATGCTGGTAGATATTCAACTTTAGACTCAGCAAAAGTTCTTTTTGAGCTCCGGCTGATTTTGTTAAGAAGCATGACACCACCACCACCACACCTTCTATCTTCCCTGTCCTTCCTAAACACATTAAACATACCAGAATGGAACTTGTTATCTCCAATTTTCAGGTGCACCACATTTGTGTTAGCGCTGTTATATCAACATTAGTTGTCCGAACCAGGAGTTGAAATTTGGCCATTTTATTGACAACACTTCTGACCTTATTGTAGATACAGTTAAGACTAAGTATTGTTCTATAGTTTGCTACTCTGACATACACTCTTGAAGTTACTTAGGCTTGTTTCCCTATCATTCTCATCCTGCTCATTTGAATGTTGCTATCCTCAGTACACCTTGCCAACATCGGCTGTTGGGAAAACAAACAAGAATTTTTGATGTGAGTGCAAGAATTACTTTGGTACCCATATCATCAGATAAATGTGGATCTGTATTGCCCTTTTCCCCCCTTACTAGCAATTTCCCTGAACTCTTATGGTATCTTGAATTATACTAGGAAAAATCCTTGCACTACCTTTGGTCAAGTGCATAACATCTCTAAAAATTATTATTATTAGTAGTAGTAGTAGTAATGGAGGCATGTGATGCAAGAAAGCAAGCATATGACCTTATGTAGCATCAGCCAAAAAAAAAAAAAAAAAAACCAATTTCACACATCCATTCCCACCAAAAGTTTGTCCAGTTCCTCCTTGAATTTATTTAAGCTATCAACTTCCATAGCGTCAGATGGAAGTTTGTTCCAGCAATTAACCACCCTCTGACTAAAGGCAAATTTCCACACACATCTATTCTACAACTGTCTTTCCTCAATTTGAATTTATGCTCCTTCAGGTTCGCAATCTGAGGGAGCATAAATTAAATCAAGGCCTTATACACCTCAATCTGATCACCTCACAGGTGCCTAGTCTACAGCTGCTACAATTTGCAGAACTTAAGCCTTTCTTGGTAAGAGGACCCCTTCATTCCCTTTGCCAATCTTGTTGCCCTTCTCTGTACACGCTCAAGCAACTCAACATCCTTACTAAAATGAGGCCTCCAGACCTGTACACAGTGCTCAAGTCATGGCCTGACCATTGCCTTATACAAAGGGATAATCACCTCCTTTTCCCTACTAGCAAAATTCCTGTATATCATTGACAATACCCCATGACCTACTCTGGCAGTCTGTCTGCATTGCTCAGAAAACTTCATATCTGACTGCACAATTACTTCTATGTACAAGTATGTGCCATGCTGATAAGAATCCTCCCCCCCCCCCCCCTTAGAGTCTTACAAATTCCCTCAAGTCTTAAGTTAATCCACAAGGCTTTCAACATATAATCTTGCCTATCATGTCTTTACCGACTTGCAGACAAACATATATTCTGACCAACTTGTGCCATTTTTTTCAGCATTAGCCTATATTTATCCAACAAATGGTCAGGTTATGTTCGTTTAACATTGTTAGCCCCCACATGAATAATAATGGCCTCTTTACTTCCCTTAAATCTGACAATATGTTGGCAACATCATCAAGTGTTGCTCCTGTTAAACACACCCTGGTTCTGGTCCACCTATCTTTATTACAAAAAATATTACTCATTTCTCTGAATAGAGTCTCCCCAATAAAACTAGATCACCTTCAACCAGAGCAGTATTCACTTGATTATTTTTATCTGGGACCCGAATTTGGGTTGTATTACTTGACTGGTCATGAGATGCTTGTGTCCCTGATGAGCTTCCAGTTATGTTTGTTTCCAGCGTTCATTTGTTTCTTCACTGAGTTGAATTCTTCTCTTCACTAAGTTATAATTTGAGATCGGCACATTCCTTACATCTTCTGCAAAGAAAAACATAGTCAGTTGAGCTAGGTTTGTCCACTGGACCAACCTTAGAATACATGCCATAGGCTATACAGATGATAATCTCATGACTCTCACTGGAAATGCCCACACGCATTTCCGTCTGGCCATGATATCCTTGGATTTGGTATTGTAAGTGGATCTTGTAGTAGCCGTTGTTAAGATGAAATTCGAAGTTCAGAAAAATCACAAAATTTGAATTTACAATATATTTACAGAATTTCAAGTACCAAAATATTACAGAAATGAAACTGTTGACCAAACTTTAACTAATAGAGAAATTAAATTTAAGCTGTACCGAATGAGAGTTACGAAGTTCCCGCCAAATTATTGATAACAAAGGCTATCTGAATATTAAGCTGTAGCTTTTCAATTACTTTAGAAAATTTAAATTTAGAGGATGTAATTTAGCAAATTATTATTGAAATTAAACTGTGAACAAAACATTAACCACTAGTGAAGTTGAATTTAAGCTACCAAACAGAAGCTATGAAGTCCTGCCAAAATATCAAAGGCCTACAGCATGTTGAGCTGTAGCTTTATAAATACTTAACTAAATACAGCAATAACCTAACGTACATGACTATATGAATTCAAACTACAGTTTAGTCTTATTAAATAAAAAACACCCTCAGCCTCCGTAGCCAGGTGGGCAGGAGCAGCAGTGCGTAGCACATGCTTCGTGATTAGACCAGGGTTCGAGCCCGTGACCACCAAATACGGAGGATGCGGAAGGTCAGGGAATGACCACTGGATATCCCCAGCCTGGATAAAGGGTGAGGGTTGGCATCAGGAAGGGCATCCGTAAAAATTTCATGCCAAAACAGTAAAAACACTGACCTCATACAATTAATCCCTTTTTATAAAAAAATTATAAAAAGGGATTAATTTTTAGAGATTATAAACCAGTATTCTGGTCTCCTTCTGCCCAGTAAGTTTGTTTTTGAATATTAAAAATACTTCAGAAGAAATATAATTTAATATTTGTAATATAATATTTAGTTTTAATAGAGTAAATTAACAAAAATTTGTTTTGACTAGTGATTCTCAACTAGATGGATATCAACGGATTTTGAGGGATATTCTTCAAGATTCTTTGATATCCATTGCAACATTGTGTTTTTAAGTTATGATTATACTAGTTGGCAAAAAAAATTTTTTTTTTTTTTTGCTCCCTGTTAAAATTCAGGGTGATACTTGTAGATTTGATGTTGCTGAATTCAAATATGGCAACCATATTGCTGTAACACCCATCAATTTTAAGGGAGAAGGGATTAAAGTCAAAAAGGTTTTAGTAAAAAAAGATTTCATATATTTTAAGAAAATGTTACATACGGTACTAAATATTGAACAATGGGTCTATTAACCTTATTCTATTTACAGAAATGTTTATCTGATAACAAAATACTTATTTTTTTCATGTTTTGCCTTTTATAATTGTCCATTGGTGTCTCCCATATGAGATTCCAATAGTAGTCTGCCAACATATTTAGACTCCATTTTCCCTGTTATCTTTTTTCCATTTTGAGAAATATCTTGGTGAAACCTTTCACCGTGTTCATCAGAGACTGTTCCCAAGTTTTCAGGGAAAAAAGTCTAAATGGGAATGTAGGAAATGGAGCTGTAATGACAGGTCTTGGTTTTCATCATTAACCTACAATATTTGAAAACTGAGGGTGATGAGAAATTTTTAAGCATAAACATACCTCAGTTTCTGAACATATTTCCTATGAGATCTGTCAAAATTATTCCAGGGAGTAAATTGATGCTGACTAATATTATCTCAGTAACTTAAGACCACAATATACAATCTAAAAAAAAAAGGGAAAAAACTAAACTTGGTATGACTAGTAAAATTTATAATCAGTTGCACAGTTTGGTTCACTTAAAACAAGTAGTGATCAGAATTTGAAAGTAGAGAAACATTGCTTTAAACATTCTTAATAAAGAAAGAATGGCAGTATCAGGTTACACATTTATATTTGATCACTTTTTTAATAGAATGATATAATCATTATAGATGTAATCAGAATGTTCTGATAATCATGGTATTGCCCTAACCTGATAATAGTACTAATGTGAATTTTCATGAAGTGTCCTTTAAATATTCTGTTACTACTACACTTCTACTAATGTTAGTATAATCTCTGGAAGTATTTTTGTTGAATTGAGTGTAAGCATCGTTTTGTCGATTTGACCTCTTTGGTATTTACAAATTTGCATTCTTTGTTCTTGTTTTAGGGAATTTTTTGTGTATTGACTATTCAGATCATAGTACATTAGTTATTGAGGTGTTCCACTTGATAGTCTTGTGTATAAATTTGCATTCATGGGCAGTTTGCTGTTATATGGGCTGAAAAACCCAGAATCACCCATACTCTCAAGCACTGCCAAAATTCACATGGAGTTGGAAATCTGGGAATAACAGGTATGAGGGGGGGGGATTTACCCCAGGGGCTCACATCTGGTGAGTATGGGCTTGGCACACACCCAGGGTCCTGAGCTGGATATCATCATTCTTCTCCTCTCTTTCTTGGTGTTTACCTTCTCTCTCTCTCTCTCTCTCTCTCTCTCTCTCTCTCAGGGTAACTCAATTTTTTTTTTTTGGCTGGTGCAGCATAAGCCTCAGGCTTCCTTGCACCATATGGCTAATAATAATAATAATGGGAAAAAGGAGAGGACAAAAAAAAAAAATAAAAAATAAAAAACACCCTCAAAATTATTCCAAAAACTAACTTGCTATGAAGTTATTATTTATTATTATTAGCCATATGGTGCAAGGAAGTTGAGGCTTATGCTGCACCAGCAAAAAAAGAAAATACCCAAATTACCCCGAGAGAGAGAGAAAATCACCAAGAAAGAGAAGAATGATGATATCCAGCTCAGGATCATGGATGTGAAGTTCCAAAATGCACAGCCACCGTATACAATCAAGTGCAGCAATGTGCTGTATGTGTGCACTGATTAACATCCAGCCATCGTATCAGCAAGATCATGAACTTCATGGTTTCGGGCACTGCTACCAATGAACCAAGTCTGAAACAGACCATTTCTGCTATATTTCATGATCAAGGTATTACCCACTGAAAAGATGTTTTCCAGGCTGCCTTCACATTCAGACATGTCCATCAGAATGAAGCATTGTGTAGAGAGATAGATTCTCTACTCCATAGAGCTTTGGAGTCCACGAACATCAGCAATATGCAATAGCACATCAGTAATGCCAAGTGCCATTTCATATTGGTGATTTTGCTGTTGGGCTTATAAGTAGTGCTGTACCATTGAACCCTAGGCTACACAGCTCCCTGTGGATGATTGATGTACTGACAAATTCCTATGGCTTCTTGGAATTGCTCGGTGACTTATATGAGTAATGAACTACCTCTTTATGGTTCTTAAAACATGTTTCATGAGTTTGTAGGCTGTCCAGAGCTGTATCATATACTTTCTTTCAAATTTGAATCTGTAACAGAAAGGTTACTAATGTACATTCACCCACATTCCCTTGTGAAAGTCTAAGTTCCAATCCACAAACCTCACCGTCTTATTTACAAGCTAATACACATGTGTAGGGAATATCTGGAACTGTACACAGTATTTAGTATTAGTATTAATAGTGGTAACTGATGCAAGAAAGCAAGCTTATTGGGAATCAGCCAAAAGAAAAAAAATAATAAAATAAATAAAAAAATTCCCATTTCACCTATAAATATCCTCCTGTAATTTCTGTAGTTCTTCCTTGAATTTATTCAAACTATGTACTTTCACAACAACAGACGGAAGCTTGTTCCAGCAATCAACCACCTGTTGGCCGAAGGTAAACTTCCACACAGCTGTTCTGCAACTGTTCTTCCTTCCTCAATTTGAATTTATGCCTCCTCATGTGCATGGTCTGGGCAAGAGGAAGAATCGCACAGCATTGGGTTTGCTAATCTGTTCTAAACCTTAAACACCTCAATCAGATTACCTCATAGTTGCCTAGTCTCCAGATGCTGGAATTTGCAGAACTGAAGCCTTTTGTGGTAAGAACACCCCTTTGTTCCTGCACCAATCTTATTGCCCTTCTCTGTACCTGTTCTAGCAGCTCTACATCCTTCCTAAAATGAGCCCTCCAATCGGTATGCAGTACTCAAGATGTAGCCTGACCACTGCTTTGTACAGTGGGATAATCATCTCCTTATCCTTGCTGGAAAAATTCCTATATATCATTGACCAAATCCCATCAGCTGTCCTATTGGCCTTCTGCACTGCTTTCGAGGTCCTTTCATTTTCCACTGCCCTGAGTGTAGCATCAAACAGTTGAAATATTACTCTGGGATTACTGCTACCCATATGCAGTACTTAGCATTTGTCAATATTAAACTACAGTTGCCTTTTCTAAGCCGATCTGCCTAATTTTTCTAGATCATATTGCAGCATCAACGTATTTTTATTAACCACCCAACTAACCTATGTATCATCTGCAAACGTAGACATTAAGCCCTCATCAATGTTATTAATAAATACAGAAAACAGCAATGGCCATGGCACTGAACCCTGTGAGACTCCATAAATAACATTAGTCCACGAAGAGCAGTGTCCATTGATAACCACTCTGTCTTCTCCTGCTCAACTATCCCTTTATCCATAGCAGCAATTTACCCTTAATGCCCCACTGCTCTAATTTTTACAGCAGTCTTTTATGTGCAACAGTATTAAAAGCTTTCCTGAAATCCAATTTATAATATCAAAATTTTTTTTGCATCCAGTTCTTTTATCACTGCATCAAGAATCCAATAAAATTTGTCAGACAAGATATCTCTTAAACAAATCCATGCTGTGTGACTGAAGTAGAACTGTACTCCTGTCTAGATGGTCCTGCATTACTACTTTGGCCATTGACTCCATTATTTTCCCTGAAAGTGAAGCTAAGCTAACAGGTCTGTAATTGCACGTTACTATTTGAATGTCTTTGTGAATTGGGGATACATTTGTACATTTCCAGTTCACAGGGACCTCCCTGAATCCAAAGATGCTATCATAATTATTCGTGAGGGTTTGCTTACCTCCTTTGCTACCTCCCTTGATGTTATTGTATAGATCCCACCCACTCTAGGTGCTTTGTTTTTATGTTTAACTTCAACAATTTCTCTTTCATCTCAGTTATCACAAAATCATTCAGCTCCCTATTGCAAGTTGATAACTGCCTGGCATCCTCTTCCCTAAAGAATTCCTCATGTGTGAATTTTAATGCAAATTACATATTCAGCCTGTCACCAACATGAGCATGATCATCAGTAATTGAACTAGATGGAAAGTTGCACAAGATATTTTTGATCATATAGTGTATGTAATAATCAGTGATTTACAGTTTTCTTATAGCATGATGTGCTTTTTCTGAAGATCACATCCAATTTTTATCACTTATTTCCTGTGTTTGACTGGTTTCATATAACTTTTAGGAAATGCTGTCATATTATTCTGTAGTACAGTAGTGAATTTGACTGTGAGATCATTATGTGTTATATTTTTATTAATCTATATATGTATTTGCTGTGTCCAGTATGAAATTTCTGAGTTTAAAACATATCTGTCCAGATATGTTAATTTTTGATACTGTTTTGTCAGTTTATTAGGACTGAGATAAAGTATTGGATGGCCATTGATTCGAAACACTGCACTAACATAATGTGGTAATAAGTCGTTAAAAAATGTCATAGGGCATATTGGACTATTTTATGTAACAAAACTGTTCTCAATTCCAGTAATGAGATGGGAGGACTGTGCCAATGACCATACTTTTTTGGTTAATCATACAATTGTTCATTGAGATTGAGTTACAGGTACTAGTGACCAGTCTTTGTCCATTCTTTACACATTTGGCAGAGTGGATGGTTGCATTGCCATCTTGAAAGTATGAATAGGTAGAGTGTGTTTAGTGTCAAATGTCACCAGGGGTTCCCCTCAGCTCCGCGTACTATACATTGTGGGTGTGAAACAGAACACTGTCAATGCCAGATGTTTAAAAGTATATGGATTTTGTACATGTGTAGTGTCGTGTACCATTGTTCCTCTGGTCATTTAGCCGCTGGGGCTCCTAATGGAGCCCAACGTTGTCCACACTCTGTCTCGTGGAGCCAGACCAGGTACACCACTATTATAGTTATTTACTCTGGCAAGTCCTGCCACCTAATTTCCTGAGATTTCAGTGGCTAGGACCTAAATATGAACAGGTAATAATACCTGTTCATAAGGGAAAACATGCAATAATGCTGGGTGTATCTGGTCATGCTTATACAGTCATCCAGTAGGACTGTATGAGCAAGGTAACCAAAGGTATGCCAGAAAATGATACTCCACATCATTTTTGCTTCTTTAGTAGCCTATACCATTGGTAGATAGCAAAGTGGTTTCCTCCATATATGCACTTTTCTGTCAGTGATGAAAAGTGTAAATTGGTATTCATTGGACTACATGACTTACCTCCATTTCTCATGCATCCATCCTTTACATTCTTGGCACCGGTGCAACTGTATTTTCTGACTTGTGTCCGAAACAACTTGTTTCTGTGAAGGTCTTTTACTCTTGCAGTGTATATTTTGTATGTTTTTTCTTAGTGTGGATACAGCCTGTCTTGTTGATGACTTGTTATGCTCTATATTAAATGCAGAGGTTAGTTTTTCTGTTTGGTAATGATTACCCATGCTAATCTGCTCTAGATATCATGCACTTTGCTCTCACACTGTACATTTTCAGCTGCAGTGTCTGTTCAGAACTCTGAACATGCGATAAATTCATACAAACAATTGTACTTCTCTGAAAGTCTGTATTTTCGGACTTGTAGCTTTTCTGTAGCTTGTGTGTCTCCCATTGCCAGTGAGCAGATATTATCTCTATTCAATAAAACAGTTTATGGTGTTTCATGCATATGTCACACACCACTAGGCCTCTTCAAGTTACATAATTTTGCAATTGTTGTTGTATGTTATCCAAACCTCCATTTCCTGTAATGATACAGGAAAAGTGAACACAAAATGCTGTGGTTAAAAAAAAAATAATAATTTAATATGATATAATAAATATAATACAATACAATGGTGGACAAAAAAAACTGCATCACTTGTGGTAGGCGCCTCCATAGCCGGGTGGCAGGAGAAGCAATGCGTAGCACACGCTTCTTGATTAGACCGGGGTTCGAGCCTGTGACCACCAAATACGGAGGATATGGAAATGACCACTGTATATCCTCGGAGCAATATGGCCTTAGTTGCTAATGCTCCTAAAAACCAAATAACAACAACATCACATGTGAATTTTGCAAATGATATGTTTTGCACTGCATTGTGGGTTGCAGAAATGTTCGAAATGTATTTGTTAGATGGGATATATATATCTCTTTGAATGAAATCCAATAAAAAGACTCCACCTGATATACCTAATAGCCATAAGTATCTTCCCAAAGGGTAAAATGCGTAATTGATGGAAATATGGGTAATCATGACAACCAAACATACATTTTATTGCCTTTATGTGTACAAACTGAAATGAAAAGTTAACGTAACAGTATTATGTACTGTAAATCAGCAAAATAAGTCCTCAATATTTTGTTGTTCCTCCTTCAGCTGCAATTACAGCCTTGCAACGATCTGTCATAGAGTTAATCAACTTCTGGATATACGGTTGCCCAATTTCGCGGTACCACACCCTTACAATACTCTCCTGCAGCTGGATCTTGCTTGTTGGCTTCTTCTGAGCAATTTTAGATGACATTATGTACCAGCAATTTTCAATAGGGTTCAAATCTGCTCTGTTTCTGGGCCAGTCCAACACTGTAATTCCAGCATTTCTGAGGTATGAGTGCACTTTAAGGGAGAAAAATGAGGGAAAACATTGGTGTAAGTATGTTTTAAGCTTTATGAGACAAAAAGACGAACTCATCATTAAATCTAAATAGCATAAAACTTACCAATTTTGCTATGTGGCAAGGTGCTGAGTCCTGTTGAAAAATGCAGTTTTGGACATCTTTGTGTGTGGTGATCTCTAATAATGGGTTCGGGTACTCCTCCAAGATAGCAGTGTAAGTTTCTGCATTCACTGTTCTGTTAATAAACTTAATTAACCCCACCCCTTTGTTTGTTATGCATCCCCAGGGGCTCATATCTGGTCAGTATGGGCTTGGCACACCCAGAGTGAGCTGGATATCATCATTCTTCTCTTTCGTGGTGATTCCCTTCTACTTTTGACACTCTCTCTCTCACAGGGTAACTCGGGATTTTTTTTTTTTTTTTTTTTTTTTGTCTGGTGCAGCATAAGCCTCAGGCTTCCTTGCACCATGTAGCTAATAATAATAATAAAAATAATAATCCCCAGACCATCTGACCAGTGGGGAACTTTACAGTTGGTGTTAATTAGTCAGGATGGTATGCCTCCGAATTTTGTCTTCTGACATATCGCTTCCCATCCGAGTCATGCAGGTTGAATTTTGCTTCGTCAGAAAAGATGACAGTGTTCCATTGCTCTTTTGTCCATGAAACATGCGTTTTAGCCCAAGCAAGTCACTTCTTCATTTGTTGGGTCAAAAATGATTCTTCTTCGGCTGATAGGCATGTTGACCACATTCTGAAAGCCGTGTTTGGATAGTTTGTGCACTTGTTTCAACACCAGAGGCCATCTCAAAGTCCAGTTTTAGATCAGGAGCATGAGTATGGTGATCACAAAGGCACAGCCATTTCAAATATTGATCTTGGGAAGGCATAGTCACTCTCTTATGGTCTGATCCAGGTCTTCTCTTCATATCACTGGTTTCGCACTTTAATTTCAGCACCCAGGATACCGTTGACTGGTGGCAACCTATTTTATCAGTGATAGCATACATAGAAAGCCCTTCCTGGGACAGAGCAACAGCTACACTTTTTTTTTTTTTTTACTTGTTGTCAACTGGACATATGGAGCCATGCTTACACCTCTGCAAAACAGGATACCAATATGCATGTATACCCTTCCAACACCGTATTTATAGAAAAGGCTGATACAATACTTTGCAATTACTGTCTGATGCAATAGAAGCATTATCTGACATGATACTTTTGCTTTGTAACAAACAAAATGACTGTAATCAAACGATATCTTATACTTTTTTTAAGGTGATGCAGTTTTTTTGTCTGCTGCTGTATAATATAATATATGCTAAACTTTTTAAATTTAACAGCAAACAGGCAAGATAACAGCTAGCCCAACATTGAAATGAATATACAGAATATAATACAAAAAAAAGAGTGCCAACAATACTTTTCATTTCAGTTGTGGTGTTTTTTATTTATTTTATACATGCGCAAAAGAAAGCTTATGCTGACATAAGGAGAAAGGAGGTAAGAATAAGTATAGTAATAGTACCTCAGTTTCCCTCAAATTGCTCTAATAGATCTTGAGGTATAAAATTTATAGTTAAAAAGTAAAAGCAAAGAAAATAGCTTTTTATAATGGTACTTAGGATATACTGAGAGTGTAACTGCCCGACCCTTTAGTAAGCGATCCTAGTATAACTACAAGGTGTTAAAGGATGGTGTTATTTAATCGACAAAAACAGGATTACAATAATGAAGAAATATAGAATAACAATCCAATTGTAGATAATAATAAGGAAATAAAAGAGATTATTAAAAGAGAAACTATTACCAAATGTAGGAATATTTAATTAAAAATTGACACTTGTAAGAATTTTATAACTAAAATAATTCATCCTATCTGATATAGTAATAAATTACAGAACAGTTAAATTAAAAATAACCAATTACAACACAAAGAATAAATAGGAATTTTCAGCCTATTATAAAACAAATAGTGACAGCAGTACCCTCTCAGTTAAGATAACTGCAAGACAAACTAAATAAATTAAATAAATCATTAATTTATAAAACCAAAGAAAGCAGTGCCCTCTGAATTAACCCCTTGTAGTTGTACAGTACCAGGATTCCTTACTAAAGG
The DNA here is from genome assembly GCF_048544385.1 of Mastigoproctus giganteus. Classification (NCBI taxonomy): domain Eukaryota; kingdom Metazoa; phylum Arthropoda; class Arachnida; order Uropygi; family Thelyphonidae; genus Mastigoproctus; species Mastigoproctus giganteus. The sequence goes on along the minus strand of NC_143585.1, from coordinate 96,549,281 downwards.
GTAGGGCAGTTAAGTTCCTGGTATATCCTAAGTACCATTAGAAAAAGCTATTTTATTTGTTTTTCACTTTTTACTTTCTAACTCTAAATTTTATACCTCGAGATCTATTAGAGAAATTCGAGGAAAATTGAGGTACTATTACTATACTTATTCTTACCTCCTTTCTCCTTATGTCAGCATAAGCTTTCTTTTGCACATGTATAAAATAAATAAAAAACACCACAACTGAAGTGAAAATTATTGTTGGCACTCTTTTTCTGTATTATATTCTGTATATTTGTTTCAATGCTATCTGTCAGGCTAGCAGTTATCTTGCCTTTATATTTATTATTTGGACCTAGTTAAATAGGCAAATAACAATCAGAAACAGATAGCCTTGCTAATTATCAGTGGGATATATGGAATGGTATTAGCCCTTGAAAAAGTGCCATTCAGTTGTATCCGATTATCAATAATTAGCTGCATAATCATTATTTTATTTTATTCTATTTTATATTTTTATTTTATTGCTAATCATATGTTTATTTCTAGGGTATAGCAATGTAAACCAACACAGGCTATCTTAGTCTTTATAGGTTCTTTTGGACTTATGGCCCGCTGAGTATGCACTTTCGCAGCATGCACTGCAGCCAGCTGCCACGGGAGGGACTCAATAAGTTTATGGAAGGTTGCTATCTGTGACCATGCAGACTGCAGTGCACTCCGGAGTACCTGTAGGTTCCTTGGTGGAGGATCTATCTGTCTGATGTGTTGATCGAGGTGGTCCCATAGATTTTCAATTCGGTGGCCAAGGGAGTAGCTTGAAGTCTTTGTCATGCTCTTCAAACCACTCACAGATAATTCTGGCGACATGACATGGTGCATTTTTTTGCTGATAGATACCATTGCCCCCAGGGAGCTCAGTGAACATGTACGGGTGTACCTGATCGGCAACGATCGATTGATAACCATTTCCATTCAGGATGCCCTCCAGAGGTATCAGTGGACCCAAGCCCTGCCATGCCATGAAAACGTTCCCCAGACCTTAATGCCACCCCCACCAACCTGCCTTCTGCCAACAATCATTTCATCCGGGTGTCTGTGCTTGGAGGTTTCACGCCTAATATGCCACCGTCCATCCACTCGGTGGAGCAGAAACCATGATTCCTTGGAGAAGGCCACCCATTGCCACTCAGCCAGGGTCCAATGTTGGTATTGCTGTGCAAACTGACTGCAGTGTTTGTGATGAATGGCCATCAGCATGGGTGCTGTCACCAAGCGTCTGCTCTGGAGCCCAATGTGCAACAGGGTTCGCTGCACTATTGTGTTGGAGACCTTTCTGGTGGTCCCACAGTTTATTTGGATGGCTAGTTGATCAACAGTGGTGCACCGATCTGTCCTGACCAATCATTTCAGCTGATGCTTACCTCTGTGATCAATGGCGCATGGGCTCCACAGTTGGCTTGTCAGATCGTCAACACTGTCCCATTTGTCCAATCTTGATACACTTTCACCACTGCAGCATGTGAGCATTTCACAAAGTCTACTGTTTTGGGAATGCTGGCACCCCTGTTCTGATAGCCAATGATCATGCCTTTTTCCAGGTCTGATAGGTTGCATGCCTTGCCCATGATAGTGGCTGTTACTGTGTTCGTGGATACCGAACATCAAGCCTTATATGCTTGCCATGTGTGAACTTGACACATGCACTGTATGATTCGCTAGGCATGTGTGATGTCTGCATTGGGGGGGGGGGGTCATAATATTGTGACTAGACTCTGTAGTGTAGTACCAATTATAATCTTATATATATATATATATATATATATATTTTTTTTTTTTTTTTTTAAAATTTTTGGAAACTGTTTTTACTTGTAATAAGTAGAAATATAAGTGTAAATTTAAGAGTATAATTTTTAAAATTTATGAGTATAAATTTACACTCATAAATTACATTATTTATTTTATGTTTATAATGTTATTTTTTTAATCCTGAGCAGAATTAATAATTTTTGTTGTTTTTTTTTGAAAATATGCCTAATGCTTGTAGTAATAGTAGTAGTGGCATGTGATGCAAGAAAGCAAGTGTATGAGCTTATGCAGCATCAGCAAAAAAAAAAAAAAAAAAAAAATCACACCATTCCCTCCAAATGCCTGTCCAGTTCCTCCTTAAATTTATTCAACCTATCAACTTCCACAATGACAGATGGAAGTTTGTTCCAGCAATTAACCACCCGCTGGCTAAAGGCAAATTTCCGCACATCTATTCTACATCTGTCCTTTCTTAATTTGAATTTATGCCCCCTTAGGTTCGTAATCTGAACAAGTGGAAGGATCCCATCAGAATTCAGCGTGCTCAACTCATTCAAGGCCTTATACACCTCAATCAGATCACTGCGCAGGTGCCTAGTCTCCAGCCACTGCAATTTGCAGAACTTAAGCTTCTCTTGGTAAGAAGATCCCTTCATTCCCCTCACCAATCTTGTTGCCCTCCTCTTTACATGCTCAATCAAATCTACATCCTTCCTAAAATGAGGCCTCCAGACCTGTACGCAGTATTGAAGGCATGGCCTGACCAGAATATGAATTGCTATACAGAGGGACAATCACCTCCTTTTCCCTGCTAGAAAAATTCCTATATATCATTGACAAAACCTCATGGCCTGCCCTGGCAGCCTGTCTGCATTGCTCAGAAAACTTCATATCTGACTGCACAATTACTCCCAGATCTTTTTCATTTTCTACCACCTTAAGTGTAGTACCACACAGTCATGGTTACCGTACGTCTAGTTAACGTGCATTTAATGATATGTGCATTCCATACTGTGATACCATTTGGCAATATACTACATATATCCATAGTTACATATATTTCACATTTTTGGTACACTGTAACATTATCCTAGTAAATGACTACAGTAATTGTACAGTCCTCTGATTCCTATGATTATCCCAGAATATGAATGGAAGATTTATTTATTTATTTATTTTTGAAACTAGAAGCTAATGTGTCTTATGAATCTGGAAGTGAAAGTAAAACAAAAGTTTTGGTTTGCTTTCAGTATGCTTTGACAGTCTGAAACACATTTCTGATCTGTTTATGCATTGTCAGTTTTCATAATTTTTGTGAAACATTAATATATGTGGTGAAAGGAAATCTAGTGTGAAAACAACCCACTTTGGAAAGTTGACCTAACGTTATCACTGTACTCCACGTTTATTCTACTAAAGTTCAGAGGAGGTCTTTTCACTTTCACTTTGTTGTAATGTGAGAATAAGTGATCATAATTGGTGCTAGATTTTGGAAATTGATACAGTTGATATCAATTAGATACATAGCTAGAACCATTGATATCAAGTAGACAAATTTGATTCATTCCTTCCTTCTACCTCTGCCTGTGGCTGCTGTTAGTCTATAAATCCCCCCGAAACTAGCAGTTTTCCGACCCACCTAACACTGCCTCGATAGCATCAACAAATATTCTTGCAACCTTTCTATTTAAGTGTATCTTATCCCTGTAGAAACAATCTCTCCTGTTAACAAACACAGACCATGCTGAAAAAAGTTCTACCCCATGAGCCTTGCACAATCTCTCCAGGGCTGAAATTGATTGACAAGGCTCTTATCATATACTCCCTCCTATCATGTCTGGGCAGAATTGCAGACACCTTTAAATTTAACCTTAAGTCACGACGTTTTTTCAACATTGACCTGTACTTGTTAAGTAAGTCCGCAGATCTACTCTTAATGTTATTAGTGCCAACGTGTACAACAATATTACCCTTTGTGCCTTTAAAAGATGATATCTACTCTGCAACGTCATCAACTTTTGTCCCTGGCAGACATACCCTGGTTCTATTCCACCTGTCCTTTTTTGCACAATATATTTCACATCTCCCTGACAATAGAGTCACCGATAATAACTAGCTCCTGTGGGACCACGCATTCTGCTCTGAGGGTTGCAGCTGTGTTGCCTGATGATCAAGTGCAAGCTCTGGCATTGATGTGGGCAGCTGAGAGTTTGATGGATCCCCCAGTTTAAGTCCTTCAAGCTCTCATAAAGGCCTGTAACAATGCTGAGTTGGCGTTGTCGTCACACCACTTACATCGAGCACACACAAAGACATCCCCCCCCCTTGGCAACATCATGTCCCATCCCAAAATATGATAACATATTTGTCTGTCATTTTATATGCCTCAGAGAAGACCATCACAACACTCCAGGATTGTGTACTCTCCCTCCCTGTTTGTTGTTACTTCCCCCTGTTTTTGTAACAATTAATGGGATAAATAAACTTATTTTAAGATGATGACTTTTTTTTTTTTTTCTTTATTGGATTTTTACTGCCCTGTGATGGGTATTGGTACCAAGTGCATGGGATGGTTGGTTGCATCTGGTTACTATTATTATTGCTGTTTGTTGAGGAACTCTCTCTGACTATCCTTCAGGTTGTTCAGGATTGTGGCTTTCTGGATTTCCATGTAAGTGCTCTTTGGTAGGTCTATTGCTACTAGTTTCTTTTGGAGGCTGTTTGGTACCATGCCGGTGGTTGACATGGTGATCTTGGATTGTCATTGCTTGTTCCTTATGCCGCATTTAATTGACTTCCTGTCTTAGGTCTGTGTGCTTCTTGATCTTTTCCTCGTAGGTTTGCTGGAGTTTGTTGGTGTTGGGCACCACTATGTTGATCAGATAGGGTAGTCTTTTCTTTCATGTCAGTTATTATTATTATTAATTTCTTTTAGAATCCATGACTTTTGTTCCAGAGGGTGCATTTTTTTTTTGTTTGTTTGTTTGTTGCCAGTAATTGGTATCCAGATTTAGATTGTTGTTCATGCATTTCTTAACTGTTGTATGATTAGTGATATAAACTAATATATTAATAGTTCTTAAGTTATTTTATTGCTTTTTATATGTTCATAATTTATTATAGGGCACTGACAGGTGCCTCCGTAGCCAGGTGGGCAGGAGCAGCAGTGCGTAGCACACGCTTCTTGATTAGACTGGGATTCGAGCCCATGACCACCAAATACAGAGGATGCGGAAAGGTCAAGGAAGGACCACCGCATATCCCTGGAGCAATATGGCCTCAGTTGCTAATGCTCCTAAAAACCAAAACAACAACAACGGGCACTGACAATAAGGTTTAGCATTAATTGAAGCATATGATGCAAGAAAGCAAGCTTATATAGTATCAGCCAAAAATTTCTTAAAGAAATTTTTTTTAAGTAATATTATTCGCAACATAAGTCTGTTCTATACTAAGCTCATAGGGATTGAGCTTAAGGATTGATTGTAAGTTTATAAGCTGTCTATCTGATTAGCCTTCATATAGTTCATTTCAGTGGAGGACATTACAGAAATTGTCCATTTATTTTTTGGTTTCTCCTGCTTATTAAAATGTATAATTTTGGTTTACTTGAGAAATTATAAGGAAAACTTTGAATGTTGTGAAAAATTACTTTGTTTATATTATAAAACTGAGTGACTGTTTAGTATAAACTATTGAATACTGATATTTCAGCTGTATCAATTTGTTATAAATATGTTGAATGAAATTACTAAAAAAAATTCTTGGTTCAGCCCATGAGGCATAGGAAGGTACCCACAGATCGGAGTGGTCCATCTCGTCCACTTGCCTGTGCTCTTCTTGATTTAATGGTAGAGTTTGTGTGTAGTCACATGCGTAAAAACCTGCCACTGGACCTTTATTTGTAAGTATAATTTTTCTGATTATTGATTTTACACGTATTTCTTGTCTATTTCTTGAAATATGACCTCTCCCCATAATGGTGAAGAATGAATCTCTCCAGTAAAATAAAAAATAAAAGACAAGCTGACCACTGTGTGCAGTATTTGTGAACTGGTAATTGTACCAAGTGTTGGGTGATTGTCAGTGCCTGGAGTGTATATACCTCTAACTGAAACATCATATCTAGTTAGCTGTTCTATAGCTGTTTTGAAAGTACCTTTGGACTAGCAAATTGAGGGAAAAACTATCAGCTATGGTAATTGATATGGTAGAAGGCAGATGCATAGGGTGAAAGAAAGATGAAATATTGTATATGTGCCAATAGACCAGTGACAGTGGAGACATATAACTCATAATATAATTCCAGAGCTGTGAACTATATAGAAGTTATTATTCATCAGATAGTCATTTATGATAGTGAGTTTGTTATCTGTTTTTACATATTTGAACAATGAGGGATGTATTTGATATTTGTTGCTCTTTAGTCACATAGATTGCCTCAACATTGTTTGATTGGCTCACTTGTACCCTGGATGGCTGCAAGTGATTATTAAAAAGGGATTGAAATGCCACTACCACCATCCCTCTTGCTCCCTGAAATTTATGATATGCTTGTAGGAGGTGGTTTTAGGAATAAGATTCCATAGAAGATTGGAATATTTCTTAAAGATCTCTTTAGTCAATACTGTAGTTAGCTGATCTCATTGGTCAGACTTATAGATAAAGTTGAATGAACTGTATGATGAGTATATCAATCACACCAGTCAGTTTTTGCACTATTGTGACCTTCCTTCCTTCCTGCCATGCCATGGCCAAGCCATTATCTATACTTGGGGAGGCTCACCATTATTCATAGAGTGCTTAAATTTTATCTGTTCATTTGAAGTAGCATTAATGATATAAAATCTCAGATTTATTCTTCCCACTATATTTAATAATTCTTCATCTTGGTAATCCCTGTTATAGCAGTTACTATGTATAAACCATGTGTACAAGCAAGTTACAGAAAAACATTGAAGAAATTAAATTTATAAAATACATTCCAAGACATAATTACTAGTGCATAGAAAATTGAAATGACTTATTACAAGGGGAAGGAATAATTATCTTTATAGATAGATTGCTAAATGAGCAAAAAGTAAATAAATTATTAAAAAGCAGTTAGTCCAATTTTTTAAAGAAATACAAAATACTACTAATTTATTATTATCATTAAACAAGTGATTTCCCATAGATTGGGATCATCCCACTAGTAGCCAGTTGAGTCAACAGAAGGTTGTAATAAATAGGATGTTTTTTCTACTTTTTTTTTGTTAATTTAGCAATGAAATTGTAGCAGTAACTTCTTCATCCTATATAAAAAAGTTAGCAATAGTTACTTATGATTACTGTAATTGTGAATTTGCTCCATTCGTAGATGGATTACATGCTGATTTAATTATGGGAGTGATTCCAATTAATTTAATTGTGAGTTTATGAGATTTTGAAATTATGAGAGTGGTTCCAAAAGTAATGCAAGCTGTGCCTAACGCATTAGTTGCTTTGCTTGGGAATTGAAACATTTTAGTTCAATTCTTGGATTGAAGTATATGAAACTGGTAACCCAGTTTCATGTTTCTACCACAATTCATTTTTTGGGATATAGAGTTGAGCTGAGATGAGCTAGCATTTTTAATTTTAAAATGGATGAGGTTGAGTAATGTATGAAGACCAATACTTATATATCAGAATTTAAACTTTATGGTAAACTCGATTGAAATTCACAATCAGTTTAAGTGTGTTTGGTGACAATTCATTAGATAAAAGTACCATGTCTGGATGGGCACAATGTTTTGGAGAAGGCTAAAGAAGATTTTGGATGCCTCAAGCTTGGGAAGACTGATAATTGGAGCTGGTGGCATGTTGACTATCAATGTTGTCACAATTTTGGAAAAAAGACAGTGATAATGAAAAGTCAGGGTAAAATGAGAAATTTCTGTCAAAGCCTACATATCCAAAATCAGCATTTTTATTATAAACTGTAAGTGGACACGAACATTTGGTGAAAACAAGTTGATGTATTATAAATGCTATGGGAAAACAGTGGTTAATAGCCTTAATAAATTAATTTTATTAATTTTAAATATAAAAAAAAAAATCGTGATTGTAATTTGTAATTTTTGATTGTAATTTTTGCAAATGATTGTAATGATTGTAATTTTTGCAAACAAAAATTTTTGTTTGCAAAAATTACAATCATGGGCAAGTCTGAATTGTCAGTGTAACATGAAGGTAATTTTAGAAATATATGATAAATAATAAGTGGATAGTGGATTTTGGCTTATTGTCAGAATGTAATGTCACTTGATTTCTTTTTTAAAAAACTGAAGCAGGCCTCCAATGATTAGCACATCAATCTTGTTTAATTATGTACACGCTGAATTTTATTTATAATTTTTTTCATGTTTACCGTACTAAAATCATAAAAACTACTACACTTATTATCTTCTATTATATACTACATTTATTTTCTATTGTTATGTACTACACTTATTAACTACAGGCAGTTCTCGCTTTACAAATTCCTGGGTTTACGAGTTTTTTTCCCAAGTATCAAGTATCAACAAAATCAAAAATAGGAACATTAATTGCAAAAAATTAATGTTAAACATTCATAAATACCACATTCCATTCCAAACCATGTGCATAGCTATACACTAGAGTGTACCCTGCTTTATGATATTAATTAGTTCCCGAGACACCATTGTATCTTTAAAATATCGTAATGTGAACCCAATAACACATTGTTTTTTGGTAATTCGTTTCAAGATCTCGGAAGTTGAAATTTTCGCTGTATAACTAAGCTCTATTTATCTCTCTTAAATGTCATTTTTAAGGTCACAAGTGTGACCTTAAGGCCATATAAAAAGTCGTGAGCGTGGTTTGTAAATTGTATTAGTTACCAATTCAAATCATTAAAATGCACTACATTTTCATCATTATAATATGTTCCGTTATAAGAATCAATTTTAAATGCTTTGTGATATTTTTCTAAAGCACATTTCTGGAGGTCACAACCATAAAACGATAAAAACAGTTTGCACCTTCTGTTTATTGGACTTTTTCTGTTACTACAAGCAATTATAAACAGGTAGTAAACTCGATCTTCTTGCATTTGCGAAAATACCGATAGCTGGAATTGTATGGTTTTTTACATATGGTGAAATGTGTTTCCCCTTTACTGAAATCTTCAATCGTATAAAAAACATAAATAAATTTTCAGAATCTTCTCTTCGTTCCTTTTTTTCTTTGTAAACTTGTTACTCCACGCGAATTGTGTTAGTTATAATTTGTGTGCGCCATTAAAAAATGCTTATGCATGCAATTGTAAAAGAGAAGATTATCTTGAAAACAAATGCCTCTTGAAGCATTTCTGAAGAAGATGACTCCTTGTGCAACACACCAACGAGTGCAGAGCCATAATGAGTGATCATTTAGTTGATGATGAAGAATAAACATTCTTTAACATTTGTAAGGTGTAAATAATTTCTCTAAAAATTAATGTTAAACATTCATAAATACCACATTCCATTCCAAACCATGTGCATAGCTATACACTAGAGTGTACCCTGCTTTATGATATTAATTAGTTCCCGAGACACCATTGTATCTTTAAAATATCGTAATGTGAACCCAATAACACATTGTTTTTTGGTAATTCGTTTCAAGATCTCGGAAGTTGAAATTTTCGCTGTATAACTAAGCTCTATTTATCTCTCTTAAATGTCATTTTTAAGGTCACAAGTGTGACCTTAAGGCCATATAAAAAGTCGTGAGCGTGGTTTGTAAATTGTATTAGTTACCAATTCAAATCATTAAAATGCACTACACTTTCATCATTATAATATGTTCCGTTATAAGAATCAATTTTAAATGCTTTGTGATATTTTTCTAAAGCACATTTCTGGAGGTCACAACCATAAAACGATAAAAACAGTTTGCACCTTCTGTTTATTGGACTTTTTCTGTTACTACAAGCAATTATAAACAGGTAGTAAACTCGATCTTCTTGCATTTGCGAAAATACCGATAGCTGGAATTGTATGGTTTTTTACATATGGTGAAATGTGTTTCCCCTTTACTGAAATCTTCAATCGTATAAAAAACATAAATAAATTTTCAGAATCTTCTCTTCGTTCCTTTTTTTCTTTGTAAACTTGTTACTCCACGCGAATTGTGTTAGTTATAATTTGTGTGCGCCATTAAAAAATGCTTATGCATGCAATTGTAAAAGAGAAGATTATCTTGAAAACAAATGCCTCTTGAAGCATTTCTGAAGAAGATGACTCCTTGTGCAACACACCAACGAGTGCAGAGCCATAATGAGTGATCATTTAGTTGATGATGAAGAATAAACATTCTTTAACATTTGTAAGGTGTAAATAATTTCTCTATTATTATAATTTGCTTGATTTTACAGGCTATGTTTTCATTTCTTTCGATAAATCAATCATTGTTTAAACATAAACTAATTAGCTAACTAATTTCATTGTTGAAAACGTAACCCCTATTTTTAACCTTATGTCTATGGGAAATAAATTCCCCCTTTATGAGTGCATGCTAGGAATGAATTTGTTGTTTTGTTTGTTTGGAGCATTAGCAATTAAGGCCATATTGCTCGAGGATATGCGGTGGTTATTCCCTGAATGACCTTTCCGCATCTTCCGTATTTGGTGGTGATGGGCTCGAACCCCGGTCTAATCAAGAAGCATGTGCTACACACTGCTGCTCCTTCCCACCTGGCTACGGAGGCGCCCTAGGAATGAATTAACTCATATATTAACAAATTAACGAATAAAGTCTAGAACTACCCGTACTGTTATGTACTATATTTATTATCTACAATGAAGCTCATTGAATTTATGATTTCATCAGCAAAAGCATAAATTCAGTGAATTGATAGGTGACACTTCTGTAGCTGTCCTTTCTGATGGATTAATGGATAGATAATAATAATAAGTTTTTATATAATAATATTAATAATGATTTTTAACTGTAGAATATGCAATGTGACTTTTTTAAAATATAATCCAAAGAGAAAACTCATAAAGCGGGAATTTATTTCTCATAGATGTAATGTTAAAATTAGGGGGGTTATGTTCTCAAAAATAAAATTAGTTAGCTAATTAATTTATGCTTAAACAATGATTGATTTATTCAAAGAAATAAAAACAGCTTGTAAAATCAAGCAAATTATAATAATAAAGAAATTATTTATGACTTACAAATGTTAAAAAATATTTATTCTTCATCATCATCATCAACTAAATGCACACTCGTTGATCACTCGTTGTTGGCTCAGCACTTGTTGTTGGTTTGTTGGAAGCACAAGGAATCATCTTCCTCAGAAATGTGTCAAAAGGTGTTTGTTTCTAAGATAGTCTTCTCCTTTCTTTATAAATTTCATGACAGCATGTATAAACATTTTTTAAATCTATAGCAACATTCCTAGTATGTTCCAAATTTGAACCTTTTGACTCAAAAATCTCAGTTGCTTTTTCTATGTGTTAGTAATAGTAATAGAAATCATGGCATGTACAAGAAAGCAAGCATATGAGCTTATGTAGTATTAGCCAAAAAAAAAAAAAAAAAAATTCACACAACCATTCCCTCTAAATGTTTGTCCAGTTCCTCCTTAAATTTATTTAACCTATCAACTTCCACAACGACAGATGGAAGTTTGTTCCAGCAGTTAACCACCCGCTGGCTAAAGGCAAATCTATTCTACAGCTGTCTTTCCTCAATTTGAATTTATGCCCCCTACGTTTGTAATCTGAACAAGTGGAAGAATCCCATTAGAATCCAGCGTACTCAACCCATTCAAGGCCTTATACACTTCAGTCAGATCACCTCACAGGTGCCTAGTCTCCAGCCACTGCAATTTGCAGAACTTAAGCCTCTCTTGGTAAGAGGATCCTTTCATTCCCTTCACCAATCTTGTTGCCCTTCTCTGTACATGCTCAAGAAAATCTACATCCTTTCTAAAATGAGACCTCCAGACCTGTACGTAGTACTCAAGGCGTGGCCTGACCACTGCCTTATACAGAGGCACAATCAGCTCCTTTTCCCTACTAGCAAAATTCCTGTATATCATTGACAAAACCCCATGATCTACTCTTGCAGCCTGTCTGTGTTGTTCAGAAAACTTCATATCTTACTGCACAATTACTCCCACGTCTTTGTAACCCCAGAGTAATGTTGGTACATTCCTCTGAGGTTACTTCTACCCATATGCAGTACTTTGCATTTGTCAATATTAAACTTCAGATGCCACTTCTGAGCCCATCTACCTAACTTTTCTAGATCCTGTTGCAGTAGCATACTGTCTTTACTATCATTAACAACTTTTCTAACCTTTGTATCATCTGCAAACTTGGACATTAAGCCTGATATACCTTCATCGATATCATTAATAAATACACAATGACAATGGCCCCAGCACGAACCCTAGGGTACTCCACTAATAACATTAGTCCATATAGAGCAGTGTCAATTTATTATCACTTTCTGTCATCTCCCACTCAACCATCCCTTTATCCATTGCAGCAACTGGTCCTTAATGCCATACTGCTCCAATTTGTACCCTCTTCCATGTGCAACAGTATCAGAAGTTTCCAGAAATCCAAGTATATGATATCAATATTATTTTTGCATCCGTTTCCTTTGTGACCACTTCGTAGTGTCCAATCAGAATGGTTAGACAAGGCTTCCCCTTAATAGACCCATGCTGTGTCTGAACTATTACTGCAGTCTTATCTAGGTGATCCTGCACAGCTCCATTATTTTCACCAGAACAGGTCTATAATTATTTGCGTCACCCTTTGATGAATCCCCTTTGTGAATTGGGGATACATTTGCACATCTCCAGTCCATGGGGACCTCCCCTGAATCTAAGGATGCTCTCATAATTATGGCTAAGGCTTTGCTTACTTCCCTCGCTCCCTCTTTCAATATAATTGGATAGATTCCATCTGCCCCAGGTGCCTTTTTTATGTTTAACTTCAACAATTTCTCCTCCACTTTGCGCTCTGTTATTTCAAAATCATTTAGCTCCCTGTTAGCATTTAGTAAACTTCTTTCCTTACAGAATTCCTCATGTGTGAATGTAGATGAAAATACTGATTCAGTTTGTTGGCTATCTGAGCAGGATCATCAACAGTCGAACTGCCAACATCAAGTGATTCATCCCCTTCCTTCTAGAGTTTGCATAAGCAAAGAAGTCTTTGTTGTTTTTCTTTGCATCTTTTGCCAAGGTTTTCTTGTAATCAGCCTTCACTTGCCTGACTTCCTTTGTGACTTGATTACGGACTAGCTTATATCTGCCATTGGCTTCTGTGTCACCTGATACTTTATATGTATCCCATGCATTTTTCTTCTCTGCCACGAGCCCCATTAGTTCATCTGACTTTCATTTAGGTCTAAATCTTGAACAGCATTTCTTAGTTGGTATGAAAAGCCTTGTAGCTTCCAAGATTAGTTTCTTGAAGGCTTCCCATTTAGAATTCACTGTTTTTAAAATCATCAGTTGATCCAACTGTATAGAATTTAAAAAATTCTATACAGTGGGATTATATAAAAATTAAAAAAATTCTTTACAAAAGCAAAAACCCTTCCCTTTACCCCTGATTGATAGTTACATGTTTAAATGAAATCCACATCAGTACACTGTGATCACTGTCACCTAGTGGTTCCTTTATCTGTAAATTCCCAATGCACGAGTCATCACTGCTGATAATCAGCTCAAGAGTATTACCCACATTGGCGTCCCCTCGAACAAATTGCGGTAGAAAACAATCCTCCAATAAATCCACAAAAGTCTTGCTAACGTGCAAGTGACCAACCCAAAGTTCCAGTCAATATCTGGAAAGTTAAAATCCCCCATTACAAGACCTTCCGATTTACTGGCACACTGTTTCTCTGCACAGTTGTTCGTTGTACTCATAAGAGTCATTAGGCCTATAACATACTCCTACTCTCATTTTACCTTTCCCAGTGTTTAGCATTAGCATAGGCACATGATGCAAGAAAGCAAGCTTATATAGCATCAGCCAAAAAAAAAAAAAAACACCCTTATTTTACCCATCCACTCGCTCCAAATGTTTGTCAAGTTCTGCCTTGAATCTGTTTAAGCTATCAACTTCTACAATGACAGATGGAAGTTTGTTCCAGCAATCAACCACCTGCTGGCTAAAGGCAAACTTCTGCACATCTATCCTACAACCGTCTTTCCTCAATTTGAATTTATGTCCTCTCAGGTGATTATTCTAAGCAAGAGGAAGAATCCCATCAACATTGAGCATGCTCAAACCATTGAAGGCTTTATACACCTCAATCAGATCACCTCGCAGGTGCCTTGTCTCCAGACACTGTAATTTGCAAAACTTAAGCCTTTCTTTGTAAGAGCAACCCATTCACTAATCTTGTTGCCCTTCTCTGTACTCATTCCAACAGCTCTACATCCTTCTTAAAATGAGGCCTCCAGACCTGTATATAGTACTCAAGGTGTGACCTGACAAGGGGATTTTATGTCGCACAAAACTGTCCCAACATTGTACTAGCCACCCATGTCAACTGGATGCACTTCCTTAAATATTGTGTTTCTTAACTAACAGTATAACCTCTCTTCCCGTCCTACCCTGTCTATATTCTTTCTGTACACATTGTACTCCCCAAATTCCAATTATGCACTGCTTATATCTGTGTGACACCATGTCTCTGATATCCCAACAATATCTGCCTTTGATGCCTTGATCAGCACTTGAAATTCAACAAATTTATTTACTTTACTTCTAGCATTGGTGTATATGTAAGTATACATGCACTTGTTCTTACTTTTAGTTACCCTAACAAAGCCCATGTATTTACTTGTTCCATGATGATTCTCAGCAGCTCTTGAAATCCCAAGCATCTTGCTCTTTAGGCTGCTGCTTATTACAATAGAAGCAGTGCAAGAATTGCTTTCTCCTCTGCGTTTGGCTACTGTTAATCTTTTAGTCTGTAAATCCCCCTAAGCTAGTAGTTTTTTGACCCACCTAACACTGCCTCGATAGCATCAGCAAATATTCTTGCAACCTTTCTATTTAAGTGTATCCCTTCCCTGTAGAAGCAGTCTCTCCTGTTAGTAAGCACAAACCATGCTTCTACCCCATGAGCCATGCACAATCTCTTCAGGGCCAAATTGATTGACACGGCTCTCATTATATACTCCCTCCTATCATGTCTGGGCATTCTGCCCAGACACCAGACATGATAGAAGGGAGTATATAATGAGAGCCTTTTTTTCAAATTCAACCTAGCTCGCTACTTTGTCTGGGCAGAATGCAGGTACTTTCAAATTCAACCTAGCACACAACTTTTTTGAAACATTGACTTGTACTTGTTAAATAAATCTGAAGATCTCTTACTCTTATGGTCTAAAATGAATATAAAATATGTAAAATGAATAACACTGACAGACAGAAGGTATCCAATCACCATAATGAATATAAGTGATAGGCACGAGTGTTTTTAAGTGATAATAAAAGAGTGAAGAAATATAGAAAAAAGAGGGTAAAATGTTAATAGAGAGAAGTAGTGCTATATATATTAGAAAAAATTATTAGAATTATGCAAAAATAAAAATATAAATATATTGTTGTAATATATCACAATATATTTATTGTGATGCATATGTCATAATCATGACATATATATGACATATCCTGATGTCATAATCATGAGTCACCCCATCAGAATTGCATAATAACAAAAAGATGACAATATAGAGCCTCTTGTTTCTAATGCAAAGTACATATCCGGTAAGGCAATGGTCAGGCCACGCCTTGAGTACTGCGTACAGGTCTGGAGGCCTCATTTTAGGAAGGATGTAGATTTGCTTGAGCGTGTACAGAGAAGAGCAACACGATTGGTGAGGAGAATGAAGGGATTCTCTTACCAAGAGAGGCTTAAGTTCTGCAAATTGCAGTGGCTGGAGACTAGGCACCTGCGCGGTGATCTGATTGAGGTCTATAAGGCCTTGAATGGGTTGAGCACGCTGAATTCTGATGGGATCCTTCCACTTGTTCAGATTACGAACCTACGGGGACATAAGTTCAAATTAAGAAAGGACAGATGTAGAATAGATGTGCGGAAATTTGCCTTTAGCCAGCGGGTGGTTAATTGCTGGAACAAACTTCCATCTGTCGTTGTGGAAGTTGATAGGTTAAATAAATTTAAGGAGGAACTGGACAGGCATTTGGAGGGAATGGAGTGATTTTTTTTTGGCTGATGCTGCATAAGCTCCTACACTTGCTTTCTTGCATCATGTGCCACTACTACTACTACTATGTGTGCTTTGCATTAATGCCACCCTGTGGTTTATGGTTGGCTCGACAGAGGAACAAGGGAAACATGGAAGACAGTAAAAAAGCTTACTTAACCAGCAGCATGACTAGGTCAACCTGAAACTAAGGAGAAAGTGTAGCAGAAATGCCTAGATATAAAAATAAGAAGTAGTTAAAAAACAAAAAGAGATGTTAAATTTATGTTAAATTCACACAAAAGGGAAAAAGAAATAAATACATAACGTACAAAGTAGCAAGAAAAGGTTGCTAAAACTTTGTGAAGGAGAAAAAAGGTAGTATAGCGAGAATATAGTTTCTTGCTGTGCATTCAGAAAACAAATAGTTCATGAGAAATAAGCTATAAGAAATAAGAAGAGTATAGAAAAGTAAAGAAAATACAGAATAAATGGGATGGCTCATTTCCACAACAATAGATGGAAGCCTGTTCCACCAATCAACTACCTTCTGGCCAAAGGCAAACTTCCGCACATCTATTCTACAACTATCCTTCCTCAATTTGAAACTGTGCCCCCTCAGGTTCTTAGTCTAAGCAAGAGGAAGAATCCCATCAGCATTCAGCTTGCTCAATCCATTCAAGGTCTTGTACACCTCAATCAGATCACCTCGCAGGTGCCTACTCTCCAGGTGCTGCAATTTTCAGAACTTAAGCCTTTCTTGGTAAGAGCACCCCTTTGTTCCCCCTCACCAATCTTGTTTCCCTTCTTTGTACTTGTTCTCTACATCCTTCCTAAAATGAGGCTTCCAGACATGTACACAGTACTCTGTGTGGCCTGACCATTGCCTTGTATAACAGGATAATCACCTCCCTGTCCCTGCTAGCAAAATTCCTGTATATCATTGACCAGACTCCATGACCTGCCCTGGCAGCTCGTTCGCACTGCTCAGCGAACTTCATATTTGACTGCACAATTATCCCTAGGTCTTTTTCACTTTCTACTTTCCTGAGTGTAGTACCACACATTTGGTACATTTCTCTTCGGTTATTGCTACCCATATGCAGTACTTTGCATTTGTCAATGTTAAACTTCAGTTGCCACTTCTCAGCCCATTTTCCCAACATCTAGATCCAGTTGGAGTAGCATACTGTCTTTACTTTCGTTAATAATTCTGCCAACTTTTGTATCATCAGCAAACTTGGACATTAAACTTGATATACCTTCATCGATATCATTGATAAATATACAGAACAATAATGGGCCTAACACCGAACCCTGGGGAACTCCATTAATAAAATTTGTCCCGAAGAACGGTTTCCATTGATTACCACTCTCTGTCATCTCCCACTCAACCGTCCCTTTATCCATTGCAGCAACTTACCCTTAATGCCTACCTCTCCAATTTGTACAGCAGTCTTTCATGTGCAACAGTATCAAAAGCTTTCCTGAAATCCAAGTATATGATATCAGAATTATTTTTGGCATTTAGTTCCTTTGTGACCACATCATAGTATCCAATCAAATTGGTCAGACAAGACCTCCCTTTAACAAACCCATGCTGTGTCTTAACTATTACTGCAGTCTTGTCTAGATGATCCTGCAATGCTTCTTTAAACAGTGATTCCATTATTTTCCAGTGATTCCATTATTAAAGGTAGTATATAATTTTAATGTTTGTCTTTTTAATGCATAGCAAGAATATAGTTTCTTGCTATGCATTAAAAAAACAAATAGCTCATGAGAAATAAGAAGAAGAGTATAGAAAAGTAAAGAAAATATAGAATAAATGGGATGGCTCAGTTATTTTGGGAATGCAAATCCTATTCCTAAGAAAGTTCTGGGATCATGAATTTAATGAGAGAATAATAGTTAAAAAAAAAAAAAAAAAAAAAAAAAAAAAAGCCAACAAAGTGGTCAAAGGTACAGTAATCTGTATTTAAGTACAAGCATTCTGTGTTATGCATTCATAGATACAGGCTTTCCACACTGTAGGACCCTGGAACGAGTAGGTGTATGAATATATACAGAATGTACAAACCCAGAAAATGAGACGGGGAAAAAAGTTAACTGAATAACCTGCTGAGCTAGAAATATAACAGCATAATCAAAATAAAAAAAGGTTAAAAGAAAATATAATTGGATAAGAATAAATGCAAGCTAGTTAAGAATTTGATTAATATGAATATAATCAAGTAATAATTTTTTAAAACTGATAATATTTAAGGGCCTTATGTAAGTGATACTGCAGATTAGTCAAGGAGAATAAATTACCACTAAGTTTAAAGATAGAATTTTCTAATGTTAGTGAATGCAATATTGGAATTTCTACAAATAGTTGCAATCCTGATACCCTGAGAAAGAATGATATTGGAATGAACACTTTTTGAAATATTAGATAGCCAATGTGTAAAGTTAACCACATTAAAAAGGTTAACAATTGTAGTTTTAACAATATTAGTGTTTCCAAGGCAAGTTTTGGGGATATAGATGGCCAAAAACATTAAGAAAATTTTATACAATTGAGCACACATAAATCATCAACATATCTAAGTATAAGAATGTCCTGGGGAAAAGTGACTTCAAACCAATAATGGTATAGGTTAACAATAATACATGAGGCAGGGCTGGCCATTGGCATCCCTTGAATTTGTTGATAAAACCATATTTCCATCAAAGACAAAGTTATTGAAAACACATATTCCAAAATGTGACATTGATTTAATTACCTGTTTATATTCCTGTTAGATTTTCTGTTGAACAGTTTTTGGATTATTCAGATTGATGCTGGTGAAAAGACTATGAAAGTCAAATTTTTGTATATCTGTAATTTTAGTGGCATGTAAAGCATTCAAAACAGGTAGATTATTAAGTATTATTTTATCAGTAATTAAATTGTCCAGAATGGGCTTAAGTAATTGCTCTAATGTTTTTCCAGGAATCTGGGCATAACTGTTTCTGCAGGAGGTTTTAAACCTGAAGCTTACAGTGTTTTGTGAAATTTAAGAATAAAATATGCATAAGGAAAATTATAATTATTTATGTTTAATTTCAATATTTTGTTCAATGCCAATAATTTTTTGGTAATGATATTGTGAGATGACAAAATAGACTTGTGTCACTGGACTGAAGCTCTTTCCTTAAAATATAAGCATAAAAAGCTTTATAGATAAAGGCATAATTATTGGAAGCTTTATCTATGGGATAATAATAAAATGAATATACATAAATGAATAAGTATGAAATATAATCCTGAAATAAGTTTATTTCTTACTTTTCCTGGCGTTTTATATAGCGCATAGATTCTGTACCTTGCTAGTAATATATATACTTATTTCATGAATGTGATGTCTATAATGGACAGAAAATTGTCAAACTCACATCCAATAAAAAATAAATCTTATTTACATTATTTATGGGAAAACAATCATTCTGTGAGTTTCTTTTTCTGGATTCCAATACACACTGGAATCACAAGTAATGAGTGTGCAAATCAAAGAGCTAAACAACCAGATACCATAGCATATACATGTTGCCAAGTTCTGTGTGTGTATATATATATTTTCTGATTCATGGCTAATGAATATGTAGAGACAAAATCGCTAAAACTGTTTTAAAAATTTAATTATTCCAAATCAAATGCAAACCACAATCATGGAATTCCAGCTTCAGATAAACACACCCACACACCCACCCCTAATCCTCTTGTTTCGACCCTTGAGGGACAGTCTACTCTATGTATGCATTGTTTGCTGTAAACTTACAGTCAAGCATATTCTTTTGGAATGTGTGTACTATTCCCATTACAGAAAAACTACTCATCACTCTCTTGCAAGGAAGCAAAGCTTATACAGTATCAAAAAGCTTTTTTATCCTTGTCATTTGCCCAATCTTTCTAATAATTTGCCCAAATATTCATGAATGTATTCATACTTCTCACTGCTACACTAAAATATGTCTCAGATTTACTTGACACTGATGTAGTGTATGCTTAGGTCACATTAAGCTGCAGGGAAGAAACAGTTAGCATATTAGTATCCTCCTTAAAATTCTTATATTGTCTCAAGTTTAGATTATTTTGTCGTACTAATCAGTGCTGACCCTCTAGTCCTTTTTAGGAACTGAGGGGGAGCAACCCCTTTTAATGCTTGCACCCACCAAGAACCATCCATGTGACTAATTATTACAATTATTAATGTAAAAAACAATATATTTTTATTTTTAATGTTTAAATAGTCATCTTAATGGGTTTATCAACAAGGTTATTTTTAATTTGAATGAGAAGTAATGCCATCTGAATTAAATAATAATGATTAAATCAATGGCATCAGGAATGACATGTTTAATTATTTAATAATATCAAACATGATATTATAGTTGTATTAATTAATAATTTTAATTATTGCAATATTAATTAAATTATAAAATAATTATAAAATGATGTGGAGTTAGTAAGACTATCCCGTTCTCTCTTATTTATCTGTAACCAGCAGAAAACTGCTTACTTAATGCAATGATCTCAATGCTCACAGCAGAATGAACTTTGCCTTTGTGCCCTGTTATTGCATTACTTTCCAGCAAATTACACCACCAAAAAGTTAATGTGGCATTTATTTAAAGGATGATGTAATGACTGAATGCCAGATTAACCTTTTGGTGCTATAACATTTCCAAAAAGTTACTCTGCTAATTACTCTAGTATAAACAAATGTGTTTGAAAGTGGTGTGACACCAGGGAAACTGTTTGTGAAGGCAACATTTTTTCAGCTGTGAGTATTAAGACCACTATTAATGAAGCAGTTTAATATAGCTGGCCAAAAAGTACATATGAGAGGGCAGGATAGTCCTCCCCTAAATCCATATAATTCGATAAAGCCAAATGGCATTACATATTTTATATAATAATTTAAATTTGCAGACACAGATTAATGTTTAAATAGTTATTAACTTTTACAAACTATAATTAAAACTTAAGATAATGGTTAAAGGCTGATGTGAAACTATAACTTTACAGAACATTGCACATTTCATCACCAACCAAATTTTATGGAAGGATCATCATCATCATCAGCCATTTTCAATCCACTGCAGGATGAAGGCCTCTCCAGCAACTTTCCAGTTCCTTCTGTTTTGAGCACTGGCCATCCATTTACTACCCACAAACTCATGAATTTCATCTATCCATCTCTGCCTTTGTCTTCCAGGTTTTCTTCTAGCTCCTCTTGGATACCATTCTGTTATTTTCTTAGTCCATCTGTCATCATGTCTTTGAGCTATGTGTCCTGCCCAAGACCATTTTAGTTCTTTAGTTTTGATAAGAATGTCCTTTACTTGAGTTTGTTGCCTAATCCATGTGTTTCTCTTCTTATCTAACAGTCTGATTCCCAATATGATTCGTTCCATTCTTCGCTGTGTAGTTCTCAGCTTCTCCTCCATTCTTTTGGTGAGTGCCCAAGTTTCACTTCCATAAGTCACAGTGGGGAGTATACATTGGTTCATTATTTCTGGATTCCATTACGATTTCATTTACGTTTCAGACAAACTGGGATATTGCTCTTCAGTATGTGACAATATTTCCTGAATGCTATACATCCAAAATTTATTCTTCTCTTGACTTCCAGCCATTTATCATTATTACAGCTAATAACTTGTCCCAGATAAGTATATGACATCACCTTTTCAATTACTGCTCCTTCAATTATTATTTCCCTTTCTGTGGCATACTTGTTCATCATTACTTTTGTTTTAGCCATATTCATCTTTAGTCTAAAATTCTTACTAGCTGTGCATAACTGATTAAGATTTTCCTCTAATTCTTTGGGATCATGGCTTATGACCACAATGTCATCTGCAAATCGTAAATGGTTTAGGTACTCTCCGTTCACATTGACTCCTTTCTGCGACCAGTCTAATCTTCTGAAAGCTTCCTCAAGGGCAGCAGTAAACAGCTTCGGAGATATTGTGTCTCCTTGTCGAACTCCTTTCTCAATTTTAAATTTCCTACTGTCTTTGTCTAGTCTAATAAAGGAAGTAGCACTCTCATATATTTTCTTCAAAATCATAATATATGGGGGGTATCAATGCCTTGTCTTTCCAGTGCCCGAAACATTGCCTTATGCTGTATGGAGTCAAATGCCTTTTCATAATCTACAAATGTCAGGCATAATGGTGTTTTATATTCATTTGCTTTCTCCATTAGCTGTGATATTACGTGAAGGTGATCCATAGTTGAGAATCCTGTCCTAAAGCCAGCTTGCTCTTTCGGTTGATTCTCATCAAGTATTCTTTCTAATCTGTTAGTAATGACCCTTGTGAACAACTTGTAGATGTGGGATAACAAGCTAATTGGTCTATAATTTCCAATTTCTGATTTATCTCTTTTCTTATGCAGCAAAACTATGATTGCATTATTCCACTGCTTAGGCATCACACCTTTTCTAATGCACTTTGTGAAGAGCCTTGCCAGTTTTTGTGTTATGTCTCTTCCTCCCAATTTTAGCAACTCTACAGTAACTTCATCTTCCCCCGGGGCTTTCTGATTCTTCATTTTCTTCAATGCATGTTCTACCTCATCAGGAAGAATATCGGGTATGTCGTATGTGTTGCTACTTTGCAATCCATCTTCCCCACTTCTGGCATCATTCCCCTGCTCCTTGTATAATTCTCTATAGTAGTCTTCTGCTATTTGAATTATGCCTTCTCTGCTGTTTATAAGTACACCATCGCTATTCTTCAGTTTCAGTATCATTTGTCTTTCTGTATTACTGCTTATGGCTGCTGATTTAAATCCTTTGTTTTCCCTTAATGCTTGTTCTACCTTTCTTGTGTTAAATCTTCTTATGTCCTCTCTGAGTCTCTTTCTAATGGCTTTGCATAACTCAGTATACTCAATTTTCTCCCTGTCAGTGTTTTTCTTGCTTTTCATTTGTCGTCTTCGGTTCATCATGACAAGTGTTTCTTGACTAATTTTTTCTTCTTTGGATTTCTTTTTCCCTATAGTTTTCTTGGGCTTTATCACTTTCAAAAAGTTGTAATATTCCTTGTTGATATCTTGGTCCTCAGCAGTCTGCAGAAGCTCAAATTTATTCTTAAGTTCCAGTACATATCTGCAAGTTTTGATGTGGTCATGACATAATATAATGACATCAGGCTCAATTCAATCTTAGATACACTATAGGTAGAAGTTTGTTCAATAAGTTATTCTCTGACTAAATGTGAATTTCCACTCATCTGTTCTGCAACAATCCTTTTTCAGTTTAATGTCCTTTTGTGTGTTTTGTCTGAGAAAGAATGCACTTCAATTGGGTCACCACATGATGCATAGTTTCAGGACACTGCAATTTACAGAAAGTAGTCTTGCTTGCCTTTGCCAGCTCTTAAATCAAATTCTAACAAATTTAAAATGAACAGATGCTGTTTGAGTTCTTTAACTAATTCAGCTGTGTTTATTGATAGAGTTCACAATAGCAACATGGATCAAGATGTTTTCTTACAAACCGAACCATTCATCTTCCTCCACTCCAATGTTTCAGTCAAACTCCAAAAAATCAGAATTTATTGAACATTTTGAAAAATAGGATTTATCTTCAGCTTAACAAACAATTTTTTTGTTAAGTCTAAAATATGTGAGATCATGTAGGGCAATACTGTAAGCTCTGTTCAAGATATTTTAAGCATCTCTAAGTATTTTAAAGCTAAAAGAAAAATACTCTGGTTTCCACTCTTTCACTCTTTTTGTGTAATTTGTGATTCATAAGACATATTAGAAGTTTTAAACAAATTTTATTTTTGTGCAAGGTTAATATTTTTTGTAATGTATGTGGGTACAAGAGGAATTTTACTTTCAATATTTTATTAGGAGGTCTTTTGGAGTTATCCATCGTATGCTATGTTATCAAAAGAAGTGCCGTATCAGATTGCAATATAATTGGAAAGAATTATGGACTGGTAAATATTGTTGTTGTTATCTTATGTTATCTTATAGAATGATTTGAACTTGAAATATTTATTTTGGTACTACCATCTGAAATAATAATAGCATTGGCAAAAATTTGAAATCATGCACTATATATGAGGTGTGATCAAAAAGTTTGGGGACTGAACTAGTATTTTGAAAATGGTGATGCTTACTGGCTGCTTGGATGGATCTCCTACAAAGTAGTGTCCTTGACACTGTACACCAATTTCAAATGCTTCTGCAACTTCTGAAAGCATTGCTGTTGTTATGTCCTGAATAATTTTCAGTTGTTGCAAATCTTTGGCCTTTCAAGGGGCCTTTAAGCTTAGGGGAAAAAAAAATTGGAGGAAACAAAATCTGGTGAGTATGACAGTTGGTGGGACCACAGTGATGGAATTCTTTGAACGAAATTCTTGAATAAAAAGCTTGTGTGAAGGGTCATTGTCATGATATAAGTGCCAATTCTGTGAAGCCCATTTTTTTAAAGCGATTTCTTGGAACAGAATTGCACTAATTTCCATAGAACAACTGTTTTATAGTGTTCCTGGGTCACTGTTTGACCATGTGGGACAAATTTATAATGCTCTGTGAGGCAAAAAATATAATAAGTATGATCTTCACATTTGATAGAGATTATCTTTTTTTTTTTTAAGCTTTGGAGATGATAGTCTTCCATTGAGGGTACTGGGCCTCTGTTTTCACGTAATAGCCATACACCCATGATTTGTCATCAGAAGTGATGGAAGAAACAAAGCATGGCTCAGCAGAAGCATGTTGACAAAGATTCTGACATGCAAGAATTCACTGCTTCCTGTGATCATCAGTGTGGATTTTGAGACACAACTTGGCTGAAATGCATCACATTTCCAAATCTTGTGTTAATTGATTGATATTCTCATAAGAAATAATAGTTTCAATAGCAACTTTATGGATAGTTAAATGTTGATCATAAATACAATCAATTGAATTGTTGATTTTGAAGTCAAAGGGTGTTCAGATTGAAGATCATCTTTGACACATAGACAGTGCTCTTTAAACTTTGTCAGTCACTGAAAAGTCTTAAAAAAAAAAAAAAAAAAAAAAACAAAAACATCTTCTGTGAAGCCATTTTTAATATATCATGGGTTCTGTGATTTTTTCTTAATTTTAAATAAAATTTAATGAAAATCAACTGCTTAGTAAAATTACTTATTTTAAAATGTAATGAAACACATAAAGCACCTTCTCTTCAATGTACACTAATTCAGACTGAATGCAGATATTCATATTGTGATTTCTGCATTACTTTGTCTGTTTGAGTCACTGAGCATGTTGAAAGAAGTTGCAGTTCACTCCCAAACTTTCTGATCACGCGTCTTATAAAGCGTGTGAACAGAAAGATTTTATAGATCTCTGCAAAAAGAATCACAAATCAATTAAAAAAACAAAAAAAGCAAATCACAAGTAATTAAAAAAGCAAATCATAAATGAATTAAAAGTGCTGTGGTTTAAAACAGTTTTGAAAATTATAGGAAAAAAGATAAACAGTATGAGAATAAAGAAATTGTCAGTATGAACAATATGGCATTGATAACATATTAGCATAACAGTTTCATTTGAGGTATGGGTAGTATTGGACAAAAAACTGCATCATCTTAAAAAAAGTAACATTTGTAGTGAAACATGTAAGATATTGTTTCATTACAGTCATTTTGTTTGTCGCAAAGCAAAGGTATTGCATCAGATAACGCTTTTATTGCATCAGCCGTTTCTATAAATACGGTGTTGGAAGGGTATACGTGCTCATTAGTATCATGTTTTGCGGAGGTGTAAGCATGGCTTCATATGTTCAGTTGACACCAAGAAAAAAAGTATATCTGTTGTTCTATCTCAGGAAGGGCTTTCTACACGTGCTATCGCTGATAAAGTAGACTGTAACCAGTCAACAGTATCTTGGGTGCTGAAATTAAAGCATGAAACCAGTGATGTGAAGAGAAAACCATAAGGCCTAATCCAGGTTGTCTCACAAGACTACACCTTCCCAAGATTGATATTTGATATGACTATGCCTTAGTAATCACCATGCTAGTGCTCTTGATCTAAAACTGGACTTTGAGATGGCCTCTGGTGTTGAAACAAGTGCACAAACTATCCAAACACGGCTTTCAGAATGTGGTCTGCATGCCTATCGGCCCACGAAGAAGCCTTCGTTGACCCAACAAATGAGGAAGAAACAACTTGCTTGGGCTAAAATGCATGTTTCATGGACAAAAGAGTAATGGGACACCATCTTTTCTGACGAATCGAAATTCAACCTGCATGGCTTGGATGGGAAGCGATATGTCAGAAGACGAAAACCGGGTTGCCTCTGCAACCAGGTGGGCAGGAGCAGCAGCGCATAGCACATGCTTCTTGATTAGACTGGGGTTCGAGCCTCCGTAGCCAGGTGGGCAGGAGCAGCAGTGTGTAGCACACGTTTCTTGATTAGACTGGGGTTCGAGCCCGTGACCATCAAATACGGAGGATGCAAAAAGGTCAGGTAATGACCACCGCATATCCCCGGAGCAATATGGCCTTATTTGTTAATGCTCCTAAAAAACAAACAACAGAAAACCAGAGGCATACCATCTTGGCTGCATAACACCTACTGTAAAGTTCCCCTTGGTCTGGGGATGCATAACAAGCAAAGAGGTGGGGCGAATTAAGTTTATTAATGGAACAGTGAATGCAGAAACCTAGGAGTGCCTGAGACCTATTATTAGAGATCACCACACAGATATCCAAAACTGCATTTTTCAATAGGACTCCGCACCTTGCCACACAGCAAAATTGGTAAGTTTTATGCTATTTAGATTTAATGATGAGTTGTGTTCTTGTCTGACAAGACTTAAAACATACTTACACCAATGTTTTCCCTCATTTTCCCCCCTTAAGGTGCAGTCATACCTCAGAAATGCTGCCATTACACTGTTGGACTGGCCCAGAAATAGAGCAGATTTGAACCCTATTGAAATTTGCTGGTACATAATGTCATCTAATATTACTTAGAAGAAGCCAACAAGCCAGATCCAGCTGCAGGAGAGCATTGTAAGGGTGTGGTACCACGAAATTGGGCAACCGTATATCCAGAAGTTGATTAACTCTATGTCAGATCGTTGCAAGGCTGTAATTGCAGCTGAAGGAACAACAACAAAATATTGAGGACTTATTTTGCTGATTTACAGTACATAATACTATTATGTTAATTGTCATTTCAATTTGTACATGTAAATGCAATAAAATGTATTTTTTTTTTTTTTTTTTTTTTAATGAAAACCCCAAACACAAGAGGTATTAGAACCTATAGTACCATTCTTGGGTTGGAGGTTGAGAAGATGAAAGAAGATATTTGTTGACATTAGACTTGAACTTCTGTAGACTGTAATTTTTAGGAAATACATATAAAGGAAGGTTGTTCCAGAAAATGGCAGTTGAATGAATAAACGAGGAAGTTGAAAAGTTGGTTCTGTGAGTTTGAAGTTGGACAGTAAATGGATGTTGGCTGGTAGCGGCACACGTTCGGACTGTTTTGAAAGAGAGAGCAGGAATTACAGAGGCAATTCAAAAGAACAGTGCCTATGGAAATATCCGTAGAAAAGGCATGCAGCAGAAACAGTACGTCTATGAGACAGAGTGGAGAGACTCTGTTAGAGAGGAGACATTAATTAACCTAACTGTCCTCTTCTGAATGGAATCTAGAAGCCTGAGAGAGGTTTTAGGGGCACCGCTCCAGACGTGGGAACAATATTCCATGATAGGGCAGATTTGCGATTTTTACAGTGAACAGCTTTTTGGAAGAAAAGTAACACGGAGAGCAAAAGAGAAAACCAAGTTTTTTAGATGCAGAGAAAGCAATATTTGTAATGTGCTTGTGCCAAGAGAGATTAGAAGTCAGGGTAATCCCCAAAAGAGATAAATCATTTTGCCTAGAAATCAGAGTGTGTCACCAAAGATAAGCATAGGAGCAGAAGAATCCTTTTTACAAGATAAAAGAAGGATTGAAATCAACTAAGTTGTCTTTGCCCCACTGGAGAATTACGTGGAGATGGGCATTTAAGGAATTGGTAGCGGATATTCAAGAAGTTGAAGCTGATTGAGCAGGGCAAGGTTTTTCAAAATGGATAGTGGAATGCAATGTGCTATCATTGGCAAAACTATGGATAGGATTTCCAGTCAATGGAAGAAGGTCATTAATATATATGAGGAAAAGAGAGGGGGAAAGAACTGAACCTTGGGGGACACCAGCATTAGTGTAGAAGTTAGAAGACAGAGAGCAATCTACCATCACCGTCTGTGAGCAATCAGAAAGAAAACTGGATAACCAATTACAAAAAATAGTTGGCAAACCATAAGATGGAAGCTTACTTAGAAGACCTTTATGCCTAACACGATCGAAAGCCTTTGAGATGTCAAGAGCAACTGCTTGTGTTTCACCAAATGTTTCCATTGAATTTGTCCATAAATGGATAACATAAGCCAGAATATCACCAGTGGATTGACACTGATGGAATTCCATACTGGCGATCGTTGATCAGATGGAAGGTTTCTAGGTAGTTTAAAAGAGTTGGCGGTTAATTGATTTCTCCATTACTTAAGAAAGAGTAGAAATAATTGCAATGGGATGATAATTGGATGGGAGGGGCTTGTCACCCTCTTTAGGAACTGGCTGGATATGAGCAAATTTCCAAGCAGAAGGAAAAACATCTTTGGAATAAGTGAAAAAAAGCGACAGAGAACAGGAGTAAGTTCAGGAGCACAGGTTTTGAGAACAAGTGGAGAAATGCCATCAGGACCTGGAGCTTTCTTAGCATTAAGATTCGTCAAAATCTTTCTGACATCCTTTTGACGGAAGACCACAGGATGCATTGAATGGAGCGTTTTGGGAATGGTGGGAGGTGTTTTACCAAGATCATTAATACATGAGTTGGAATAAAAATGGGATGCTAGCAGGTCAGCTTTATTCTTGGCTGAAGTGACAACAGAACCATCTGGTTTTGACAGAGGTGGGAGCAGAGATGGGCAAAAGTTGTGGCCAGTAGCTTTGGCAAGAGACCAGAGTGCTTGGCTACCATTAGGGCAAGAAGCAAGTTTTCTACTGTTAGCCTGTTCAACATCTAGTTTTGGACTGATTAATGACTGCTTTTACAATTGTTGCGAGCTTTGGTGTAGGCAGAAAATAAAACTGAAGAATTGGAAACAAGCCAAGTACAATATGCAACATTCTTCTCCTGAACAGCCTTATCACATTTATTGGAAAACCAAGGTTTTCCAATAAATAAAGGACATGATTTTAGAGTGGAGTGTGGAATAGATTCCATTCCTTCAAGAATAATTTCACTGACACGATCTGAGCAAATGTTGACATCAGAAGTTTTGAAACAGTAGTCCGACCAAGTAAAAGAAGAAAAGAAATCTCACAGGTCATCCCATTTTACATTCTTGTAATGCCAAACAATATGAGGTTGGGAATAGCCATGAGATAAAGGCTCCATTGGAGAAGACACAATCACCAAGTTGTGATCTGAGGTGCCTAAAGGACCACTCACTTCGACCCTGTACTTTGGAGGGTTATTTGTGAGAAAAAGATCAAGCATGTTGGGTGTATAATTAGGATTGTCCGGTATTCTTGTAGGTAAATGAACAATCTGTGCTAAGTCATTAGAAATTGCAAAATCCTTAGCATCTCAACCAGCTGGGTCGATGTGACTAGAAAACGGAAGCCAGCTGGAGTTGTGAACATTAAAATCACCAAGGAAAATTACCTCACTGTTAGGAAAGTTGGACTGGAGAAAGTAAAGTTGCAAAGAGAGGAAGTCAAAGAGCTCCAAGTGATTAGTCGAGTTGGGAGAATGGTAGAGACAACAGAAGAATTTGACACAATGAGGTACAGAGATTTTAAGCCAAAGAAGATCAAAAAGAGGAGATTCCAAATTACCAAGTCTCTGATAGGGAATATCAGAACGGACATATGCACAAGTACCACCTTTGAGGTGAAAGGAATCATACAGCGAATAATTTGGACAACTGAGATGAGCAGTAGTTGAATCAACCAATAACTGAGAGTCCGTCAGAAAAAGTACATGGGGTTTGGCAGACTGCAAATGGAAATGGACGTCGTCAAGATTAGAATTAAGACCACGTATATTTGTGAAATGAACTAGGAAGTGTTTGGGAGGCTTAGATCTTTTCGCAAATAAGCTTGTTCTGTTAGTTTGACAATTCATGGTGTATTCAATAGTAAGAAAAAGTGGGTACATGCCTTATGAAGTAATGAAATTTTTGGATATGGCATACATGTGGTTAGATATACCCAGGTCCTTGACATAACTTGGCCTCGAAAATGCCCTCTGCATACACACTACTCGGACTCTCTCCAGTCACTATCTGACAGAGTAGAGGTAGCAAGATTAATGCCAGATCCAGATGTTGATTAACTCTATGCCAGGTCATTGCAAGGCTGTAATTACAGCTGGAGGAGGAACAACAAAATATTGAGAACTTATTTTGCTGATTTACAGTACATAATACTATTATGTTAACTTGTCATTTCAATTTGTACACATAAATGCAATAAAATGTATGTTTGGTTGTCATGATTGCCATTTGCATGATTTCTCGTATTTCCATTAATTACGCGTTTTACCCTTTGGGAAGATATTTATGGCTATTAGGTATATCAGGTGGAGTCTTTTTATTGGATTTTATTCACAGAGATATATATATATATATCCCATCTAACAAAAGCATTTCGAACATTTTTGCAACCCATAATGTAGCGCAAAACAAATTATTTGCAAAATTCACAAGTGATGCATTTTTTTTTTTTCGCCACTGTACATTTATACTGTGGATAAGGCCAAATCTTGCTATGAAAGTTTTTATATTCTTTTAAAAGAAAAATGAAGTCGCCTCTAACACATTAAAATTTAACTATTACAGTACAGCATCAGTTATCCACAATAATTAATGTCAGACCTCTTCCAGATAGCCAAATTTTATGGATAATCGAATGTAAGGTAAGATTAAATAAATTCTGTTATAATGTATTAAGGTAAAAGAAAAAAAACTTTAAATATCGTGAAAAAAACCGAATTTATTTAATTAAAAAAATAATAATAACTTATACATAAAAATTTGCACATTTACATATGTATGTATATTTGGATTTACTGCAAATTTTATGCGGAAAAAATTAAGTAATATTTTAAAATAACGTTTGATCGTTTTTTTTTTCATTTGTTGTGAATTTTTTTGCTACTAAATCTCTCAAATTCCTTAACAATATCAATTTGATTATAACACATTCTTCCTGTTTTCTACCCATTTCGGTGCTGTTTCTTTCTTTTCGTTGACATTTTACTGCAAAAAAACAGAAAAATAATAAATCACACAGTGTCAATCCAATATTAGTCTTATTGAATGTGGAGCTAAACTAAACATATCAAATGAAGAGAACAAAATATGCCATGGAAAATTTGGTTCATGGAAGCAAATGACTAAACTCTATCACTCATGGTTTCCTAATCCAACATTTCCCCAGATATATGAAATAAAAAAACAGACAGAAATACTCTCGTAACATAATAAACATTTGTCTCAAATACTGCCATTAATAAAAAAAGAAGAAAAATTAGTCTTTCAACTTATTAGAGATAACTGATGTTCTGGATAACCAATGTTCTACTGTATTTTTCAATATCTTTTTTGTTGATATCTTAGGAAAATTTTCAAACTAATGATGTAACAAAATTATATTATACCACGTATAAGTATTGTTGCAATCTGCAACAAATAGTGCTAAAGAGATAGCTAACCGCAACCTGCATACAAACACAAAAGAAAAAAAAAAACTAAAACTACATAATGAAAAATAAAAATACTAATATCACCTCTAAGTATTGAAGAATGAAGAGTGTGAAAGGGTATGGTTGTGGCAGAAGAACACAAGAAAAAATGCTAATGATTGTGTATTTCCTTATTGAAGTTTGCAAACAATGTTATACTACATATGAGAATTGCTGCAAACTGCTATAAATAATGCTGAAGAGGTGCTAGCTGCAATGACATGAAGAAGAAGAAGAGCAGGACAACAAAGTGCATGATAGCTTCATACCATAAAGCAGGAAAGTGGACTGAATTTACAAGGACCTAATGAAGCCATTAAAAACAAATGATTATGGAAAAAGTTTGCCTGTCAGTTTTTCACTCTCAGAGGATTAAACAGGTCATATAAGAACTTGTTTTTTTTTAAAATTTAACTAATAAGAAGTCCTGAAAAAACAAGCCATAATAGTGTATGACCAGTTATTAATTCTTTCCAGATTTGTGCTGCTTCACATTGTTATCAAAACACTCAAAATTTCTCAAGCATTATTGTGATCCTTGGAATATTTTAAACCAAAAACAGCTGGTTTAAATAGTAGTTGGTTTCAGTAAATTTATTCTTTTCATTACATCCAGTCCACTGAACCTTTACAATAATTGATGTCTGTGTGTAGACATACCCTTCATCTCATACATTAGAAATGAAATTAGACTGTGATAAAATGTTACTCTGCTGTAAACTAAAATGCTATTCTGATCCTCATGAGTTGTCACACGCAAAGATACTAAGCTAAGTATTAAGCCAAATCCATTGCTTTCCATTCCACCCAATGGTCTGACATACTCCCAACTGGTTTTATTCAGATATTTGAATGTTGTATTACAATGTGGCTTCTAACAGTTCTGAAATGAAAATGGCCCACTTTGTGAAGAGAATGACATCGGTAAAGTTCTAGTTGTAGTAGTTATCATGGTCTTTTGGTTGAAAAGTATCCTTACTATAGAATATGTCAGTGATTACCATTCCATGCACTTATTACCTGTCTCTGAGGCAGAAAAAGACCTTGTTATATTTGCAGCGTGCCATGAAGAATAAGAGAGAGAGAAACTTAACATATCCTGCCAAAGTGCTTTAGAATCATAATCTATCCTATTCTGGTGGTGATGTGACCCAACAGAATCACAGACTACTTCTCTTTGATTCTCTCAGAAATAGCTTTGCAGTTTCAAATGATCTGTAGCACTGAAGTAACGGAAAATGTTCAGCCTTTTATGTCCTATACAACTGAATATAAATAGTACTATACATTTAGTGATCACTGAATTATGACCACCTCATCGATAATGGACTGTGCCACATGGCTTGCAGTATAAAAAGTCAAACAGCTTCATACACTAGAGCATTAATGATTTGCATCTGGTCATGCAAGTCAAAGTGATAAAGTGGCACTTATCGGATGTAGCAAATATGTCACAGAGTTTCAGAAGGGCATGATTGTGGAAGCTCATATGTTGGACATTTCCATATTGGAAACTCATATGTTGGACATTTCCATATTGGAAACAGCGTCTTGTCAGTTGATCACATCCCACTGTGGTTATGGTATACAAAGAATGATCAAACCACCTCCCGCCGATAGAACTGTAAAAGATTATGCAAGGTGGATGTTCATGGTAAGTGAATGGTGCAGCGCATTGTACAGACTCAACAGCAGGTCACTTTGCAACAGTTAACATCATAGTACAATGTGAGGAATGCAAGAATAATATCCCAAATGATGATATACCACATACTCAAGGGGTTCCACAGCAGATGACCCAAGAGATACTGGTGATCGTTGTCGATAGCAAATGCTGTGGTGTCAACCACGTGCTGGTTGGACACTCTAGGACTGGAAATGAGTATGCTGGTGGTCAGCAAGTCCAAATATCTGGTGCCAACAGATGCCCACATGTGTGGTGCAAGCAACACAAGTTCATGAACTCGTGCATTGTGCCCACTATCCAGTTACATTTTTTGCATTTTTCTGTCCAGAAAAAAAAATTACATTTTTTTTCCTGGACAGAAATGGGATCTTTCAAGATGATAATGTGCCGTGTCATCAGGCAAACACTGTGCACAAGCGGTTTGAAGAATACAGCAAAGATATCATTCATCTTGATTGGCCTTGAAATTTGCTTGACCTCAGTCCAATTGAATACCTGCAGGTGCTCAATTGGACTGAGGAGAAGATTCTTCCTCTTTCCAGAAGAATTGTTCTGGTGGAAAGGGAAAATTAGGGAAAATGTGGACATGCAACTGTCATCTGTTCCAACATTGGAAAGACTTGCAGATAGCAAGGATGTGGATCCTATGGATGTCTTCAGACATCTAGTGGATTCATGCCTAGGCAGTGGCACATTTATCCTATAGGCAAAACAGACAATTGCCTAGGGCCCCGATCAGAGGGGGGGGCCCCCAAAATCACTGTTTCAAAAACTCATTGCTGTTTTTTACTAATATTTCTAAGTGATTTTTATTGGAAACTGAACTTTCTAACTTCCAAGGTCAATGAACTTTATTTGAAAATTATATTTTTTTCAAAAATGTTTTTACCGATTTTGATGAAATTTTATATTTAGATTTTCCTTAAATAGTTAATTAAAAAAATACAGACTGTCTTGTGTGCAACTGGTGCTGCTGGCGTTCTTATGCTTAAGGCAGTACAGTAGCAGGGAGAAGGTAGCCACAATCTTATCAACTGGTCTTGAGTGAATGTCCAAGCCAAACTGAGGTGCAGTGGAATAATTCAGCAGTTTTTTATTTTAATGAGTGTAAGAAACCTAAATGAACGAAGGTAAGAACATTAAATATTGAGTTGACAGAAGATCACGGAACAAAGTTCAGCTCTCCATGTTCTTCTATCACTCAATGTTTAATATTGAGGGGGGCCAATTCCATATTGCCTTGGGCCTCATGAAGGTATAACGCACCTCTGTGCCTAGGCGAATAGCAGCTGTTATCTGTATGAACAAATATCCAACACAGTATTAGGTAGATAGCCATAATTTTATGATCACTCTTTGTAATTAATATAACTTTTTTTTTAGATTGGTATAAACTGTAGTTTAGTGGTACCTTGAAATCTGATTATTAAGCAGATGTTTTTGTTTAGATGAAATTATAAATTAAAATTAAGAAGTACTTCATAGTATTTTAGAGTGTTTGTATTGCATCATAGTGTAGTAATTAAAGTATTGTGTAGTATATTGAAATTTATTCTGATTGTAATTAGTGATTTAGCCACAATTATGATAATCTAGGTCTGATAAGAAATACTGACATGGGGGAGATGGAGTATTACTGCAGGTGATTCTATTGTAACAGCTTTGTCTGCTGTACTGACTGAGGTACCTATTTGAAACTATATGTAGAGGTTGCAATAGTGTCATAAATGATTCCTTTTTATGTCTTAGTTGAAAATAAAGTGAGAAAATTAAGCATAACTCAGAATTTTGTTGGATGAGATTGGCTGACTGAAAAAAAGGAGTTAATTCCTTGGAAGGAATTAATTTGGGTCTCATTGAGCACCCAGGTGTTAGTATTAATATTAGTAGTGGCAAATGATGCAAGAAAGCAAGATTATAAAGCATCAGCCAAAAAAAAAAAAAAAAAAACCCTACACACTTTATCCATCATACCCTCCAAGAATTTGTCTGGTTCTTCCTTGAATTTACTCAAACCATTCGATTCCACAACAGATGGACGTATGTTCCAATCTGCTGGTTGAAGGCAAACTTTTGCACATTTATCCTGCAGCCATCCTTCTTCAACTTGAATTTATGCCCCCTCATGTGTGTGTGGTCTCAGCAGCAGGAGGAAGGGTGCCATCAATATTTAGCTTACTCAATCCATTCAAGGCCTTAAACATCTCAATCAGATCTCTTCACAGATGCTGCAGTTTGCTGAACTATCAATTAATAAGAGTGCCCTTTTGTTCCTTTTCCAATCTGGTTGGCCTTCTCTGTACCCATTCCAGCAGAATTAACTACTCAGTCCATTCTCAGCTTACTCAATCCATTCAAGGCCATGTCTTCACAGGTGCCTTAGTCTCCAGATGCTGCAGTTTGCTGAACTATTAATTAATAAGAGTGCGCTTTTGTTCCTTTCACCAATCTGATTGCCCTTCGCGGCACTCATTCCAGCAGATCTACATCCTTCCTAAAGTGAGGCTTCAAGACCTGTATATAGTACTCAAGATGAAGTTTAACCATCGCCTCGTACAAAGGGATCATTACCTTCTTATCCCTTCAGTAAAGTTTTTGTATATCATTGACAAAACCCCATGAGCTGCCATGGCAACCTGTCTGCACTTCTCAGAGAACTTCATATCTGACTGCAGAATTAACCCCAGGTCCTTTTCATGTTCCACTGACCTGAGTTAATCACAACACAGTTAATCTGGGATTACTGTTACTTACAATACCTTGCATTTGTCAATGTTAAACTTCAACTCTCATTTCCCAGCCCATTGACCTAATTTTCTTAGATCTTGTTGCAGATCTGCAAACTGAGATATTAGGCCTTGATATACTTACATCAATATCATTAATAAATATTGAAAGCAAAAATGGGCCCAGCCCTGGGCAATTCCACTAATAACATTAGTCCATGAAGAACAGTGCTCATTGATAACCACTCTGTCTTCTCCTACTCTTTATCCATAACCTTTACCTTTAACCATCTCTTTATCCATAGCAGTAACTTGCTCTTCATATTATGAAAGGCTTTCCTGAAATTCAAGTATAGGATATCAAAATTACTTTTTGCATTCATTTCCTTTGTGACTGCATCATATTCAAGGCAGGTATATTCAAGAAGTTATATCTGTTTTTTACAGACCAGAGTTTGTTGAAATGGAAAATGGACTGTATTGGCCTATCATCAGAAACTATGGATTGGATTTTCAGTCAGTAGAAGAAGATCTGTATTATATGTGTGGAAAAAGGGTGGGTGAAAGAATAGAAATTTTGGGATCCTCTATATTGAACCCTAGAGGACAGAAAACCTTCTACCATCTTGTGCAAGTGATGAATCGCTTGGATATTAGTAAAAATGTAATGTATTCATATATTGAGTACTAGAGAGATGATCTTGGGATCAGCCTCCTGCTCAAAAATTTATGGAAGATTTAATTGCATATTAGTAGAGAAAATTTATTGGAAAAAAACTCTACAATATGGATGAAAACAGATATAAAAATATAAGATGTTACCTACAAAAATAATGGCAAAAAAAGCTGAGCCTGCAACACAAGGATACAAAAAATCCAGAGAAAGAGAGAGAGAGAGAGAGAGAGAGAGAGAGAGAATCAAGGTGGATTCAATACAAGGTGAATTGTTTATACCAATTTGCAACAACACTGTAACCTGTGCCAGTCTTCTCCGTAAACAACAACTATTTCTTTGTGGATTTTTTTTGTGTTTTTCCTTGCAAGAAAGAGGACTACATGAACTGAATCACTGATCTGTATTCCAGTTATCCATTGTGACACTTTACTTCATTCAGTGCTGCAAAATTAAAAGAAATGAATTGTCAGATCGAAACCAGAATTTGTCATTGCTATAGAGATTTCAAGGTACCAAAGGTTGTTTTCCAGAATAAAATAAGAAGCACCATATATGATGCTTGTTATTTCATTATGAGAGTTTGACTGACTTTTCTAACCTTTTCATATAATATTTATTTCATAAAATTACTTTTACTCACTTTCAGCACTAATTAGCTTGATCAAGTTTTTGCTTAGCCATGAATCAGACCTAGTCAAGAAATATAATATTTTTCAATTAGCTGCTCAGGTAAGACTTGCTACTTTATAAAAAAAATTTTGAATCACACTTTATAGTTTTATCAAAAAAGCAGGATGCCATATAGATTTTTAATGTTATGGAATTTACTTAATCATTTATATTACTTTTCCTATCATTTCATTTCAATGTCTTGAAAGTGCTGGACCTGTTAGTTTTGGTATTCATTGACATATCTGCCAATTTAACTAGTATTTGTAGTTCTTTTATATTATGTGTAAAATTTACTTTTTTGGATTTTATTTGTAGTTCCTCCCTTCCCCAATATGCAAATATATGTTTACTTATAAAAATAAGACTTTATAAATAAAACATTTATTGATTGTCAAGTTTGCTGGTTCAATAACTCACCATTTAATGGCAGTTTGGCATGCTTAAAACTTTTATCAGTCACATGACTGATTAGAAGTGAACTCATGATTAACTTTGTAGATGCACTAGAGTTAGTGGCAGGGTATGGTGATGAACAGATTTGCAGCTGGGTTATTGGGCACTGTGATGGATGGGCAAAAAAATGAATTCTCATTTCAAGCACTACATATTTCTTAGAATATCAATGGTGTCTATTTTTTATTTTATTAATAATAATAATAATGTCCACTTATTGTCTATAAATGTGTATTTGTGTTCTTTAACAATTTTTATTAAAATGCAAGATGGCCTTTTGTGACTTCTTCAGGATACTATTTTGAAGGCAAAGAGGTTTCAGAGATAGAAATAACCAATTTAGTATTATTATTAGTAGTGGAAAATGATGTAAGAAAGCAACTTTACACAAGCATCAGCCCCCCCCCCAAAAAAACTGTTCACTTCAACAACAACAGATTAGTATTGGCATTATTATTATTATCAATTTATTTCTCTGTTGAGGAGACACCCCTGGTACAACCATTGGCTAGAAGGGTGTGAGTTACATTCTAAGGTGTGAAGCGAACCCCCATGAGCAAAAGGTTACAACGTCAATGGGATGTTCACCCTGAAAGGTTGAATACAGAATTTTGAAATACATGAGTAATTATGATTTTATAATAGAATATTTAAAATTTTGACATCTAGAATACTGAGAATATATATAGTTAAAAGGGATCAAAATTAAATGCAGTGTTTGAGCTGAGTGGCTGTGCACTACAGTTGCACAAGACAATAGGAGTTGGCAAAGGCTTTCAATCTATAGGATTCTTCATTACAGAGCTTTTTCAGTTCAATTCTCAGTTGATTGAAGAATTCTATTGTGTTTGCTGGAAAAAAGCGACTTAGGCTGTCCAGGTTTTTTAAGTTGCTTTGAGGCCCCAAGTGCCAAGCGATTCTGTGATCAAGTGACTTTGCTCTGAATTAGCGCTCTTTCTTGAAGTAGAAATCGTTTCCTTATTTAAAGCATTTATTAACACACAATTAAATAATCCATAGTAAAGAAAGCAACTTTACTAGATTAAGAAGGAAAGCAACCTTCTCTCTCTCTTTTATTTTTTGGTTATATATTAATTACTAACCTCCTAGTGCTTGGTCACAGGGGTGGCACTGCTCCTGCCTCCACGTGGCGGGGCCGGTAACCTGGAAGGGAAAAGCTCTCCCTTCCAGGGCGAAATGGAGCGAACTGACTCCAATACCCAGGAATCCACTGGGTCAACGGACCCGAATAGAACTGACCCAAGATATGAGAAATCTAGTTCTTTCGGAGACACCTCTAAGGCAATCAGAAAAGGCGATACAAATGACTCTGTCTCCACAAAGAGATTAAAAACAGACGTTAAAATTTTAATTTCCCCAACATACATTATTATACATTCAAAGACTGAGAAAGCGGTAGGGCAATTGTCACCCTTTCTCATACAAAAAACTCTTGAGAGTTATGTCGGCCCACCAAAACAAGTTAAAAGACTAAAATCAGGCGACATTTTGGTAGAAACAGCCAACGCTAAACACTCCGAAAAATTATTACAAATGACAACCTTTGCAGGAATACCAGTAACGGTATCCCCACACAATACATTAAATACCTCAAAAGGTGTCATTACGGAATGGGACCTTCTAAATGTGCCCGAAGAGGAAATTCAAATCGAGCTTCAGGAACAAGGAGTCATAAGTGTTAAAAGAATTACAATTAAAAAAGAAGGGATAATCACCCCCACCAGGAATCTGATACTCACCTTCAACACACCTAAAGCGCCCAGATCAGTAAAAGCTGGATATCTACACTGCAATATAAGACCGTACATCCCGAACCCTCTCCGTTGTTTCAACTGTCAGAAGTTTGGTCACTCACAGACAGTATGCAGAGGAAAACTAACATGTGCAAACTGTGGTTCGCAAGAACATGCCACTTCTACTTGCACAGCTGGAAACCATAAATGTGTAAATTGTAAAGGGGAACACACCGCATATTCAAAGGAGTGTGAAATTTGGAAGAAGGAAAAAATGATACAAAAATACAAAGCAGAAAATGGAGTTTCATATCAGGAAGCTAAAAAGGCGATTATAATAAATATAGCAAACAAACCTTCTTATGCGCAGATTACCACAACCAAAAAGGCTCCGGAAATTAAATTACCCAATTCAAAATGTTGTGGCACACAAACGGATGTCACAATCCCCCCCCCAGGAGAATCCATCTCAGAATGGGTTCGTGAGTTTTACAAACCATCTCCATCACAAAAACAAGAAAAGATTATCAATACTCCGTTATCTTTCCCACCAGATAATTCAGAAAATGTAAGGAGAAAAGGAAACAAAGAAAAGCTAGGTAGTACAGGGAAAAAGATTTCAGAACAAATGGATACAGATGCAAGAAACCAAGGAGAGGAACCAGTCCTCGAAATCTTCACTGAAGAAGAAATGGATACGGGTAGACCATACTTTTCAAAGAAAGATAAAATTAAGGTAGACAAAGTTAAATCAGCCCCAAGGAAGCAATCCGAGGGAACATCTAACCTCAAATGACAGGTACAATTATCCAATGGAACTGTCGAGGTTTTCGCTCAAACACTAACGATGTTATAGACCTCATCACCCAGTATCACCCACTAAGTATCTGCCTACAAGAAACATATTTAAAACCACAGGACAATAGTATAATCAAAAATTATATCATATATAGAAAGGATCGCATAACGAATGGAACAACGAGAGGAGGAGTTGCAATATTAGTTAACAGACATGTACCTTCCCAAACAATACCATTGAACACACCATTAGAAGCAGTTGCAGCCCGTCTAGCAATAGGCTTCAACATTACCATAGCCTCAATATATATACCCCCTAATCAAGAATTCCAGTTTAAGGATTTCGAAGAGCTGATCACTCAGCTACCACCTCCATTCTTTATCTTAGGTGACCTAAATGGACATCACCCACTATGGGGCGATCCCAAAATAGACCAAAAGGGTAAGCAAATAGAAAAATTAATTGTCGAGAACAACCTAATGATTTTAAATGACGGCACACACACATATTTCCACCTTCCATCAAAAAGCAGTTCTGCAATAGACTTATCAATCTGTTCCCCAACACTGTTCCCTATGACTAAATGGAGCGTGCACGAGACTCCATTGAGTAGCGACCACTACCCTATTATTTTGAAAATCACGACGAAAACACCATGTCAAGTCAGTAGGCACCCCAGGTGGAAAATATATGATGCAGATTGGGAAACATTCAGGTTACTAGCCAAGTTAGACTGCAACATTATTAAACGAGAATCAGTACAAACATCAGTAGCCTATGTTACTGATAGTATGCTTCAAGCTGCCGAAAAGACAATACCTAAAACATCTTCTAACATTAGAATATATCCAAAACCATGGTGGAACAAAGAGTGCTGGGAAGCTAAAAAAGAGAGAAATAGAACCTGGAACCTCTTTCGCAGAAATCCAACAACAGACAATCTGATACAATTCAAGAGAGCCAGAGCTAAGGTCAGGAAAGTGCAAAAAATAAGCAAAAAAGCTGCTTGGATGAAATTTGCATCCACTATAACTATTTCCACACCAGCTACACTTATCTGGAAAAAGATCAGAAGGATGACAAATAATTCTCAATCAAACCCCTCTCCCTTGCTAGATTGGAAGGGACAGCTGGTTACAAATACCTTAGATATAGTCAATGTGCTTGGTGAAAATTTTTCGAATACATCTGCTAATTGTGCATACCCCACTGCTTTCAAAACATACAAGAAAGAGGCCGAAAAAATAAAACTAAACTTTTCTAGCAATCAGTGTGAACAATACAACTTGCCGCTCACAGTAGCAGAACTAAAACAAACTCTAGTGCAGGCAAAACACAGCGCAGTCGGTCCTGATGAAATCCATTATGCAATGATACAACAATTAGATGAACAGTCCCAATTAGCGCTGTTAGATCTATACAACAAAATATACTTGGAAAATTCTTTCCCAAAAAAATGGCACCACGCAATAATACTAGCTCTCCCAAAACAGGGAAAAGATCTATCAGACCCACAGAACTATCGTCCCATAGCTTTGACCAGCTGCTTAGGCAAGATCTTAGAGAAAATGGTCAACAATAGACTAACATGGTATCTAGAAAATAATGATCTTCTCAACTCAGAACAATTTGGCTTCAGAAAAAATCGCTGTACCTTGGA
Organism: Mastigoproctus giganteus; assembly: GCF_048544385.1. NCBI lineage: Eukaryota > Metazoa > Arthropoda > Arachnida > Uropygi > Thelyphonidae > Mastigoproctus > Mastigoproctus giganteus. Next base: position 96,506,987 of record NC_143585.1, on the reverse strand, counting down.
TGTACTTATACAACTGGAAAATCAAGTAAGAAATGCGTTTCTCAGGAAACAACACCAAGTCATGGTTAATTTTGACATCCAAAAGGCATACGATACCACGTGGCGATATGGTATACTTAAAAGATTACATCAACTTGGCCTTAGAGGACATCTACCCCTCTACGTATGCAATTTCCTTAAGAATCGGACCTTCCAAGTTCGAATGAACAATACACTTTCCAATATATTTTATCAAGAAGAAGGGGTCCCTCAAGGATCTGTACTTAGTGCCACACTTTTTGCAATCCACTTCAGCACAATACTAGAACAAATTCCAAACAATATCTTCACAACTGTTTATGCTGATGATTTCAGCATTTCTTATCAAGCGCAGCATATGAGGACAATAGAGCGGCAATTGCAAGTAGCCATTAACAGAGTCATAAAATGGACAGAAAGAAATGGATATAGAATATCGGTACAAAAGACTGCATGTATACATTTCTGCAGAAAAAGGAATCTCCATCCAGACCCAGAACTCAGGCTGAAAGAACAGATCATCCCAGTTGAAAATAGTGTCCGTTTCTTAGGATTAGTTTTTGACAAAAAACTGACTTTCCTAGAGCATATCAGCCACATAAGAGTCCACTGTTTGAAGAAAATGAACATCTTGAAGGTCCTATCCGCTATATCCTGGGGAGCAGACAGGACAATCCTACTACGTTTATATCGCCTTCTCATTCGGTCTAAGCTAGACTATGGTGCCCCAGTCTATGATTCGGCAAGACCTAGTGCCCTGGGATGGCTCGATCCGGTACATCACTGCGCACTCCGTTTAGCCCTTGGAGCTTTCCGCACCTCACCCGTGCAGAGCCTGTACGCCGAAGCTCAAGAACCTCCTCTGCAAATCAGAAGACAAAATCAATTACTCTCTTATGCAGCTAAAATAAAATCCTTACCAGATCACCCTCTACACAAAACTCTTTTTACTTCTGAATGGGAACAACATTATCAGCAACAACAAAGAATCAATAAACCTGCGAATGTAAGATTAAAAAACCTTCTTCTCAGTAGAGAGCTTAACCTAGATAACATAATTCCGCTGACGAAGCAGTCTACCCCACCATGGATAATCAGACAACCTTTATGCGACTTCTCCTTCCACTTCTGGGACAAACAAACCCTTTCCCATATAAACCATCAACAGCTGCACGCTGCTTATAAGGCACAATTTTCAGATCATTGCTTTTTATATACAGATGGATCCAAAACTGATTCTCATGTGGGAGCGGCAGTTTACTTTTCTGACATCACATTGGCCCAAAAACTCCCAAAAGACTGTAGCATTTATACTGCAGAACTGCAAGCCATTATGTTAGCACTAAACGAAATCGACCATTCAAGTTTTCAAAACAGCATAATTTTTACTGACTCTCGTAGTTCCATGATGGCAATACAAAATATCAGTTCTAACAAACATCCACTACAACAGCAGATTCAATACAGAATATCCAAACTCCTTGAACAACATCGTAACATTAGATTTTGCTGGATCCCAAGCCATGTCGGAATACATGGTAACGAACAAGCAGACAGAGCTGCTAAAGAAGCCAACAACAATATTTCCGCATCAGAATATATCTCTTTCTCAGACTACAAACGCGTTATTGATCACAGTGGGATACATCACTGGCAGCAGCAATGGCAAGTACTTACCACTAACAAATTGCATCAGATTAAAAGATTACTCCAACCATGGAAATCCAGCATTCAGAAAAATAGACGCGATGAAGTGATACTTGCTAGGTTAAGGATAGGACACACATATTTCAGTCACTCTTATCTTTTGCGAGGAGAAGATCCACCCCTATGTCCTATCTGTCACACACAACAAACAGTAGAACATGTACTGATTACTTGTCCAGCCTTTGCAGATGATCGCCGAAACTCCTTCAAAGAGCTAAACAAACATCACTCCCTCACTCTCAAAACCATACTGGAAGATAGAAAAAATATAGCAGATGTTTTTCAGTTCCTCAAGAAAATAAATTACTATAATCAAATATAAAACTAAATATTACCTATTACTCTTGGAAATTATTAGCAGCAATATACCAATTAGAACAAAACCGATATATTAAATCTTACAGGCGCATTTTAGCCACAGTAGCTCTTGCGCCAAGAATTCTTAAATCAAATCAAATCAAATTAAGTTGCTTTGAAGAGGATGTCTTGTTTCAGCATTCCTGGTAGCTTCTCGATGAGAGTGAAATAAGCCATTAATACTGGGAGTGTCTAATCTTCCTGTTAGCAGTTGGGCTAATGTGAAAATGTTCTTGTGTTAATTGTCTGTTTCCAGGGAGGAATACTGAGATTGTAAAGTAGGATGGCTCTAGAGATTGTAAATGGGTGATTCGGGATCCTGTTCAGCCATCTCAAGAGCCAGTATTCAATACCTAGGAAAGCTTTCAGGTTGCTTGGTAGAGCAGAGGACTAAATCTGTGATGCATACAGTGGGATGGGAAGTATACATTTCAAGATATAATTTTTAACAAGATCTGGGTTTCTAATGCCAATTAACTCCTGTTTGGCAGCCCAGAGTGCTGCATATGTTTTTGCTTTGATGAAATCAAAGTGCTTGGAGAATGTTAGTCCCTCATCCCATTTTAGGCCAAGGTCTATGTGTGATTTAACTTTTAGAACTTCGCATCCGCTTACCAGCATAGAGATATTGTTCCTGCTGTCTTTTTCTTTGTAATTGTCATCTGGTCAGATTTGTTTGGGTTTAAATGTAATCCAATACAGTTTTTTTTTTTTTTTTTTTTTTTTTTTTTTTTTTTTATGAAAACCCCAAACACGAAAGGTATCAAAACCTATAGTACTTAGTACCGTGCATGGGTTGAAGGAGAAGTATGGGGAGAGGGGGATGCCGGAAACTTTGCTCTAGCGACTAAACATGGGTTTCACTACTTCAAGCCTCCAATAAGCAAAGTGGTGGTATTTCACCGGTTGATGAAAGTCATCTACCACCTGAAAATTGAGGTAATGCTCCAGTTCTTTTATTGTGTTATTGGCGTGTTGATTTGGGGGTTCAGAAAATTTATTGCCCGCAATTCACCACCAGCAATTAATCGCTAGCAGTTTACCGCTGTGTCAGTTTATTGCATAAACAATTAGTATTAGTATTAGTATTAGTAACGGCCGTATGGTGCAAGAAAGCCTATGGCTTATGCTGCACCAGCCAAAAAAAAAAAAAAATAAAATAAAATAAAAATAAATAATAATAATTAATAAATAAATAAATAATAATAATTAATAAATAAATAAAAATAATAAAATGAAATAAAAAATAAATTTATAGGCTATAAATAATTTATAGCCTACAAATGATCGCTAGCATATTTTACCATCTAGAAGCAATGAGATGTGTTTGGTCAAATCATAAAAAGTTATTTTTTATTTAAGTTTCTGCCTTAAGCTATGATTAGCATATTTTTGGAATTCTATGAACTATGAGGGAATAGTACGGAAATAAAAAAACACATGTATGGAAATATGTAATTCGATAGGTAGATTATGTATTTTAATAGTTACACGTATCACAAAAATAGTAAAAACATCCATTATTTAAACAATATAACAATTGGTTAATTTTAAACTAAACTGATTATAACATTAGGTATGTCATAGTATACTGCAAAAATTCAAAATGAATGTTTATGTAATCTTCAGAATCAGTCACGTTGGGATAATTAATTACTAAGAAACTGTAATATTTACAACACAGTATGTACATTATTAATAAGAAATATTATGCGCTATACCTCTTAGATAATCAACAATATCACCCCATTCATCGTATGCACTAACAAGCCTTTTAATTCGTTCATCACAATTGCAATACTTCTTTTTTTTTGTTGCCTGGATCACTTCCACTTAAATATTGTTCAATGTGCATTTCGTTAATACTTTGTTCTTTTTTAATGCAATCGATAAATTTCCAAATGTTGGGATGATAAGCAGCGACTTGTTCCTCAAATCTTCTATGCCACCCTTCAGCAGAATTCTTCGTTCTTGGTAATCCTTCAAGAACAAGCTGGTGTACGTTCCATATTTCATGGGAATACTTTGGTGGTCGACGAAGATGTCGTCTGGTTGGGCGTCCAATCCATGTATCTTCAAAATAATCAACAACTTCTTGCGATTCTGGAGATAAAACACCATTTTCACACAAACGTTCAAAAATGACCATCACAATAGGAGTGGGCACAAATGCAATTGCTGCCAAAATTTGCATATTTAAAGCAAAATTAGCATCAGTTTCATAACATTGTTTCAATCCATTATTCTGAATGGAAAAATACATTGTGAAAAGTGGAAAAAAACAACCCCGTTGCGAAGCGTCAGGAAAAACTCTTCTGCAAGCATTCATCATCGCCATCTCAAAATCTATAGTTATTGATTGAGGGGACATAGCTGGTTCCAATACTTTCAGCTGCTGTAGTAGAGATACATACATTTCCTCAGACTTGTTAGGCAATAATGCATAAACTAATGGAAGCGATATTTTGTCCTGGAATCCATGTATCGTATACAGCTGATAAAAAAGTAAGGGAAAGTCCCGTCAGCATAAGGGTGTTCACTTTGCGCTATCAACTGCAAATTTCTTTTCGTACTGAAAATTAACATACGATTGTCCTCAGGTCCAGAATCAAATTGTAGAAACAATTCTCCATTGCATGATGTTTTATATTCTTCTGTAAAAACTGTCTCTACGATGCGTTGGAAGAACTGGGCCATCAAAATTTCGATTTCTTATATTTTGGATCGTTCGTTTCATTGTATCTACACTTGGAAGCTTCAGGGCTGCTGCTTGGCTACAGATTCTCAAAACATTTGAAATAATACTATGAGGCGTATTATTTGTTTGTCTCTGTATAAGTTCGAATGGTATCAAGAAGTTGTGCCGCCTCAACTCCTGCTATGTCTCCACAATGATTGTGTTCCTTCCATGTTTTAATGATGGTGTTATCTGCTGTAGTAACTTGAGCGGAACATTTCTTTATAAAACAAATGTCCACTAAAGCACAATTTCGGTTTTCCTTTTTTCTGATTTCAAAAATTCCACCGACATGATGCGTTCACAAACTCAAAAGGGTGAAAAATAAACTGAAAATACGAAAATGTTGTGACTGTAAGAGATTATAAACATATAAGTACCTCCCTAATCGGCAGCCCTACCCCCGCTCTCCTAAAATATGCTACTTAAGTTAAAGGGATTAAGTAGGTACCTACCTAATTCCAATTTTGGAAAATAACAGGCAATTAAATTAAAGCACCTGCAGTGGTATGTATTTCTAGGAAATGTATACCTAGCATATAACTTCCATTTTTAGTTGCACTTAATTCTTAAATAGCACCTATTTTCAATTTAAAATGACCAATAAATTTATATAAATTATATGTATTGTCTGGTGATAAAATATGCTAGCGATCATTTGTAGGCTATAAATTGTTTTTGCGATAAACTGACATGGCGGTAAACTGCTAGCGATTAATTGCTGGTGGAGAATTGCGGGCGACGAACTTTCCTAGACTTGTTGATTTGTTTGCTTAACTTGTTGTAGATCTTTAGATTTGACAAAGAATTTCAGGTCATCAGCATATATAATAAAGTCATCTTTATGGGATGAGGTGCCTCCGTAGCCAGGTGGGAAGGAGCAGCAGTGCGTAGCACACGCTTCTTGATTAGGCCAGGGTTCGAGCCCGTCACCACCAAATATGGAGGATGCGGTAAGGTCCCACCAAATACGGAGGATGTGGAAAGGTCAGGGAATGACCACCGCATATTCCCGGAGCAATATGGCCTTAGTTGCTAATGCTCCTAAAAACCAAATAACAAACAAAACAACAAACAACTTTATGGGATGAAAAAAATGGTTCCAGAGCTGCAGCAAATAAAAGTGAGGAGAGAACTCCTCCCTGTGGCACTCCTTGCGAAATGGAATAATGGGTAATAAAATCATCATTACAGATTATGAGGGTCTTTTCTTCAGAATGTTAGATAAAATCTTCAGGAGATTGCCTTGTATTTTGAAGTAGAAAGATAAAATTTGTTCCAGAGCCATTATCGAGATATTGTCAAAAGCTGCGGATATGTCTAAGAAGATAATATCGAGCTGTTCCTTATTGTCGAGAGCTTTCTGCATCCGAAAAAGGGTCTCAAGGAGATTTGTAACAGTTGATCTTCCAGATAAGATGGAGTGTAGGTGCAGAGGACGATGCCCGAAGCAGTATCGGACGAGGACTGAGAGAAGGGTCTTCTCAAAAATTTTCAAGATGGTGCAACTTATGGCTATGGATCTATAGTCTTTGGCATTTTTTGGTTTCTTTATTTTGGGAATGGGCCTGACTATATTAGTATTAGTAGTGGCAAATGATGCAAGAAAGCAAGCTTATAGAGCATCAGCCAGAAAAAAACACATTTCTATTTCATCTGCCCATCCCCTTCAGTAGTTTGTCTAATTCTTCTTTAAATTTGTTTAAGTTTCACAGTTTCCACAACAACAGATGGACATTAGTTCTAGCAATCAACCACTCACTGGCTATCAGCATTGAACTTGCTCAATGCATTCAAAGCCATAAACACCTCAATCGGATCACTTTGCAGATGCCAAGTCTCCAAACACTGCCATTTGCAGAACTGAAGCCTTCCTTGGTAAGAGCACCCTTTTGTTCCTCCTCACTAATCTCATTTCCCTTCTTTGTACACATTCCAGCAGCTATATATCCTTACTAAAATGAGACCTCCATACTACCTCTATGCAGTACTCAAGATGTGGCCCGACCATTGCCTTATAAATTGGAATAATCACCTCCTTATATCTGCTAACACATTCATTCCTGCACATCATCGGCAAACTATTGGAGGGGATGGGCAGGTGAAATGGAAATGTTTTTTCCACATCATACATCAATTCATCACTTTTTCTGACATTTGGATGCACATAAAACCCACATTTTAGGTTATACAGTAGACTCTCGATTTTCCGGGATAGATGGTAAAAAAACAAATCCTGGATAATCGATTTCCTAGTTAATCCAAAAATAGAGAAGTCCCCGACATACGTAAGAGATACGTTCCAGGACTTCTTAAATCGTTGAGTTTTACGTAACTTGGGAATGCCTAGTAGCATATTGCTACATTATTATTGACAAACTTGGATTCAGCACGATACTTGTTAATGCTTGACCATTTCCATACATTCTTATTAGTTTAATTTTCTGATCCAAATCAATCGCTTTCCTTTGCTTGGTAGATTTACTAGTACTGCTGTCACTTATTCTCTTAGTTGGCGCCATGATAGCGGTCAAAATTAAATTTTCTTCACAGGGTTAAGGCGAAAACTCACTATTATCATCCTGCACGAGCTCACATTTTACTAAAGCACATTTCTGGAGGTCAACAAAAAACAATAAAAACAATTTGCAATTTCTGTTTTATTGGGCTTTTCTGTTAGTACAATCTATTATAAACAGGTAGTAAACTTGATCTTATTGCATTTGCAATGATACTGATAGCTGGAATTCTGTTGGTTTTTATGTCATTATGGTGAAGTGTATGTCCCCTTCACTGAAATATTCAGTCATATAAAAAAAAAACATAAATAAATTGTAAGAATCTTCTCTTCTTTCCTATTTTTTCGCTTGTTACTCTGATCTCACTTGTGTAATTTGTGCATGCTGTGATCGTCATTATTGATTGCTTATTATTATTTTTTTGTTGTTTTAAATTTTACAATTCTAAAAATAAAATTTTAAAAAATTGAGTGAAAACAAATTTATGTAAATCCATAGTTGCATAAGTCGGGGACTTACTGTATTGAAAAATCTTCAGCAACCTACGTAAAAAATATGACGATAGATAAAAAACTTACCACGTACTACTTATCTGTCCAATATGATGCTTCCCTTTATTTTTTGTGATGTCGATTTTAAATCTAATAGCTGATTTAAATCTAATCTGATATCAGCAGAGATTCTTCATGCATTAAGAAACTGCAGATAAAAGAACCATAATGTGGCAGGGATCACAATGCATTGATGTGGGATTTATTTAATGAGGTGACTACCATCGAGGTAAAGGGAAGGGTTTTTGCTTTTGCAAGAGTGACTACTGTGGTTTCAGACATTTTTTAAATTCTGTGCAGTGGGACTGAACTGATGATGTTACCAACAGTGTATTCTAAATGGGAGGCATTCAAGGAAGTAATAATAGTAGCTCCTAGGCTTTTCATATCAACCAAGAAATACTGTTCAGGGCTTAGGCCTAAATAGATGACATGTGGCAGAGAAGAAAAATGCATGGGATGCATATAGATTATCAGGTGATGCAGAAGCCTATGGTTGATATAAACTAAGGAAGCATGGCAGATTACAAGAAGTCTCTGGCAAAGAATGCCAAGACAAGCAGCAAAGACCTCTCCTTATATTAACAATAGAAGGAAAGGGTTGAATTACATTGGTCCACTTGATGTCGATGCTTTAACTGTTATGAACTTGCTCAGGTTGCTGACAAGGCTGTGTGGGTATTTTGTGTCTATATTCACACGTAAGAATTCTTTAGGAAGGGGGGATAAGGAGTAGCCAGAAGTTTATTAAACTGTAATAGGGAGCTGAATGTTTATGTGATAACTGAGAGGATTGTCAAAGAGAAATTGTTGAAGTTAAAACACCTGGTGTGGATTTGATTTATCCAGTTATATTAAGGGAAGAAGCAAAGGTGATAAGCAAACCTTTAGCCATAATTTTGAGAGCATCTTTGGATTCAGAGCAGATCTCTATGGACTGGAGATGTGCAACTATATCCCCAGTTTACAAAGGTGGATTTAAAGGGTGACAAGTAATTATAGACCTGTCAGATTAACTTCTGTTCCAGGAAAAATAATGGAATCACTATTAAAGAATAATGCAGGATCATCCAGGCAGGAGGGCAGTTATACTTCAGTGACAGCATGGGTTCGTTCCGGGGAGATTTGTCTGACCAATTTGATTGGATTATATGATACAGTGATAAAGTAACTGGATTTCAAAAACAATTTTTTATATCATATATTTGGATTTCAGGAAAGCTTTTGATACTGTTGCACATAAAATACTGCTGTACGAATTTGAGCCGTGTGACATTCAGGGAAAGTTACTGCTATGGATAAAGAGATGGTTGAGTGTAAAAAGACAGAGAATGGTTATCAATGGATGCTGCTCTTTGTGAACTAATGTTATTAGTTCACAAAGTTCATTATTTATTTTTTAGAGTTGCTTTATATTCCTAGTAACAATACTTTAGTTTAAATTGAATTTAGATAGAGATTTTGTAGGTTATTACTTAGTATTGGTAAGGGTATCAAATACATGTGGGGACAGGTTTTGCAGCTCCCACGAACGAAAAGTTTTTAATTATAGTTAGCTGCTTTATTGACTTAATTGTTAGATTAAGTTATTTTCTATAAGTAACTTAGAGACCTAGTCAAACACTGGTTTATTTTGAATTTAGATAGCGCAATATGAAAAGTAAATAATACCTCGTGTCTGTAGATTAACTGTTCGTAACTTGCCACCATTGTTATAAGATACGTGTGCTAGCGTAAGGGTTAACGGAAAACTAGATAAGAGTATAGTAGTATCAATTAATCGGTAAAATTTATTAATCTTATTAAATTTCATTGTCAATTGAATTGTACTTTTTTAACTAAATAAATATAGTGACCTAGTTATTACAAACATAACATCATAAATTAATACATATAAGTTGACAGGGGATAAGAAAGTCATATAACGTAACTCGGAGATAATATTCGATATCGAAATACATATATATAGTGTTATAATTGCATTGGGATATAGGTTTAAGGTTATATTTTGTATTGAAATTTTGTTGAACTTGAATAAAATTATGACCCAGACCAGAGTAGCAGAACAAAAGGCTCAAACTAGTTGAAGTGCTGTGGCTCAGGGGAGAACTGAGTGGGGGTGGTTGTCATCTGAATCACAGTCTATTGAAATGCACTGCTTGTTTGATGTTTGTGGAGCAATCAGGAATGGGACATGATATTGCCAAGGGGAATGCCTTTTTGTGTGTGCGCGCGATGTAAGGAGTGCGAGGAAATCAGGCGCCATCAGGGTGGATGCCCTTGAAGGATTTAAATTTAGGGGCTCATCAAGCTCTCAGCTGCCCACATCAATGCCAGAGCTTGTGCTTGAACATCACGCAACACAGCGGCAACCCCCAAGGCAGAATGCGCTGGTCCCAAAGGAACTAGTTGTTGTAGGTGACTCTATTGTCAGGGAAACGGGGAACATATTGTGCAAAAATACAAGGGTGGAACAGGACCAGGGTATGTCTGCCAGGGGCAAAGGTTGATGACGTTGTAGGGCAGATATCATCCTTTAAGGGCACAGAGAGTGATATTGTTGTACACATTGGCACTAATGATATTAAGAGCAGGAGACAGGCAGAATAACTTGACAAGTACAAGACAATTCTGAAAAAAAGCTGTGAGTTAGGGTTGAATTTGAAAGTGTCTGCAATTCTGCCCAGACACGATAGGAGGGAGTATATGATGAGATCAGTTCGGCCCTGGAGAGATTGTGCAAGGCTCAAGGGGTAGAATTTTTCTCAGACTGGTCTGTGCTTGTTAACAGGAGAGACTGCTTCTACAGGAATGGGATACACTTAAATAGAAAGGGTGCAAGAATATTTGCTGAAGCTATCAAGGCAGAGTTAGGTGGGTCGGAAAACTGTTAGCTTGGAGGGATACACGGACTAATAGATTAACAGTAGCCGCTGGCAGAGGTAAAAGTGATTCTTGCACTACTTCTATTAAAATGCAATTGAGCAGCAGCCTGGAAAGCAAGGCAGTGGAAATTTCTAGGACTGCTGGGAGTCATAGTGGAACAAGTAAATACATGGGCGGTGTTAGGGTAACTAAGAGTAGAAACAGGTGCGTGTATACTTGCATGAACACCAATGTTAGGAGTTTAGTTAAAAAATTTGATAAGCTTGAAGTGCTAGTCAGGACATCAAAGGTAGATAGTGTTGGGATATCAGAGACATGGTGTCACACAGATATAAGCAGTGCAGAACTGGAATTTGGGGAGTACAATGTGTACAGAAAGGATAGACAGGACAGGAAGGGAGTAGTAGTAGTGGCATGTGATGCAAGAAAGCATGTGTATGAGCTTATGCAGCATCAGCCAAAAAAAAAAAAAAATCACACCATTCCCTCCAAATGCCTGTCCAGTTCCTGCTTAAATTTATTCAACCTATCAACTTCCACAACAACATATGGAAGTTTGTTCCAGCAATTAACCACCCGCTGGCTAAAGGCAAATTTCCGCACATCTATTCTACCTCTGTCTTTTTTTTTAATTTGAATTTATGCCCCCTTAGGTTCGTAATCTGAACAAGTGGAAGGATCCCATCAGAATTATTCAGCGTGCTCATCCCATTCAAGGCCTTATACACCTCAATCAGATCACTGTGCAGGTGCCTAGTCTCCAACTACTGCAATTTGCAGAACTTAAGCCTCTCTTGGTAAGAGGATCCCTTCATTCCCCTCACCAATCTTGTTGCCCTTCTCTGTATACGCTCAAGTAAATCTACATCCTTCCTAAAATGAGGCCTCCAGACCTGTACGCAGTACTCAAGGTGTGGCCTGACCATTGCCTATATAGAGGGATAATCACCTCCTGTTCCCTCTAGCAAAATTCCTATATATCATTGAAAAAATCCCATGACCTGCCCTGGCAGCCTGTCTGCATTGCTCAGAAAACTTCATACCTGCCTGCACAATTACTCCCAGGTCTTTTTTATTTTCTACCACCTTAAGTGTAGTACCACGCAGTTGGTACATTTCTCTGGGTTTACTTCTACCCATATGCAGTACTTTGCATTTGTCAAGGTTAAGCTTCAGTTTCCACTTCTTAGCCCATCTGCCCAAATTATCTAGATCCTGTTGCAGAAGCACACTGCCATTACTGTCATTAACAACCCTGTGAACCTTTGTATCATCTGCAAACTTGGACATTAAGCCTGATATACATTCATCAATATCATTGATAAATATACAAAACAACAGTGGACCCAACACCGAACCCTGTGGGACTCCACTAATAACATTAGTCTACGAAGAGCAGCACCCATTGATTACCACCCTCTGTCTTCTCCCACTTAACCATCCTTTTATCCATTGTAGCAACTTACCCTTAATACCATTCTGCTCCAATTTGTACAATAGTCTTTCATGCGCAACAGTGTCAAAGGCTTTCCTGAAATCCAAATATATGATATCAAAATTATTTTTTGCATCCAGTTCCTTTGTAACCACATCATAATATCCTATCAAATTTGTCAGACAAGGCTTTCCCTTAACAAACCCATGCTGTGTCTGAATTATTGCTGCAGTCTTGGCTAGATGATCTTGCAATGTATCTTTAACCAGTGACTCCATTATTTTACCCGGAACAGAAGTTAAACTAACTGGTCTGTAATTACTCGCATTGGGAAAGGAAAAATGAGAGTAGGTGTGTGTTATAGGCCTAATGAATCTGATGAGTATAATGAGCAATTGTGCAGAGAAATAGTGGGCCAGTAAATTAGTGTCTTATAATGGGGGATTTTAATTTCCCAGATATTGACTGGAATTTGTGGGTTGGTCACTCGCACACTAGCAAGGCTTTTGTGGATTTATTGGATGATTGTTTTCTACAGCAGCATGTTCGGGAGGCAACTAGAGGGAGTAATACTCTTGATCTGATTATCAGTAGTGATTCTTCATGCATCAATAATCTGCAGATAAAGGAACCACTAGGTGGCAGTGATCACAGTGTGCTGAAGTGGGATTTACTCAAAGAAGTAACTACCATCAAGGGTAAAGGGAAGGGTTTTTGCTTTTGTAAAGGCGACTACAGTGGTCTGAGACAGTATTTAAATTCTATACGGTGGGAAGGACCAACTGATGATGTTACCAACCGCAAATTCAAAATGGGAAGCATTCAAAGAATTAATCTTGGAAGCTACTATACTTTTCATGCTAACAAAGAAATATTGTTCAAGGTTTAGGCCTAAATGGATGTCAGATGAACTAATTAGACATGTGACAGAGAAGAAAATGCATGGGATACATATAGATTAACATGTGACACAGAAGCCTATGTTAGATATAAGCTGGTCTGTAACCAAGTTACAAAGGAGGTTAGGCACGCAAAAGCAGATTACGAAAAATCTTTGGCAATGGATGCAAAGGAAAACAGCAAAGAGTTCTTTACTTATGTAAATTCTAGAAGCAAGGGAATGAATCAGATTGATCCATTTGATATCGATGGTTCAACTGTTGATGATCCTGCTCAGGTAGCTAACAAACTAAATGAATATTTTGCATCTACATTCACACATGAGGAGTTATTGAGGGAGCGGAATGCCAGAGGTGCATTCAACTCTGGCCGTAAGCTAGATAATCTTCTGGAGATGTGCAAATGTAAAACCCAATCCACAAAGGAGGACAAAGGGAGACACAGGTAATTACAGACCTGTTAGTTTAACTTCTGTTCCAGAGAAATTAATGGAGGCACTGGTTAAAGAAGTATTGCAGGATCATCTAGAGAAGACTTCAGTTCAAATCTGACAAATTTGATTCAATACTATGATGTAGGCACAAAGGAACTGGATGCAAAGAATAACTTTGATATCATATATTTGGATCTTAGAAAGGCCTTTGATACTGTTGCACATGGAAGACTGCTGCACAAATTGGAGCAGTGTGGCATTGGATGCATATTGCTGCTATGGATAAAGGGGATGGTTGAGTGGGAGAAGACAGAGAGTGGTAATCAATAGACACTGCTCTTCGTGGACTAATGTTATTAGTGGAGTCCCTCAGGATTCACTGTTGGGTCCATTGTTGTTTTCTGTATTTATAAATGATATTGATGATGGGATATCAGGCTTAATGTCGAAGTTTGCAGATGATACGAAGGTTGGCAGGGTTGTTAATGACACTAATGACAGTACACTGCTGCAACAGGATCTAGAAAAGTTGAGCAGATGGGCTGAGAGGTGGCAAATGAAGTTTAACATTGACAAGTGTAAAGTACTACATATGGGAAGCAGTAATTCCAGAGTAATGTATCAACTCTGTGGTACTACACTGACAGTGGTAGAGAATGAAAAGGACCTGGTGGTAATTGTGCAGGCAGATATGAAGTTTTCTGAGCAGTTCAGATGGTCTGCAAGGGTAGCTCATGGTGTCTTGTCAATGATATACAGGAATTTTTCTAGCAGGGATAAGGAGGTGATTATCCTCTTGTATAAGGCAATGGTCAGGCCACACCTTGAGTACTATATACAGGTCTGGAGACCTCATTTTAATGAGTACAGAGAAGGACAACGAGATTAGTGAATGGAACAAAGGGTTGCTCTTACGAATAAAGGCTTAAGTTTTGCAAATTATAGTGTGTGGAGACTTGGCACCTGCAAGGTGATATGGTTGAGGTGCATAAAGCCTTGAATGGTTTAAGCATGCTCAATGCGGATGGGATTCTTCTCCTTGCTCAGAATAATCACCTAAGAGGGTATAAATTCAAATTGAGGAAAGACGGTTGTAGGATAGATGTGCGGAAGTTTGCCTTTAGCTAGCGGGTGGTTGATTGCTGGAACAAACTTCCATCTATCATTGTAGAAGTTGATAGCTTAAATAGATTCAAGGCAGAACTTGACAAACATTTGGAGCGAGTGGACGGGTGAAATAGGGGTTTTTTTTTTTGGCTGATGCTATATAAGCTTGCTTTCTTGCATCATATGCCTTTGTTAATGCTAATTAGTGAAGTCTCACAGGGTTTTGTGCTGGGTGGAAATTGTTGTTTTTTGTATTTATTAATGATATTGATGAGTGTATATCATGCTTAATGTCTAAGTTTGCAGATGATACAAAGTGTGGCAGGGTATTTAATGACAGTAATCATGGTGGGTTAGTGCAACAAGATCTAGGAACATTAGGTTTATGGGCTGAAAAATGACAGTTGAAGTTTAACATTGACAAATGTGACAAGGTATTTCATATAGGTAGCAATAATCCCAGATTAACATACTAGCTGTGGTACTACACTCAGGTTGGTGGAAAATGAAAAGGACTCAGGTGTAATTCTGCAGTCTCATATGAAGTTCTCTGAGCAGTGCTGACAGGCTTCCAAGATAGCTCATTGGGTTTTGTCAGTGTTATGCAGGAATTGTGCTAGCAGGGATAAGTGATTATACCATTGTATAAGGTAGTGGTCAGGCCACGTCTTGAGCACCACATAGAAGTCTGGAGGCCTCATTTTAGGAAGGGTGTAGAATTGCTGGAATGGGTACAGAGATAGGTAGCTAGATTGGTGAAGGGGGAACAAAGGAGTACCCTTTCCAAAAAAGGCTTGAGTTCTGCGAATTGCAGCGTTTGGAGACTAGACACCTGTTAAGTTATATTGTTGAGGTGTTTAAGGTGTTGAATGGCTTGAACAAACTCAATGCTAATGGGATTCTTCTTCCTCTTATTTAGACTATGAACATGATGGGCATAAATTCAAATTTACAAAGGATTGTTGCAGAATAAATGTGTGCAAATTTGCCTTCAGCCAATGGGTCGTAAATTGCTGGAACAAGTTACCATATGTTGTTGTGGCAGGGTATTTAATATTCAGGGTGTGAATAAATTTAAGGGAAAACTAGTTAAACTATTGGAGGGGGTAGTTAGGTGAAATGGCTTTCTTTCATGTTTTGCCACTATTACTACTAATACTAACATCCTTAAATCGCTTTCCTTTGAAGGCAATTTCATCTTGGAAAAGTGGAAAAATTCGCTGGTGTCAGATCGGGTGAGTAGGGTGGACAGTTGATCTGTGCTATGCCATGTATCTTCAGATATGTCTTCACAGCACATGCGGAATGGGTGGGAGCATTGTCGTGCAACCAGAACCAGCTACCTTTCTTTGGAAATTTCAGCTTCACCTGGAAAATGTTCTTCAGTAGGCTTTGAAACAGTTGCACATAAAACATTGTATTGGCTTACTCCCCTTCAGGTACAAATTCCTTGTGAATCATACCCTGTCTGTTGAAAAACATGATTAGAATCATTTTGACCCTGGACTTCTGTGAACGTTTTGGGCCATGGTGATGATTTTGAAATCCACTGCACTGAAATACTAAACACCCATCTCCAGTTAAAATACAGGTGAGGAAATTAGGGTTGTCTCGAAAAATCTGGATGAAGTCTTTGCATGATGACACTTTCTTTTGCTTATCTGTGAGGCTCTGTATGAATGCTAGAATTTTTTATTTTTTTTTACCAGATGCTGAAAAAGTCCATTTCCTTGTGTCATTTAGCCATTGTAATACTAATGCGACTTATACTGAATTTCATAGTTTTTGTCTTTCATTTTATTTATTAATATTTTGGCAAAAATGTTACATAATAAATTTCTAAGAGTCCTAGATTGTATAAAAAATTATGTTAAACAATTAACATAGTTTTTTTTTATCATTTTTAAAATATTTTAAGAGAGCAGACATGGTTTTTATCAGTCGAGAATTCAGTTTGTACTCAGAAGAATTGACAGACTCACTCTTCTGAAAGTATTATTTGTGAAAATAAAGATAAGGTTATAAAAGATTACTTATCAAGTGATAAATACACATGATTGCTGAATTATGACCACCTACCTGATACCATGTTGGGCTATCTTTTGCACAGATAACAGCCGCTATTCGCTTAGGCATCGACTCCACTAGATGTCTGAAGACATCTGTAGGGATCTGCATCCTTGCTACCTGTAAGACTTTCCACAGTACCAGAATAGATGATGGTTGATGCCCATGTGCCTCACTTCCATTCCAAAATATCCCACAGGCATTCAGTTGGATTGAGGACAGCCGGATTTGGAGGTCAATCAAGATGGGCGATATATATATTCTGTTCCTTGAACCACTAGTGCACAGTGCGGGCCCGATGTCATGCTGTGTTATCTTGTAAGATCCTGTTTCTGTCCTGGAAAAAATGGAACATGTTTGGGTGCACGTGGTCTCCTAAGAGCTGCCAGTAGACCTCGCCAGTGAAATGTCAGTACATACACACCAGGGGCCCTAGTTCTTGCCAACAAAACATGCCCTATATTAAACAACAACCACCACCTGCCTGGATATTGGGGACCATGCATGATGGATCCATGGACTTGTTGCTTGTTCCATATATGAAGGTCCATTGGCCCAGGTATTTGGACTCATCCAACCAGCACACTTGTTTCCAGTCCTCCAGTGTCCAACCAGCATGTTGTTAACACCATAGCATTTTCTGTCAATGATGATCAGTGTTGAGTAGAGAGTGCCCTTTATGGGAGCTGTTTTAGAAACCCATGTCGTATGGTGCATCATCATTTAGAATATTGTTCTTGCATTCGTTATATTATATTATGATGTCAACTGTTGCACAGCAACCTGCTGTTCAGCCTGTACAATGTGTTATACCCTTTGCTCATCACGAACATCCACCTTGTAATCCTTTATAGTTCTGTTAATGGGAGCTAGTTTGACCTGTGTGACACCATTTATTGTAAACATGTTTGATAACATGTATTCTGTGGGTAAATTTCAGGAGAAATTATTTATTATTTGTATTTTTATTTAATGAAAACTAAGCAAAATTAGCTTAGTTTTCATTAAACTAAGTCGGCCATGTGCAACCAACAAGATCTGCTGTTTCTGATACGGAAGCACCTGATGCACGAGCTCCCACAATCATGCTCTTTTGAAACTGTGTGATATCTTTACTATGTCCCGTAACTGTTACTTTATCACTTTGATCTGCACAGCCAGATTGAAATTACTACTGTCCTCATTTACGAAGCTGTTTGGCATTTTTATACTGTGAGCTCTGTGGCATAGTCCATTATGGATGAGGTGGTCATAATTCAGTGATCACTGGAGTGTATATATCACATTGGTCATATTTTGATATGTGAAGATGCTAGATTATTTTATGATTAAAATTATAGTATTTTGGTGTATATAATAATAAAATATTAATTAAATATTAAAATAATAAAATATTATTTTATTTTATTTTATTATAATAAATTTTATTATTTTTTAAATATTAATATATTAAATTTTATTATAATATTATTTTTTAATAAAATAATAAAATATTAATATATTTTATTATGTATGCTTACTATATTTTAAGAATGCTAAAATTGTATGCTTACTATATTTTAAGAATGCTAATAAAGAATATATAATTTTACAGGTGGTAAATATTTTCAATTTGTTTATCACCTATGGTGATACATTTCTACCCTCCCCTGCCAGTTATGATGAGCTCTATTATGAAGTTATAAGGATGCATCAAGTGTTCGATAACATGTATTCTATGGGTAAATTTCAGGAGAAATTGTTTATTATTTGTATTTTTATTTAATGAAAACTAATCTAATTTTGCTGCTTGAACTTTTCAGACAGCTGTATTTATCTAAAAACATAATTTGAAGATAATTTTCTGGCTTGTTCTTAAACTTTGTGTGATCTGCTTATCACTTAGAATTTTACCATTTTACTTATGAAATGGTTAGGAAATTAGAGTAAGAAATATGATAATTGAAACCTTTGTAAAAATAAATAAATTATCTGTTTATACTCCGGGACGACCAAACGGTCAGAGGAGTTCACAAGATAGACAGAATACAAGAAACCGTATTCAGCAGTCACAGGCTTGTAAACTAGTATCCATCAGACAGAATGGCCAAAATACTGATTAGTAGTAGCATATATGTAGCAGCCCTGTACACCACACTTTAGTAGTTGCAAGACCTCCTGAAATGCTTAAAATGAATTGATAAAATTAATGATAGGGATTCCTGGACAGTTTACTATGCCATTGGCTAGTGGTCTGTTTGCAGCCCTCTCATAAAATTTTATGGTTCACAAGACTTTATCTCACTACACTGTGAAAAATAATTGGGCAGTGGAGGATACCAGTTAAAGCAAATATCAATAAAATGTGCAATTATTTTCAAAGAAGCATAATAATGTATATTATTCTTATATGAAAAATATGAATGCAAATTAGCCCTGCAGCAGTGAAGGCAGCCAATAAGACTATTAGGAATAGTTCTATTGGCTGCATGTTTGCTAAAGAGGATGTTATTTTCCTTCCATTACCATACATCACTGTAGGTAGACCCCCCCCCCAAGGATTACCAAATCATATCATCAAGGAGAGAGTTGCTCTCCTTATAAAACCCTCCCTTGTACAGGAAAAGAATGAGTTTTATGGAGGAGCAGGTGTAGAAAGTCATCATCTGTAGCTATGTGAATCTTTACACTATCAGAAGCAGATCACCAACAAGTCAGAAATGTAGTGGTTAGACCCCCGAGACATATGTTACTGGAGAATGGTCCATTTTCATAGATGATGCCTTACCTCATAAACACAGCTAGCTGTTGCTAGCATATCAAAGCAAAAATTGGTCAGCTTGCTCTTCTCTTCTGACTTTAACTAGATTCAGCCCAAGTGGAACACTGTAGGTAGATGCATTACAATTCATCTGGTATTTTTTATGTATCCAGCAGCTGGAGAATGTCTACAACAGGAAATGGTTACCCCCCCCCACACACACACATCCTGTCTGATCCATTACTGCTGGGGTGACAATTTATTTAACAGTGGAGGATCACACACTATGCTGGGGATTTGCTGTCATGACATCCAGATGTATTTCTACTAATTATATAGTTTATTTTTTTCCTCTTTCATTATTAAAGTCCTTTGTTTTTATTAAAGAGCAGTAATGTCAGTTTTTTTTTTTTTTTTTTTTGTGATATCCCTTAATTGTTTTGAGAAGTGTTGAAGTCATACTTTACAGGTCACCTTCCTAAAGTTAATGAATCTAAATTTTTTTTTTTTTTTGATTGAAGTAGCAGCACAGTAATAGTTAACTAAAATTTGTGTAGAAATATCTGTATGCTTATTTTTTTTTATCCAGTTGCCATGGCTACATTTGTGTCAAAATGGAAGTAATGCCATTGAGCCAGTATATTTTTCACCTCGTCATCAGAATCATTTTTGAGATTTTTTTTCAAAATAAAAATCTTTAAGTCTGTGTTACGTATAGGGTGAGGGACAGAAGGCAGTATGTAACTTGAATCTGATATATCCATCATTTTTGTTTGTTGTCAGTACCTCCTGGTAGCAGCAGAAAACTTTACTAATGGTAGAGGAAAATGAAAAAAGTGCAATTTTTTTTCCCTTTCCAGATGGCTGCATAGTTACATTAATTATTATTCAAAAGGAAGTTGGAATCAGCTTCATGTATTTTGAATTTCAATTTGAATTTGAATTTCATGTATTTTGCTTTACTTTATCTGTGCTGCTTGTCTTGGTTAGGGTCAGTGACATGGATGGAATGCTTCCACTTAGTACGGTTGGCACAGTCTTCTGGTGAGAGTCCTAATTCCTGTATATCTTGCCACACAATCTGCTCTCGATTGTCATCTTAGGCCTGGCTCTCCTGTTCTGGCCTGGAACTTTGCAGCTTAGCACCTGCCTGGCAATGTGGGTATATTTACATTGCTGGACATGCCATCACCATCATCTAAGTCTATTCTCTCTAATCTTCAGGCCAATGGGTGCAGTTTTCATATCCTGTCTCACATCTTCATTCTGGCTTCTGTCTCTCAGGGTTATACCCAGACTCCACCTTAGCATTCTCATTTCTGCTGACATTGAAGCTTGTTCTTCTTTTCTTCTGACAGCCCAGCACTCCGAGCTGTATATCATATCCCTTAATTATTTTATGGCCTTACCACCTAAGGTGAATCTCATGTAAGGACTAAAAAATTACAATATTATGTTTCTAAAGATATTTTCATAGCTATGAGTTCTCTTGATTTACAAGAGAGAGAGAACTTTTGGGCTCATTGTCCTAATGTAGTTGTTCTCTGATTGTTTTAAAATTTGAAAATTAGTGCATGAGATTTCATTGTTTATCTATAGTTAATGAATTAGCTGCCAGGTGTTGCTAATCTGTGTTTCATAAAATATGTGGAATGAATGTACAAAATGAAATGTTAACTACTACTCGGTTGCCAAATCCAAAGATTTTCCAGCTGTGTTTTAGAGTCTCGGTTTCTTTGTTGTCCTCTTACCATCATAACAAAATTCTTTGTCTTTACAAAAAAAAAACACAGCAACAGTAAAAGTATGGATTCACTGCTAAATTTAAAATTGAATGACAGATTTGCACTTTAAATTTTGCAATTTGTTTTTGTTTCTAGTTAATGAACTGGCCATTAGATGTTACTAGTCTTTGTTGCATAAAATATGTGGAACATATGAAACAGACTATATGTCTGTATTGGATGTAGCTTTTTTTTTTTTTTTTTTTTTTTTTTTTTGTGCATGTCTGGTGCCAAGCTAATTATAAGATCTGAAAAAGGAATATGTTTGTTTTATGTGCAAATGTGATTTATCTATATAATATCAATGTAGATACACCATAGTTTACCAATAAATTTTAACTATGTATGTAGGATAAAGGCATCATTTTAATTGTATCTCACATTACGAGCACCCACAATAAGAAATACAATTAAAACAATGTATCTACACCGATATTATATAGTTAATTAACTAAACCCATAAGAAATTATGCCTTGCATATTTTGTCTTCTAAAATGTGATTTATGTATAAATGTGATTTTTCAGTTTCGAGTGGCACAAAAAAGGCACTACAAATCAGACATTTGCAAAAAAATAAGCATGAGAATAATGTGTAATGCACAGAAAGAAATGTGAAAATAAATGCAGCATTTCAAAGTGATGATAGTGTTATATGTGCTGAATATTTATTTGTATTGTTTGTCATAAAATGATAATCTTCCTCTGCACTGTGCTAATCATGAAGGTGCATTATTGTTCAGAAATTGGTTTTCTAATAGTGAAATCGTAAAAAAAAAAAAAAAAAAAAAGAGGAACAAAGACAGCAGGCATCATTAGTGAAATTGGACAGGGTATAGGAAGAGGCACTAGTGATTACTTTGAAAAATGAAACAACTGATGCAAAGTTCATTAGAAGAAAGGATTGCCCATTACTTGATGGTAATGGATTGTCTTTATCATATAATTAATTTGTGTGCTGAAAGTGGATGAATATTTGGTGGACATCTACTACTATCCAGAAAGATGTGCTAAAAAGAAAGGTAGCTCAAAACAGTTTCAATTGATGCATGCCATCTAGTAAAGAATATTTTGAAATATGTGTGTGTACATGTTGGCTGTCTTTTGGTAAATATATAACTATAAAAATAGAATGGCAACCTCTGACAAGTTATTTAGAGAATAGGTTAGATGTGGAGTGAAAAGCAATGTTAGCACTTTTCAAAGTTATCAAATTGAAAAGTACAAGCAATCACTTGCAAGTAACACCAACTCGTGTCTAAATCCATTTCATTATTCAAAAGAAGTTTTGAAAACAGATAGTGAATTCCTCAAGGAAAAGAACTCTTGAATTGCAAACTTCTGGTTCAAGTGGGCTGATAACTTTTAGCAGGCTATCCTCACATATACAGCAGGTCTGTTCCTGTTCCTCTCTTCTGGCCTGGATAAAGCATTCTGCTTGTTCCTTTTATGCATGATCATATATGTAACAGAATTTTACCTCTGCAGTGGTTTTAAAATGTGCCAGGTTTTGGATTGCTGGCATTGAGAGGTTTGCTGTATTTTCTCTAATTTCAGCATCATGAAACACAATATATTAATGTCATAATAAGAGTGCACATATCAAAACTTGTATAGGTTCAGTGTCAACATGGTGACAATCAAATTATGCCTGCACACAGGATGTTTCATCAATTAAAAGGCTACCTTGCTTATTTTTAGGCACAATTTTTTTGGCACATTTTTCTGAAATTTTTGGATTTGATATTAAAATTAGAATAAGTATTACCATTTAGATTTTACAATTTCTGAATTTAAATTTTGCCTAATCACCTGCTTTTTTTCTCAATGGGAAAGTTTTTCCCTGTCATCAGTTTTCTATAAAAATATCATCAGTGTACTTCTGAAATGATACACAAAATGATTTTATTTGAAGAAAAACAAAAACAGTTGCATGTGACATTTACTGTTTAGTATACAAACACATTTAGTTGTACAAGGGCTGTTATGGATCATGTCTCCATGTGCTTACATTTTGTTCTTTTTTTTTTTTTTTTTTTTTTTTTCTTCAAATAAAATCAGTTTGTATTCATTTCAGAAATATATCCATAATGTTTTTAGACTAAACGGAGGACAGGGCACAACTCTTCTACTGAGAAAACAAAATTTTAATTTAGAAATTATAAAATCTAAGTAGTAATACTTGATCTAATTTTAATGTCAAATTCAAAAATTTCAGCCAAAATATGACAAATATAGGTCCAGACTGCAAATAGTATAAATATAAGTTAAATAGACTCTATCCCATTGCCTCTCAATTGAAACAATGTGTGTGTTCTTTCTTACTGAGAAGAACTGGGTATGGTTGATTAATTAAAAGGAAACTATTTATAATGGAACTTAAGCACAGAGAAGTACAGTAAAAATTCACCATAATAACAGCCGAGGAAAAAAAAAAATTGCAGTTGATTGTTTTTATAGCTAAATTGAGAAAATCTATTATGTATTCATTTCTTAACTCCATCTGTCATCTCTCTGCTGTATATTAACAGCAACTTATGTAGTATCTCGCATATAAATGTTGTACAAAAAAGAACATTTATTAATTGTTGTTGGTGGAGCCCAGAGAATTTTTTGAACAACAGATAATAAACATAGAGCTGTCAATTCTGTTATGAAAATGAATAAGAAAAATAAGTCACCATTCTATATCAGTGATAAATGCATCAATAAAAGATACGCCTGTGTATGAATTGAATGATTCATCTTGCAGTAAAGTACAAAAAAAAAAAAAAAAAAAAAACAATAGTGCTAAAATCCCATTTCAAATATTATGTACCAGCATTAAGGGGGGGGGGAGAGAGGGAGGGAGAGGGAGAGAGAGAGAGAGAGAGAGAGAGAGAGAGAGAGAGAGAGAGAGAGAGTATTTTGCCATGCAAGGGGATTTTTTTGGTATCTGGAATGTAAAATGTCTTGAATAGTGCCACTATCAGTAATAACCAGAACGTTG
This sequence comes from Mastigoproctus giganteus, assembly GCF_048544385.1. Classification (NCBI taxonomy): domain Eukaryota; kingdom Metazoa; phylum Arthropoda; class Arachnida; order Uropygi; family Thelyphonidae; genus Mastigoproctus; species Mastigoproctus giganteus. The sequence goes on along the minus strand of NC_143585.1, from coordinate 96,482,759 downwards.
TCTAAATAACCTCCCATATCAAGTTTATACGCTCATGTAATTAGTTAAACTTGCCTTAAAATCTCGGTATTCCAATAAACAAAAATACCTTTCCCAGGTTAGGAAACTCTGTGACAAATTAAAAAATTATCTACATCCAAATGATAGGTCTGTATTGAAGACCTCCATAGATTTGCAATGTGAAGTACTGGCCACAGAAACAAAAAAACAAGCACATTAACAAATTGAATACATTATCGTGGATATCAAGACAGATTCATGAGTTCAAACACATGCTTGCAAGCTTTTGACCAAGTGCATACAAGTTTGTTGGTGACCCTTCCCCACATGTGTACAATGTGCTAACACACAATCAGAATGCTTCAGCTAGTGCTCGAACATCCCCTTGACCAATGTGCAATGTACCGACATATCAACAGGTTATAAATCTTTCCTTGCATAGCAGGAAAGATTTATAACCTTATAGCAGGACCAAATTTCACTTTTATCCAAAGGATTAAATTGTAATTTACACCTTGCAAGCTACCAAAAAACCCAGTTCATAATAGATATTGAATTTGGTCTTCATAATGTTCCACAAAAAGATTTATTTATTCAACAAGTTAACCAAGTGGCGAATAACCTTAAAGATAATAATAATAATAATAATAAAATCTTTAATTGCAATGATAGACATACAATTAGTTCCCGTCACGGCATGGTGGTGCCAGGGGTTTACAAAGATACGCGACTTCCTAAACTGAATAGACATGAAAGTTCAGCTTTACGTGAATTTCGGGAAAATAAAGACATATTTATTCAAGGATCAGATAAAGGAGATACAGTTGTAATACTTGACAAAACTGATTATATAAATAAGTTAGATTCGATTATATCAGGTACCTCCACTTATCTGGAAGTAGATCCGGGACTATTTACCAATTTTGAGGAATTTATTATAGTTACACACAGAGCGTACAAATAAAAAAGAAATATATGAGCTTTCGGCTATATGATAGCCTTCATCAGAATTAAAAATACATGAATGGCAGTTGGAATGAAGATGTGCACTGCCAGGTGCGTGAGACGCGAGGTTTAATTGTTTGTTGACGTCTGTGGCTGTGACGCATGATGACGTGGCCAGCGTTTGTCCAATGATAGAACTACTGACTCTGTGATCGGGTTGACTTGGCAACCACTGTTCCTGTTCAAGGATTTATCCGAAGATTTTATATTTAACGATTCCAACCAGGTACGCTTTAGGTAATGGTGGGATCTGTCTACCACCACGACATCGCGGTGTGGGTCGATGTCGTGGTGGGTTGTCCAGACATGTTCGGCGATAGCTGAGTGTTCTATATCCGCTAAACGGATCGCTCTTTTGTGCTCCGAGAGACGTTTCTCGAGTCGACGTCCAGTCTCTCCAAAGTAGCAGCTAGTGCAGTCACGGCAAGAGATGCGGTAGACCAAACCGCTCTGCAGAAGGGTGGGGACAGGTGTTTTCACGTTGGAAATGAAAGAACGCAGTTTCTTGCCTGGGAGTTGGATGCACTTTATTCCGTGCGTTCTCAGGATTCTACCGATCTGTTGTGACAGGTTGGGGTAGTATGGGATGAATGCCCTCGTGGATGGCTCGTCACTGTTGGTGTTGTAGCTGGTCGTCACGATGTCACGTGTCTGTAGATCACACCTGTCGAGGACGTCAATGGGGTAGCCACACCTCGTAAGGTCTACTTTGACCCTAGTGACCTCTTTGCGTCTTTCATCAGCGGAGCTGGAGTGTGTCCAGGCGCGAGTAAGCAAGGTTCGGGCAGTGGAGAGGAGGTGGCCTCGCGCGTGTGCTGACCGGAAGTTGGTAAACTGGCCAGCACACATGGGCTTACGATAAACTGTAGTCCTCAGGTATGTGCCTTCACGTCGGACAAGTGTATCTAGGTATGGTAAAGAGTTGTTCGACTCCAGCTCAATCGTGAATTTTATGAAGGGCGATAGTGAGTTGAGGTATGATAGAAGTCGCTGACCTGAGTCTCTAGGGATGACCACGAACACATCGTCAACATAGCGACACCAAAAGGCGATGTGATCTGGTGCGTGTGCAAACGCACGTCCCTCTAACTCCTCCATCACGATGTTTGCTGTGACTGAGCTGACAGGGGAACCCATGGCCGTGCCATGTATCTGCTGGTAGACTGAGTCATTAAATATGATCGCACCCCCTGTTAAGCACAGTCTGAGGGCGGCGGAAATGTCATCGGGTGTGAGACCAGTTCTTTCGTTGAGGGTTCTATCATTGTCCAAGAGTTGTTTTGCACAAGAAATGGCAAGTTCCACAGGGATGGAGGTAAAGAGCGATATGACGTCGAACGATGCCATAACTTGATCCTGCGAGATGGATACAGTGCGAATCCTCTTTATGAATTCAACACTGTTGGAGACGGTGTGGGTGGTCTTGCCAACTAGAGGAGAAAGAAGTCTCGAGACAAATTTAGACAGCTCGTAAGTCGGTGATCCACAGCAGGATACAATTGGTCTCAGTGGTGTGTCTTCTTTGTGCACTTTCGGTAGGCCGTAAAACCGTGGGATCTGACATCCGGAAGCACGGATAGTATTCTCACTAAGGATAGTATTCTCACTGGATGTTACTTCATTATATATGAATGTAAACGTTGAATACACATTAGATATTCTTTGGGATATGTTAAATAATGACTCTATGCCGATTAATTATACAAAGCTTACTATTAAGGAAATTTTTCACTTAATTAAACTTTTAGTTGAGGCCAACTATATTACCTTTCGAGATAAAGTATACAAGTAAATTTTTAGTGTGTCAATGGGATTGAGTCTAAGCAGCTTAATGTCGGAGGTCTATCTCTCAACGATTGAGAGTATATACTTGACGCCTTATCTATCCTGTATCATATACTATGGGAGGTATTTAGATGATGTTCTGGTTATTATTGATAGTGGCACCATTCAAGACATTTTACATTCGTTTAATAGTATTCATCCTAGACTCAATTTTACATTGGAAAGGGAAAATACAGTTATTAAGTCAATCAATTTTCTAAATTTCACGCTTACTTGGACACAAATAAAATCCAATTTAACATCTATCATAAACCAACAAACACTGGTATGCTTCTACATTATAACAGCTATAACCCATTCACCTACAAAAGATCTATTGTCTTTAATCAATTTCTCAGTGTGTATAAATATTCAATGACGGAATTTATTTTAGACTCAGAAATACAGATATTAACCAGCAGATTTGTAAACAGGGGTTACCTTCTTGTTACAATAAACCGAATTAGGGTACAAGCTAAGGATAGGATTCAAAAAAACTACACTAACCGACAATAGTAATATCAAAAAATAACTTTATTTCTGTCCCATACATTGAACAGTGACACATGTAGCTTAATAGATTCTTTAAAGATACTGAATTTAAGATTGTAGCCACACCAGTATGGAAATTATAAGCTATACTGAACAATTGCTCAGTCCTTTTCTCTTTAGTGACACAGATAAAGGACTTGGTGTACATTACTTGCAGTGATTGTGACTCGTCTTACCAAGGATCTATGCGATTTCTGCTGAATATTTGAGTAAAACAGCATGCGACCTCAACGCATGCTTCTCATTCAGCAGCATCAGAATTAACCTTCCATGCTGTTAACGAACACCATATATTTTTATTTAATGAGGCCAAAATACTTGGTGTCCGAGACTATTAATTGCTGAAATTAATTAATTTTATTTAATTTTTAAAAAAAATTTAAATTTTTAATTAATTTTTGAATTGTTTTCAATTGAGTTTTTACTGTAATCATTTTGTGTTAATCTTTTATTTGTTTTAATTTCTGGAGAGTATCATACAGAAGTGTTTTACATATCATATTGAGGTAAATTTCTCTTATTATTTTACAAATATTGATATCAACGTAGAAAATATTGAGTATCATAGCTCTGTTATTTACTAACAAGAAAATTATGAATGTAAATTTTGCATTGATTGTAGAGTTTAGTAAGGTTACAATTAAATTGTGAATTTCACTACATATGCTACATACATATCAAGAGCTAATAAGAGAATTGTTTCATACTTTAAAATAATCTGTCAAAACATGCTGTTTCAGTGGTATAGCATGTTTTAATACAGAATTATGAAGGTGCACGATAGCAGTTATTTCACTTTCACAGTTGGGCTATGCTTCAAAAAATCAACATAAAAGTTCTAATCCTTGATGAGCATCTTTCATTGAAACTTCTTGTTCAGTAGGTTCCTCATCTTCATCACTACAAATTTCAGAAGATTCCATTACATCTGCAGTGAGTTGCTCTTCATTTATACATATTCTGAAACATTCAATGTCTGCATCCACTTCTGCATAATCTTTGAATTTTAAGTTTTCCTATACGTTTAATGACACGCATGCTGAAATATTTCTTCCCTATTATTGTGACTGTTATTTTTTTTTTGCAATTAAGGGAGGAAGAACCATTCAAAACTTCACACATTGCACCATTAAAAGTGGTAAATCCATCATGTTTGAAGCAGTTGGCGATTACTTATTTCATCAGCTTCATCCCATACTGAAATACATAAATACATTGCCTACAGGATGTCGATTTTGCGTGGAATTTTGCTTTCAAGACAGAACAATTTTGTTTAAAAGCATTCTTCAGTAGTTTATCTTAAAACACTGGATTACAGCTTGATCAAGTGGTTGAAGAACTGATGTTATTTTTGGTGGTAGGTACAGGACAGTGATTGCATGTAGATCATTTATTTGACAATGCAGTGTGCATTTATCCAAAACAGTAAAAATTTTCTATTCTTCTCACTCATCCTGCGATCCAAGTGTGATCCATTCTTCGTAGATTTGTGATGTCATCTATGCCTTTTGGTTTGCTTGATATGTTTTTTTTTTTTTTATGAAAACCCCAAACACGAAAGGTATCAAAACCTATAGTACTTAGTATCGTGCATGGGTTGAAGGAGAAGTATGGGGGGGAGGGGGGATAGTCAGTATTGTCTTCAAACCTTTAAAGCATTGAGGCTTTTGGGCTTTCCTAGTGATTAAAAGAAGAAGCTTCTCTGTGCCAGACATGTTTGCTGCTATGAGAACTGTAATTAATTGTTTGGCCATTTTTTTCTCACCTTTAAATGTAAGTGTTTTATCTGGTAGCAATTTAAAAAAAGAGTCCAGTTTCATCAGAATCAAAGAAGTCACTGTGGTCATGTCAGAAAAACATTTTTTAAACTATTTTCCTTCCATTCCTTTGTAGCATCAATGTCCACTGCTGCACTTCTGCCACACAATATTTGAAAACAGGCTACAACAAGTCTTAAATTTCTGGAACCATCCATATAAACTTTTAAATTCTTCAATATCCATTTGATGTGCAAATGATTCAGTCTTAGCTTTTAAAAGATTACCATTGATGGGAATGTTTTTGCATGCACCGTTATTAGCCATTCCATCAGTACCTTTTCAAGTTCCATATACTCTGCCTTTCATGCTTGAATCCTACCAGTTGCAGCAGATTTCTCTAATCTTTCAATCTTTTTCTGATCTTTCAGAATAGTGAATAGAGGTACTCTTAGGAATGCTGAACTCTTTGCAATGTCAGTCTTAGAATGCACCCCATTATCTACAGCTTGCAAAATCCTAAGTTTATCTGCAAGTGGCAAAGCTGTCCGTTTTCTTGGAGCCATACTGATAAACATACATTCTAACTAATGAAATTAACATTCTAGCTAATGTTCATTTGATTACTGCACTGTGAGAAAAGAGCATAGGGAAATCTTAACAAATGATTCCTCATAGTCAGGCTGCAAGCTCATCAATTACTTCAATTATATTTGAAGCATTCTGTCATTTTTAAATGCAAATATTGTAATAAAAAAAGTAAAAATTCAGATTAAGAGGTAGAAATTTATGGTCATTATAGAGAAATCCTTTTATTTTCAGTGTCATTATATTGAATGCGAAATAGCATAAGGTTACATGAGAAATTGGTTGGGACCAACCACATAGGACATTATAACTTGTTGGGAAGAGGGTTGCTATAAAGATCTCTGACTGTACCTTAGAACACTTAAATTCACACTATATTACAGATTTAAATTAACAAACTATTACACAAATTAAACTGTTAATAAAACTTTAGCTACTAGTGAAGTTAAACTAAAGCTAACAAATGGATGTTATGAAGTTCCTGCCAACATGTCAATTACAAAGGCCTTATTAAACTGTAGCTTTATAAATACTCAATTAAATGCAAAAATATAAACTAACCTATATGATTATATGAATGCAAACTGTGCATTAACTACAGTTTAGTATATTAAACAATAATAAAAAAAAAAAAAAAAAAATAGAATTAGCTTAATTCCTTGGTCAGTTCTCTTGTTTTTTCACTATATGAGAATGGGTTTTATTTTTGAAAATTAATTAGTGTTCATAATCTGGTGCAACACTGTAATTTAGAACTGATCTTTTCAATATGGTTAGATTATCTTATCTCATTGTTTTTTTTTTTTTTTGGCAGCAATGATGTAGTTTTTATTCTGTTTAAATTGTGTTAGAAACATTTTGCTCTGCCTTTTTTTTTTAGTTGATATATAATTTTTCAGATAAATAAATATAGGCTGAGTTCATTTGACCTTTAAAGAGGAGATATTTTATTCTTGTCCCTGAAGCTAATTTACCCAAGCAAGCAGCAGTGACAAACATGAAAACAAATAGTTATTTGAATATTTATTTCACAACTGTTATTTATATCTGTAATAAATAACAGATATAAACTGTATATAATTGTATATTTGCAGAAACTCATATGAAAAAAAAAAAACATTATCAGTGCAGTTTAAAGTAGGTCATTATAGAAAAATATTTCACTTGGCTACATCTACTTCACTCATTACTGTAGAATTTCCTTACATTTAATGTTATTAAACTAACATTAACTAACTATCTATCTGATTAAACACGAATAGCATTAACTAATGCTATTCTTTTAAAAGTAGACTTCCTATTATAGGTCATACCCAGAATAATAGACTTTTACTGCATTGCTAATTAGTACTAATAAAAAGGCTTACTTTTTGCATCTAAATATATTTACAAAATGGGTTAGTGCCATTGCACCGTGTTTTGTTTGTAGTGAACTGCTGAAGTAGTTAATTAGCATCATTTTAATTCTATCTCATATTGTGAATACCTTCACAATGAGTTGCCATGATAAGCAATAATTACTTATTGCTTATCATGGTGAAGAAATAAGTAATGCTTCACCAATGGAGAAGACTAATGTTACTTATTCCTAATAGAACCCAGGTGGCACTGTTTTGAGGCTTGTTGGCCTCTTTTCAGTGGGTGGGCAGGTATCCTGGCGCAATCGTGACAATCCAGTTATGAAGTTTAACTCCGCAGTATGAGAGATGCCTGATGGTGTGTAATAGTATAAACTAAGATGATTATTTTGCGTAAAGCATGAGACTACACGTAAGGTTCACTAGTGAATGGGTTAGTGCCATTGCACCGTGTTTTGTTCATAGTGAACTGCTGAAGTAGTTTGCCACTACGAACAAAACATGGTGCAATGGCACTAACCCGTTCACTAGTTAGTGAATCTTACATGTAGTCTCATGCTTTATGCAAAATAATCACCTTAGTTTATACTATTACACACTGTCAGGCATCTCTCATATTGTGGAGTTAAACTTCATAACTGGATTGTCACAATTGCAATGCCCCATGGTACTTACCCGCCCACCGAGGAGAGGCCAACAAGCCTTCAAATGGTGCCATCTGGGTGGTGGTATATGCTGAGAATAAGTAACATTAGTCTTCTCCATTGAAGCATTACTTAATTAAGGTAGTGCAATATGGCAACTTGTTATGAAGGTATTCACAATATGAGATACAATTAAAATGATGCCAGTTAACTACTTCAGCATTTCTCTACAAACAAAACATGGCACAATGGCACTAACCCATTCACTAGTGAATCTTACATGTAGTCTCATGCTTTATACAAAATAATCGCCTTACATTAACAAAATGGATATATTGAGCCGAAAAGGATTATAATATCAGTTTAATGACAGTTATATATGCTATCATTAATAATCTGCCTAAAACTTTACATAAGATATAAAGATACATGATGAAACTGCATTGTTATAGCTGCTGTGTGTGTGCGTGTGCGCTTGCACCCAGGAACATGTGCACTTCGCACATACTCCTATTAGGCATCTGTAATGATTACACTGAACAACAAAAATTGGGTTATATCTTGTGTTATGGGCATGGAAGTAAGTTTACTTTATAGATTTTGGGGTGCTAAACATGGAAATAGTGCTTAAAATGGCAGATTGGCTCTTTTTTTTTGAAAAAAGTAGTTTTCCATATTTATACAAGGTATTTTTTTAATTTATAATAGCAGTAAGATGTAGCTACAAACATACATGTGTATCAAACACAGGACCTTTTCGCCTTTTGCTTGTATTCAGCTTCAGGAACATCCCTTTTCACCATCCAACAATAATCAGCTAATATGGCAGCACTCCATTTGCTTTTGTAACTCTGTTCAATTGTTGCGATGTCTTGATGGAAGTGCTCGCCATGTTCGTCATTGATGGCACCAGAATTTGGCATGAAGAAATCTAGGTGCAAGTGCAGGAAATGCATCTTCAATGACATGTTTTACCCCAGTTTTTCGTAAGAAGTAATGAGGTCGTCCACAACCTGCCTGTAGTAGCTGGCTTTAACATTGCCTTGAAAACCAGTTGGAACATTTCGAAAGGCTTTCCACGCTGATTTCTCACTATCACTAAGGGCACATTCACACTGTTCGTCTTTGAAAAGTTGCCTTATTTGTGGACCAGTGAAAACACCTGCCTTTAGTCTTCTCTGTACTAAGTCTTGGGAATTTCTCTTGCAAGTACGTGAATGCAGGGCTGTTCACTTCCCGAGCCTTCATGCAATTTTTGACGAGCCCCAGTTTGATGTGGAGTGGTGGAAGCAAAACTTTATTTGGATGTATCACAGGTTCAAATGCTACGTTCTTCATTCCTGGTGTTAATGATTTTCATTGAGGCCAACTCCTCTTCTCGTAGTGCATATCCTTGGTACGACTCTCCCACTCGCAGAGAAAGCAGCAATACTTAGTGTTACCTTTTGTAGTCTTAATAAAATGGTGATTACCTTTAAATCACCACATACCTGCTACTCATGCTTCTGATACTGTACACCTAAGGGAATGTTCTCCATGTTTGCATATGTTTCTTTTTTGTGTACAGCATGTGCAAGAGGTATTGAAGGCAGCATATTTCCATTGTGTAATGATACAGCCTTAAGGCTAACTTTAGAAACATCTATAAATAATCGCCATTCTTTGGGAATGTGCCTCATGTTCATTGCTGCCATTTGACCATCAACATCCTTACAAACAGTGAATTCACCTTCTGTTCGATAGAATTTATCATAATCTTTATTTTGAAGACAAAAGTTATCACTTTTACTGAATGATCTAGATGATGCCAGTATTGCAGCCTCAAGGCCAAAAGCTTTGCCTTATTCTTTGGCAGTTCAAGATCCCTGATAAGGTCATTAAGCTCACTTTCTGTGATCTCATGTGGTTCAGAAAGATAAAGGTTTGGGCAAAATGGTGGATCTTTTGATGCAGATCGTTGCTGTATTTCGTGTATATCAAGTTGAAGTTCATCAGTGTCTCATCGGAGTGTACAGAAAAATGGTTGGGCTGTTCAGGAATAGGTAATACTTCACCCTGAAGTACGGGACTAATTGCAGATGGTATATTTGGGTATGTCACTGTCCACTTTTTCTTCATTGTCATACCTTTTCTAATAAGAGGTACTATACAGAAGTAACAGTCTGTGATTTGATTTGTTGGCTCCCTCCATATCATGGGCACTGCGAAAGGCATAAAACAACTCCTTCGATTCACCCACGCATTGTTTTGATGAACAGGTAGTGCAGTGTATGTGTGGAGCCCAGTTCTTGTCCTGGTAGCCTACTTTACACCCAAAGTACAAGAAGTAGGCCTTTTTTTTATGTCTTGAGTTAAGGGATGCTTTCCTAACCACACTCTTTGAGTAGACTGGAGTTCAAGCCCCTGACTGCTGAATACGGTCGATCTGCCAACCCGCACTGGACCAGCGTGGCAGATTATGGTACATTTCTCTCAGCATGAATTGTTGAGGAGGCTTCCATCCTGCAGTGGGGTGATAATGGCTGCACTTTACCTTTTTTTTTTTTTTTTCTCAAAGCTAACATGACTTCTCCACATACGTAACAGCCTCTTCACATTTTACGGGGCATATTAATCTTACACGACACAAATACAGGCATACCTCGGTTAACGTTACCTCTGATAACGAAGCTTCGATATAACGAAGTCCGCAATTTCAAGCCCCATTTAACATAAAAAAAAATATTCCAGTTTAATCACCTGAAATCTAAACAAATTGAAGAAATTACGGAAACCTTTGATGCTTCTCGTGGTTGGTTCGAGAAATTTAAAAAACGGGCCAGGATTCATAGTGTAAAATTAACAGGAAAAGCTGCAAATAAATTTCCAGAAAAACTAAAGGAAATAATTGAACGTGAAAATTTTCCACCAAATTTGGTGTTCAGTGTTAACGAAAGCGGTTTGTTCTGGAAACGGCTACCAACAAAAAGCTTCATTTCTATTGAAGAAAAATCAGCTGCTGGGTTTAAAGCAGCCAAAGACCGTTTAACGTTACTCTTTGGATCAAATGCCTCTGGCGATTATAAATTAAAATTGTTATTAGTTTACCATTCAGAAAATCACAGGGCGTTAAAAGGTAACATAAAAATGAATTTACCTGTAATATGGAAAGCAAATAGAAAAGCGTGGGTTACCAAGGAGTTATTTACTGATTGGTTTGTTAACCACTTTTGTCCTGAAGTAAAACGGTATTGTCAAAAAAACAACTTTGAAGAAAAAGCTCTTTTGTTGTTAGACAATGCTCCGGGACATCCTACTGATCTTAACACGTTGGACACATGCATTCCTGTCAAAGTTGTTTTTCTTCCAGCAAACACAACTTCCCTGATTCAACCATTGGATCAGGAAGTAATAGCATCATTTAAAGCTTATTATCTGCGTCGAACATTAAGCAATTTAACTGAACTAGAGGATAAAGAGGAAATGACAGTTAAAACTTTTTGGAAAAACTACACCATTAAAAACGCAATTGAAAACATTGATAGTTCTTGGAAAGAAGTCACCAAGCAATGCTTAAATGGAGTGTGGCGCAAAATATGGCCAGAAGTTGTACTAGAAGAAGAAAATAACATCCAAGAAATTAGAAATGAAGTTATCCAGATGGCTCAATCAATAGGTTTCGAAAATGTCGATGAAGAGGATGTTAGAAATTTATTGAATGGAGAAGATGATGGTTTTTCAGTGGAAGATTTAGAAAACCTTGTTAGCAACAAAGACAAAGATAATGAAGACGAAGTTAAAGAAGTTCCTGCTGAAAAAGTGTTAACAACCAAAGATTTAAAAAGGTGCTTAAATGACATTGAAAACGTTTTAAATTTTTTTAGTGAAAATGATCCTGATTTAGGAAGAAGTTTTATTGTTAAGCGATCAGTGTTAAATGCAATAACTCCGTATAGGCAATTGTTAAATGAAAGAGAAAAAAAGCATAAGCAATCAACTTTAGACTCCTATTTTAAAATGTGATTTCACTTTGTATGTAAGTTGACTGTTTATTTAATAAAACTTTTCTTTGTTCGAAAAAAAAGCTTTTCATTTTCTTTAGGTAGGAACGTATTCCTATTCTGGCCATAGTATTTTTACCTCTGAAAACGAAGTTTCGCTTAACGAAGTAATTTCGTGGAACGCATCCTATTCGTTATTCGAGGTATGCTTGTACTGCACAAAAAGTAGGAATCTTGCAGCGAACAACTGCTAACTGAGAACAAATCACCCAGTACCTAGACGTGTTCGAGGATTACTGCAACACAGTTGAAGATGCATATGAGGTGACAAGAACTTATTGCGTAATGCAGGGCAAGGTGACAGTTGCTGATTACATGGTAGTACTGAAATTGCAATGTTGTCATTTAGTTTGCTGAGAGCCATTGTTGATAATGTAGAGTAACTCGCTAATATGAGACCCCGGCTGTAATTCGAAAACAAGTGTACAATCAACAAATTGTAATGTGATTTTTTATATTCAGAAGCATAAATTTAGTCAAGATTGGGAATTTTTGTTTTTGTAACATTTTATGTGTTGATCAGTGTTATCATTCCTGATGAATTCAACTTAAACATGTTTATTTAAGTTGAAAAAACTTACTGCTGATTTATCTTAAATCATTTTGAGGGTTTAGTGTCAAACAATGTTAACTACAAAATTGCATTTTATTTTTGTGATAACTTTAGTGATAACTTTACTTTATACAAATAACAATGCATATCATATCATAGAACTGTATCTCTGTAGTACTTTACAAGTTAGCTTAGAAGTATATTTCTGGTAAACCATGAAAATGTCAAATGACTTTTTTTTTTGTTAATTACAAAAATATCAACTACAAAATGATTTTTTAGTTAACGTTGTTTGACACTAAACCTTCAATATTTCCTCCTCTTTTAAGTAAAAAAAATGAATAAATTACCTGACAGAAAAGTTTGCATCTGTGAGTGTAGTGGATCAGAATCTAAAAGAAAGATTATTTAATATATTTAGTGATGGTGGAGTCACATTGGTTTCAATTTTGAGGAACATTTGGACTGGAACATTCACTGTTGTACCTCTTACCAGGCAAGAATCTAGTGGGAAATTCTGAACACCTGATTACTGAACACCAGAACACCAGATCACCTGAACACCAGATCACACAGTCAACCCGTAATCACCTCCGTGCTTCCGGATGTCAGATCCCACGGTTTTACGGCCTACCGAAAGTGCACAAAGAAGACACACCACTGAGACCAATTGTATCCTGCTGTGGATCACCGACTTACGAGCTGTCTAAATTTGTCTCGAGACTTCTTTCTCCTCTGGTTGGCAAGACCACCCACACCGTTTCCAACAGTGTTGAATTCATAAAGAGGATTCGCACTGTATCCATCTCGCAGAATCAAGTTATGGCATCGTTCGACGTCATATCGCTCTTTACCTCCATCCCTGTGGAACGCCATTTCTTGTGCAAAACAACTCTTGGACAATGATAGAACCCTCAACGAAAGAACTGGTCTCACACCCGATGACATTTCCGCCGCCCTCAGACTGTGCTTAACAGGGGGTGCGATCATATTTAATGACTCAGTCTACCAGCAGATACATGGCACGGCCATGGGTTCCCCGGTCAGCTCAGTCACAGCAAACATCGTGATGGAGGAGTTAGAGGGACGTGCGTTTGCACACGCACCTGATCACATCGCCTTTTGGTGTCGCTATGTTGACGATGTGTTCGTGGTCATCCCTAGAGACTCAGGTCAGCGACTTCTATCATACCTCAACTCACTATCGCCCTTCATAAAATTCACGATTGAGCTGGAGTCGAACAACTCTTTACCATACTTAGACACACTTGTCCGACGTGAAGGCACATACCTGAGGACTACAGTTTATCGTAAGCCCATGTGTGCTGGCCAGTTTACCAACTTCCGGTCAGCACACGCGCGAGGCCACCTCCTCTCCACGGCCCGAACCTTGCTTACTCGCGCCTGGACACACTCCAGCTCCGCTGATGAAAGACGCAAAGAGGTCACTAGGGTCAAAGTAGACCTTACGAGGTGTGGCTACCCCATTGACGTCCTCGACAGGTGTGATCTACAGACACGTGACATCGTGACGACCAGCTACAACACCAACAGTGACGAGCCATCCACGAGGGCATTCATCCCATACTACCCCAACCTGTCACAACAGATCGGTAGAATCCTGAGAACGCACGGAATAAAGTGCATCCAGCTCCCAGGCAGGAAACTGCGTTCTTTCATTTCCAACGTGAAAACACCTGTCCCCACCCTTCTGCAGAGCGGTTTAGTCTACCGCATCTCTTGCCGTGACTGCACTAGCTGCTACTTCGGAGAGACTGGACGTCGACTCGAGAAACGTCTCTCGGAGCACAAAAGAGCGATCCGTTTAGCGGATATAGAACACTCAGCTATCGCCGAACATGTCTGGACAACCCACCACGACATCGACCCACACCGCGATGTCGTGGTGGTAGACAGATCCCACCATTACCTAAAGCGTACCTGGTTGGAATCATTAAATATAAAATCTTCGGATAAATCCTTAAACAGGAACAGTGGTTGCCAAGTCAACCCGATCACAGAGTCAGTAGTTCTGTCATTGGACAAGCGCTGGCCACGTCATCATGCGTCACAGCCACAGACGTCAACAAACAATTAAACCTCGCGTCTCACGCACCTGGCAGTGCACATCTTCATTCCAACTGCCATTCATGTATTTTAATTCTGACGAAGGCTACCATATAGCCGAAAGCTCATATATTTCTGCTTTATCTGTACGCTCTGTGTTTAAGCCACAATAAAATTCCTCACCTGATTACTGTTTTTTTATGAATTTTACAGAGTGATAAATTTTCTATTTCAATATGAAATGCAACTCATATGCAGACATTTTTAATCGGTTGGTGGAAGACAACCTAAAAATTTTGCTCTTTGAGACTTTGTTCCAGCCCAAAATTCATTCATTTGGAATCAGTTGGGATTTAGTCACATACCTTGAATAAGTGTAAAAACATTTCAAAGGCTGTATATATTAAATGTTGATGCATTATACCAAAAGACTGAAGCTTCAACTGCTGTTAAAGGTGATTAGACCTGACTCCTTACTATGTTAGTGTCTTTTGTTACTAACTATACAGTTTGTTAAAAATTCCTATTTATTTAACCATAATTTGCACTCTTTTTAAATTTTTATTTATTTCTATAATTTTTTTTTCAAGCTTTAAGGTATACAACTGGAGATGCAGAATGGAAAGATACTGCTGCCAAGCTGACAAACAGTCTTGTGAATATCAGGTTCGTGTATGTTTAAGGACTGAAAATTATTAAATTTTATTTAAAATATATTTATTCAAGTTGAACAAAAAAGTTGATTGTTGAACTTGCATTAAAATGTTTGGCAAAAAAATAAACTTTGCATTTATCAAGGGAAACCACATGTATGTAAATTCTCTCATACTTAGTTCACTACCGATTCTTTGTTCTCTCTTCGGTAACAGTATGACTAGGCCCTAGCCATCAGAAATTCTGTACTATTTTTATGTACTGGTGCATAGTGTAGTTTGTAAATTTGACCTGTGTACATTGCAATTGGGAACAGGCAAAGATTGTCCCTATGCATCAGCACATCTAAAAATGGTATGTCCTAGTCATGTTCCTGCAGGGTAAATTTTATAAAGGAGGAAAATCTGTTTAAATAACTCAAAATGTTCTCTTTTTGTTTCCAGGGAATTAAAAAATATCATCCATGAATCATTTGCAGCCTCAAATTTATTAAGGTGAATCTCCTTAAACTTTCCAACTCTTCCATAATTAGATTAGCAAGATGCACACTAACCTCACGCCAAACCATATATCTCTTTGTACATTGTATTATTAGAAACAAAGGTGGTACTGTTTAAACAGGAACTCACGTCTTTTTGTAATGTGTGGCTCTGCAATGTGGTAGATTGATTTCTATTGGATTACTTGGAATTTGCATGCCAGGATGCATATTATATCAAATATTTGCCTTCAATGACAATTTTCAGAATAAAATATTCATGAAAAACATTTTGTTCCCTTAATTTTGTCGATCAGTGTAGATGTTATCATTCAAATTTGGTCTTTCCTAGTTCTTAAAAAAAAAAGGCTTTGAAACTTGTTAAAACTAAAACACCTGAATAAGACTATTACCACTCCTAAATCTTTTAAGCCAAATTCTTCTTTCAGTCATAGGAAAAGTTATGAAAATTATTCTTGTTGCTCATGTAAATTGCAAATGTGAATCTAAAATTTATTCTCTTGTTGTTGACAATATGGATTTAAACATGGTTGTGGTATACAATGAATGCCATTGTTAAACTTGTAAACATTATTCAGAGTTCTCCTTGTAAATACTTGGTATATTTATAGATATTTTGAAGGCGCCTTTGACAACATTCAATGAGACAGTATTCTATAAAGACTCTGATTCTGAAAATGTTCTTGTTATATCATACTTTGAGAATTTATTTTATTGACCATCAAAATGTCATTTGAATCTTTTTCAAATGAGAAATTCAAAATATTTGAATCAGTCTACAAAGGCTGTCCTAAAGGCTTTCTCTTGGGTCTAGCAAGCTAGACCCAGGAGAAGAGAGCATAGGGCTTAGGAGTATGATGTTAGATGAGGGCTGGCCCAGAATACTGGACTTATTTCTGAAATCACTTATTCTGATAACTGTGTGTTGCTGATCCCAGAACCTTCTCATTGTGGCCTTGAGCAAACTGCCAGCGATGTTCCTGCAGTACGACATGGTGGTACTTAGTTCATAAATTGATAATTTCAAAGAAAAAAAAAAAACTAAAATGGTGATGTTCAAAGGCCACTTTTCTTGTAGTAGACCACCTATTGTAAAACTCTTGGACGAAACAATTCAGTATTCTCCTACCATTAAATATTTTGGCCTGTTATTAGATTAACTTTTACCCATCATGTTGTTAATATTAAATAAAAAACTAAAAAATGTATTGGATGATTGCTAATGTAATCAGAATTAAATGGGGACTGAAAAGAAAAGCCACAAATTGATTTTCAGCTCTTTTTTTGTTTCTATCATCTACCACTTCCCTTTCTTTCTAGTACCGTCAGCAAGTTATCTTGCTGGCAAGGAACCAGAAAGTTCTGCTTTTTTAGTAACCACTGTTATCTATGAGCCAACCTAAAGTAACTAATGATAGATTCATCAACTGGGTGATGCTATTTGATTAAAAACTATATCAGTTACTTGAGGTCAGCTCATGGGCAACATATTCATTTCTGAAGAACCTCATCATCATCAGCCATTTTCAATCCACTGCAGGATGAAGGCCTCTCCAGCAACTTTCCAGTTCCTTCTGTTTTGTGCAATGGCCATCCATTTACTACCCACAAACTCATGAATTTCATCTATCCATCTCCGCAGTTGTCTTCCAGGTTTTCTTCTAGCTCCTCTTGGGTACCGTTCTATTATTTTCTTAGTCCATCTGTCATCATGTCTTCGAGCTATGTGTCCTGTCCAAGACCATTTTAGTTCTTTAGTTTTGATAAGGATGTCCTTTACTTGAGTTTTGCTGCCTAATCAATATGTTTCTCTTCTTATCTAACAGTCTGACTCTCAATATAATTTGTTTCATTCTTCGCTATGTAGTTCTCAGCTTCTCTTCCATTCTTTTGGTGAGTGCCCAAGTTTCACTTCTATAAGTCATGAGGTGGGGAGTATACATTGGTTCATTATTTTATGTTTCAGACAAACTGGGACATTGCTCTTCAGTATGTGACTATATTTCCTGAATACTATCCATCCAAAATTTATTCTTCTCTTGACTTCCAGCCATTTATCATTATTACAGCTAATAACTTGTCGCAGATAAGTATATGACTCCACCTTTTCAATTACTGGTCCTTCAATCATTGTCTCTTTCTGTGGCATATTTGTTCATCATTACTTTTGTTTTAGCCATATTCATCTTTAGTCCAAAATCCTTACTAACTGTGCATAACTGATTAAGATTTTAATTCTTTGGGATTAGCATTAGCATTAGAGGCATTTGATGCAAGAAAGCAAGCTTATGCAGCATCAGCCAAAAAAAAAAAAAAAAAAAAAACCCCACTTCCACTTCACCCCTCTGTTCGTTCAAAATACCTGTCCAGCTGAGCCTTAAACTTATTTAGGCTATCAACCTCCACGACAAGGGATGGAAGTCTGTTCCACCAACCAACCACCCGCTGGCTAAAGGCAAATTTCCACACGTCTACCCTACATCTGTCTTTCCTCAATTTGAATTTATGCCCTCTCAGGTGATTATTCTGAGCTAGAGGAAGAATCCCACCAGCATTGAGCATGCTCAAACCATTCAAGGCTTTATACACCTCTATCAGATCACCTCGCTGGTGCCTAGTCTCCAGACACTGTAATTTGCAAAACTTAAGCCTTTCTTCGTAAGAGCACCCCTTTGTTCCATTCACTAATCTTGTTGCCCTTCTCTGTACTCGTTCCAGCAGCTCTACATCCTTCTTGAAATGAGGCCTCCAGACCTGTATACAGTACTCTAGGTGTGGCTTGACCATTGCCTTATACAATGGAATAATCACCTCCTTATCCCTGCTGGAAAAATTCCTGTATATCATTGACAATACTCCATGATCTACTCTTGCAGCCCGTCTGCACTGCTCAGAGAACTTCATATCTGCCTGCACAACCACCCCCAAGTCCCTTTCATTCTCTACCACTGTCAGTGTAGTACCACAGAGTTGATACGTTGCTCTGGGGTTGCTGTTTCCCATGTGTAGTACTTTACATTTGTCAATGTTAAACTTCATTTGCCACCTCTCAGCCCATCTACTCAACCTTTCCAGATCCTGTTGCAGCAGCATAGTGTCAGTAGTGTCCTTGACAACCCTGCCAACCTTTGTATCGTCTGCAAACTTGGACATTAAGCTTGATATACCATCATCAGTATCATTTATAAATACAGAAAACAATAATGGACCCAACATTGAGCCCTGAGGGACTCCACTAATAACATTAGTCCACGATGAGCAGTGTCCATTGATTACCACTCTCTGTCTTCTCCCCTCAACCACCCCTTTATCCATAGCAGCAATTTGCCTCCAATGTCACACTGCTCCAATTTGTGTAGCAGTCTTCCATGTGCAACAGTATCAAAAGCCTTTCTAAGATCCAAGTATATAATATCAAAGTTATTCCCTGCATCCAGTTCTTTTGTGACTGCATCATAGTATCCAATCAAATTGGTCAGGCAAGACTTCCCCTTAACAAAACCATGCTGTGTCTGAGCTATAACTGAAGTCTTGTCTAAATGATCCTGCAGTGCTTCTTTAACCAGTGCCTCCATTAATTTTCCTGGAACAGAAGATAAGCTCACAGGTCTATAATTACTTGTGTCAGCCTTTGATCCTTCTTTGTGAATTGGGGTCACATTTGCACATTTCCAGTCTATGGGTACCTCCCCTGAGTCCAAGGAAGCTCTCATAATTATGGCTAAGGGTTTGCTTACTTCCTTTGCTGCCTCCTTTAATATAACTGGATAGATCCCATCCACCCCGGGTGCCTTTCTTGTGTTTATCTTCAACAGTTTCTCCTCCACTTTACTCCCAGTTATTTCAAGATTCTGTAGCTTTCTGCTAGAGTTGAATACACCTCTGGCATTCCCCTTGCTGAATAACTCCTCATGTGTGAATGTCGATGCAAAATATTTATTTAGTTTGTTAGCTACCTGAGCAGGATCATCAACAGTTGACCCATCAATATCAAGTGGACCAATCTGATTCATCCCCTTCCTTCTAGAGTTTACATAAGTAAAGAACTCTTTGCTGTTTTTCTTTGCATCCCTTGCCAAGGATTTCTCGTAATCTGCCTTCGCCTGCCTAACTTCCTTTGTAACTTGGTTGCATATCAACTTGTATCTATCATAGGCTTCTGTGTCATGTGTTAATTTGTAAGTATCCCATGCATTTTTCTTCTCTGCCATATGCCTCATTAGTTCATCTGACATCCATTTTGGCCTAAACCCTGAACAATATTTCTTAGTTGGTATGTAAAGCCTAGTAGCTTCCAAGATAAGTTCTTTGAATGCTTTCCATTTTGAATTTGCTGTTGGTAACATCATCAGTTGGTCCCACTGTATAGAATTTAAATATTGTCTCAGTCCATCGTAGTCGCCTTTACGGAAGCAATAACCCTTCCCTTTACCCCTAACGGTAGTTACCTCTTTGAGTAAATCCCACTTCAGCACACTGTGATCACTGCCACCTAGTGGTTCATTTATCTGCAGATTCGTAATGCATGAAGAATCACTGCTGATAATCAAATCAAGAGTATTACTCCCTCTAGTTGCCTCCCGAACATGCTGATGTAGAAAACAATCATCCAATAAATCCACAAAAGCCCTGCTAGTGTGTGAGTGACCAGACCCCAAATTCCAGTCAATATCTGGGAAATTAAAATCTCCCATTATAAGATTCTCTGATTTACTGGCCCACTCTATTTCCCTGTACAGTTTCTTATTATACTCATCAGAGTCATTAGGCCTATAGCACACTCCTACTCTCAATTTTGATCTCCCAATGCTTATGTCACACCAAACTGACTCAACACTGCACTGTCCAGCGATGTCGACTGGCTTCACTTCCTTGGTTTTTATGTGTTTCTTAACTAATAGCATAACCCCTCCCCCCCTTCCTATCCTTTCTGTAGACGTTGTACTCCCCAAATTCCAGTTCTGCATCCCTTATATCTGTGTGACACCACGTCTCTGATATCCCAACAATATCTGCCTTTGATGTTTTCAGCAATACCTCAAATTCATCAAATTTGTTTACTAAACTCCTAGCATTGGTGTACACGCAAGTATACCTGCACCTGTTTCTATTCTTAGCTACCCTATCACAACCCATGTGTTTACTTGTATCGCATTGGCTCCCAGCAGTCTCTGAAATATCATGCATCTTGTTTTCCAGGCTTCTGCTCATTCTAATAGCAGCAGTGCAAGAATCTCTTTCACCTCTGCCAGTGGCTACTGTCAATCTATTGGTCTTTGTCTCCCCCCAAGCTAGCAGTTTTCCGACCCACCTAACACTGCCTCGATAGCATCAGCAAATATTCTTGCACCCTTTCTATTTAAGTGTATTCCATCCCTGTAGAAGCAATCTCTCCTATTAACAAGTACAGTCCAGGCTGAAAAACATTCTACCCCTTGAGCCTTGCACAATCTTTCCAGGGCCGAATTGATCGACACGGCTCTCGTCATATACTCCCTCCTATCGTGTCTGGGCAGAATTGCAGACACTTTCAAATTCAACCCTAATTCTCGGCTTTTGTTCAACAGTGACCTGTACTTGTTAAGTAATTCTGCCGGTCTCCTACTCTTAATATCATTAGTGCCAACATGTACAACTATATCACCTTTTGTGCCCTTAAAAGATGATATTCGCTCTACAACGTCATCAACCTTTGCCCCTGGCAGACATACCCTGGTCCTGTTCCACCTATCCTTTTTACAAAGCATGTTCCCCGTTTCCCTGACAATAGAGTCACCAACAACTACTAGTTCCTTCGGGACCAGGGCATTCTGCCTTGGGGGTTGCCTCTGTGTCACGTGATGCCCAAGTGCAAGCTCTGGCATTGATTTGGGCAGCTGAGAGCTTGATGGGCCCCTCAAGCTCTCAGCTGATGGCTTATGACCACAATGTCATCTGCAAATCGTAAATGGTTTAGGTACTCTCCATTCACATTGACTCCTTTCTGCGACCAGTGTAATCTTCTGAAAGCTTCCTCAAGGGCAGCAGTAAACAGCTTCAGCGATATTGTGTCTACTTGTCGAACTCCTTTCTCAATTTTAAATTTCCTACTGTCTTTGTCTAGTCTAATAAAGGAAGTAGCACTCTCATATATTTTCTTCAAAATCATAATATATGGGGGGAATCAATGCCTTGTCTTTCCAGTGCCCGAAACATTGCCTTATGCTGTATAGAGTCAAATGCCTTTTCATAATCTACAAATGTCAGGCATAATGGTGTTTTATATTCATTTGCTTTCTCCATTAGCTGTGATATTACGTGAAGGTTAACCATAGTTGAGAATCCTGTCCTAAAGCCAGCTTGCTCTTTCGGTTGATTCTCATCAAGTATTCTTTCTAATCTATTAGTAATGACCCTTGTGAATAACTTGTAGATGTGGAATAACAAGCTAATTGGTCTATAATTTCCAATTTCTGATTTATCTCCTTTCTTATGCAGCAAAACTATGATTGCATTACTTGTTCTTTGTTTTCCCTTAGGCATCACAACTTTTCTAATGCATTTTGTGAAGAGCCTTGCCAGTTTTTGTGTTATGTCTCTTCTTCCCAATTTTAACAACTCTACAGTAACTTCATCTTCCCCCGGGGCTTTCTGATTCTTCATTTTCTTCAACGCATGTTCTACCTCATCAGGAAGAATATCGGGTATGTCGTATGTGTTGCTAATTTGCCATCTATCTTCCCCACTGCTGGCATCATTCCCTCGCTCCTTATATAATTTTCTATAGTAGTTATGTTTTTTTGTTTGTTTGTTATTTGGTTTTTAGGAGCAATAGCAACTAAGGCCATATTGCTCCAGGAATATGTGGTGGTCATTCCCTGACTTTTCCGCATCCTCCGTATTTGGTGGTGACGGGCTCGAACCCTGGTCTAAACAAGAAGCGTGTGCTATGCACTGCTGCTCCTTCCCACCTGGCTATGGAGGCGCCTTCTATAGTAGTCTTCTGCTATTTGAATTATGGCTTCTCTGCTATTTATAAGTATGCCATCGCTATTCTTCAGTTTCAGTATCATTTGTCTTTCTGTATTTCTGCTCATGGCTGTTGATTTAAGTCCTTTGTTTTCCCTTAATGCTTGTTCTACTTATCTTGTATTAAATCTTCTTATGTCCTCTCTGAGTCTCTTTCTAATGGCTTTGCATAACTCAGTATACTCAATTTTCTCCTTGTCATTGTTTATCTTTCTCTTCATTTAGTCGCCTTCGGTTAATCATAACAAGTGTTTCTTGACTAATTTTTCTTCTTTGGATTTCTTTTTTCCTATAATCTTCTTGGGCTTTATGACTTTCAGAAAGTTGTAATATTCCTCGTCAGTATCTTGGTTCTGAGCAGTCTGCAGAAGCTCAAACTTGTTCTTAAGTTCCAGTACATACTGCTTTTTCTCCTCTTCTGTTATCTCAAAGACCTTTGTATTATTTACTCGAATCAGTTTTTTCCTTTCCTACATCTATATCAAGTGTACATCTTACCATTCTGTGATCACTTCCAACATTTACCTTATTCAGGACGGTGACATCATTCATGATATATCTTCTGTTAGTGAGGATGAAGTCAATTTCATTAGTTGTTAATCCATTTGGACTCTTCCATGTCCACTTTCTGTTCACCCTTTTCTTGAAAAAAGTGTTAATTACTGACAATCCTTGAGATTCTGCAAATTCCACAAGTCTTTTACCTCTTTCATTTCTTTCACCAATTCCAAAATTTCCTATAGTTCCCCTTTCTGTGCTGTTTTGTCTTTTTCCAACTTTAGCATTGAAGTCCCCCATAACAATAGTGTAGTGGGTTTTCTGCTCATCTAGGAGACTCAATTTTGGTGTACATTTCTTCAACCACTTTATCGTCATGGCTCGATGTTGGTGCATAAATCATTATAACCTTTATCGTGTACCTCTTAGAAATCTTGAGTATTAGTCTTGACACCCTTGGTGATGTACTTTTGAATTCCAAAATGTTGTTTTTTATATATTTATGGACCAGAAATCCAACTCCACCTTCGCTCCTTTCACTGTTTCCATTGGTGTACAGCAGATTTCCACTTGATAAACTTATAAGTGATTCATTTCTTCTTCTTGTTTCAGCCAAACTGATGATATTCCAATTCACATTTTCTAATTCCTTTTCCAGCTCTACTATCCTATCTTCACCAATGAGTGATCTTACGTTGTAACAGGCCAAGTTCAGTTTCCATGCATGGCAGCCTGGTCATACCCAGAGATTCTTAGCACCCTCTGCTTCCACTCTGATCTTCTCGCTGCCGTAAGAGTGGGAGTGAAAGCCGCTGAGGACTGAGGGCTCTTTGTTTCATCATGCTGTCATATGCTGGAGGGTTTGGTCTTTTCCTCTTCGCACTGACCAGGCGTCTTGAAGAGAACCACTGTATATGTTCGTTGCCATCTAAGTGACGTAACTGGGCTTACCACCGAGAAGGTGTGCATGAGTGGATTTTAGGGAGGCAGGCCAACTGGACTTCTCTTAAATCTTCTGTAATAGAAAGATATTGGATCCATTAGTGTTTTAGACTGAGTGTCTGATTACACACAGAATACCCAACCTTAGAGCTCTGTACTGTCACAGGAGGGCAACATGGTTCCCCCCCCCCCCATTTTTTTCAGTAGGGACAGAAATTTGGAATGCAGTCTGAGTGCTACTGCCACTTGTTTTTAAGAGATGTGTACCTGAATTACACTGGGCCTAATAGGCATTATTGTTTTACGAAGTTTACATAATTGCTGCCATCTACCACTCTTAAAGACTAGAAACCACAGACCAGAAATATACCAAGTGGGATCAGATTTTTGAACCGACTGGATGAATAATATATTCCAGCATGTAAGAGTGGTGGGGGGAGTAAAGGGGCTCAAATGTTCTGGATGTAATTCTTAGAAAGGATTTTTGCAGTATCAGAGATGTGCTAGCATAGAAACCAGTAGTGTGTAGTGACCACAATGTTATAAAATGAGTAGGGTCCAGAAGAATTATGGTGGTGGTCAATCTGGCAAAAGAGGGAGGTGATAGCAAAAGAGTGAGGGTGTCAATTTCAAGATTATGGTAGGTAACTCTAACATTGAATTACTTCTTGGACTGTTAACTGGAGAGACAATTATATATTGTGGATTGAAAAAGTGTTATTAGAAGTGTTTAAGGGATTTATCCTGGTGCCTCATCTCCAAAATGTGGAGACTAAGCACCTGCAGGCAGATATGATTGAGGTGTTTAAGGTTTTGAATGGATTGAGTAAGCTGAGTGCTGATGGAATACTTCCTCTAGCTCAAGATGCACATATGAAGGGGCATAAATTCAAATTGAGCAAGGGTGGTTGCAGGATAGATGTTTGTTAATTTGCATTCAGTCAGTGGGTAGTTTTGAATATATCCAAGGAGGAACTAGACAGACTGTTAGAGAAGATGGATAGATGATATGGGAACTGCCTAGCTGTTTAATGGATGTGTTAAATACAATATTTAACACGTCCATTTCAGTGGAGAACAAAAGAATGATGCCAGAATAAATGGTAAGGGAGATGAAAGGGTTAATTGAGAAAAAGGAAAAACTTGGGTATCTCACAATAGTTTCCAACACTGGAAACTAACGAGAGATACCAATTCATATGACAGTTATAAGCTTATTTGCAAAAGAAGAATATGGTAACTAGATTAATTTTAATAAGGTAAAGAAGCTTTCGGGGTAATGAACCCCTTCCTCAGCAAGTAAATATAACATAAAACATTAGGAATGGAATTAAAATTAATTTAGTTAACGTATTAACTGGTTCTATTGTATTCTTCTTTTGCAAACTATGGAAACCAGTGCCACAGGCCTATTCTCTTTTACAAGCTTATTTGTAACAAATGAACCAAAATGCCACATTTATATATGTTATCAAAAATTGGTTCAGCATCATCTGACAAAGATAGTATATATCTTTGTCAGTGTGTATCTTTGACTTTAAGGCCAAAGGTGGGCAGAAATGTTAATAAATATGGTATCAATAAAAAGTTCTTTTCAAACATGCAGATGCCTGGTCACATTTTTGGTAATATAGTGTACTTCTCCATTGCAGCAGTGGTTTTTGATTTAAAACGAGTAGGGCAATACTGAATCATCTCATGGTGATGTGCCTGAGCAATATGAAATTGATGCGTTCAGTAGCAAACATAGTTTGCTTGTTGCTGCATACAAAGGCTGTGCTGTACCTGTACCTGTACAATAATTTTTGATAGCTACCATATCACAAGGTCTTTCCCAAAATTCATTTAACTTTTAAAAATTCAGAAAACGTTTGAAATAGATTATCCTAAATTTTTGAAAATTTAACATAAATTTGAAATTTATATTTGTAATAGATTAAGTTAAATTGTTAAACTTTTCCAAATTAATTTAAAATTAAGAATATTTAAATTATGTATGTGCTGCTTTTTTCTTTTGGTTAGATTGTCATTAATTGTGATGGTTTCTTCCCCAATGGAGCCTTTCTTTGATGGCTGTTTTTAGGCTTGTGTTATTTGGCATTACGACAATGCGAAATGGGACGATCTATGAGATTTCTATTCTTGTTTTCTTGGTTGGATTACTGTTTTAAATTTTCTGATATCAATGTTTGCACCTTAAAATTTTGTTCTTTATTTAAACCTTGGTTTTCCAATAAATGTGCTAAGCCTATTCAAGATAAGAATGTTGCATATTGCAGTTGGCTCATATCCAAATTTCCAGGTTCATTTTCTATCTGTACTAAAGCTTGCAACAGTTATAATGCAGATTTTGAACAGGCTAGGAGTAGAAAACTTGCTTCCTGTCCAAATGTGTAGTTGAGCATTCTGGTCTATTGCAAAGTTATTCGCTGCAGCTTTTGCCTATTCTATACTTCCATCTCTGTTAAAGCCTAATGGTTTTATTGCCTCCTCAGCTAAAGATAAAACTTTTAAACTTGTAATGATGATTTTGGTAAACCATCTCCTACTATTCCCAGTACACTCCACTCAATGCCTCTGTGGTCTTCCTTCAAGAGAATGTTAGAAGAATTTTGAACAACCTTGATGCCAAGGAAGCACCAGGTCCTGATGGCATTTCTCCAATTTTTTCTCAAACCTATGCTTCTGAGCTTACTGCTGTTTAGTGTTGCCTTCTTACACTTTCTTATTCCACTGATGTTTTTTCTTCTACTTGTAAATTTGCTCATATCCAAACCAGTTCCTAACAAGGGTGACAAATCTCTCCCATATAATTATCATCCCATTCCACTTACCTCTAATCTTTCCAACATAATGGAGAACTCCATTAAAACCCATGTTTAGTCTCTAGAGCAAAGTTTACGGCATCCCCCTCTCCCCATACTTCTCCTTCAACCCATGCACGGTACTAAGTACTATAGGTTTTGATACCTTTTGTGTTTGGGGTTTTCATAAAAAAAAAAACAAAAAACTGCCAACTCCTAAACTATCTCAATACCTTCAATCTGATATCCAGTATGAATTCCATCAGCATCAATTCACTGCTGATATACTAGCTTTTAGAAAAATATTCATATTCATTTTAAATTATGTATGTGCTTTAAAAGTTATTTTATCTATGGAGAAATTCAATTGAAAAGTTTGGTGAAACTCATGCAGTTACTCCTGACATTTCTAAGGATTTTGATAATGTCTGGCAGAAAGGGCTTCTTAACAAGCTTCCATCTTGTATATGGCTCTCTGTCTAACTTCTCCACTAATGTTGGTGTTCTTCATGGTTCAGTTCTTTCTCCCACCCTTTTCCTCTTGTATATTAACGAAATTCTTCTACTGACTGGAATTGCTATCTATAGTTCTGCTGATGATAGCACATTGCATTCACCTTCCAGTTTGAAAAACCTTGCCCTGCACAAACAGCTTCACTTCGAAAATATCCACCACCAATTCCTCAGATGGTAATCTCTGGGTAATTCTCAAACTGGGCAAAGATACCAGTTAATTTCATTCATTCTAAACCTCACTCCTGACATGTCTCAAAAAAGGAGTCTACAGCTCCTCTGCTTATCTTCGATGATACTAAGATTTCTGGATATGATCACATATCTGTATTACGGATTACTCTGACTTCTAATCTCTTTCTTGGCATCGGCACATCAGAAATATTGTTTTCTCTGCATTGAAAAAATTGGGTTTGCCCTTTCACTCTTGGTGTTACTTTTCTTCTAAACAATGACTTGCCCTCTACAAATCTCAAATCCACCCTACCATGGAATATTGTTTCTATATCTGGGGTACCAGATGTAGGAACAATATTCCGTGGTAGGGTTCCTATATATATATAGGAAAATACAGTCTACATAGAGTCTGCATCTGCGGTGGTACCCTCAAAACCTGGCTTAGGCATCTGAACACCACTGAGAAGAGAGCAGGCAGGTTAGCATTAGCATTAGTAGAGGCACATGATGCAAAAAAGCAAGCTTATACAGCATCAGCCAAAAAAAAAAAACGCCCCCTTCCCATTTCTCTGATCCATTTGTTCTAAATGTTTGTCTAGTTCTGCCTTGAATTTATTTAAGCTATCAACTTCCACAACAACAGATGGAAGTTTGTTCCAGTAATCAACTACCCACTGGCTAAAGGCAAACTTTTGCACATCTATTCTACAACTGTCTTTCCTCAGTTTGAATCTGTACCTCCCTCAGGATTGCAATCCGTGCAAGAGGAAGAATCCCATCAGCATTAAGCCTGCTCAATCTATTCAAGGCCTTATACACCTCAATCAGATCACCTTGCAGGTGCCTAGTCTCCAGAAGCTGCAATTTGCATAACTTTAGCCTTTTTCATAAGGGCACCCCTTTGTTCCCTTCACCAGTCTTGTTGCCCTTCTCTCTACTCATTCTAGCAACTCTTCATCCTTACTAAAATGAAGCTTCCAGACATGTACACAGTACTCAAGATGTGGCCTGACCATTGCCTTATGCAAGGGGATAATCACCTCCTTATCCCTGCTTGCAAAATTCATGTATATCATTGACAAGACCCCATGACCTACTCTGGCAGCCTGTCTGCACTGCTAAGAAAACTTCATATCTGACTGCACAGTTACCCCAAGGTCTCTTTCATTCTTCACTACCCTGAGTGTAACACCACATAGTTGGTACATTTCTCTGGGGTTACTGCTATGCATATGCAGTACTTTGCATTTGTCAATGTTAAACTTCAGTTGCCACTTCTCAGCCCAACTTTTTCAGATGCTGTTGCAGTAGCGTACTGTCATTACTCAGATTATGACCAATACATCAGATTCAATACAAAGGTTAACTCTGCCAACCTTTGTATCATCTGCAAACTTTGACATTAAGCTTGAAATACCTTCATCAATATCATTGATAAATATACAAAACAACAATGGCCCCAACACCGAACCCTGAGGGACACCACTAATAACATTAGTCCATGTAGAACAGTACCCATTGACCACCACTTTGTCTTCTCCCACTCAACCATCTTTTTATTCATTGTAGCAACTTGCCCTTAATGCCACACTGCTCCAGTTGGTACAGTAGCCTTCCATGTGCAACAGTATCAAAAGCTTTCCTGAAATTCAAGTATATGATATCAAAATTATTTTTCGCATCTAGTTCCTTTGTGATCACATCATAGTATCCAATCAATTTGGTCAGACAAGACTTTCCCTTGACAAACCCATTAATGACTCATCTGTTGCAGTCTCTCCAATCTCTGTTTCATTAATATTCTGTCTCTGCTATGTGCCTTTTCTATAAATACTTCCATGGGCACTGTTCTGATTTGGCTTCTGTAATTACCCCAACCCTTCACCCCCCTCTTCCAAACCAGTCTGAACATGTGCTGCAACCAGTCAACATTTGTTTACTGTCTATCTTCACAGAACCAGCTTTTCTTTTTTCTCATTTATCTTTCAACTTCAGCTCTCTGGAACAGCCTTCCCTTGTGTATTTTTTGAAAATTATAATGTACAGAAATTCAAGTCTAATGTCAACAGGTGTATTCTTTTGTTTTCGTAACCTTCAACTAATGCATAGTACTTAGTACTATAGGTTCTAATATGTTTCGTGTTTGGGGTTTTCATTTAAAAATAAAAAAAAATCTCTCACTGTTGCTCATGAATCTTTACCAATGTAATGCATAATTTAAAACTGCTAACAAAAAAGTGGTAAAAAAAATACATATCTTATATATATATAAAATTAGTTACAGTTAGTTACAATTTATTAACTTTCTTTCTATATTACTCATATATATATATATAGGGTGGGCCAAAAGTAGGTATGCAGTACTGATTAGACATGGTATTTTTATTTTATTTGACACCTATGGACTTCTTTTATTGGGGCATAGTAAAGAAGGTTTTTGAGTGGAAGCCCCACGCAGTGGACAAATTGAAGGAGTTCATCTCTCAAGCATTTATCGACATTGGTGCTAACCAGAATTTGTGTGTCACAGCGTCGG
Source organism: Mastigoproctus giganteus (assembly GCF_048544385.1). Taxonomy (NCBI): domain Eukaryota; kingdom Metazoa; phylum Arthropoda; class Arachnida; order Uropygi; family Thelyphonidae; genus Mastigoproctus; species Mastigoproctus giganteus. The sequence continues at coordinate 96,452,740 of NC_143585.1, read as the reverse complement.
GGACGGGTTCCAGGAATGTTGCAACGTTGATGGAGGACATTCTGAGCACCTAAGATACTAAACATGACCTGACTTGTATAACTACTTTTGGTCCGCCCTATATATATGTATTAATAACAAGTAGTTGTAGTGAAAAGAATGATAATTAAAAAATTGGTATGGATTATGAACAAGGGGCACTGCAAGTAATAGCATAAATACCCAATGATCATAATGGAATGTAGATAAGTAGATTAGAGTATATGTGGAGGAATGCTGACCGCATCAGATGTAATAACAGTGGAAAAAATAAATAGGTACCTGTAAAATAAAAGTAAATTAAAATAAAATAAAATAAAAATACATATAGTACTTAATGCTATAGATCCAATGATTTTAACTACATTATCAAGGATCAGCATCCAAAACCGATGGAAATATACCAAGAAACAAGGCTTCTGTTTCTGATATGAAATATACATAGCAAGCTGACATATATTTCATAGCCGACCCGACAGAGACCCACAAGGTTTCTGTGTTTCTGTATAGGAAAGGAATAAAAACCAGCTCAACTCTAAAAACAAAATAAAAATAAAATTAAAAATTTTTATAATAAGATTAAATAAAAAGAAATAAAATAAAATAACAAGCCACCCAAGAGGAATTTAAAAACAAAAGTAATGTAAAATCATTGGATCTATAGCATTAAGTACTATATGTATTTTTATTTTATTTTATTTTACTTTTATTTTACAGGTATCTATTTATTTTTTCCCTTGTTAATACATCTGATGTGGTCAGCATTCCTCCACTTATACTCTAATCTTCTTGTCTGTATATATATATATATAGGAGAAGTAATATTAGTACGATATTTACAGAACTTTCATAATTACATTGGCGCCTCCGTAGCCAGGTGGGAAGGAGCAGCAGTGCGTAGCACACGCTTCTTGATTTGACCGGGGTTCGAGCCCGTCACCACCAAATACGGAAGATACGGAAAGGTCAGGGAATGACCACCGCATATCCCGGAGCAATATGGCCTTAGTTGCTAATGCTCCTAAAACACCAAAATAACAACAACAACAAATAATTACATTCCTTTAGAAGGTGTCATTCAGTGTAATCCCTGGTCATCAGTAAAAGATGTTCTTACACATATGTCAAAGGCAACAATTGCCATCAATAGTAACACTGTGTAGCATTATACAGTAGACTCTCGATTTTCTGGGATAGATGGCAAAAAAAGTTCCCAGATAATCGATTTCCCAGTTAATTGAAAAATACAGCAATTCCTCGACACACGTAAGAGATACATTCCAGGACTTCTTACAGTCGAGTTTTACGTAACTAACTCGGAAATTTTTCTTTTCTCGCTTTCCTTTTTTGGTAGATTTACTAGTAGCGCTGTCACTTATTCTCTTAGTCAGCACCATGATACCAGTCAAAATGAATTAAGTTTTCTGAAAAGAACTTCACAGTAATATTATGCAAAAATAAAAGCTTCAGAGTCACCGAAGAAGCCTCTCGGGTCGAAAAGGGACAAGTTCAAAAACATCGAGAACGAAAAAAATGCAGACTTTAATAAAAATCTACTTCTCAAGATTTTGATCAACATCAACTTTCTAAGTAGCATAAGTTTCGATCAAACTGTTTAAAAATTGAAACAATATTGATTCAAGAATGCAACAATAAAACAACCACTTTAACAAACAACTTCTTGCAGTAGTTTTTGGTTATGAAGTCATACTAGTCTACAAATGGATTTTGCTAACTATTGAATTGTAAAAATACCTATACAAGTATTTTGAAGATGGCTAAAACTCCAGCTGAGTGAAATCGAGAGAAGTATGCAAGAATAAAAGCTTCAAAGCCACCGAAGAAGCTTCCCATGTCAACAAAAGAATGAGTTTAAAAACATAGAGAATGAAAAAAAATGCAGAGATTTAATAAAATCTGCTTCCCAAACCTTTGATCAACATCAACCTTCTACATCGACTTCTCATCAAGAAGCTAGACTGTTGACATCACATAATTATATTCAAGAACTTCCTGAAGATTAGGTCTAGAACATTTGAGTTCAAATGAATTACCTGAGGATTTTCAATTTGTTCTTGAACTGGCTAGACAGATTATACTGCAACAACCAGCTTTGACTGCATCATCTAGAAAGAAACAAAATCTTATTTCAGCTCAATCGCCTGTTGTAGACATTCCACAGGTTTCAACAATAGTTGAGCATGAAATCATTTACAAGAATGTCGAACATGACCTTAACTCCTATAAAGAATTTGAATGACAATTTCTAAAAAGTACATTTGGAGCTGGTTGTGATATTTTCAATCAATTGCAGTATGAAAATGATGTAAAATTGTGCACTCCAGGAAGTTATCCATTACTTCTAGAATTTCTAACTGTAGATGTAACAACTGTGAAGACTTGTAATACTTGTTGAGCCTCTCTCAAAAATGATTCCATTACAACATTTTTGAACAGCAACGGTTTTGTTTATCCTGCTGTTCCACATCTGTCTCGATTGGATTTAGTAACCGAGCGACTCATTTCTCCTCGTATACCATTCATGCAAATTAGAAGACTAAGACATTGTTTTGGCCAATACAGAATTTTGGGCCAAATATAAATAGTTGATTGCTAGAACAGACTTCCATCTATTGTGAAAGTTGATAGCTTAAATAAATTTAAGCCTGAACTAGACAAACATTTGGAGTGGCCAGATGTGTGAGGCACGAAGGTTTTTTTTTTTTTTTTTTTGGCTGATGCTGTATAAGCTTGCTTTCTTGCATCATATGCCTCAACTAATGTTAATGCTCCCATAAATGTTAATTCGATAGTCAATCATTTGCCTTGGAGAATAGATGACGATTATTGCGTTAACATTCATATCAATCATAAAAAAATGCATAAATCAAGTTATTTAATGGGCTTGGTTCGTAAACGAGATGTAAGGCTTTGGTTAAAGTATTTACTTAAGACTCCTTTGTATCGTCTATATGGTATTGAGATTGACGAAGCATTCTTTAATGAAAACATGGAACATGACAATGCTCCTACATCTGATGAAATGAGTGAAGCTATACCTATTGAAGAAAGTTTAGTCACTCAACAACAAACTCTTTCGTGGAGTGATGACAAATATTTATGAATAGCTCCTGGTGAACAAAATGTTCCATAAAGTTTTGCTTTTTGATGACAATGCCGAAGAATTGTCCTTTCCTAGCATTTACCTTAGTCAGTATCGAGAGTTTACAGATAATTTAAAAGTTACACCATTTATGATGGCATCAAGTGAACTTCATTATTCATATCTGCATGGAGTGATGCCTTATCTTCTTTATATGGCCATGAAAATAATGATACTAAGAACTCAAGATTTGTTAACAGTTACTTTTAAGTACGTTGGAAACGACACCAAGCTCACCAAAGAACAAATCCAATCTTGAGAATACGTCAATAACTGTATTGAAAACAATTTGGCATTTTTGAAATTGATTCTTAATTGAACTTATTACTGGACACAACATAAAAGAGATCTGTTTGCGATGATCAGACAATTGGGTAAATCTACGTTTTTCTTAACTTTTGAGTGCAAACGAAATTGGTTGGCCTAAATTGCTAAAAATTTTATACAGATTAAAACATGATGGTTTGGATATCCCTGACGAGCAAGCAGAAGCTCTTCACTTTATGGAAAAGGTGATATTAGTTAATGAAGATGTGATAACATGTGCGATTCATTTCAATAAACTTTTAGATTGTATTTTAATTTTACTTCAGTCTAAGCATTTCAGTCCATTTTGACAATATTACGTTGTTAACTGGCCCCGGCTGCTAAGCGATTGTGACTGTGCGATTTCTCTGTGCTTTCACTGCGATTTTCAGAAAGGTAAATTACAGTTATCTTTTACGTTTCTCTCTTTAATAAATCCTTTTATTTAATAGCAGCTCTTTTATCAAAAGTACTGGTAGAGAGCAAGGAAGGAAAGTAACCTTTCTTTATTTTTCATATTTTATAGATGAACTCCTACTAATTTTACTCGGTCACACCGGGCACTGCTCCTGCCTCCCTGTGGTGGGGCCAGTAACCTTGGCAGAAAAGTTCATCTGCCAAGGGCTAAAAGGAGCCAATATGGAACAAAATATGTTTCCATCTATAGAGCTGACAAGCTGTTGGCCAGATACAGAAAATGAACACGATTCATCGCCACCAAAGAGGCACCATATACGGAGGATGCGGAAAGGTCAGGGCATATCCCCGGAGCAATATATGGCCTTAGTTGCTAATGCTCCTAAAAACCAAAATAACAAAGAAAGAAGCAACCAAAAAGGTTGAAAACCAATCCCTCGGTGACAGACTTATCTGAATTCTCAATAATGCACTCACTATCAGAACGGCCTCTCAGTAAGCTATCCCCTTTTCTAATCCAAAAACACCTGGAAAGTATTGCAGGGTCTCCCAAGATGGTTAAGAGACTGCAATCAGGAGACTTGTTGAAACTCTAAACCACAGACATTCTGAAAACTGCTAAAAATTACAAATTTTGCTGGTATTCCAGTTAAAGTAACTCCCCATGCAACTCTAAATATATCAAAGGGTGTAATATCTAGTTGGGACCTGATGAATGGGGCGGAGGAAGAAATTAAAGAAAAGCTTCAGGAACAGAATGTAATTGCTGTAAAAAGAATTGTGATCAAAAGAGCAACATACTCACACCTACCAAAAATATCATTCTCACCTTTAACAGTCCAAACCTACCCTCATCAGTAAGAGCAGGATATCAACTTTGCTGCACTTATCCTTTCATACCCAATCCGTTGAGATGTTATGAATGCCAAAAGTATGGCCACTTTCAAACGACATGCAGAGGCAACCCAGTTTGTCCCAACTGTGGATCCTCCGATCACATTCAAAGTGATTGTTCGGCGAAAGAAATGATCTGTCCAACTGCAAAGGCAACCATCCTGCCTACTCTAAGACATGTGAGAGATGGAAAATGGAGAAAAAAAATTGTGAAATATAAAGTTGAAAATAAAGTTAGTTATCAGGAAGCAAGAAAATTAATTGTACCTGCTATACCTAAACCTACAAATGGAAATGGAAATTTTTGCAATATTGAAATGCCAATATTGCAAAAAAAATATCAAACAATAGCAACTCACACTGATGTTACCATTCCATTAAACAGATCAATCTCAGACTGGGCTCGGGCTGTCCTCTCTCAGTAACATTCCGATCCCCTTAAGCACTCAGACCAAGCAAGCAGTACGCCTCTTACGATACCAGTGAAATCTCCTCCTCTGCCAGTGATTGCTACTACTTCAAATAATCATAGTCCTTCAGAAAAGATTATTCAGGATACATCGATGGATGCAGAGTACTTATCCAATTCTGGAAATATTTGTAGAAGAAGAAGATGTGGACACTGGTCGCCCTACCTTTCCAAAAAGGAACAAACCACAGCCTGAATGCCATAAGACAGCCAGGAACAGCTTCTTCTAAATTCAAGTAATGCCTAACATCTTGCTGTGGAATTGCAGAGGCTTTCATGGCAACATTGACAACATTCAATACTTAATTAACTGCTACTTTCCAGTTGGTTTCTGCCTGCAAGAAATCTATTTAACTGCTCAAATTTCCATTTCCACAAAAAACTACTCAATCTATAGATGAGATCGGAATACATCCGATTTTGGTCGTGTAGCTATTTTAATTAGCTCAAAGATTCCAGCTAGGTAAATCACTCTCCAAATCAAAGCTGTTGCTGTGCATCTGATTACTCAGATTGCTTTAACACTAGTCTCGGTTTATCTCCCACCAAATCATACTTACTCTTATAATGACCTTGAAGAACTTTTAATACAACTACCCTTCCCTATCTGCCTGCTAGGGGATTTCAATGGCCGTCACCCTTTATGGGGATCATCTAAATTAGACAGATGTGGCCGGCTGATTGAAACTTTACTGGAAAATCAAAAAACCTCACCCTTCTTAATAGTGCACACCCATATACAGTTACCTACTGGACAGACGTCTGAAATTGACCTATCGATTTGCTCCCCATACTGTTTTCAGTCATTCAATGGTCTGCTCTGGATAATCCCATGGGCAGTAATCATTTTCCAATTGTTTGTAATCTGATGACTACACAACCACCATTAGATCAACCCTACAGGAAATGGAAATTCTCTAAAGCTAATTGGGACAAATTTCAGTTAGCAATCACTCTGGACAAAATAATTATACAACTACAGCCCATAGACGAAGTTACCGATTATATCGCTTCCTGCCTTTTATTTGCAGCTAAAAGCTCAACAAATTCTCAGACTCAACGCATTTCAACAATTGGTGGAATGAGGAATGCACAAAAGTGAAGAAAAAAAAAATAAAGCATGGAATTTATTTCATCAAACTCCAACTACAGTTAATCTTATTTTAGTTGGAGTTCGAAAAGCATGTCTTATTCAAAGACAAGCCAAGAAAGATTCTTGGACTCAGTTTGCATCAACTATCAATAGAAACACTAACCCACGATTAATATAGAAGAAAATTAGGCAGCTTTCCAGGAAGTTTCCAACTGTTCCTTCCTCAATTCTTTCCTGCAATGGTCCAGAAGTCTCTGCTCCTCTGGATATAGCAAAAGCCTTGGGAAAAACTTTTGCTCAAGTCTCAGCTGCTTCTACCTACGCTCCAGAATTTCAGAAAATGGGATTGGATTGTGTAATTTTCGGTCAGGTAAAATTACACAAGACTGGATTTGCTATTCGACCTATTGTTTCCTACAGGAATTCGGCATTTTCATCCTTAGCCACACATGTATATAGCATTATAAAACCCTTTAAACAGGTAATACAATTTGGGATTAAGAACTACGATACATTATTTAATAATCTTAAAGACTGTAGACTTGGTGACAATGACAATTTATTCTCACTAGATGTTATCTCGTTATATACGAATGTAAATGTTGAATACACATTAGATATTATTTGGGATATGTTAAATAAAAACTTGATACCGATTAATTATAAGAAACTAACTACCTTTTAAGAAAATTTTTCACTTGATTAAACTGTTAGTTGAGGCCAACTATATCACCTTTCGAGACAAGGTGTACAAACAAATTTTTGGATTGCCAATGGGTTTGAGCCTGAGCGGCTTAATGTCAGAAATCTATCTCTCAACGATTGAGCATATACATTTGACACCTTTTCAACCCGTATCACATACTATGGGAGGTATTTAGACGATATTCTAGTTATTACTGATAGTAGTACTATCCAAGACATTTTACATTCGTTTACTAATATTCATTCTAGACTCAAATTTACATTGGAAAGGGAGAATATGGATACAAAGTCATTAAACTTTCTAAATTTCGCGCTTACTTGGGACTCGAATAAAATCCAATTTAGCATCTATCGAAAACCTACAAACACCGGTATGCTTCTACATTATAATAGCTATCACCCGTTCACCTACAAAAGATCGATTATCTTGAATCAATTTCTAAATGTCTATAAATATTCAACGACGGAATCTGCTTTGGGCTCAGAAATACAAATATTAACTAGCAGGTTCTTAAACAGGGGCTATCCCCTTGCCACAATAAACCGAATTACGGTACTGGCTAACGATAGGATACAAAATACTACACCAACCAACAATAGTAATATCAAAAAATACTTTATTTCTGTCCCATATGTTGAATAGTGGCACAAACAGCTTAATAGATTCTTTAAAGATACCAAATTTAAAATTGTGGCCAGGCCAATATGGAAATTACACACTATACTGAACAATCGCTCGGTTCTTTCCGTGTTTGCAACACAAATTAATGATCTGGTAAACAACATTTTTTGTGGTGATTGTGACTCGTCTTACCAAGGTTCGACTCAATTTTTTCTGAATATTTGTGTAAATCAACATGAAGCCTCAGTTTGTGCTTCTCGTTCAGCAGCATCAGAATTAGCCTTTCATGCTATTAACGAAAAACATACTTTTTTATTTAACGAGGCCAAAATACTTAATGTTAAACATAATTATACGCGACTATTAATTGCAGAAACCGTAGAAATGAAATTCTGGCAGCCATATTTGATCTCCGATGTGTGGACCTGCATGCGTGAAGACAAATAATCACTATTTAAGTTTCAGGTTCAACCCTATTCGGTAATTTTCATTCCTGTGATCACGACATACAGTCGAAAAGTGTTGTCAGCTTCAGGAAGGAAAATCATTTTGAATATTTTTGTTAGATTCTTTTTAATTTTTAATTGCGTTAAATTGATTTTTAATTGTGTTAAATTGGTTTTTAATTATTTATTTTTTACTCTAATGTAAGTTTTTGATTTTTTCATTTTAATTTCTGGAGAGTAACATACGGAAGTGTTCTACGTACTATATTGAGGTAAACTCCTCTTATTATTTTACAAAAAGATAAGAATAGGACATACCCATCTGACTCACCTCAATCTACTCATAGGCGATGATCCTTCTTAGTGTCCACACTGCTCAGAACATATAACAGTTAAACATATTTTGATTGACTGTCCACACCATCAACAACATTGTACTTCAATATTTCAAAATCTGGCTAACATTCAAGAACTGTTGACATTACATCATACCATTGGAGAGGAGGCAAATATTAATGAACTTTTCTGATTTTTGAAACAAATTGGAGTGCATAATCTTTTATGAATAGGTTTCAGAACTGAAATGAAATTGAATTGCTTCATTCTTAATTTTTTTCTGTTATTCCTATGAATAGGTGCACTATAGCCATAGCAGCTAATGTGCCAATAAACAACCATACCACACACACAGTGTTAACTGTTTTAAACAGATTGAATTTCAACATCATGGCAGTCCACATGCTCACATTCTTTTGTGGCTTAATAATTTCTCCTAAAGAACCTATGGGAAATGAACGCAACGATAGCCTATGATGAATCAGCTCGTCTCCGTTTCTACTGCAAAAGCCTCTGGTAATATTAAACTCATAAACATACTTTTACTTGTTACAAAAGGATCCAAGCTAGCGATAAACAAGTTTGTCATTTTGAAGTTCCATTTATGCCATCACGATCTACAATGATTTTAATTCCCATGCCAAAAGCAGACACTTGACGAGTCAAATATAATGCTGAATACAAGAAATTGCGGAAGAATCTAGAGGACAACAAATATACTAGCATCAATCACTTCTTTAAAGAAAATCGCATTTATTCAGAATCATATGTCGATTTACTCTGAGCTGGTATTTCTCAGCCAAAAGTCTTTCCGAAACTAGAACCTCATCAAAAATGGCATAACCCCTTCAATCCTTTTGTGTTTAGCGTTTTAAAGTCTAACATGGACATTCAATTCATCACAGAAGTATATTCTTGTGCTGCTTACATCGTTGAATATATAAATAAGATCAGTAAGCCCAATCTACAACATAAAATTATTGAAATTATGAATGAGTATCCTGAGTTTGACATTGTTGAAATTATAAGAAAATTAAGCATTGACATGCTCAACTCTGTCAAAATTACTAGTCAAGAGATTGCTTGGTATTTGCTTCATCAAGCAATGTCCGAGAGTTCAGTTGTCGTAACTTATATACCTACCGTGTGACCTATCAAGCGACAGCGTAATAGAAAATCAAATGAAGAAATGGAACGAGAAAACACGGGTGACAATTCTACCGACATTTGGAAAGAGATTTGGAACTGGCAAATGTTAGCTGAATGCCTTCTTCCTGATGGTCAAATGATAGTGTCAGTAGTCATTTACATTTCACCTAACCAAAAGATTGAACACATCATTGAATTCATCCATTTTGTTTTATTTCCTTACATGATTGAAGGAGCTGCATTGCTACAACAATTTTACTAGTGGAGATTTCAACGTTCATTTTGCAGATACTCAAACCAAACCTTTGACTGATTTCTTATAAAATAAATTTGGACTAATGTTAAATATTTCTAGATCTGTATTGACTACTAATCATGGAACTTATAATTGATGCTGTGTTTCAAAGACATTTACACTCTTTACAATCTCAAGGTTAAAGCGCCAACAAGCCTAAAAGAATTCAGACCATTCTCAACTTCTTCCACCCTCCTCAAACTTCTAGAAAAGGTACTCTTCCAGCATTAAACAAACAGCTGATGCCACAGAAACCAAAACAGTTCCATTTCGCAGTCGAAAATAGATCTGCTATAACAAACCCCATGTCCGTACAGACATCAATTATTCAAGCCTTCGAAACTAAATCTGAATTAACTATAGTGTATGCAGATATTGAAGCTGCTTTTGACAGCCTAGACGTCACAGCCCTTCTCAGGTTTCTGCAATTCTTCTTCAGGATTGATGGAGACCTACTAGCTTTCCTCACTGCCTTATTGAGGAATAGAAGTGTCTACCTCACTTTGAAGAAGACCCACTTTACAAGAAAAATCAATGCAGGAGTCCCACAAGGTGGTGTCCTGTCTGACCTTCTCTTCTCAGCCATTCTGATTCCTATCATGAGTCCTCGTGAAGATGCTCTAATATATGCCGATGATATAAAGTTTCTTACCTTAATCCCACCGTCTGCAAACCCAATGGCAATTACGTCTTCCATCACAGAGAACTTGACCACCCTTTCAACTTACTTGAAGATGTTCTGATTAAACCTTAACCCTTCAAAATCTGCAATAATGATTTACTCATTGAAACAGCAACCAACAATAATTCAACCTTCAGTTTTAGGTACTCTCATCCCAGTGGTTACCTGCCATAAGGATCTCGGTGTCTATTTTGATCCGAAGCTGAAATTTAATGTTCACACAGAATACCTCCAGAAGCGATTTAACACCCTACGCTGGAGAGGGAAACAACACTTACTTCATTCCAACGATGCCACAGCCACTACCAGATATCTTCAAGCCACTGTTTATCTGGCTATTTTATACACTGCTGAAATTTGGGCATCTGCGTCGCCCTCACTTCAAAAACCGGTGTTCTTGTGTGAATACTCGACTCTGAAATGGGTCAAAAATAAGCATTGCCGACCCCCTCAACGGTGAACAACTGACATGGCTGAGCAGCTGAATGTACCCAGGCTCCTGAGGTTAATTGACAGCAGGCATTTAATGACTACAGTAAAAATGTACACAGGAGTGATAAATGCCCCAAAGATTTTGGATTTCTGTCAGTGGCACAATCCTCCAGCATCCTTTAGGTCAGAGCCCACATTAATCCTCAGATACAACCAGTTGAAACTGTGTAGTCGGTTCCTACCTGCCCAGGCACTCCCCAAAATTCAGGCACTGCTCCGTCTTGGAGTCTACCTTCAGAATTTGGCTACCAACTACAAATACCGTCACATGCTCCTAGTGGATTACGTCTGTGGAACTGGGATAATTTCCTCATTTTGACGTTCAGTCCTCATATTTTCAATATTATAATTTCATTTTTATATGTTTAATTTTGTGTAACTTATAATTTCCCATATAACGGTAAATTTTTTTTTTTTTTTTTTTTTTGCCAATTAATCTAATTTATAATGTAAAACTCCTGGCCATGTCGCCGTGATGAGTATTATTGTCTCTAGTATATGTTCTGTACTTATCAGCAATAAAGAATTTATTTATCAAGTGTATATATCATTTTTTAGCAACCACAAACCCATTTTAAGTAAATTACCTATTGAACATGTATTGCAACTGCAAATTCATGAAACTGTTGGAAAAAAATAAATGCTTTAAAATGTTAAACATGTTCAGATTCTTTTTTATACTACAATTAAACTCCTGGCCATGTCGCCGTGATGAGTTAACCTCATCCAAGCCAAGGATGTTTTCACATAAAATAAAACATCTTTTGTGCGTACAGGGTACACACGCCGTCTTTTTTTTTCACAGTCATCTTGTGCTATTATTTCACCTTTTAAGGCCCTCATAGCACATAAAATATACATATATAGGCAACCCCTGTATAACACGGTTTCGCTCTAACACGATTGGTAAATTGTGGCAATCCTCGCACAACGCAGTACTTATATAACATGGTTTTGCTCTAACACAGTTAGAAAATTTCGGTAACCTCGCATAACAGGTATTTTTGAGCTTTTGTGCAGGGGAAACCCTGCTATTATGTTGGATGTAATTTTTCGATGTTTCCACCTTTTTAATCCCTGTTGTTTGATCGCTAGTCAACAAAAAAATTATTGAGAAATCCCTGTATTTTATTTTGTTGGGAATTCCCGTGTTACGTTCTGTGCTATTGGATTTGTACTTATTGAACTTGTGGAAAAATCTAGATTTCAAAGTTTTATTACTGTTGGATAAGCACACCAGGCCATCCAATAGATTTAAGTTATCTAAACATTGACGTTATTTTTCTACCACCAGAGTTGTACTGGGTCAATACAACTTCTTTCATTCAGCCATTAGATCAAGGCATTATATCCACCTTTAAAACTCATTCCATCAGAAAATCGTTACAGTGGATTTTGGAAAAAATTGATTCCCATTCTATTGAAGTAATGGAGGCATGGAAACATTTCTCAATTGTGGACTGTATCAGAATCATAGCTTTATCGCTGAAAGAAGTAAATACACTGTTAATGAAACAGTGTATTTTTGTTAGCTTTTGGAATGTAATCCCCTTTTTGTACTTTTTCTTAGTCCTGTATAACATGGTTTTGCGCAAGACAACATTTTACAGGAATCTAATAACCGTGTTATACGAGGGTTACCTGTATATATATACCTTGGCGTTCAAAGAAAGTGAATCACCTAGGAATTTCACATTTCTAACCCTTTATCGTGATAGTATGTTACATTAATGACTAGCATCACAAATAGAAATATAAACAAAAGATATTTATTAATGCTAAGTAATATTTTAAAGGTGCTCTCAAAATATTCCAAAATGAGCATTTGCAACCTTTATACAACAGTTTTGGTAAACATGACAATCATGGCTGAAATGTTATCAGAAGCCCTCAATTTGCTCCAGTTTATCATTTTAAATGGAAAAGTTCACCAGGTGCAAGCTAATATTTAGTTGAACCGCCTCTGGCCCTGATGACAGCAACACAACATAAAGGCATTGACAAGATCAATTTCTGAAGATAATCAACTGATAGTTCGTGATTCCAAACACGAATTATGCCTTCCTGAAGTTCATGAAGGGTCTTTGATTTCTTTCTGGCAACTGCAGATTCTACACGATGCCAACAGTTCTCTATAGATTCAGGTCTGGGCTGTTTCCTGGCCAGCTAAGAGTTGTAATGGACCGTTCTTCCAACCGTTTTTTCACCTGTAACAAATGTAAACACATTACTGTCAAACCTCTAATGCAGAAATGAAGCTAAAGTAACTACAGAAGTGCCTACTTACACTTTTCGTCCAATCACAAGGAGCAGAGTCGTCCTGAAAGATGCCGCTACTTGGCAGGTTGAAATGGTCTCTAATGGTTGGCAGCAGTTTGCCTTCCAATATAGTCAGGTATCCATTGGCATTTACAGAATCTTTTATAAACTGCAGTTGACCTACTCTGCGATATGAAATGCACCCCCATATCATTTGGCTGGTAGGGGATTTCACTGTAGACACCATACAGTCTAGGTAGTATTCTTCACCACATCTATGGCAAATCATTTCTTCTCATCTGAGAAAATAACTGATTTCCACTACTCGGGGATCCATTTGACATCCTCCTTACACCAAATTAATTGGGCCTCTTTCAATTTTTGTGTGAGGAGGGGCTTCTTAGGACGACTGGCTGCAAGTCCATTTTTGAAGAGGTGTCTTCTGACTGTTACTACACTTGCTACCACTCCTGTATGTTCTTCCCATTCTCTTTTCAGCTCAGTTAAGTTACTACAAATAACTTAACTGAGCTGAAAACCTGACATTAGCAAGGAATGACTGCAACTCTTGCAGAGCATGCTTATATAGCTGAAAGTAACAGCTGATGCAATAATGTCATCAACTATGTGCGTGAATCTTATCTAATGCAATCGGTAAGAAATTACACTTGGCCAGCTGGACAGGTATTTCGAACAAACGGATAAGCACATAAAAAAAACGGATTTTTTTTTTTTTTTTTGGCTGATGCTGCATAAGCTTGCTTTCTTGCATCATATGCCTCTACTAATGCTAATGCTAATATTGCCATATACTTATGTTTTCCAGACAATGATTGCAATTTTAAGGGGTGATGCACTTTCTTTGAACTCCAGTGTGTATATATATATATATATATATTTTTTTTTTTTTTTTTTTTTTTTTCATCTCTGTTTATAGTGATATTTCACAGAATTTGGACCTGGTACTGCCATCTGGGTGCTGCAAAATTTTAACTAATTGGCTTATTCTAAAATTTCTGTTATTTGCTATTTTATTAATTGGATTTTTATAAATTATTTTAGGAGCATTCCTTCTGCAATACCCTTTATCTCAATTCCCCTTCCCCTTTTTTGTTATATTACATATGGGTTTATTTGAACTTTTTGCTCTATTGGTTGCCATGCTTACTGCCATTTGTTCAATTTCTTTTTATTTTAATTTATTACAAGCAATATGTGGCGGATAATTCATTGCAGCCATTAATGTTTGCTGTACTAATTTCCTTCTATTCTGATTTTCTGTTTTTCTATCCTCTTAAATATTTAGTTAAAGTTTTCAATTTATATATATATAATTTATTATTTTTTTTTCTGATTTTTAGAGCCATTGTAAATCATTTTACACCAAAAATTGATTCTTGGTCGGCAGCTAATCAACTCTCAGCTCTTACAGAGGATCAGGCAAGTAATATATTTTACCAATATCTTGATAATCTGTAGTCTTCGGTTGCTATTCTGTATATTATAATTTTAAGTTGCAAACTTAGGTGAATTTATCTGATTAATAATGACTAATTGATCCTGTTTGAGTTTAAAAAAGAAGAAAAAAAAAGTGATTTTTGCTGAAAGCTGTTTATACCATGTAATGGTCTCACTCATGCAGTTGCTACTCTCCAAACTCATTCAACAGTAAAAGAAAATAAAAGTTTTCTTTTTTGCTTCCTGACATACATTCTATTAGTTCAGAATGTGTTAAGACAGGAGTTTAGTACTTAGAAATGAGCATTAATGGAAATTGGGGTAAAGCATGTACATATGCAGAAGTCAACACAAAACTAACATTTATAGCAACTGAGATGCTAACAGTCTTATTTTTCAATACTTGCACAAACTGAAATTTTAAACAATGAAATTGCAGATCAAGAATCAAATCCAACTATTTATTCTGTTGATGCAAGTTAGTGAGCAATGGTTATTGGTTACTTTGACTGAAACAAAATACTTTTCGTATGTGAGCGTTGTTGCTCGCTGAGCACCATAAATTTGCGCTTGGTTTTAACTTAGTCTAATTTTTAAATCAAATTACCCAAATAAATTGTGTCGGTTTGGTGTTTATTTGATGGCCGATGACGATCAGCTAAATGTTGACAGCATACTAAGCCGTTTACTGGATTTCCAACATTCTTGTCTACAAAGGAATGTTTCACTAAAAGAAGAGGAAATTCATTCACTATGTCACAAAGCTCGTCAGATCTTTTTAAGTCAACCAGTTCTTATAGAATTGGAAGCTCCCCTCAAAATATGTGGAGATATCCATGGGCCATATTCAAATAGCCTTAGCAGATCAATACTATGATCTGCTAAGGCTATTTGAATATGGAGGCTTCCTACCAGAAAGTAATTATTTATTCCTTGGCGATTATGTAGATAGAGGAAAACAGTCCTTGGAGACAATTTGCCTACTTCTTGCTTACAAGATAAAGTATCTAGAAAATTTCTGGATACTTTATCTGGAAATTACGAATGTGCTAGTATTAACAGAATATATGGATTTTATGATGAATGTAAGTGTGGCACATATTTTTGTTGTAAACAGCAGTTTACAAACAAAAATATTCTTAAGAACTAATTTTATGCAAATTGTACCCCAGGGGCTCACATCTGGTGAGTATGGGCTTGGCAAACCCAGGGTCCTGAGCTGGATATCATCATTCTTCGCTTTCTTGGTGATTCCATTCTACTTCTGTCTCTCTCTCTCTCTCTCTCTCTCTCTCTCTCTCTCTCTCTCTCTCTCTCTCTCAGGGTAATGCAGGAATTTTTATTTTTTATTTTTTGGCTGGTGCGGCATAAGCCTCAGGCTTCCTTGCACCATATGGCTAATAATAATATTAAATATTAATATTAAGTGTCAAAAAATCTGATATCAGATTATCATCACACTGGGTTCCACATCTCGATTACTTCTGTAGAGAAAATTTGTTATATGCCTGAAAATTGTGAGGTGAAGATTAAGTTATTACAAATGAAGCAGGATCTCATCCCTGGAAATCAAGCTTCCACAAGGATATATATGAAATTTGTTTTGCAATATTGTGTATTAGACATATGTTGTTCATTTGCTTATGTAGGAGTTACCATCATGTAAATATGTGGGATCTATTACAGGTGTTGTTTGTTTGATTTTGTAATGTTCATTTAGACAAGATCCTTGAATTTCTTAAAAGTTTTGTGCCACTTTTGCTTTCTGCCTACTAGCTCACTAGAATCACATTTCAGTAATATTTAGTTTTACTACTGTTTTTCGAGAGGCAACCAGAGAGAGTAATACTCTTGATCTGGTTATCAGCAGTGATCATTCATGTATTAGGAATTTGCAGATAAAAGAACCACTAGGTGGCAGTGATCACAGTGTACTGATGTGAGATTTACTTAAAGATTTAACTACTATCAGGGGTAAAGGAAAGGGTTTTTGCTTCTGTAAAGGCAAGTACAGTGGTCTCCGACAGTTTTTAAATTCTGTACAGTGGGATCAACTGACAATGTTACCAACAGTAAATTCTAAGTGGGAAGCATTCAAGGAATTAATCGTGGATGCTACTAAAAGGTTCATACCTATTAAGAAATATTGTTCAAGGTTTAGGCCTAAATGGTTGTCAAATGAACTAATGAGACTCGTAACAGAGAAGAAAAATGCATGGGATGCATATAAATTATCAAGCGACTCAGAAGCATATGGCAGATATAAGTTAATCTGTAATCAGGTCACAAAGGAGGTTCGGCAGGCGAAGGCAGATTACGAGAAATCCTTGGCAAAAGATGCTAAGAAAAACAGCAAGGATTTCTTTACTTATATAAACTCTAAAAGGAAGGGGATGAATCTGATTGGTCCACTTGACATCGATGGTTCGACTGTTGATGATCCTACTCAGACAGCAAACAAACTGAATGAGTATTTTGCATCTACATTCACACGTGAAGAATTATTAAGGTTTGAAAATGGCAGAAGGTTATCAAATTGTAGCAAGATACTTAATGATTTTGTAATAACCAAGAGCAAAGTGGAAGAGAAATTGTTGAAGTTAAACGTAAGAAAAGCACCTGGAGTGGATGGGATCTATCCAGTTATATTAAAGGAGACGGCAAAGCAACTAAGCAAACCCTTAGCCATAATTATGAGAGCATCCTTGGACTCGGGAGGTTCCCACGGACTGGAGATGTGCAAATGTATCCCCAATACACAAAGGGGGATTGAAGGGTGACACGAGTAATTACAGACCAGTTAGTTTAACTTCTGTTCCGGGTAAAATAATGGAGTCGCTGGTTAAAGATGCATTGCAGGATCATCTAGATAAGACTGCAGCAATAATTCAGACACAGCATGGGTTTGTTAAGGAAAAGTCTTGTCTGACAAATGTGATAAGATATTAGGATGTGGTTACAAAGGAACTGGATGCGAAAAATAATTTTGATTTCATATATTTGGATTTCAGGAAAGCTTTTGCCACTGTTGCGCATGGAAGACTATTGTGCAAATTGGAGCAGAATGGTATTAAGGGTAAGTTGCTACAATGGATAAAAGGATGGTTAAGTGCTAGAAGACAGAGGGTGGTAATCAATGGGTGCTGCTCTTCTTGGACTATTGTTATTAGTGGAGTCCCACAGGGTTCGGTGTTAGGTCCACTGTTTTGTATATTTATCAATGATATTGATGAAGGTATATCAGGCTTAATGTCGAAGTTTGCAGATGATACAAAGGTTGGCAGGGTTGTTAATGACAGTAATGGCAGTGTGCTACTGCAACAGGATCTAGATAATTTGGGCAGATGGGCTAAGAAGTGGCAACTGAAGTTTAACCTTGACAAATGCAAAGTACTACATATGGGTAGAAGTAACCCCAGAGAAACGTACCAACTGTGTGGTACTACACTTAAGGTGGTAGAAAATGAAAAAGACCTGGGAGTAATTGTGCAGTCAGATATGAAGTTTTCTGAGCAATGCAGACAGGCTGCCAGGGCAGGTCATGGGGTTTTGTCAATGATATAAGGAATTTTGCTAGCAGGGAAAAGGAGGTGATTATCCCTCTGTATAAGGTAATGGTCAGGCCACGGCTTGAGTACTGCGTACAGGTCTGGAGGCCTCATTTTAGGAAGGATGTAGATTTACTTGAGCGTGTACAGAGAAGGGCAACAAGATTGGTGAGGGGAATGAAGGGATCCTCTTACCAAGAGAGGCTTAAGTTCTGCAAATTGTAGTGGCTGGAGACTAGGCACCTGCGCGGTGATCTGATTGAGGTATATAAGGCCTTGAATGGGTTGAGTACGCTGAATTCTGATGGGATCCTTCCACTTGTTCAGATTAGGAATCTAAGGGGGCATAAATTCAAATTAGGAAAAGACAGATGTAGAATAGATGTGCGGAAATTTTCCTTTAGCCAGGGGGTGGTTAATTGCTGGAACAAACTTCCATCTGTCGTTGTGGAAGTTGATAGGTTGAATAAATTTAAGGAGGAACTGGACAGGTATTTGGAGGGAATGGTGTGATTTTTTTTTTTTTTTTTTTTTTTGGCTGATGCTGCATAAGCTCATACATTTGCTTTCTTGCATCACATGCCACTACTACTACTATATCACAAATTTAAATAAACACACCAAGCGTTTTGATTAAAATAGTTTAATTATATTTTTTCAGTATTAAACTATTTTAATTAAAATGGTTGGTGTATTTATTTAAATTTGTGATATGAACTATTCTCCCAGCCTCAGAGGCCTTTTTGAGGAAAAGTTGGCTTTGCCCCACTGGAGTATTACCTGAAGATTGGCATTTAAAGAATTGGTAGCAGATTTTCAAGAAGTTGAAGCTGATTGAGCAGGGTAAGGTTTCTCAAAATGGAAAGTGAAATGCAATGCGCTATCATCGGCAAAACTATGGATAGGATAGGATAACCTTGGGGGACATCGGCATTAGTGGAGAAGTTAGAAGACAGAGAACCATTTACCATCACCCTCAGTGAGCGATCAGAGAGAAAACTGGATAACCAATTACAAAAAACAGTTGGCAAACCATAAGATGGAAGCTTATTTAGAAGACCTTTATGCCAAACACAATCTAAAGCCTTTGAGATGTCAAGAGCAACTGCTTGTGTTTCACCAAATGTTTCCATTGAATTAGTCCATAAATGGGTAACATAAGCCAGAATATCACCAGTGGATCGACACTGGTGATATTCTGTAGACTGTAATTTTCAGGAAATATGTACGAATGAAGGTTGTTCCAGAAAACGGCGGTCGTTGATATGACAGAACATTTCTACGTAATTTAAGAGTTGGCGGTTAATTGATTTCTCCATTACTTAAGAAAGAGTAGAAATAATTGCAATGGCACAATAATTGGATGGGAGGGACTTGTCACCCTCTTTAGGAACTGGCTGAATATGAGCAAATTTCCAAGCAGAAGGAAAAACACCTTTGGAATAAGAAAGTGAAAAAAAGCAGCAAAGAACAGGAGTAAGTTCAGGAGCACAGGTTTTGAGAACAAGTGGAGAAATACCATTGGGACCTGGAGCTTTCTTAGCATCAAGATTCGTCAAAATCTTTCTGACATCCTTTTCACGGAAGACCACAGGATGCATTGAATGGAGCGTGTTGGGAATGGCGGGAGGTGTTTTAGTTTAAGAGTTGTCGGTTAATTGATTTTTCCATTACTTTATAAAGAGCAGAAGTAATTGCAATGGAACGATAATTGGATGGGAGGGATTTTTCATCCTTTTTTGGAACTGGCTGGATGTGAGCAAGTTTCCAAGCAGAAAGAAAAACACCTTTGAAATAAGAAAGTGAAAAAAGGTGGCAAAGAATAGGAGTAAGTTCAGGAGCACAGGTTTTGAGAAATACTATCAGGACCTGGAGTTTTCTTAGCATCAAGATTCGTCAAAATTATTCTGACATCCTTTTGACGGAAGACCATAGGAGGCATTGAATGGAGTGTTGGGAATGGTGGAGGGTGTTTTACCAAGATCATTAATACATGAGTTGGAAGAAAAATGGGATGCTAGTAGGCTTTATCCTTGGCTGAAGTGACGACAGAACCATCTGGTTTTGACAGAGGTGCGAGTAGAGATGGGCAAAAGTTGCGACCAATAGTTTTGGCAAGAGACCAGAATGCTTGGCTACCATTAGGGAAAGAAACAAGTTTTCTACTCTTAGCCTGTTCAAAATATACTTTGAACTGATTAATAACTGCTTTACAATTTTTGCGAACTTTGGTGTAGAAAGAAAATGAAACTGAAGAATTGGAAACAAGCCAATTACGATATTAGCATTAGCATTAGTAGAGGCATTTGATGCAAGAAAGCAAGCTTATGCAGCATCAGCCAAAAAAAAAAAAAAAAAAAAACACCCACTTCCACTTCACCCCTCTGTTCGTTCAAAATACCTGTCCAGCTGAGCCTTAAACTTATTTAGGCTATCAACCTCCACCACAAGGGATGGAAGTCATATTCAATGTTCTTTTCTTGAACAGACTTAGCACATTTATTGGAAAACCAAGGTTTAGATAAAGGACGAGATTTTAAAGTAGATTGTGGAATAAAGGATTCTATTCCTACAAGAATAATTCCACTGACACGATCTGAGCAAACGTTGACATCAGAAGTTTTGAAACAGTAATCAAACCTAGGAAAAGAAGAAAAGAAATCTCACAGGTCATCCCATTTTGCATTCTTGTAATGCCAAACAACACGAGGTTGAGAGTAGCCATGAGATAAAGGTTCCATTGGAGAAGAGACAATCACCAAGTTGTGATCTGTGGTGCATAAAGGACCACTCACTTTGACCGTATACTTAGAAGGGTTGTTTGTGAGAAAAAATTGAAGCGTGTTGGCTGTATGATTAGGATTGTCTGGTATTCTTGTAGGCAAATGAACAATCTGTGCAAGTTCATTAGAAATTGCAAAATCCTCAGCATCTCAACCAGCTAGGTCTGTTTGACTAGAAAATGGAAGCGAGCTGGAGTTTTGAACATTAAAATCACCAAGAAAAATTACCTCTCAGTTACGAAAGTTGGACTGGAGAAAGTCAAGTTGCAAAGAGAGGAAGTCAGAGTTCCAAGTGATTATTGGAGTTGGTAGAACGGTAGAGACAACAGATGAGTGGCGCCTCCGTAGCCAGGTGGGAAGGAGCAGCAGTGCGTAACACACGCTTCTTGATTAGACCGGGGTTCGAGCCCGTCACCACCAAATACGAAGGACGCGGAAAGGTCAGGGAATGACCACCGCATATCCCGGAGCAATATGGCCTTAGTTGCTAATGCTCCTAAAAACCAAATAACAACAACAACAACAGATGAATTTGGCAAAATGAGGTAGAGAGATTTTAAGTCAGAGAAGATCAAAGAGAGGAGATTCCAAATTGCTAAATCTCTGACAAGGAATATCAGAACGGACATAAGCGCAAGTACCACCTTTGAGTCGAAAGGAATCATACAGCGAATAATTTGGGAAACTGAAATGAGCAGTAGTTGAATCAACCAATAACTGAGATTCTATCAGAAAAAGTACATGGGGTTTGGAAGATTGCAAGTGAAAATGGACATTGTTGAGATTTGAATTGAGACCACATATATTTGTGAAATGAACTAGGAAGTGTTTGGGAGGCTTAGATCTTTTCACAGATAAGCTTGTTCTGTTAGTTTGACAATTCATGGTGTATTCAATAGTTATAAAAAGTGGCGGGGGGACATTGCTGTCTGAAGTAATGAAATTTTTGGATATGTCGTACACATGGTCCTTGACATAATGCGGCCTCGACAATGCCCCCCCCCATACACATTACTTGGATTCCCTCACTATCTGGCAGAGTAGCGGTAGCAAGATTATACACTAGCTGATCTGGAAGCCTCCTAAAAAGTTACCAATAGGTTCCGTCCGGTACCGTAACTAGCGGCTGGCCTGCAAACACCGTTTTAGAGCTGTACCCTCAAAATGTAAGGAAGATTGGATTTTGCCTTGATACTCATCATGTTCTCAAAAGTCATCAGTCATATTGCATGGTGGAAGAGATGGGGAAGGGTTGACCGGAACTTAGCTCTGGAGACTAAACATGGGTTCCACTACTTCAAGCCCCCAATAAGCAAAGTGGTGGTATTGCACCAGTTGGTGAGAGTCATCTACCACCTAGTATTGCCTGGTAACAGAGGGGGGGGGCGGCATTCCTCCATGTGGTGTGGGTGCCACACCTCAACTCCTGCTTACGTTGGTTCACACCTGGGTGGTCACCCACAGTGTGCTTGTACATGGAGGTTATACCCAGGATTCCTAACAGTCCCACCATCGTGAAGGTGCAAGCAGAGGATTTGGCTGTCACAGACCGTCCATACTTCGCCAAAATTGGGTCCACTTGATTTGAATATCGCTCGAATATTAGTTCCATCAGAGTTTTAAACTCCCATGTAGCAAGTACAGTTTTTCTGGCATATCTGAATGTCTGTGACAACCTCAAGGGCCAAACTCATTTCCACCTCTGCCTGCAGCTATTGTTAATCTATTAGTCTGTGAATCCCCCAAAGCTAGCAGTTTTCAAACTCACCTAACATTGGCTCGATAGCATCAGTAAAATATTATTGCACCTTTATTATTTAAGTGTATCCCATCCCTGTAGAAGCCATCTCTCCTGTTAACAAGCACAGACCACTCTGAAAAAAATTCTACCCCATGAGCCTTGCACAATCTGTCCAGAGCTGAATTGATTGAAGGCTCTCATGATATACTACCTCCTTTTGTGTCTAGGCAGGATTACAGACACTTTCAAATTTAACCCTAACACAACTTTTTTTCAACATTGGCCTATACTTTAGCATTAGTAGAGGCACATGATGCAAGAAAGCAAGCTTATACAGCATCAGCCAAAAAAAAAACCCTTCCCATTTCACTGATCCATTCATTCCAAATGTTTGTTTAGGTCTGCCTTGAATTTATTTAAGCTATCAACCTCCACCACAACAATGGGACGTTTGTTTCTGCAATCAGCATCGCACTGGCTAAAGGCAAACTTCCGCACATCTATTCTAAACTGTCTTTCCTCGGTTTGAATCTATGTCCCCGCGGGTTTATAATCTGAGCAAGTGAAAGAATCCCATCAGCATTGACCCTGCTCAATCCATTCAAGGCCTTATACGCCTCAATCAGATCTCCTTGCAGGTGCCTAGGCTCCAGAAGCTGCAATTTACAGAACTTAAGCCTTTCTTCATAAGAGCACCCCTTTGTTCTCTTCACCAGTCTTGTTGCCCTTCTCTGTACTCGTTCTAGCAACTCTACATCCTTCCTAAAATGAGGCTTCCAGACCTGTATGCCATACTCAGTTGTGCCTGATCATTGCCTTATACAGGGGATAACACCTCCTTTCTCTGCTTGCAATATTCCTGTATATCATTACAAGACCGCATGACTTACTCTCTCGATCCATCTGCACTGCACGGAGAACTTCATATCTGACTACATAATTACTCAACTTCTCCCAGGTTTTTATCATTCTCCACCTCCTTGAGTGTAGTACCACACAGTTGGTATGTTTCTCTTGGGATACTGCTACCCATATGCAGTACTTTGCATTTGTCAATGTTAAACTTCAATTGCCACTTCTCAGCCCATCTGCCCAACTTTTCCAGATCCTGTTGCAATAGAATACTCTCATTACTGTTATTAACAACCCTGCCAACCTTTGTATCATCTGCAAACTTTGACATTAAGCTTGATATAGCTTCATCAATATCATTGATAAACATTAGTCTATATAGAGCAGTACCCATTGATTAGCAGTCTGCATTCTTCCACTCAACCATCCTTTTATCCATTGTAGTAACTTGCCCTTAATGCCATATTGCTCAAATTTGTACAGTAGTCTTCTGTGTGCAACAGTATCAGAAGCTTTCCTGAAATCCAAATATCTGATTTCGAAATTATTTTTTGCATCCAGTTCTTTGTGACCCTATTGTAGTATCCAGTCAAATTGGTCAGACAAGACTTCCGTTTCACAAACCAATGCTGTGTCTGAATTATTGCTGCTGTCTTGTCTAGATGATCCTGCAATGCTTCTTTAACCAGTGACTCCATTATTTTCCTTGGAACAGAAGTCAATTTAACAGGTCTGTTATTACTCGTGTCACTCTGATTCCCCTTTGTGAATTAGAGACACATTTGCACATTTCCAATCCATGGAAACTTCCCCCAAGTCTGAAGCATACCCCCATAATTATTGCTAAAGGTTTGCTTACTTCCTTTGCCATCTCCTTTAATTTAACTGCATAGATCCCATTACCCCAGCTGCCTTCTTTACGTTTAGCTTCAACAATCTCTCTTCCTTGAATAACTCCTCATGTGTGAATGTAGATGCAAAATACTCATTTAGTTTGGCAACTATCTGAGAATGATCATCTACAGTCCAACTACAGTCAAAGTAAAGAAATTGTTGCATCTTTTGCCAAAGATTTTTTATAATCTGTCTTCGCTTGCCTATCCTCCTTTGTGACTTGATTACAGACTAGCTTGTATCTACCACATACTTCTGTGTTGCCTAGGGCTCACAATACTGGTCAATATCTTAATACCGGTATTTCGGTATTTTTAATTTATGATACCGGTATACCGAAAAAAACATTTTTTGCTATAAATTTTGATGATAATTAGGTGCAATAAAGTAAGGAAAAAACAAAGAATTACTTGAATTCACGTTTTAAATCAAACTTTCATTACAATAATAAGTCTAGAAAAAATATTAAACATACAGTTATTCTAAAAACAAAAAAATAAGCATTTACATTACTTGTCCGAATAAATTGAGCTCTTAAGAAACTCAATAGTGTAACCGTTTAAACTGGATCTAATTTTGGTACATATATAATTAGCAGCAGAAAATGCCCTTTTTGATTCTGTGCTGGTTGATGCTTTGTAACTGAGATAGTTGTAGACAGTTGCAGTTTATCCCCCCCCCCCACCTTATTCCCTCATCTTAATATTGAGCATTACAGCTGTGGTTCATACTTCCCTCATTTTAAAAAAATCTTATTTCCTTTTTATCAAAAATAAAAAAAATATTTCCTTTTTGACTTTTTATGGCACTATATCTATATTAACGAAAGAAAGGCACTGATGGTTAAGCTTGTTGAGGAAACCAAATCTAAGTTGTAGTGGAGGGGGTTATTTATTTATTAATTTTCATTTTCCTGTGCCTTAGTATCACCGTCAGTGGCCATTGTTATGATTTTTGTATAGCAGCTCCCCCTCAAGCACTAAGCCCCACAAGCTACCTGACTGCATTAAAAAATGAGAATTAGCATTAGTAGAGGCATTTGATGCAAGAAAGCAAGCTTATGCAGCATCAGCCAAAAAAAAAAAAAAAAAAAACCACTTCCACTTCACCCTTCTGTTCGTTCAAAATACCTGTCCAGCTGAGCCTTAAACTTATTTAGGCTATCAACTTCCACGACAAGGGATGGAAGTCTGTTCCACCAACCAACCACCCGCTGGCTAAAGGCAAATTTCCGCACGTCTATCCTACATCTGTCTTTCCTCAATTTGAATTTATGCCCTCTCAGGTGATTATTCTGAGCGAGAGGAAGAATCCCATCAGCATTGAGCATGCTCAAACCATTCAAGGCTTTATACACCTCTACCAGATCACCTCGCTGGTGCCTAGTCTCCAGACACTGCAATTTGCAAAACTTAAGCCTTTCTTCGTAAGAGCAACCCTTTGTTCCATTCACTAATCTTGTTGCCCTTCTCTGTACCCGTTCCAGCAGCTCTACATCCTTCTTGAAATGAGGCCTCCAGACCTGTATACAGTACTCTAGGTGTGGCTTGACCATTGCCTTATACAAGGGAATAATCACCTCCTTATCCCTGCTAGAAAAATTCCTATATATCATTGACAATACACCATGAGCTACTCTTGCAGCCCGTCTACACTGTTCAGAGAACTTCATATCTACCACTGTCAGTGGTAGATATGAAGTCACTACTACACTGTCAGTGTAGTACCACAGAGTTGATACGTTGCTCTGGGGTTGCTGTTTCCCCATGTGTAGTACTTTACATTTGTCAATGTTAAACTTCATTTGCCACCCCTCATCCCATCTGCTCAACCTTTCCAGATCCTGTTGCAGCAGCATAGTATCAGTAGTGTCATTGACAACCCTGCCTACCTTTGTATCGTCTGCAAACTTCGACATTAAGCTTGATATACCCTCATCAATATCATTTATGAATACAGAAAACAATAATGGACCCAACACTGAGCCCTGAGGGACTCCACTAATAACATTAGTCCACGACGAACAGTGTCCATTGATTACCACTCTGTCTTCTCCCCCTCAGCCACCCCTTTATCCACAGCAGCAATTTGCCTCCAATGCCACACTGCTCCAATTTGTGCAGCAGTCTTCCATGTGCAACAGTATCAAAAGCCTTTCTAAGATCCAAGTATATAATATCAAAGTTATTCCCTGCATCCAGTTCCTTTGTGACTGCATCATAGTATCCAATCAAATTGGTCAGGCAAGACTTCCCCTTAACAAAACCATGCTGTGTCCGAGCTATAGCTGAAGTCTTGTCTAAATGATCCTGCAGTGCTTCTTTAACTAGTGCCTCCATTAATTTTCCTGGAACAGAAGTTAAACTCACAGGTCTATAATTATTTGTGTCAGCCTTTGATCCTCCTTTGTGAATTGGGGTGACATTTGCACATCTCCAGTCTATGGGTACCTCCCCTGAGTCCAAGGAAGCTCTCATAATTATGGCTAAGGGTTTGCTTACTTCCTTTGCTGCCTCCTTTAATATAACTGGATAGATCCCATCCACCCTGGGTGCCTTTCTTGTGTTTATCTTCAACAATTTCTCCTCCACTTTACTCTCGGTCATTACAAGATTCTCTTACTTACTGCTAGAGTTGATTACACCTCTGGCTTTCCCCTCGCTAAATAACTTCTCATGTGTGAATGTCGATGCAAAATATTCATTTAGTTTGTTAGCTACCTGAGCAGGATCATCAACAGTTGACCCATCGATATCAATTGGACCAATCTGATTCATCCCCTTCCTTCTAGAGTTTACATAAGTAAAGAACTTTTTGCTGTTTTTCTTTGCATCCCTTGCCAAGGATTTCTCGTAATCTGCCTTCGCCTGCCTAACCTCCTTTGTAATTTGGTTACAGATCAACTTGTAGCTATCATAGGCTTCTGTGTCATGTGTTAATTTGTATGTATCCCATGCATGTTTCTTCTCTGCCATATGCCTCATCAGTTCATCTGACATCCGTTTAGGCCTAAACCTTGAACAATATTTCTTAGTTGGTATGTATAGCCTAGTAGCTTCATGGCGCCTTCGTAGCCAGGTGGGAAGGCGCAGTAGTGCGTAGCACACGCTTCTTGATTAGACCGGGGTTCGAGCCCGTCACCACCAAATACGGAGCATGCGGAAAGGTCATGGTATGACCACCGCACCGGAGCAATATGGCCTTAGTTGCTAATGCTCCTGAAAACCAAACAACAACAACAACAACCTAGTAGCTTCCAAGATAAGTTCTTTGAATGCTTCCCATTTTGCATTTGCTGTTGGTAACATCCTCAGTTGATCCCACTGTATAGAATTTAAATACTGTCTCAGTCCATCGTAGTCGCCTTTACGAAAGCAATAACCCTTCCATTTACCCCTAATGGTAGTTACCTCTTTGAGTAAATCTCACTTCAGCACACTGTGATCACTGCCACCTAGTGGTTCATTTATCTGCAGATTCTTAATGCATGAAGAATCACTGCTGATAATCAAATCAAGAGTATTCTTCCCTCTAGTTGCCTCCTGAACATGCTGATGTAGAAAACGATCATCCAATAAATCCACAAAAGCCTTGCTAGTGTGTGAGTGACCAGCCCCCAAATTCCGGTCAATATCTGGGAAATTAAAATCTCCCGTTATAAGACTCTCTGATTTACTGGCCCACTCTATTTCCCTGTATAGTATCTTATTATACTCATCAGAGTCATTAGGCCTATAGCACACTCCTACTCTCAATTTTGATCTCCCAATGCTTATGTCACACCAAACTGACTCGACACTGCACTGTCCACTGGCTTGACTTCCTTGGATTTTATGTATTTCTTAACTAATAGCATAACCCCTCCTCCCTTCCTATCCAGTCTATCCTTTCTGTAGACGTTGTACTCCCCAAATTCCAGTTCTGCATTCCTTACATCTGTGTGACACCACGTCTCTGATATCCCAACAATATCTGCCTTTGATGTTTTGAGCAATACCTCAAATTCATCAAATTTATTTACTAAACTCCTAGCATTGGTGTACACGCAAATATACATGCACCTATTTCTATTCTTAGCTACCCTAACACAATCCATGTGTTTACTTGTACCGCAATGACTCCCGGCAGTCTCTGAAATATCCTGCATCTTGTTTTTCAGGCTTCTGCTCATTCCAATAGAAGCAGTGCAAGAATCTCTTTCACCTCTGCCAGTGGCTACTGTTAATCTATTCGTCTTTGTCTCCCCCCAAGCTAGCAGTTTTCCGACCCACCTAACACTGCCTCGATAGCATCAGCAAATATTCTTGCACCCTTTCTATTTAAGTGTATTCCATCCAATTTCCAGGAGCTGAGGGATATTCCCCCCCAGCACACACGAGTATATATATTATATATTGTATATATATTACTTGCAAGCTGTCAGTTTCTCAAGAGCAATGACACAAATATAAAACAAAAGTCATTTATCATACAAATCTACTTACAATACATAACTTGTGTTTCATTTACATCTAATCTATTCATTTTTCTCATTTAATCTGTTAATACATGCTATCATTTCCATAAAATTTCTCTCAATTAACAATCTCAACTCTCTCTACAGTTTCAAACACTAAATTAATTCAATCTTAATCACTTCCTCATATTTCTTTTAATCACTAATATCAATTCTCTTCACAACAGCAATCAATGAGTCGCTAACTTAATGCTAACAATTCCATGTAATCTCTCTTAATTTAGTAATATCATTTTCTTTACAACTTCAACCAGTAAACCAACTCAATACTAAACATTTCCTTATTTCTTTTGTTTCTACAACTTCAACCTTACTCTGAAATAATCTCCCACTTTATCTAAATACCATTTCCAAAACAACACAGTCCATAGGAAACTTCCTTCTCTTTCATGGTGGGATTCCTTTGTGCGGGTTCCTTCCATGGAGTGCGGTGATATCTCTCTCTCTTCTTAGTTGAACTCTACATATCTCTGCTGTTTAGCTCTTCCAGTACTGTTTATTTCGGGATTTTGAGAACAGTTCTCTGTTAATACTGAAGCAAATTACCACAGCAATAGTAAAAGCCAGAGCACTATCTGATTGGCTTGTTATTTAACTTCTAGCACAGAAGCATGCCTGACGGAACCCTTCACTATATAGCTGGACGTTCCCAGAACTGGACCTGAACTGAACCTAGAACTACCACTGGAAGTCTGCAACCCCTCCATACAACAACCACAAACCCCTCTTTTGGTGCGAGCACCTTATTTATTTCCTTCCCATTTATTTATTTATTTATTTATTTATTTATTGAATTGATTGCAAGTTACAATCACCCTTTGTACTACTTTTTTAATTGCAAGCTTATAGAGGGGTTTTCATGCATTTATGTATCTCCCTCAGAGAGGTTTTTAACGCATTTATGTATCTAAGAGGGGTTTTTTATGCATTTATGTATCTCTCCCTATCTAATTTAAACCTAACCCAATCACGGTGTTATTCTTTAAACTCACTCTTCTTCCTTTGGTGAGAAAAACAGAATATTTTTTCCACACAATGAAATGCTTTCATATTTTACCTCTAGATCACCTGTTCACAATACCTTGGAACTGCTCTATACGGATACCCATTACCAAAATGCACTGTGTCGCATCCTCAAGTAGCAGTGTAATAGAGAGATTGAACTGTTGTTCAGAAGCTTTTAATTTTAACCCTTTCACACCTGCCATGCCATTGTTCACCGTATTCCTTAATTGCACTACTAGGCCTACTGCCACTAGGTGCCTCCGCAGCCAGGTGGGCAAGAGCAGCAGTGCGTAGCACACGCTTCTTGATTAGACTAGGGTTCGAGCCCGTGACCACCAAATACAGAGGATGCGGAAAGGTCAGGGAATGACTACTGCATATCCCCGGAGCAATATGGTTTTAGTTGCTAATGCTCCTAAAAACCAAATAACAACAACTACTGCCACTAATGGAAATATTTCCGTAATGATGTTTTCGTTATTCCTTAAGTGCTTTACTTCCACACAAACTATACTTACTAAGAGAAATATATTTGCAAGATTTTGTGTTACAGTTTCGTGACGTTTTTAGGGGTTTCTGTTGCATTTGTACTGTGTATAACAATCTCTAATTTGCGAATTCAGTAGTATTACTGATTTATTTTTTGTCGATTTTATAACCTTTATGTGAATAAATCGTGGATAATTATTTTTTAAATTAGTACCGAAAGACCAGTATTTTTGTATCAATACTGGGATTTGAATACCGGAAAAAAATGACCGGGTTCTCAGCATCTGGGTATTGTAAGCTCTAGTGTCGCCTGACAATTTATGTGCATCCCATGCATTTTTCTTCTCTGCCATGAGTCTCATTAGTTCATCTGACATCCATTTGGATCTAAACCTAGAGCAGTATTTCTTAATTGGAACAAAAAGCCTAGTAGCGTCTAAAATTACTTCCTTGAATGCTTCCAGCAAATTCCCATTTAGAATTTGCTGTTGGTAACATTATCAGTTGGTCCCACTGTATAGAATCAAAAAAATCTCAGAGACCACTGTTCCACATCAGTACACTGTGATCACTGTCTCCTATTGGTTCCTTTATCCGTAAATTCTTAATGCATGAATAATCACCTCTGATAATCAGATCAAGAGTGTTATTCCTCTTGTTGCCTCTCTAACATGCTGCTGAAGAATATAATCATCCATTAAATCCACAAAAGCCTTGCTAGTGTAGGAGTGACCAACCCAGAAGTTCCAGTCTATATCTGGGAAGTTAAAATCCGCCATTATAAGGCACCCTGATTTACTGGCCCACTCTATTTCTCTGTATAATTGTTCATTGTACTCATCAGAGTCATTAGGCCTACAACGAACTCCTACTGTCATTTTTGCTTTCCCAAAACCTCTGTCAGGCTTCTAGATTCCATTCAGAAGAGGGCAGTTAGGTTACTTAATGACTTCTCTCTAACAGAGTCTCTCCACTCGCTGTCTCATAGATGTACTGTTTCTGCTGCCTACTTTTTCTACAGATACTTCCATGGGCACTGTTTTTCTGAATTGGCTTCTATAATTCCCACTCTCTCTTTCAAAACAGTCCAAATACGTGCCACCACCAGCCAACATCCATTTAGTGTCCAACTTCAAACTCACAGAACCAACTTTTCATCTTTCTTGTTTATTCATGCAACTGCTGTTTTCTGGAACAACCTTACTTCATATGTATTTCCTGAAAATTATAGTCTACAGAAAATTCAAGTCTCATGTCAACAAATATCTTCTTTCATCTTCTCAACCTCCAACCCAAGCACAGTACTAAGTACTATAGTTTCTAATACCTCTCGTGTTTGCCTTTTTCATAAAAAAGTCACTCTGTAGAGCAGTGGTTTTCGACTTGTTTTTTAATAATGGCACCCTTAAGTAATTTATTTAATTTTGTGGCACCCCTACTCAATTTTCTGCCTGTTTGATCAGATTCTCTCTCTCTCTCTCTGTGTATATATATATATATATATATATATATATATATATATATAACTAAAAGTAATTTTAAAATAGAAATTAATGTCAGTAGTCTTGTTACCTTCCCTGTTGATTTAATTATTTTGTTTAATTATTATTTTTGCTCTATAGTTTGCCATGCTACTGGCATTAGTTTTTATTTTAAAATTACTTTTAGTTATATTTTAGGCATCATGTAGAGGAATGTGAATTTTGCTGCCTGTGATGATTGCTTTATTTCTTTTCTTTTACTACCATTTTTAACTAAAAAAAAGTAAACTACAGCCATTATCAACCCACTGCAGGATGGAAGCCTCCTCAGCAATTCATGCTAAGGGAAATGGACCATAATCTGCCATGCTGGTCCAGTGCAGGTTGGCAGATTGACCGTATTCAGCAGTCAGGGGCTTGAACCCTGGTCTACTCAAAGAGCGTGTGCTACTGCACTCCCGCTCCTGCCCACTCAGCTACGGATTCAAATATATATATACAGGTAGCCTTCGATTTACGTCGGGATTAGATTCCTGGCGAGACAGGCGCAAATGGAACCCTTTATATAATGGAGTCAATCAGAAATCACAGGGTTAGGTTTTGGGCACCAAAAATTTTACCTACCACTTTGCATCGATTGTTTTATTTTATTAGCATTCTTAATAGTTGTAGTAATAGTCAATGGAGGCATATTCATTGCCCTACACACACATTAGGGCGGCTTTCACCAGATTCCATCCTCCGAATATTGCACTAGGATTCAATGAATTACTTTTACCAGACATGGCATCTCTTTATTCTCTTAAATTAAAAACTTTATAACACGATCGGCAAAAACTGCACACGACTATCACCATTATTATTTAATTTATTAATAGCACGATTAATAAAAAAATATTAGCGTAATAAATTTCCAAAACGTGTAAATTGTGTAAATAACAACCAACTGAATGCTTCACCGTATTGACCTTTACCACCTGCATCCACGAGTGAATACTTTGAGGGCGGGAATCTTTCTCGTCTCTGATATGGATGCTCTAATTGCTGTTTGGCTCAGATTGTCCTTGATCACATGAACAGTGCATGATACATAGCACAGTACAATGCCGTATATTATTCATATATATATATATATAAATAATGGCTTTAAAACGTTAGAATGAAATAAGAAAATAAATAAATATAAAGCTATCATTAGAGGCAGCAAAATGCAAATCCTCCACATGATGCCCAGTACATAACAGATAATTAATAAAAAAATAAAATTAATACCTATGCCAGTAGCATGGCAAATCTGTAGAGCGAAAAATTAACATACAAATTAAATCAACAGGGAGGGGGAAAGTAAAGGTAACAAGACTAAAACAGTAGCTGAAAGTCTCCAAATAATTTTAGAAATTCAATTAAATCCAATTAATAATAAATTCATTTAAAATATAAAGCCAATTACATAATAATTTAGCGGTACCCCCCCTTGTAAGATACCAGTTCCGAGAGATGTGAAATATCACCAAAACGGGACTAAAACGAACTACTAAAATAAAACCAAGTAACAAAATAATAGACTGACCATTATGCCCCATATTGATGAAGGACCGCAAGGCCAGTAATCGTCATGGAATCGCTGCATTTCAATCGCTAAACAAATCGTCCAATATATATATTGGAATTATGTCTGATGACAATTAGATTTAAATATTAAATTTTTAAATAGCATAAATGAGAATATTAGGTGTTACGTTAATGCTTTTGTACAGTGACCATTAGACATTATACATGCATGGGTTATATATGTACTTAACTTATTTATATATTATTACTTTTTATAATTAATTTTGGTACTGCTTGGGAGCATAATTAGCAGGTTGGTTGGGGTAACTACAAACCTGATGCTCCCAAGCAGTACCAAAATTAATTACAAAAAGTAATAATGTATAAATAAAGTGTGTATATATATATATATATATATATATATATATAAAAAATGTATCTTTCTATACATTAAAATGATTTTCCCCCTAGTGATATTTATTCAGCCAATGGGAGAAGAGAGATATTCGGGTTATGTGGTAATATGTAACAAATTCAAAAATACTTAACAAAAACTTGGTAAAACTTGATTAAACAGAAGCTTGTTTTACTGTGGTAAAACAAGCTTCTGTTTAAACCTGGTCACGCTATGTTTATCTAACATGACTATGCAGTACCATTCTTGATTTCCATATGTTATGTAATGTATTTATTTAAATAAACTAAATGCAACAAGGCATAATATTTTAAGAGTTTAAGATTCTGTATCCATATAATATCGGTGTAGATACACCATAGACAACTCTTAAAGAAAAACTATGACTGTATTGTGAAAGGCACCCACTGATGAAAAGCCAACTAGCTTTGAAACGGTCCATCTGGGTGGTGCACCCACCAAGGATAAGTAACAATAGTCTTCTCTATTAGTGAAGTGTGTTACTTATTCGAGGTAGTGGAATACTTGGTAACTTGTTGTGAAGGATGAGCACAATATGAGATACAGATGAAATGATACCTTTCACACTACGATCATAGTTTTTCTTTTAAGAGTTGTCTGTGGTGCATCTACACCGATATTATATAGATATAGTAACATATTTATGGATTCACAGCTGAGGAAGAGACACAGTGTCGAAAGTTTCTGGAAGTATTTTTTTTTATTTTATCAAAAGAAGCGAGTGCAGGGAGCAGGGGGCAAAGCCCCCTAGTAATAGTTATTATAATAATATAATTATAACAATGTACCTTTTTTATAATGAAATAAATACATAAATTTTAATAAAATAAATTTAAGTAACTTAAACCCAAATTACATGACACCTTTGGAATGTTGTTGTGTCACCCTGGTTGAAAACCACTGCTGTAGAGGTTGGGAAAGGTAGTTGAATATACTCTTTTTGGGATGAACTGCTTTCATTTTGTGTCAATGTGACATTGTCTTTTTCTTCAACATGCCTGTTCATCAGACCTAATCTCTGCTAATTATTTAGCGGAGGTTAGGTCTGATGAACAGGTCTTGATTAGGTCTTGTTTCCCATAAATGGAAGCTGTTGAGATGTTAAGATGGATAAGGTACTGATGGGGGAAGGGGATAGACAAAGACTTGTAAAACTGCTTCATCAGTAGTATATCCACTAACAGAAGGGTTTGACAGCAGAACGTAACAACTTTGAATGTGGTCTGCTGTAAAATTCCCAGCATGCATCTATGCATTAGTGCAAGTTCTGGAACTTTGGGTTTATACTATGGTTGTTCCTTTGATTATAGAACATGGTATTATTCAGTTTATATAAAGTGTAAAAAATTAAAATAAACATTAGTTAAATGTTTATTTAACTAATTTATTGTTATCCCTCATTGCAGGTTCTACAGGTGGTACGAAGTAACTACGATACTCTTACTCTTAAATTGCATGATAATTTAGACCAGTTTGAGAGGTATTCAGAAAAACCAAAGGAGTCTTCATTTTTTGTACAAATGGTATGTAGGTCCAGTCATTCTATCTTTACTTTGTGAAAAACATATATAGAGTGAAACTGCTTATTTGCAATATTGATAATGACTTTTTTATCCAGTCTTTAATTGCAAACCCTTGTTTGTATCACCTTAAGGTTGTTAGAGCTGATTTTTAGAAATGTATGTATTTTCAAATAGTATATTTTACAAGGGATTATGTGGTCTGGCACAGTAGTGCTTTAATTGGATCTCTGCCAAGAGGAACAAAATCAACCAACCAAATATTACCTTTCAAGATGTGCCATATCCATCTTTATCTATTTTTATCATTTTTATTAATGATACACTCCTGAGGAAATGTTTACTGTAGAAGTTTTTGAAGGGGTGTGAGTTTTTTGTGTAAGAATGTTCCATTTTTTGATGTGTCTTTGTTTGATATCTTTTACAGCAGCTTTTATATGTATTTCATTATATGTGGTGAATTCTGTCCAGATCTGGGGTGTCATATTTCTTTTTAGACTAAATCTTAAATGATGTATTTAAGATAGTAGTTGATGTTTTTTTATTGTATCTTTTTCGCAGTTCTTTCCGTACAATGTTAAAACTTCTACAGTAAACATTTCCTTACAGCCCTTTACCACTACTGAACTCACTAGCCTTGAATACGGATTTAATTTTGCTATAAAAGATAACCAATACCCCTCCAAAGAATGCATCATAGAACTTCAGACCAAACTGAACAACCACCCAGACAAATGGCGTATAATACATCAGGCCAATTCCATCCTTACTTCAAAACTACAATCCCAATCTAATATAAATAAACAGCTAAAAGACATACAGAAAATACGAAATAATCCACATGTTATTACACAGAAAGCCGAAAAAGGCGATACCATAGTTATTCTTAATAAAACTACATATATCGACAAAATGAAACAAATCCTATCTGACCAGGATACATACAAACCCGATAATACGTACAACATATCCAAACACAAAAATAAATTTGACATTATCTTAAGAAAATTAAGGACAAATAAAGAAATCACCCAACAAATCGGAATATGAAATAATATCATACCCACATGTTTGGTATTACCAAACTACACAAACCCAACCACCCACTAAGACCAATAATCTCCTTCAATAAATCAGCTTTTGCCAATTTATCCTCCTTTCTTGTTAAGATCATTTCCCCCCTTACAAGATTTTCAAAATATATTTAAATTTAATAACCAAGCTTTTTCAAAAGCCACCCAAGCTTTTGAAAAAATAAGTCCTATTACAATCTTCAATAAAGACATTTTAGCATCTTTCAATGTAGTTTCTTTATACACTAATGTACACCTGCCATCTATACTACAAGCTTTACGTAATTTCCTAATGGATGATAGCACCTTAACCAACCGCACCTCTCTCTCAATCAATAGTATATTAGAACTTACATAATTTTTATTAGATGCTAAATATTTCCAGTTCCACAATCGGATATACCAACAAATATATGGTTTACCTATGGGATTGGGAATCTCAGCCTCCCTATCCGAAATATACCTAGCCTCCATAGAAAATCAAATTTTACACCTCTCCCTCCAGAGATTAAATTATATACCCGATACGCAGATGACATCCTTATCATAGGAGACAAAGCCATAATTGATAACCTTTTTATTAAATTTAATTCAGTGCACGACAGATTAAAATTTACCCTCAAATCAGAAGAAAATGGACAGATTAATTTCCTTAATCTCACCATATATAAAACAGATACTAAACTTGGAACTAGAATTTACAGAAAAAATACCCATACCGGAAAATATTTACATTTCGAGTCGCACCATCCACTTAGTACAAAAAAAGCTGTCCTCTATAATCAAATTTATAATGCCATCAAATACAGTTCTACACAAGAAGACCTATCCAACAAACTCCAATAACTTATAGACATTTTCATATCCAGAAAATATCCTCTTCAGTTAATCCAACAAATTATCACCACCATCCAAAATAATATCAACAAAACAACTAAACACATTACATGCAATAATACACATGTTGTTATTCCTTATCACAGTGATCTTTCTAGACAGTTCCGTCAATTATTTACTGGTACAGACATCACTCTCATATTTTCAACATATAATAAACTAGGATCAATGTTTGTTTAATTCATATAAAGACACACATAAATATCAAATCAGCGACATGAACAATATTGTTTATCTAATTAAATGTCAACAAAACTGTAATGCATGCTACATTGGTAGTACAACCTCTAAATATGGCTCCCCAAAAACATCAAACACACGGACATATTACCACTACAATAGCTTTAGAACAGGACAATCAAATACAGAACTCATGTTACGTGTACAAGCCCACAACCATACTCCCTTAGTTGATTCAGCCATCCCTATCATTAAATTAAAATCTAGTTTTAAAATCTTTCAGTACGAAGCCCTTATCATAGAATGGTTTTGTCGTCATTCTAAATTTAATGTATTAAATGCATGCCAAACTACCCTATAACCTCTCACCGGCTTGGAATCTCATGCACCTGAGATTACCACATGTATCAAAGAGCATCACGTTCACTCCCTCCCACTATCGCCAACTGAAGATGTTAACAACGAAAGCCAATTTGTTATGGCTCTTGGCCTCCTCAGTTTAACTTTCCTAGCTTTATCATTTCAACTTTACAACCAAGGATAAAGACGTGCACTTCTATTTCCTTGAGCATATTTTAAACTCTGTTTCCAAAATTTAAACATATCCATATTAATTCCAATTTTTAAACTCAACTACCATTTTATCCTATATCAACACGTCAACTGCAGATTATATAAAAAGGTGAGTACCGCAAATTAAGCTATGCTATTAATTTGAGTTATTTTAAGAACTGTAATATGCAAAAATGGAGCAAGCTCCAAGTTCTTTGCTGCATTTCAAAAATCAGTTTAATACCTCTGGCTGCTCTAGTGGAACCCATATAAGATATTAAGCTCATACTTAATACTAATAGGCATAATTTATTATGCTTATTTGTATTAGTATTTCCAATATGCATAGCTCTGTAATAGTTGAGAATCAGATCCACTTTGATGAAACATTTTCTACTCAGTGACCTTAGGAATCTTCTGAAATCAAGACAATGTTGTAGGACACCCTGTGTATAATTTATATCCTGTTTTAATTGTGGTATCCTTTTCTTGTACTAAGTTTCTTACGATTTTTCAGTTGTATTTTTCCTAGTTATTCCTCTTTCTGTGTCTTCCCCATTCAATATTGTAGGTGTTATCACAATCATGTGCACTTTGAATTTTATTTTCTGTCTTTCTCATTAGCCACAAGTAACTACTAGAAAATAAAGTTATACACATATATATATAACCACATAATTGGCTTAATTTACTGTCAAATAGTGGGCTAGTAAATCGGAATGTCTTATAATGGGGGATTTTAACTTCCCAGATATTGACTGGAACTTGTGGGTTGGTCACTCACACACTAGTCAGACTTTTGTGGATTTATTGGATGATTGTTTTCTGCAGCAGCATTTTTGAGAGGCAACCAGAGAGAGTAATACTCTTGATCTGGTTATCAGCAGTGATTATTCGTGTATTAAGAATTTGCAGATAAAGGAACCACTAGGTGGCAGTGATCACAGTGTACATATGTGGGATTTACTTAAAGATTTGATTACCATCAGGGGTAAAGGAAAGGGTTTTTGCTTCCGTAAAGGCGAGTACAGTGGTCTCCGACAGTTTTTAAATTCTGTACAGTGGAATCAACTGATGATGATGTTACCAGCAGTAAATTCTAAGTGGGAAGCATTCAAGGAATTAATCGTGGAAGCTACTAAAAGTTTCATACCTATTAAGAAATATTGTTCAAGGTTTAGGCCAAAATGGTTATCTAATGAACTAATAAGACTTGTAACAGAGAAGAAAAATGCATGGGATGCATATAAATTATCAAGTGACTCAGAAGCCTATGGCAGATATAAGCTAGTCTGTAATCAGGTCACAAAGGAGGTTAGGCTGGTGAAGGCAGATTACGAGAAATCCTTGGCAAAAGATGCTAAGAAAAACAGCAAGGATTTCTTTATTTATATAAACTCTAAAAGGAAGGGGATGAATCTGATTGATCCACTTGACATCGATGGTTCGACTGTTGATGATCCTGCTCAGATAGCAAACAAACTGAATGAGTATTTTGCATCTACATTCAAACGAGGAATTATTAAGGTTTGAAAATGGTAGAAGGTTATCAAATTGTAGCAGGATACTTAATGATTTTGTAATAACTGAGAGCAAAGTGGAGGAGAAATTGTTGAAGTTAAAAATAAGAAAGGCACCTGGGTTGGATGGGATCTATCCAGTTATATTAAAGGAGGCGGCAAAGCAACTACGCAAACCCTTAGCCATAATTATGAGAGCATCATTGGACTCAGGGGAGGTTCCCACGGACTCGAGATGTGCAAATGTATCCCCAATTGACAAAGGGGGATCGAAGGGTGACACAAGTAATTACAGACCAGTTAGTTTAACTTCTGTTCCGGGTAAAATAATGGAGTCACTGGTTAAAGATGCATTGCAGGATCATCTAGACAAGACTGCAGCAATAATTCAGACACAGCATGGGTTTGTTAAGGGAAAGTCTTGTCTGACAAATTTGATAGGATATTATGATGTGGTTACAAAGGAACTGGATGCAAAAAATAATTTTGATATCATATATTTGGATTTCAGGAAAGCTTTTGACACTGTTCTGCATGGAAGACTATTGTACAAATTGGAGCAGAATGGTATTAAGGGTAAGTTTCTACAATGGATAAAAGGATGGTTAAGTGGGAGAAGAGAGAGGAGGGTGGTAATCAATGGGTGCTGCTCTTCGTGGACTAATGTTATTAGTGGAATCCCACAGGGTTCGGTGTTGGGTCCACTGTTGTTTTGTATATTTATCAATGATATTGATGAAGGTATATCAGGCTTAATGTCGAAGTTTGCAGATGATACAAAGGTTGGAAGGGTTGTTAATGACAGTAATGGCAGTGTGCTACTGCAACAGGATCTAGATAATTTGGGCAGATGGGCTAAGAAGTGGCAACTGAAGTTTAACCTTAACAAATGCAAAATACTTCATATGGGTAGAAGTAACCCCAGAGAAACGTACCAACTGTGTGGTACTACACTTAAGGTGGTAGAAAATGAAAAAGACCTGGGAGTAATTGTGCAGTCAGATATGAAGTTTTCTGAGCAATGCAGACAGGCTGCCAGGGCAGGTCATGGGGGTTTTGTCAATGATATATACGAATTTTGCTAGCAGGGAGAAGGAAGTGATTGTATAAGGCCATGCCTTGTCAGGCCATGCATAAGGCCATGCATTGTCAGGCCATGCCTTGAGCACTGCATACAGGTCTGGAGGCCTCATTTTAGGAAGGATGTAGATTTACTTGAGCGTGTACAGAGAATGGCAACAAGATTGGTGAGGGGGAATGGAGGGATCCCCTTACCAAGAAAGGCTTAAGTTCTGCAAATTGCAGTGGCTGGAGACTAGGCACTTGCGCGGTGATCTGATTGAGGTGTATAAGGCCTTGAATGGGTTGAGCATGCTGAATTCTGATGGGATCCTTCCACTTGTTCAAATTACGAACCTAAGGGGGCATAAATTCAAATTATGAAAGGACAGATGTAGAACAGATGTGTGCGGAAATTTGCATTTAGCCAGCGGTTGGTTAATTGCTGGAACAAACTTCCATCCCTCATTGTGGAAGTTGATAGATTGAATAAATTTAAGGAAGAACTGGACAGGCATTTGGAGGGAATGGTGTGATTTTTTTTTTTTTTTTTTTTTTTGGCTGATGCTGCATAAGCTTATACACTTGGCTTTCTTGCATCAACTGCCACTACTACTACTACTACTATAACCTGTATCTGACTATAACGCTGACTCAGATCACTATAATGCTCTTTTACAGATTGAATTTTTGGCATATTTAACAAAATCGTTTCATTTGTTGGAGTCGATAGCTTGAAAATGAATACCAAAACAGCATTTAAACGTTTCCCACGCTCAGTGAAATTTTCTCGCATGCTAATTTAATTGCAGTACAGTGACTTGTTACGTAGTTCCAAGATCAACATTTTAAAAAATGACCAAGTATATTGCTTGTAATATTTGCGTTATATGCATTTATCCGAAGTCTAGTCATCACTCAATACCGTATTAGACATCATGTGAAACAGACAGTTTACCTGAACATTGTATCATAATTAATGCAACCAACGCAGTTACATTTTTTTTTGGCTGATGCTGCATAAGCTCATACACTTGCTTTCTTGCATGACATGCCACTACTACTACTACCATTCTATTGCATGCTATTTTTGTTTCAGTTAAATAAAGGCAGTTAAGCAAGAAAAAATGCTACTTATTCCTTCACCACATAGTGGTTATTCTATATATCTCTTGCATAGAAATACATGATAGCTGCTATGGGGTGAAGGAATAAGCCATTTCTCATATTGTCAGGGGGTAGGGCATGACAGGTTATAGTTAAAAAATAGTAAGGTTAAAAAATGCAGGCAAGTGGACTTTTTCTTCATCACATGGAAAAAAAAATTCTGAATATGCATAGTGCTCCCATTCATGCAAGGTGTTCCAGTTCTACTCTAAACTTAGCCAAAATCAACCTCTGCCATGTTGGAAGACAACTTATTCTATTGTTCAACAACCTGCTGCCTATAAGCAAGCTGAATGAGCTCTAATCTTCTGTTATTAACCTCAGGGGCTCACATCTGGTGAGTATGGGCTTGCACACCCAGAGTCCTGGCTGGATATTGTCATTCTTTTTTTTTTTTTTTTTTTTGGTGATCTACTTCTCTCTCTCTCTCTCTCTCTCTCTCTCTCTCTCTCTCTCTCTCTCTCTTCTCTCTCTCACTCTCTCTCTCTCTCTCTCTCTCTCTCTCTCAGTGTAACTTGGAATTTTTTTTTTTGGCTGGTGCAGCATAAGCCTCAGGCTTCCTTGCACCATATGGCTAATAATAATAATGTAACTGCCATCAGGGCTAAGGGATGGGTTTTTGCTTTCATAAAGTTTACTTTACAAAGGTGGTCTCAGAATTTTTTTAAGTTCTATACAGTGGGACCAACTGATGATGTTACCAACAGCAAATTCTAAATGGAAGCATTCAAGGAAGTAATCTTGAAAGCTGCTAGGCTTCTTGTTACAACTAAGAAATATTGTTCTAGGTTTTAGGCCCAATGGATGTCAGATGAAATAATGAGACTCATGGCAGAGAAGAAAAATGCATTGGATGCACATAAATTTTTAGGCAACACAGAATCTTATGGTAGATACAAGCTAGTCTCTAATCAAGTCACAAAGGAGGGTAGGCAAGCAAAGGCAGATTATGAAAAATCTTTGGCAAAGGATGCAAAGAAAAACAGCAAAGACTTCTTTACTTATAAAAACTCTAAAAAGAAGGGGATGAATCAGATTGGTCGACTTGATATCAGTGGTTTGACTGTAGATGATCATTCTCAGATAGCTACCAAACTAAATGAGTATTTTGCATCTACATTCACACATGAGGAGTTATTCAAGGAGGAAAGGGCCAGATGTTTATTTAACTCTAACAGGGAGTTAAATAATTTTGTACTAACTGAAAGCAATGTGGAGGAGAAGCTGTTGAAGCTAAACGTAAGGAAGGCACCTGTGGCAAATGGGATCTATCTAGTTATATTAAAGGAGGTGGCAAAGGAAGTAAGCAAACCCTTAACCATAATTATGAGAGCATCCTTGGACTTGGGGAAGTCCCCCACGGACTGAAGATGTGCAAATGTACCTCCAATTCACAAAGAGGGATCAAAGGGTGACACGAGTAATTACAGACCTGTTAGTTTTACTCCTGTTCCAGGGAAAATAGTGGAGTCATTGGTTAAAGAAGCATTGCAGGATCATCTAGACAAGACAGCAGTGATAACTCAGACACGGCATGGATTTTGTCAAAAGTTAGTTAGTTAGTTATTTGGTTTTTAGGAGCATTAGCAACTAAGGCCATATTGCTCCAGGATATGCGGTGGTCATTCCCTGACCTTTCCACATCCTCTGTATTTGGTGGTGACAGGCTTGAACCCCGGTCTAATCAAGAAGCATGTGCTATGCACTGCTGCTCCTTCCCACCTGGCTACGGAGGCGCCTTTGTCAAAAGGAAGTCTTGTCTAACCAAAATGACTGGATACTATGATGTGGTCACAAAGAACTGGATGCAAAAAATAATTTTGATATGATATAGTTGGATTTCATATATTTTGATACTGTTGCACATGGAAGACTGCTGTAAAAATTGGAATTTTTTCCAATTGGCATTAAGGGCAGTGGTGAGCTATAGTGGGATCGCCAGAGCCCCTTGTTATTTTTTTTGAAAATTTGCGAGCCTATTGTTGAGACGATCATTTATTTTACAAATGAAATCCTGAATGCAATTATTGAGTATCCAGAGCCGAAATTACTGTTGGGGCGAGCGGGGATCCATTTCCAGCATTTTAATGGCACAATCGATTGGTTATGTATTTTAAAATTGCTTCATTTTTGATTTA
The DNA here is from genome assembly GCF_048544385.1 of Mastigoproctus giganteus. Classification (NCBI taxonomy): domain Eukaryota; kingdom Metazoa; phylum Arthropoda; class Arachnida; order Uropygi; family Thelyphonidae; genus Mastigoproctus; species Mastigoproctus giganteus. The sequence goes on along the minus strand of NC_143585.1, from coordinate 96,408,534 downwards.
ATTACAGTCAGACCTCTGTTTAATAAACTTTTTTTTTTTTTTTTTTTTTTTAATAGGGAATTTTTTTGATTTCCCTTAGTAATTAAATTTAAATAGCAATTTAATTTCCCTTAGTATTTAAATTAAATTTAAATAGCAATTTAATTTCCCTTAGTATTTAAATTAAATTTAAATAGTTTCCATTGAACGAAGAAAATTTCCATGTAACAATCAATTAGGAGAGACAACTGTGTATGCATTGTTCTCACCTCTGGCTTTTAGGCAGACTAGATTTTTTTTATGTAAACCCCAAACACGAGAAGTATTAGAACCTATAGTATTTAGTACCGTGCTTGAGTTGGAGATTGAGAAGATGAAAGAAGATATTTGTTGACATTGTACTTGAACTTCTGTAGACTGTAATTTTCAGGAAATACGTATGAAGGAAGGTTGTTCCAGAAAACGGCAGTTGAATGAATAAAACGAGGAAGATGAAAAGTTGGTTCTGTGAGCTTGAAGTTGAACAGTAAATGGATGTTGGCTGGTGGCGGCACTTGTTCGGACAGTTTTGAAAGAGAGAGCGGGAATTATAGAAGCCAATTCAGAAGAACAGTGCCCATGGAAGTATCTGTAGAAGAGGCATGCAGCAGAAACAGTACGTCTATGAGACAGCGAGTGGAGAGACTCTGTTAGAGATGAATCATTAATTAACCTAACTGCCCTCTTCTGAATGAAATCAAGAAACCTGATAGTGGTTTTGGGAGCACCACCCCAGATGTGGGAACAATATTCCATGGCAGGGCGAATTTGCAATTTATACAGAGTGAGCAGCTGTTTGGAAGAAAAGTAACGCGAGAGCTAAAGAAAAAACCAAGTTTTTTATATGCAGAGGAAGCAATATTTGTAATGTGTTTGTGCCAAGAGAGATTAGAAGTCAGGGTAATCCCCAAAAGAGATATATCATTTTGCCTAGAAATTGGAGTGTCACTAAAGATAAGCATAGGAGCAGAAGAACCCTTTTTGTGAGATATAAGACAAGACTGAGTTTTAGAAGGGATGAAATCAACTAAATGGTCTTTGCCCCACTGGAGCATTACCTGAAGATCGGCATTTAAGGAATTGGTAGCAGATTTTCGAGAAGTTGAAGCTGATTGAGCAGGACAAGATTTCTCAAAATGAAAAGTGGAATGCAATGTGCTATCATCGGCAAAACTATGGATAGGATTTCCAGTCAATGGAAGAAGGTCATTAATATGCAAGAGGAAAAGAGTGGGTGAAAGAACTGAACCATGGGAGACACTGGCATTAGTGGAGAAGTTAGAAGACAGAGAACCATTTACCATCATCCTCAGTGAGCGATCAGAGAGAAAACTGGATAACCAATTACAAAAAAGTTGACAAACCATAAGATGGAAGCTTGTTTAGAAGACCTTTATGCCAAACATGATCGAAAGCCTTTGAGATGTCAAGAGGAACAACTTGTGTTTCACTGAACCTTTCCATTGAATTAGTTCATAAATGGGTAACATAAGCCAGAATATCACCAGTGGATCGACACTGACGGAATCCATACTGGCGATCGTTGATCAGATGGAAGGTTTCTAGGTCGTTTAAGAGTTGGCAGTTAATTGATTTCTCCATTACTTTAGAAAGAGTACAAGTAATTGTAACGGGACGATAATTGGATGGGAGGGATTTGTCACCCTTTTTAGGAACTGACTGGATATGAGCAAATTTCCAAGCAGAAGAAAAAACACCTTTGGAATAAGAAAGTGAAAAAAGGTGGCAAAGAATAGGAGTAAGCTCAGGAGCACAGGTTTTGAGAACAAGTTGAGAAAATACCATCGGGACCTGGAGCTTTCTTAGCATCTAGATTTGTCAAAATCCTTCTGACATCCTTTTGACGGAAGACCACAGGAGACATTGAATGGAGCGTGTTGGGAATGGTGGGAAGTGTTTTACCAAGATCATTAATACATGAGTTGGAAGAAAAATGGAATGCTAGCAGGTCAGCTTTATCCTTGGCTGAAATGACAACAGAACCATCTGGTTTTGACAGAGGTGGGAGCAGAGATGGGCAAAAGTCGCTTCCAATAGCTTTGGCAAGAGACCAGAATGCTTAGCTACCATTAGGGCAAGAAGCAAGTTTTCTACTCTTAGCCTGTTCAAACTCTAGTTTGGACTGATTAATAACTGCTTTACAATTGTTGCGAGCTTTGGTGTAGGCAGAAAATGAAACTGGAGAATTAGAAACAAGCCAATTACGATATGCAACATTCCTCTCTTGAACAGCCTTAGCGCATTTATTGGAAAACCAAGGTTTAGATAAACGACGAGATTTTAAAGTGGAGTGTGGGATAAAGGATTCCTTTCCTGCAAGAATAATTTCACTGACACGATCTGAGCAAATGTTGACATCAGAACTTTTGAAACAGTAATCCGACCAAGGAAAAGAAGAAAAGAAGTCTCGCAGGTCATCCCATTTTGCATTCTTGTAATGCCAAACAACATGAGGATGGGAATAGCCATGAGATAAAGGTTCCATTGGAGAGGAGACAATCACCAAGTTGTGATCTGAAGTGCCTAAAGGACCTCTCACTTCGACCATGTACTTAGAAGGGCTGTTTGTGAGAAAAAGATCAAGCATATTGGCTGTATGATTAGGATTGTCCGGTATTCTTGTAGGTAAATGAACAATCTGTGCAAGGTCATTAGTAATTGCAAATGCCTCAGCATCTCGACCAGCTGGGTCGGTGTGACTAGAAAATGGAAGCCAGCTGGAGTTGTGAACATTAAAATCACCAAGGAAAATTATCTCACTGTTAGGAAAGTTGGACTGGAGAAAGTCAAGTTGCATAGAGAGGAAGTCAAAGAGCTCCAAGTGATTAGTGGAGTTGGGAGAACGGTAGAGACAACAGATGAAGTGGACACAATGAGGTAGAGAGATTTTAAGCCAGAGAAGATTAAAAAGAAAGGAGATTCCAAATTGCCAAGTCTCTGACAAGGAATATCAGAACGAACATATGCACAAGCACCACCTTTGAGGTGAAAGGAATCATACAGCGAATAATTTGGGCATCTGAGATGAGCAGAAGTTGAATCAACCAATAACTGAGATTCTGTTAGAAGAGGTACATGGGGTTTGGCAGACTGCAGATGGAAATGGACATCGTTGAGATTAGAATTGAGACCATGTATATTTGTGAAATGAATTAGGAAGTGCTTGGGAGGTTTAGATCTTTTCACAGATAAGCTTGCTCTGTTAGTTTACAATTCATGGTGTATTCATTAGTAAGAAAGAGTGGGTGAGACATGCTGTATGAAGTAATGAAATTTTTGGATATAGCATACACATGGTAAGAATATACCCAGATCCTTGACATAACATGGCCTCGACAATGCTCCCCGCATACACACTACTTGGACTCCCTCCAGTCACTATCTGGCAGAGTAGAGGTAGCAAGATTATACACTAGCTGATCTGGAAGCCTCCTAGAGAGTTACCAGTAGGTTCGATCCGGTGTACTAACTAGCGGCTGGCCTGCGAACACCGTTTTAGAGCTGTAATCTCGAAATGTAAGGAATATTGGATCTCCACATGATGTTTATCATAACCTCTAAAGTCATCAATTATTCTGCATGATGGAAGAGATAGGGAAGGGTTGACCGGAACTTAGCTCTAGAGACTAAACATGGGTTCCACCACTTCAAGCCTCCAATAAGCAAAGTGGTGGTAATTCACCAGTTGATGAGAGTCATCTACCACCTAGTAATGCCTGGTAACATAGAGGGGTGGCATTCCTCCATGTGGTGTGGGTGCCACACCTCGACCCCTGCTTACATTGGTTCACACCTGGGTGGTCACTCACCATGTACTTGTGCATGGAAGTTATACCCAGGATTACTAATAGTCCCACCATCGTGAATGTGCAAGCAGAGGATCTGGCTGTCACAGACCGTCCGGTCTTCGTCGAAATTGGGTCCACTTGACTTGAGTATCACCCGAATATCAGTTCCATCAGCGTTTTAGACTCCCAGGTAGCAAGTACAGCTTGTATGGCATATCTGAGAGAATGTCTGTGACAACCTCAAGGACCAATTAGAATGTGTGAATTAAGAGCGAAAGAGATTACAATTTTACAATGTTAGTGGTGTTCATAAAATCTCTGCAGTTATATACCTAGAAGTCGCGCTAGTCAATATGCTTTCCATAGCCAGTCAGAGGATTAAGAAGATTCACGACACGGATTATAGCCGCTGATCAACCTGTGTTGTGGTTCCCCTTTACTCTGACAAACGGGCATATGTTTTTCGGAGAAGTGAGTGATCCTTGCCTTCCAGTAAATTTCACCTGTCTGTTTACATGGTCAAAGTAGCTGAATATCTGTGATTCCGACATTTTGCACTGTATTCAGAGAATTAGAGTATCAACGTAGAGAGGGGGGAGGGGATTGAGGCAACTAAGATATTATATAAACTTTATGAAGGTGAAATGTTGGCAGGTTTTGAAACTTTGTCGAGCCTGTCACTGTGTAGAAAATGTTCTAAAATATAATGGCATACAGGCAATAATAATAAAAAAAAAAAAAAAAAACCTATCACCAATCTCCAAAAAATTAGCATGAATTAAGGACGATTGCTAAAGAATTTGATGTGGAGAGACTATAATGATCGGTCTTGTGTTCGGGCCACGATGAGCAGCTTGTAGCTTGCGGATGGCATTGTGGGTTGGAGGAATTATCCTGCATTGTGCAAACATTTTGAATCAGAAGTTAAATATTCTGGATTATTAAATCGACTTTTAATTTTGGAATTTCTTAACCATTTAGCACTATGATCGATATCCTGCAGGAGCTCTCTTACCTTTCAGAAGCTTTACAGAATCACAATGGTAAAAGCATATAAATTAATTATTCGAAGTATCAATGCTATTGCTAATTTGAAAAATTCTGAAGGAAATTATGTAGCTAAAATTGAGAGCATGTTGAAGTTCAAAGAATTTGAAGGAATCAAAATTGAAAGATCAAACCGCCGATGTAATAGATTTGCATAGCGGTGGTCCTCATGCAGCGAAAAATAATAAAACAGAAAGCCTAGTGCTCACATGGCCAAACCACCCCACTGACAAAACAATAGGTTGAACTGAAAATATATAGAAACAAATTAGGCTATAGATGGCGGCACGAACGCAGTGTTAGCACATTGTCGCACTACCCGCATGTAAATATAATCCAATTAATCCAAAAATTAAAGAGATAAAAATGTATATTAAAAATAAATAAGAAAAAAATAGTAGAAAAGCTAACATCAGTGGCAGCAGATAAGCACATTCCACTACATCTTGCTTATAAGAAGCTGAATTAAAATATAATAATTGCCAGTAGCATAGCAAACCAGTAGAGCGAAAATGAACTGAACTAAATAAAATAACAATAACAGAAAAATATAGGGGGGAATAAAGAAAGAGAGGGTAGTGCTATTATTATTATTATTATTATTAGCATTATCATTAGCCATATGGTGCAAGGAAGCCTGAAGCTATGCTGCACCAACAAAAAAAAATTCCCGAGTTACCCTGAGAGAGAGAGTCAAAAGTAGAAAGGAATAATCAAGAAAGAGAAGAATGATGATATCCAGCTCAGGACCCTGGGTGTGCCAAGCCCATAGTGTTGAAGCAACGTTCCTAAAATAATTTAGAACCATCTATAGCCTAATTTGTTTCTATATATTTTAAGTTCAACTATTGTTTTGTCAGTGGGGTGGTTTGGCCATGCGAATACTAGGCTTTCTTCTGTTTTATTATTTTTCGCTGCATAAGGACCACCACTATTCAAATCTATTGGATTGGCAGTTTGATCTTAGTATCATTCTGTCGTTGCATGGATTTGTTTAGCGTTCGAAATGCAGTGATTCCCTGACTGTTATTGGCCTTGTGGTCCTCTGTCAAGATGGGGCATAATGGTCAGTTTATTTTATTTCATTTTATTAATTATTTTCAGTTTATTTGGTCATGTAATGTTGTTAGTCCACGTTTTCATCTTAGTGAGATTTCACATAATTTGGAAACAGGTGCCTACTAGGGGGTGCTGCCAAATTTCTTTTAATTGGCTTAATTTTCTAAATTATTTTAGGAATGTTGCTTCAATACTACCCTGTCCTTCTTTATTCCCCCCTCCATATATTTTTCTGTTATTGTTATTTTATTTGGTTCAGTTCATTTGCACTCTACTAGTTTGCTATGATACTCGCAATTATTCTATTTTAATTTAGCTTATTATAAGCAACATGTAGTGGAATGTGCTTATCTGCTGCCACTGATGTTAGCTTTCTACTATTTTTTCTTATTTATTTTTAATATATATTTTTATTAATTTTTATCTCTTTTATTTTTGGATTAATTGGATTATATATATATATATATATATATATATATATATATGTATGTGTGTGTTGTTGTTGTTGTTGTTTGGTTTTTAGGTGCATTAGCTACTAAGGCCATATTGCATTGCTCCGGGAATATGCGGTGGTCATTCCCTGACCTTTCCGCATCCTCCGTATTTGGTGGTGACGGGCTCGAACCCCGGTCTAATCAAGAAGCGTGTGCTACGCACTGCTGCACCTGGCTATGCAGGGACCCCTGTGCGTGCGTGCGTGCGTGCGTGAAGTTATGTAAAAGAATATAAGGAATAGGCTGACCGGGCTAGCCAGGTGGGCAAAATGCCTGCCTGGCAACCCAAAGGTTGTGGGTTCGAATCCCGCCTCTGGCTTGGATCAGAGTAAAATGCAAAAACTTTGGGAGGTGCATTATGGCCACAGAAGCCGATGTGCTAACAACTAACAAAAAAAAAGAAAAAGAGAAAGAGGAGCAGAACAGACTAATGCCATCAAATTTATGATTGTACATTACATCTGTCTGTATATAACAGTTTTTTAGTTAATTATAATACCAACTAGGTAAATTGGAGAATTTAGCATAAAAGTATTAAGGGTGAAAACCAGGGCTGCCAGATTTCAAATTAGGTCTCACGGGACAAAAATGAAAAAAATTGCGGCAATTTTTCTCAATTTTGTTTTCTCAAGAAAATTATTTCACAATTTTGGCATATAATTTTTAATTTCTAAACTTCATTTTGGTCATTTAAAAATGTATCTAATAAAAAAAATAATTGAGTGAAATTTTTATTTATACTATGATCTTAAAAGTTATTCAATATTTATCACTTGATTTCACTTCATTAAGAATGACTAAACTTTGATTTTTTTAAAAAAAATTGGAATTCTGAACAATTCATTCCGAAATTCTGTTTTATCATCAACTCTGCCCCCAAATTTTTTAGAATCAACCTATTTCTATCTTTACGCCAAGCACTCGTCATTAGACTAAAAATCCTTTCAGATGTTGTATTTGCATGCGGAATAGAGAAAATGTATTCGATAATTTTTAAAAATTGTGGAGAAGAATTTTTTTTTAAAAAAACAAACCCATCTTTGATCACACGGTAATTGCCTTTCAATATCTGTTATATTTGCCATAAATCTTTTTAAGAAGGTATATTCTTCAAACAGCAAATCTTGATCTACTTCTATTTTAAATGTGTTAGTGATTTCTACGATTTCATGAAATTCTGTGGTATGCTATGCAAAGATAAGTTAGAGAGAATTTTATATTTGTGGTCATTGAAATTAAACCATTTCTCTATATATTTTATAGCCGTATCAAATAAAATTTTTGCTTCCATTTTAAACCGTTTTGAAGCATCTAGATTATCACAATTTTGGATAATTTCATGAACATTTGCTACATAATAACATCCATTCTTATGCTTAGTCAAGGACTGCCTTACATTATTCATAATTGAATATACTTCAACAATCGTAACATTACTACCTTGGAGATTTTTTAGCGCTGGTTGAAATATTGAACATACATTCTTTACAAATTTTACATATGCCTCATGAAGCTCATGTTCAAAAAAATGTCTCAATATACGTGCTATGTTATTCTTGCTTATAAAATACGATTTAATAGGTGCAAAATTGGTCAATTGGTCAATAGCTGGTAGAAGGAACAGCCACCTTGTTGGTATATGCCGTAACATTTCATTCCATTCTGTTTCTGTCCATGCGAAAAAGTCTTTTAGTTCAGTTGTCTTTTTTGTTGAAGAGCTAAATTCATTAAATATTTTAATAACAATAGATTCTATATCAATAATCAAACAATTGCAAGCTCTCTTAGCAGTGTTATGCAGAATATGCAAATTGCAAGCAGCAGGTAATATATTTTCATTAAATTTTTTTAATGCTACGAAAACGCTATTTTTCTTGACAAAATTAATATTGGCGTAATATGTTTCATATGCAGTAATGTTTTTGGGAGATAATTCATTAATTGTAAGCTGTTGGATGAGAGCATTCGAAATAGTTTCAGTATCTTCTGCTTCTAACCAAATAAATAATATCAAACCAGTTTTTACACCATAGTTTTGGTCAAAATATCTCACAACCAAAGGAAAAGTTTTTACGTTTCCTTTATTAGAAGTGTCCATGCTTATAGAAAAGGGCTTATTATTCTCCAGCTGTTTCAATATGTAATTTTTTGAGTGCTTTCCAAGAATTTTTGTAATAATGGCAGAAACTTTTGTTTTCCCACAAGAATATTTTGCTGCAATTCCAGAGTCGGGAAACATTTTTTTAAAAATTGAGTTAGCACAACCATAACTATGAGAATGCATAACAGAAAGGTAACAAAACGATACTTCTGCAAATGCAACATCTTCATGAGCCATGCTTTGCTTTGGTATAAAAAACTTAGAAATTTTTGATGTAGTTGCTATTGCTTGAACATTTGCGATGTGGTTTTTAGATTGCAAATATCTGCTTAAGTCGTTTTCACCACTGTGACTAATTGTGAAAATGAAATTGTTGCATGTAGAGCATTTTGCACTATGATCGTCTCTACCACGACTAATCCAACTATACTTTTTTTCCCAATCTGCATTATAGTGAACCAATCGTCTTCTTTTCTTTTCCGGAATTTTCAAACTACTTTCACCATCTGACATTTTGAAGGCTAGAATAAATTGATATTTTAAATACAACCCGTTCATTTAATTTATAAGACAACTTCAAACAAAAATTAAATGAAATTTACCTTATATAGGTAACAATTCCTACAGCAGCTGAACTGATTAGACAGATGTCAAAATAATTTTTATTCTTTTTATAATGAAAGATAAACATACACTCGAGGTGCACCTAGCTTAGACCACCAGACGCACCAGACAGCACTGACATCGTTGATCGCACTATTTACGCAGACGCTTACGTTTAAAAATCCCCGAGCGGCTCAAGGGGATTCCCGGACATCTAACCCATCCTGTGAGCATTAGCGTGCAACTCACCTGCCACTGTCCGAAATTCATACATATTAGGAAAGAAATACATTTCATAACAGCATCCATCACTTTTTATGGCATTATTTTATTATTTTACAGTCAAAATCTGTTAATTTTTTACGTGCAGGACATTTAAATGTTTATGTGGGATAGGGGACTGTCCCGCGCATTGCAGGACGACTGGCATCCGTGGTTGAAAACTATACTCATTAGTTCAAAGGACCGAGCTTAGGTAACTTTAGTTGGACTTCTTTATTGTCCCTTATAAATAAACACACATAATAAAATAAAATAAAAATAAAATGAAATAGTAAGATTAAAATGATAATATAGCTAATTATAGATATATGGATACTTTGAAAAAAAAAAAAAAAAAGTAAAGTGCAGCCATTATCAACCCACTGCAGGATGGAAGCCTCCTCCTCAACAATTCATGCTGAGGGAAATGGACCATAATCTGCCACGCTGGTCCAGTGCAGGTTGGCAGATCGACCGTATTTAGCAGTCAGGGGCTTGAACCCTGGTCTACTCAAAGAGCGTGTGCTACTGCACTCTCGCTCCTGACTACTTGGCTACTGAGGCCATATGGAACGCTAACTAGGGCTAACTCCACTCAATATATCCCATCAATAATTAGTTGAGTCTATCTGTTTCTGTTTGCCATATTCCAGTTTTTCTGGCTCCGAGTGCCAAGCGATAGTGACAAGCGATTTTCTTCCTGCGAATATATAGTGATCTCCCAAAGTGTTATAGTTTAGATTCTTTTCTAGCGTCACCTGTTCTTTTATTTACTTGAAGAGGTTCTGTACTTTAAAGGACAAAAGTAAGAACCGAGAGAGGAAACCTACCTTTCTTTTTTATTCTATATATTCATTACTAACCCTTTATTTACTTCAACAACCGCTTGGTCACTGGTGGCACCGCTCCTGCCTCCACGTGGTGGGGCCAGTAATCTGGGGGATAAGACAACCCCCGGGGCTAAAAGGAGCAGAAATCAAAACAAGTGACTTTCCATGCTTAGAGCCGAAGAGCTCTCAAGCAAATGACATTCATGACACTGACCATGACTTCTCTCTATCGAAGAGAATGAAGAAAGACATTGGCAGACAGGAATTACCAGCATTCCTGATAATACATTCTCTGTCAACACAACCTGTGGCCAAGCTCTCCCCCTTTATCATTCAGAGATGCCTCGAACATGCCGCAGGTTCACCAAAAATGGTGAAACGTCTCCAATCTGGAGATTTATTAATAGAGACCACCAATCCTCGACACTCTGAACTATTATTAAGTTTGACATCTTTGAGTGGAATCCCAGTTCAAATCACACCACATAACACCCTCAATTCTTCAAAGGGAGTGATCACTGAATGGGATCTATTAAAGGTTCCTGAAGATGAGGATAGCCCAGGAACTTAAAGAACAAAAAGTCATTCAGGCAAAGAGGATCATGATCCGAAAAGATGGCAATTTAGTTCCTACCCGGAGTATGATATTAACTTTCAGTTCTCCAAACCTACCAGCGTCAGTCAAGGCAGGATATTTAAACTGTCGGCTTCGGCCATATATTCCAAACCCCCTAAGATGTTTTAAATGCCAGAAATTTGGCCATTCCCAGACAGCATGCCATGGAGATGCAACATGTGCAAACTGTGGGTGTAAAACTCACACACAAACAGAATGTAAGGCACCAACCCCACAGTGTCCAAATTGCAAGGGCAGCCATCCGGCATACTCCAAAGACTGCGACCTCTGGAAGTTGGGGAAAAAGATACAAAAGTATAAAGTTGAAAATAAAGTTTCCTACTAAGAGGCAAGAAAACAAATAAGATTAAATAATCCAAAATGCACTTATGCCTCTGCTACTTATAGTCACCAGTCAATAGCATGTCAGACAGAAGTGTCCATCCCTCCAAATACATCGATCTCAGACTGGGCTCGATTAGTCCTCTCGGTCCAACATACATCAAATGCAGTCGATCAATGCAGTAATACGCCACTGACAGTTCCATCCCAGAGACTTCCCCATTGCCAAGCAGCGGAAAAATTAGATCCAGTTGAGGTGAAACAATCTCACCCCTCAAGCATGGACACCGATGATACCACCAACTCAGAAGATCTGCTTGAAATACATGCAGATGATGATAAGGAAGAAGGCAATGTCTCAAGACGCCCAAATTTTTCAAGAAAAGAAAAATCAAAACACGAGAGATATAAACAAGCCTCTCACAAAAAGCAAACAGAGTCCTCTTCTGCTCACAAAACCAAATAATGGAACAAATCATACAATGGAATTGCAGAGGTTTTCGCAGCAATATTGATGATATCTATGAACTAATTAACCGTTACAATCCTGCTGCCATATGCTTGCAAGAGACAAATATAACAACAAAAATATCTGTTTCAGTCAAAAACTATATTATCTTCAGAAAAGATCGATCTGAAACTAACAGCCCCCATGGAGAAGTAGCTGTACTAGTGGAATCAGGAGTCCCCTCCAGGCACATTACAAACACCATTAGAAGCTGTTGCTACCCATATAGTAATCGGTATCACACTGACACTAGCCTCAATTTATCTTCCGCCGAATCAATCATGTACAATTCAGCAACTGTTAAATCTAATTTCCCAATTACCACCTCCTGTTTGTTTACTAGGAGATTTTAATGGGCATCATCCACTATGGGGATCTCTGGTCTCAGATGGACATGGCGAACTCATTGAAATGTTACTTGACCGAGAAAATTTGACACTATTGAATAATGGCTTACCGACATATATCCATTTTCCTACTGGGTCAACCAGTAGGAAATCGATCAACCAGTAGAAATGCAATAGATCTCTCAATTTGCTCTCCGATCCTCTTCCCAACTATAGAGTGGGCAGTACATGACAATCCTCTAAATAGTGACCACTATCCGCTGATCTGTAGTATTCAAACCACCCATTCCAAACAAACTGAAACAAAAACAAAATGGAAATTTTCCAAAGCAAACTGGACGAAATTTACCAGTCATGTATCTTTTGATGATGACACCATAGTCTTCTGCTATTGACACTGTCACCGATCATATCACAATGCAGATACTAACAGCAGCAAAAGCCGCCATCCCACAGTCTCAAATAAGAAACCATCGGCATACCAATCACTGGTGGAATGGCGATTGTAATAAAGTGAAGAGAGAAAAAAACAAAGCATGGAACACCGTCCACAAACATCCCACCACTGCCAACCTTATTAACTTCAAGAGACTGAGAGCCAAAGCTCATTATATCCGGCGGAAGGCGAAAAAAGACTCATGGATAAAATTTGCCTCCTCAGTCAACAAAGATACTGATACCCGAATAATCTGGGAAAAAATAAAGAAACTAAATGGTAAATATCATAAGTTGCCTTCTCCTATTATTAATTGGAATGGAAAGGAGATCTCATCTGTTGATGAAATTGCCAATGCCCTAGGAACGGTGTTCTGTAAGTTGTCCGCCTCAACTGCATATCAACCATCTTTTCAAAAAATTAAAGCTGAAGCTGAGAAAAGGAAACTAGACTTCAAAACTGCATGTCCTTTTACCTATAACCAACCACTCACAATATCTGAACTGAAAGAATCTATATATACCTCAAGAAACAGCTCTCCTGGCCCTGATGGAATCTACAATATAATGATTCAACACCTCAATCAGAAATCACTAATTTCATTGCTAAACTTTTACAATAGAATATTCTCAGAACACATATTCCCTACTTCCTGGAGACATTCTTATGTAATAGCCATACCTAAACCTGGAAGAAAAGACCATTCGATTCCTAACAACTATAGACCAATTTCTCTAACCAGCTGCTTGAGTAAGACCTTGGAACAAATGGTTCACCATCAACTCACCTGGTACCTTGAATCCGAAAACATAATCAGTTTGGCTTTCCGAAGAATAGATCTTCCCTAGACCTCATGACCAAAGCCGAATCCAACATAAGAAATGCATTCATCAGAAATCAACATCTCGTCATGATATGCCTTGATATAGAGAAGGCCTTTGATACCACGTGGCGCTACAGTATCCTAAGAGATTTCCATTCATATGAGAGGCCATTTACCATATTTTATTCAAAGCTTCCTTCAGCACAGATCTTTCCAAGTGAGGTACCGGCAGGTTTTATCTCAAACATACATTCAAGAAGAAGGAGTCCCACAAGGCTCTGTTCTTAGTGCCACTCTGTTTGCAATGCGAATAAACAACATCACAAACAGCATTCCAAATACCGTTGACTCGTATCTCTATGCAGATGATCTTACCATATCCTGTCATTCCCAGAATATGAACTATATTGGGAGGCATCTACAAATATTCATTAATAACATTGAATTATGGATTGTGCAAAATGGATACAAACTGTCAAGCCACAAATCTACAGCTATACATTTCTGCATGAAGCACGCAATGCATCCTGAACCCGAGTTGCACTTGGCCGATCATCCACTACCAATTGTGAACAGCATTTGCCTCGTAGGGCTAATTTTTGATAAGAAGTTCAACTTCCAGGAGCACATCAAGTATCTAAGAACCACTTGCACAAAGAAAATGAATATACTCCGGGTCATCTCCAGTACATCTTGGGGCGTCGATCGTTATACCCTGCTCCACTTATATAAATCTCTAATTAGATCTCGGTTAGACTACGGAGCACCTGTTTATGACTCAGCTAGGGAGAGCACCTTGGCCCGTCTTGCACCCATCCAACATTCTTCTCTTAGGATAGCCCTAGGTGCATATAGGACATCACCAGTTCAAAGTCTTTATGTTGAGGCTCACGAACCTCCACTTAGCATCAGAAGAAAGATGTTGCTGATAAACTACTCAGCTAAAATTAAAAGTCTGCCTACTCATCCGGTTTGGCCACTGTTGCATAACCCTCAATTGAAAACCCATTATACAAATAAACCTAGAACAATTCGACCTTCTGGCATCAGACTGCAGAATCTAACAGAAAGCTGGAATATTCAGCTTGATAATATCATCAGAGAAAAAAGATCCGGATTCCCCGTGGACTAACTTCACCCTTTCTTCTGATGAATACTTTGAGCAATGGGGTAAAGGCTCTATAGCATATATTAACATCCAACAACTACATGTTGCTCACTCACAAAAATACCCACACTTTACCAAGATCTATACTGATGGTTCGAAGTCTGACAGTCGAGTGGGTGCAGCTGCCGTCTTCCCTAATACAACTGTCTCAGTTTCACTTCCAACCGAATGCAGCAGCCACACTGCTGAACTCCATGCCATTAAGCTTGCTCTGGAAAACATCTCGCTAATGTCAATAAATAAAAGTATCATATATACTGATTCACGGAGTGCTATTCTAGCTTTGAAAAGGACTTCCCCACCTAAAAATCCTTTATTAAAGTTCATAAAACATAAGCTGATGCATCTTCATGAGCATCAGAAAACTTATCTTTTCATGGATCCCTGGCCACAGTGGTATTCCAGGAAACGAATATGCAGACAGTGCTGCTAAGTATCCTTAGCAACAAATAACCTAGTCCCTTATCCTGATTATAGACATAACATACGGAGAACATCTATGGAACAATGGACACTTCTGTGGAAAATGCAAACAAATAACAAGCTATTTCAAATAAAACCTGAACCACAATTATGGACTTCTAGCCTTCGGAAAAATAGAAAAGAAGAAGTAATCTTAGCCAGAACTCGTATAGGTCACACTCACCTCACACATCTCTATCTGCTTACAGGAAATGATCCTCCGCAGTGTGCACACTGCTCGCAACCACTTACAGTAAAACATATACTCCTTGAATGTAACTTGTTCAGCAATGCCCGACGAATGTCTTTTAGTTTCATTTCAGATCTACAGCAACCTCTCTCTCTCTGAATAGCATAATAGGTAAAGAAGCAAATCTCTCTGAATTCTTTTTGTATATAAAACAAATAAAAATGTATGACCGTTTCTAACTGCCCACCGTGCAGTTATCATAAGTAACTCAATTAATTTAGGAGGCGCAATATGGCCTAAGTAGCTCTTGCACCAGAAAACACCACAACAACAACATCCAGTTTTTCTATGTTCAAATATACTGAGAATTTACTGTGAATGTATAATCAAATAGGCTTAATTACTTTAATATACCTTCAATTTAGCCAAAAACTGGCAGAATAACTGCTAGCTCTAGGGCTAGCAGTTATTCTATTAAAACAATTTTAATAGAATCTTTTAACTTATTTATTGTATAATAAAAATGTATAAGAATAAAATTTTAAACACTTAAGTTAAGTTTAAGAATGCTTTTATTTTACACGTTTTCTTGGTTTATTATTAGAAATTTTTATCACTACTTTAGAATATATTTAAACTGAAAATGCCCCTCTTTGGCCATAGCATTAACATGGCCCTTCCCCTTAGTATTAGTAGTAGCAAACAAGGCAGCCAAACAGAATCAGCCAAAAAATAAAATAATAATAAAAAAAATAAAAAAATCAACACACATGCACCTGCACCTCCCCCCTCATCTGTCCACCTCCCTCTAGTAATTTTTGTAATTATTCCTTAAATGTATTCAAATTACCGACTTTCATTTTAGCAACCCCAGATGGTAGTTTGTTCGAACAATAGGTTAACTCTGGCTGAAAGGAAATTTCGTGCATCTGTCCTGCAGCTATCCTTTTTCAATTTAAGTCCCCCTTATGTATCTTGTCCAAGAAAGACTAAGGATGTCATCAGCATTTACTTTACTCAATTGCTATTTTCTGCACCTATTCCAATAGATCCACATCATTCTTAAAATGAGGCTTACAGACCTGTATGCAGGACTCAAGTTGAGGTTTATCTATTGCTTCATACAATGGGGTAATCACCTCCTTGTCCCTTCTATCAAAATTTCTGTATATATCATTGACAGAAATGTTATCTGTCCTAGCAGCCAACCTACACTGCTCAGAAAACTTCACGTTGGACTACAATATCTCTAGGTGTCTTTTTTCACCACCTTGGGTATGGTATCACATAGTTGGTATGTTATTCTGGAATTACTGCTGCCCATATGCAGTACCTTGCATTTATCAATGTTAAACTTCCAATTACTTCTCAGCCTATATACCTAATTTTTCTAGGTCTTTTGCAGTAGTATAGTGAGAATCTGTTATAATGAATTTTATTTTCAGGATAGAAGCAATCAATTTGTGGAAATTACCAGCAATTAAAAATTTAATTTTTATCTTCCTACAGGTTCGTAGCATTGTTTCTGAATATAGGCAAAGTTTAAATTTCAAATCACTTGAGATGCAAAACATTCTTCAGGAATTTTCCACTATCAGCTGAATTCCAGATAATCATGCAGTACTATTTCAATTTTTACTCTGCACATGTGCATTATCACTAATTCAGTGTCAGTGAAATATTTTATAAGTAGGTGAAATATGTATATATTAATGCTTCATAGGATAAATGTAATTTTTTTATGGATAAACAGATACACACACGAAGTTTTCATTACAGTAAGTTAAGAAATAACTTGTCATAAGAGAAGCAATAAAATCAGGAATGTATTTACGAAGTTGTATTAAAAAAGTGAAAAGTTGATTAAATGTATTTGGTCTCGTGCTTTACTAAATTTATAATCATATATAAATCTGTGACACTTAATGGGATAAATAGTTTTAAAACAAATAATGAATTTCCGTAATTACGTAAACCCTACTTTGGTCCTCTGGGTAAATTTTTACCCCGGATCACATTACATTTCAATTACGCTAAAAAGTGCAGCACCAAAGTAGGGGTGTAATTACTAAATTTTTTCTATACAAGTTTTCTTTGTTTTTCTCAATTTTTTTTTTTTTAAATATACATTAATTGCATTTATATCTAATTTTTTTTTTAAAGCATTAAGCAGAATGACAAAACATTTGTCAGTTCACTTTACTTTCGAGCAGTTTTTCTATCAATAGCATAACAGACTGCATATCTTTAATGTAAAATGCATCTAGATGGTCCTGGTAGATGCAAGTATGATTTTGATTTCAGTTTTTTTGGATAGGTTATAGAATACTGGTCATGTTATAATTATCTTTTCAAAAAAAAAAAAATTTTTTTTTTCAAGCACTTAGGAACTGTTTTTATTAACATAAACATGATGGTGATCTTAGAAAAGTGTACCACAAATAGAAATTTTGTAGTTAACTTAGTGTAGATTCAAAATTTGCTTTTTAGATAATTAATAGTACAGGGCTGCTCTATAATTAAAAACTTTTCCTTGTGTCATAAAACAGTTTTACTAGAGTCGTCAACCACAGTTAGCATTAGTAGAGGCATATGATGCAAGAAAGCAAGCTTATACAGCATTAGCAAAAAAAAAATTATGTACCAGGTGCATAATGAGTTGCTGCTATTCTACTCTGAGACTGATAGTGTCACTGATAATGTCACAGTGGCAGCTGTTAAAAATGTCTTTATTTACTGCAGGAACTCATTATGAAACTGGTACAGTAAAATAAATAAAAAAGTATTGCTGCATTATTTTTATTTAAAAAATAATTTAAATACAATGAATGTAATTTTTCCTTTTACTAGTGTACAATGAAATAATTCATATAAAATATATTATAATAACACAAAAATTATTGGTCTATGGTAACTGAAATAAGATATATAATTTTGACACTCAAATGATTTTAATTCCCGAGTAAATACTCCATTGATTGTCATTCCATTACGTGTAGTATTTACTAAAGAATTTGACTTAATATCTAAACTGAAGACATCTTTCATAAATTTACAAAACTTCTTTTCAGCCTCAGAATTTAATTCTAGATTGAAATCACCAGCAAGAACTATAGATATATGATCCAATGGCTTTTCCAATAATTTTGCCATCTTCAGTGGAATATGGCATCAAATTCTTGTTTATGAATTTTTAAATTATATCTAATGACATCACTGGAGTGATGTATATGGCAACAATGAAAATAGATTTACTAATGAATTTGAACAAAGATCCACAAATGTCTTCAATTTCATATGATGCTGCTGTTGCATTGCTGCTGTTATGTTGTGCAAAGGTATGTGGTGTTGTTGTGTACTGATGATAGTTGAACCTTCACGTTGATATATCGCAACACCACCACTACAAACATCCGACCTTTTAAATTGAGTCACACATTGGAATGGTTTAAGTAATATATGTTCATCATTATCCAACCACTTTTCACTTAATATCAATATTTTGGATTGCTGTAAGATTGTGTCCATTTCGATATCTCAAACATGGGCCCATAAACTTTGTAAGTTCATTGACGATATAGATATACCACTTTGTATGAACTCTTGCAGTTCCTCCTGTAGAGACGGTAGCTTATTATTTTTCAAGCGATCTAGTTCAGCACGAAGTTCTATATTACTAGTAGCTTTGCTGTGGTGAAATGTGAAATCGTCATGGGGATTTGTAATATATAAACCTTGCAATGAGGTCACTCAAGATAATGCGACGTATACAAGATGCTGTTGATGATTATGATCTTTCTCATAATCATTTTATAATAGGTACAGATTGACCAGGTAAGTGTTTATCTTTCACATATTGTTTATAACGAGATTGAAGGTTATGTCCTATTTTTGACTTAGGAAATTTCACCCATACTCGTTTAACTGTTTTGTCATCCTCAAATTTGAAATATACTGAAGTAGTGATTGCACTGTTTACCAATCCATCGACCACATCTATATTTGTAGTAATCATATACGGTTTTCCTTTCAGTAATTGTAAAATGTATGGAAGTCCTGCAGTTTCAGTGAGCCCGTCACCACCAAATACGGAGGATGCGGAAAGGTTAAGGAATGACCACCGCATATCCCGGAGCAATATGGCCTTAGTTGCTAATGCTCCTAAAAACCAAACAACAACAACAACCTGCAGTTTCAGTGACTGACATTTTATGAATTTTATTTTGCATAATTGCTAATTGTTCTTCAGAATGATATCTGTGGTATAAATCTTGTGCAACCACTTCATGGGTTTCATCTGCAACTAAAGCATTTGTATTATAAGAATTTACATCACTTTCTTAAAAATAGTCGAATCCCTTGCAGACATAAATTAGTAGCATCTTCTTTGGTAACAAATCTTGATTCTCTGATTTTAAGTTCATCTGCTAATAAGGCTTCTCCGTTGCCTATTTTTGTAAGAATTTTAGAAAATGTACTATCGGACTGTTGAACAACCTGTACTAATTCGTGAAATTGTAGTGAATGCCATAATTCTGGAGCAATCTCTAATGACTTGTTTATAAATTCTTTCGCTTCCAATATAGAACGCTGTTATTCCTACTGATTTAAATACAATTTGCAAATTTTCTGCAGTACGCATTTGCATAATTTTCATTGCCATATATAGTAAATGTTGGGGAGTTACTCCACAATGATCAGATCTACGAATTTCACTTGATGCCATCATAAAGGGAGTAATTTTCACTCCATTTTTAAATTTTCGTGCATGTCCCAAATATATAGCTGGAAAAGAAAGTACTTCTGCATGTATATCAAATATGAAACTTGTTGGAGATGGTTTCTGACTCCGGGCTATACATAAATATTTATCTTCAGACCATAATAACGTTTGTTGTTGATTTAACAGTAGTTCATCATTATTGTTGACAGGTTCCACAATTTCATCTGAATGTTCCTGTTCACTTACACCATTTGTCCCCAAGAAATTGTCACTCACTTTTATAGCGTAGAATTTATACAAAGGTGAATTTATCAAATACCGTAACCATATTTTCGCTATTTTCTTCTGCACACTTCCTTGTAGATATGATGATTTATGAATGAGTCTTCGTTTTATGTGTACATTAATGGTATAGGCGCCTCCGTAGCCAGGTGGGAAGGAGCAGCAGTGCATAGTACACGCTTCTTGATTAGACTGGGGTTCGAGCCCGTTACCACCAAATACGGAGGATGCGGAAAGGTCAGGGAATGACCACTGCATATTCCTGGAGCAATATGGCCTTAGTTGCTAATGCTCCTAAAAACCAAAAATAACTAACTAATTAATGGTATAATCACTATCTAATTCTCTAGGTAATTGATGAACCATTGCATTTACGTTAACTGGTACATTTATTACTTGTCCAGTGATCCCATATTGTCCATGTTTATAACATAAATGACGAATTTGCATAAAGGGTAATTGCGGTGATATCAAATGCTCAGTTACAACATCCAGTGGAGGCAAATGAGTAGGATATGTTGGATATATAAATCCATTTGACGTAGCCATAGTTGGTATCCGTCCCTCTTTTAATAAAGTATGACATGTATTACACGTCACGAAAGTACTCACTTCTTGTAAATGAAATTCATTTTGAAGTAATTCGTAAGAAGTTGTTGGAAATGGTTTCAAATCTAATTGAAACCATAAATGATCACAAACATTACCACTAAATCCAAATGGTTTTTTGTGCACTAGTATTTCAAACTCACTGTCAGCTCGCGTAGACACTATAGGGATGTAATCAGGAATCTCGTTATTAGCCATTTCTAATTTCGCTTTTTTTTGTGCGAGATATCCCTTCATTTATTCTGCTGGAGTTTTAGATTCCTGATAAGTATCAGGCATAGTAGAACTCTGCAGTTGAATTTCATTATGATTTGGAATAGTTTGAATTTCTAATTTCCTTTTCTTTTGTTCATGATATTCCTTCATTATTTCAGCTCGAATTTTTTTGGGTTCAGTTTGAGAACTCTCATGCAGAACGAAACACTCTTGTTGAATTTCACATTTCAGTCCAACTTCCCTTTCATTCTTTCTTTCTTTCTTTCATGATATTCCTTTGAATGCTGGGCTGTAGATTTTGGCACAGTCATTCATGTCTTAAGCTGATCATGATTAGAGTTAGCAAAAGCTTAAAATGCCGAAGTTCGTGACACTGAAAATGTACTTAGTCAAAGCTTAATAAAAAGACGGCACTCACCTCAGTAATCCATTATGGTTACGTGAATTATGAAACAGTGGTGTGGGAAATCTTTGATTGAAACTAAAATCAGAAGTTAAAAATTGTGATTAAGAAAGCATAATTTAAAAAACTTAGCCCAGAGGAGGGGGAGTTGCACCACATCATCCTCTAGTTGTCAATTACAATACTGTATAAATAAAATATCTTAAAATTAAAAAAGGAATAAGGCCAATAGTTGTGAATGATGGACTTTTGATAGATTCATCTTCAGTTGGCATTAAAATGAAGAGCAGAAGGATGCTGTGATTGCTCTGCTCATCATTTTAATGCCAACTGAAGATGAATATCGAAAGTCCATCATTCACGACTATTGGCCTTATAGAGTTTTCTAGAACTTATTGGCTTTATAGAATCTTTCTAGAATTTACATAAGTAATAATGTCTTTGCATCCAAACAAAAATTTGGTGCCTACGTAGCCAGGTGGGAATGAGCAGCAGCGCGTAGCACACGCTTCTTGATTAGACCGGGGTTCGAGCCCGTCACCACCAAATACGGAGGATGCGGAAAGGTCAGGGAATGACCACCACATATCCCGGAGCAATATGGCCTTAGTTGCTAATGCTCCTTAAAAAAAAAAAAAAAAAAAAAAAAAGCATCCAAACATTTCTTGTAATCTGCCTTCACTTGCCTAACACCCGTTGTGACTTGATTACAGACTAGCTTATATCTTAGGCTTTTGTGTTGCCTGATAATTTTTATGCATCCCATGCATTTCTCTTCTCTGCCATGAGTCTCATTAGTTCACCTGACATACATTTGTGCCTAAACCTTGAACAATCTTTCTTAGTTCATATGAAAAGCCTAGTAGCTTCCAAGATTAATTCCTTGAGTGCTTCCTATTTAGAATTTAGAAACTCTATATGGTGGGAATATCATCAGTTTGTCCCACTGTATAGAATTTAAAAACTTTCTGATGCCATCATAGTCACCTTTATGAAAGCAAAAACCCTTCCCTTTACCGCTGATGGTAGTTACATTTTAAGTAAATCCCACATTTGTACACTGTGATCACTGCCACCTAGTGCTTCCTTTATCTGTAGATTTTTGAATGCATGTATGATCGTGGCTGATAATCAAATCAAAAATATTACTCCCTCTGGTTGCCTCTTGAACATGCTGCTGTAGAAAACAGTCATCTACTAAATTCACAAAAGCCTTGCTAATCTGAGTGACCACCCTACAAGTTCCAGTCAATATCTGGTAGGTTAAAATCCTCCCATTATAAGACATTGTTTTACTAGCCCACTCTATTTCTCTGTATAGTTGTTTGTTGTACTCATCAGTCATTAGGCCTATAACATACTGCCATCCTCATTTTTGCTTTCCCAGTGCTTATGTCACACCAAACTGACTCAACATTTCACTGTCCACCCATGTCAACTGGATGCACTACGTTAAATTGTGTTTCTTAACTAACAGCATTACTCCTCCTACCTTCATATCCTGTCTATCTTTTCTGTATGTACTCTCCAAATTCAAATTTTGCATTATTTTTTTTGTGTGATACCATGTCTCTGATATCCCAACATTATCTGCCTTTACTATCTTGACTAGTACTTTAAATTCATCAAATTTTATTCACTATACTCCTAGCATTGGTGTACATACAAGTATACATGCAATTGTTCTTAATCTTAGTTATCCTAACAGAGCTCATGTATCTACTTGTTTCATGATGAATTCTAGCAATTCTTGACATCCCCAGCACCCTGCTTTCCAGGCTGCTGCTCATTCTTACAGAAGCAGTGCAAAAATCATTTTCACCTTTGCCTGTGGCTACTGTTAATGTACTAGTCTTGTTTATACTCCGCAATGACCACCTGGTCAGTAGAGTTTACAATAAAACATCAGTACAAATGTTAATCGTAGTTAGCAGTCGTGGCCTTGTACTCCAGTCCGCTCAAAGATCGCATGCTTCTGCACTCTCACTGCTGACCACTTCGCTTCTTCAGGCCTATGATTTCACCCCCCCCAAGTTAGCAATTTTCTGGAACACATAATACTGCCTCAATAGCATCAGCAATATTCTTGCACCCTTTCTTCTAAGTGTATCCCATCCCTGTAGCAGCAGTTTCTCCTGTTAACAAGAGATTGCTAAATTCTAACTTGTTAACTTGATATCGATGGTTCGACTGTTGATGATCCTGCTCAGTTGGCAAACAAACTGAATGAGTATTTTGCTTGTTAACAGGAGAGACTGCTTCTACAGTAATGGGATACATTTAAATAGAAAGAGTGCAAGAATATTTGCTGATGCTATCAAGGCAGTGTTAGTTGGGTTAGAAAACTGCTAGCTTGCAGGGGGGGGGATTCACAGACTAAAAGGTTAAAGGTAGCTGCAGGCAGAGGTGAAGGTTATTCTTGCACAACTTCTATTAGAATAAGTAGTGACCTGGAGCGAGGAGTGCTGGGGGTTTCAGGGACTGATGGCAGTCATCGTGAAACAGGTGGGTATATGGGATGCGTGAGTGTAAATAGGAATAGGTGCATGTATGCTTGCATGTATACCAGTGATAGAAGTATAATAAATAAATTTTATGAATTTGAAGTGTTGGTCAAGACATCAAAGGCGGATATTGTTGGGATATCAGAGATGTGGGGTCACACTGATATTAGGAATGCAGAATTGGAATTTGGGGAGTATAATGTGTATAGAAAGGATAGACAGGATAGCAAGGGAGGAGGTGTCATGCTGTTAATTAAGAAAAACATAAAATCATAGAAGTGCATCCAGTTGATATAGATGAACAGTGCACTGTTGAGTCAGTTTGGTGTGACATAAACACTGCGAAAGCAAAAATAAGAGTAGGAGTGTGTTATAGTCCTAATGAGTACAATGAACAATTATACAAATAAATAAATTGGGCTAGTAAATCAGAATGTCTTATAATGGGGGATTTTAACTTCCCAATTTTGACTGGAACTTGTGGGTTGGTCACTCACACACTAGTAAGACTTTTGTGGATTTATTGCATGATTGTTTTCTGCAGCAGCATATTCGAGAGGCAACCAGAGAGGGCAATACTCTTGATCTGGTTATCAGCAGTGATCATTCCTGTATTAAGAATTTGCAGATAAAGGAACCACTAGGTGGCAGTGATCACAGTGTACTTATGTGGGATTTACTTAAAGATATAATTACCATCAGGGGTAAAGGAAAGGGTTTTTGCTTCCATAAAGGTGAGTAAAAAGTCAGTTTTTAAATTCTGTACAATGGAATAAACTGACGATGTTACCAACAGTAAATTCTAAGTGGGAAGCATTCAAGGAATTAATCGTAGAAACTACTAAAAGTTTTCCTACTCTTATTTTTGCTTTTGCAGTGTTTCTGTCACACCAAACTGACTCAACAGTGCACTGTTCATCTATATCAACTGGATGCACTTCTATGATTTTATGTTTTTCTTAATTAACAGCATGACACCTCCTCCCGTCCTATCCTGTCTATCCTTTCTATACACATTGTACTCCCCAAATTCCAATTCTGCATTCCTAATATCAATGTGACCCCACTTCTCTGATATCCCAACAATATCTGCCTTTGATGTCTTGACAAACACTTCAAATTCATAAAATTTATTTATTATACCTCTATCACTGGTATACATGCAAGCATACATGCACCTATTCCTATTTACACTGACACATCCCATATACCCACCTGGTAGGTGGAACAGACTTCCACCCCTTGTCGTGGAAGTTGATAGACTAAATAAGTTTAAGGCTCAGCTGGACAGGTATTTCGAACGAACAGAGGGGTGAAGTGGAAGTGGTTATTTTTTATTTATTTTTTTTACTTTATTATTTATTTTTTTTTTTTGGCTGATGCTGCATAAGCTTGCTTTCTCGCATCAAATGCCTCTACTAATGCTAAGTTTCATACCTATTAAGAAATATTGTTCAAGATTTAGGCCTAAATGGTTATCAAATAAACTAATGAGACTCATGACAGAGAAGAAAAATGCATGGGATGCATATACATTATCAAGTGACTCAGAAGCCTATGGCAGATATAGGCTGGTCTGTAATCAGGTCACAAAGCAGGTTAGGCGGGCGAAGGCAGATTACGAGAAATCCTTGGCAAAAGATGGTAAGAAAAACAGAAAGGATTTCTTTACTTATATAAGCTCTAAAAGGAAGGGGATGAATCTGATTGTTCCACTTGATATCGATGGTTCGACTGTTGATGATCCTGCTCAGATAGCAAACAAACTGAATGAGTATTTTGCATCTACATTCACACATGAGCAGTTATTATGGTTTGAAAATGGCAGAAGGTTATCAAATTCTAGCAGGGTGCTTAATGATTTTGTAGTAACTAATAGCAAAGTGGAGGAGAAATTGTTGAAGTTAAACATAAGAATGGCACCTCCGTAGCCAGGTGGGAAGGAGCAGCAGTGCATAGCACATGCTTTTTGATTAGACCGGGGTTCGAGCCCGTCACCACCAAATACGGAGGATGCGGAAAGGTCAGAGAATGACCACCGCGTAACCCGGAGCAATATGGCCTTAGTTGCTAATGCTCCTAAAAACCAAACAACAAACAAACAAACAAACAGTAAACATAAGAAAGGCACCTGGGGTGGATGGGATCTATCCAGTTATATTAAAGGAGGCGGCAAAGCAACTAAGCAAACCCTTAGCCATAATTATGAGAGCATCCTTGGACTCGGGGAAGGTCCCCACGGACTGGAGATGTGCAAATGTATCCCCAATTCTCAAAGGGGGATCGAAGGGTGACATGAGTAATTACAGACCAATTAGTTTAACTTCTGTTCCGGATAAAATAATGGAGTCACTGGTTAAAGATACATTGCAGGATCATCTAGACAAGACTGCAGCAATAATTCAGACACAGCATGGGTTTGTTAAGGGAAAGTCTTGTCTGACAAATTTGATAGGATATTATGATGTGGTTACAAGGGAACTGGAGGCAAAAAAATAATTTTGATATCATATACTTGGATTTCAGGAAAGCTTTTGACACTGTTGCGCATGGAAGACTATTGTACAAATTGGAACAGAATGGTATTAAGGGTAAGTTGCTACAATGGATAAAAGGATGGTTGAGTGGGAGAAGACAGAGGGTGGTAATCAGTGGGTGCTGCTCTTAGTGGACTAATGTTATTAGTGGATTCCCACAGGGTTCGGTGTTTGGTCCACTGTTGTTTTGTATATTTATCAATGATATTGATGAAGGTATATCAGGCTTAATGTCGAAGTTTGCAGATGATACAAAGGTTGGCAGAGTTGTTAATGACAGTAATGGCAGTGTGCTACTGCAACAGGATCTTGAAAATTTGGACAGATGGGCTAAGAAGTGGCAACTGAAGTTTAACCTTGATAAATGTAAAGTACTACATATGGGTAGAAGTAACCCCAGAGAAACGTACCAACTGTGTGGTACTAGGTGGTAGAAAATGAAAAAGACCTGGGAGTAATTGTGAAATCAGATATGAAGTTTTCTGAGCAATGCAAACAGGCTGCCAGGGCAGATCATGGGGTTTTGTCAATGATATATAGGAATTTTGCTAGCAGGGAAAAGGTGATTGTCCCTCTGTATAAGGCAATGGTCAGGCCAAGCCTTGAGTACTGCATACAGCTCTGGAGGCCTCATTTTAGGAAGGATGTAGATTTGCTTGAGCGTATACAGAGAAGGGCAACAAGATTAGTGAGGGAAATGAAGAGATCCTCTTACCAAGAGAGGCTTAAGTTCTGCAAATTGCAGTGGCTGGCGACTAGGCACCTGTGCAGTAATCTGATTGAGGTGTATAAGGCCTTGAATGAGTTGAGCATGCTGAATTCTAATGGGATCCTTCCACTTGTTCAGATTACGAACCTAAGGGTGCATAAATTCAAATTAAGAAAAGACAGATGTAGAATAGATGTGTGGAAATTTGCCTTTAGCCAGCAGGTGGTGAATTGCTGAAACAAACTTCCATCTGTCGTTGTGGAAGTTGACAGGTTAAACAAATTTATGGAGGAACTGGACAGGCATTTGGAGGGAATGGTGTGATTTTTTTTTTTTTTTTTTTTTGGCTGACGCTGCATAAGCTCATACATTTGCTTTCTTGCATCGCATGCCACTACTACTACTACAAGCTGAGAAAATTTCTACCTCATGAGCTTTGCACAATTTCTGAAGAGCTGAATTTATTGACAAGGCTCCCATATACTTCCTGTCATGTCTGTGCAAAATTTCATTCAGTTTCAAATTTAATAGTAGTCCTTCATCGGAGGTAAGTTGCTGATTCAAGGAGTATGTGCCAGTTCCCAAATGCTTCCAGAGAGGTTAATACTCTTGATCTGGTTATCAGCAGATTATTTGTGTATTAAGAATTTGCAGATAAAATAACCACTAGGTGGCAGTGATCACAGTGTGCTAATGTGGGATTTACTTATAGATATAATTACCATCAGGAGTAAAGGGAAGGATTT
Organism: Mastigoproctus giganteus; assembly: GCF_048544385.1. NCBI lineage: Eukaryota > Metazoa > Arthropoda > Arachnida > Uropygi > Thelyphonidae > Mastigoproctus > Mastigoproctus giganteus. The sequence goes on along the minus strand of NC_143585.1, from coordinate 96,380,691 downwards.
TTGTTTCTGTAAAGGTGACTGCAGTGCTCTCAGACAGTTTTCAAATTCTGTACAGTGGAACCAACTGATTATGTTACCAATGGTGAATTCTAAATGGGAAGCTTTCAGGGACTTAATCTTGGAGAATACTAGGGTTTTCATACCAATTAAGAAATGTTGGTCAAGGTTTAGGCCTAAATGATTGTCAAATGGACTAATGAGACTCGTGGTGGAGAAGAAAAATGCATGGGATTCGTATTGGGTTGTGTTAGGGTAGCTACGAATAGGAACAGGTGCATGTATACTTGCGTGTACACCAATGCTAGGAGTTTGGTAAATAAATTTGATAAATTTGAGGTATTGCTCAAAACATCAAAGGCAGATATTGTTGGGATATCAGAGACGTGGTGTCACACAGATATAAGGAATGCAGAACTGGAATTTGGGGAGTACAGTGTCTACAGAAATGATAGACAATATAGGAAGGGAGGAGGAGTTACGCTATTAGTTAAGAAACACACAAAATCCAAGGAAGTGAAGCCACTCGACATCTCTGGACAGTGCAGTTTAGAGTCAGTTTGGTGTGACATAAGCATTGGGAGATCAAAATTGAGAATAGGAGTGTGCTATAGGCCTAATGACTCTGATGAGTATAATAAGAAACTGTACAGGGAAATAGAGTGGGCCAGTAAATCAGAGAGTCTTATAATGGGAGATTTTAATTTCCCAGATATTGACTGGAATTTGGGGGCTGTTCACTCGCACACTAGCAAGGCTTTTGTGGATTTATTGGATGATTGTTTTCTACATCAGCATGTTCGGGAGGCAACTAGAGGGAGTAATACTCTTGATTTGATTATCAGTAGTGATTCTTCATGCATTAAGAATCTTCAGATAAATGAACCACCAGGTGACAGTGATCACAGTGTGCTGAAGTGGGATTTACTCAAAGCGGTAACTACCATTAGGGGTAAAGGGAAGGGTTATTGCTTTCGTAAAGGCGACTGCGATGGACTGAGACAGTATTTAAATTCTATACAGTGGGACCAACTGATGATGTTACCAGCAGCAAATTCAAAATGGGAAGCATTCAAAGAACTTATCTTGGAAGCTATTAGGCTTTACATACCAACTAAGAAATATTGTTCAAGGTTTAGGCCTAAATGGATGTCAGATGAACTGATGAGACATATGGCAGAGAAGAAAAATGCATTAGCATTAGTAGAGGCATTTGATGCAAGAAGGCAAGCTTATGCAGCATCAGCCAAAAAAAAAAATAAAATAAATAAAAAATAACCACTTCTACTTCACCCACCCCTCTGTTCGTTTGAAATACCTGTCCAGCTGAGCCTTAAACTTATTTAGGCTATCAACTTCCATGACAAGGGATGGAAGTCTGTTCCACCAACCAACCACCCGCTGGCTAAAGGCAAATTTCTGCACATCTATCCTACATCTGTCTTTCCTCAATTTGAATTTATGCCCTCTCAGGTGATTATACTGAGCAAGAGGAAGAATCCTATCAGTATTGAGCATGCTCAAACCATTCAAGGCTTTATACACCTCTATCAGATCACCTCGCTGGTGCCTAGTCTCCAGACACTGTAATTTGCAAAACTTAAGCCTTTCTTCGTAAGAGCACCCCTTTTATCCATTCACTAATCTTGTTGCCCTTCTCTGTACTCGTTCCATCAGCTCTACATCCTTCTTGAAATGAGGCCTCCATACCTGTATACAGTACTCTAGGTGTGGCCTGACCATTGCCTTATACAAGGGAATAATCACCTCCTTATCCCTGCTAGAAAAATTCCTGTATATCATTGACAATACATCATGAGATACTCTTGCAGCCCGTCTGCACTGCTCAGAGGACTTCATATCTGCCTGCACAACCACCCCCAGGTCCCTTTCCTTCTCTACCACTGTCAGTGTAGTACCACAGAGTTGATATGTTTCTCTGGGGTTGCTGTTTCCCATATGTAGTACTTTACATTTGTCAATGTTAAACTTCATTTGCCACCTCTCAGCCCATCTGCTCAACCTTTCCAGATCCTGTTGCAGCAGCATAGTGTCAGTAGTGTCCTTGACAACCCTGCCAACCTTTGTTATCGTCTGCAAACTTGGACATCAAGCTTGTTATACCATCATCAATGTCATTTATAAATACAGAAAACAATAATGGACCCAACACTGAGCCCTGAGGGACTCCACTAATAACATTAGTCCACGACGAGCAGTGTCCATTGATTACCACTCTGTCTACTCCCCCTCAACCACCCCTTTATCCATAGCAGCAATTTCCCTCCAATGCCACACTGCTCCAATTTGTGCAGCAGTCTTCCATGTGCAACAGTATCAAAAGCCTTTCTAAGATCCAAGTATATAATATCAAAGTTATTGACTGCATCCATTTCTTTTGTGACTGCATCATAGTATCCAAACAAATTGGTCAGGCAAGATTTCCCCTTAACAAAACCATACTGTGTCCGAGCTATAACTGAAGTATTGTCTAGATGATCCTGCAGTGCTTCTTTAATCAGTGCCTCCATTAATTTTCCGGGAACAGAAGTTAAACTCACAGGTCTATAATTACTTGTGTCAGCCTTTGATCCTCCTTTGTGAATTGGGGTCACATTTGCACATCTCCATTCCATGGGTACCTCCCCTGAGTCCAAGGAAGCTCACATAATTATGGCTAAGGGTTTTTTACTTCCTTTGCTGCCTCCTTTAATATAACTGGATATATCCTATCCACCCCAGGTGCCTTTCTTGTGTTTATCTTCAACAATTTCTCCTCCACTTTACTCTCAGTTATTACAAGATTCTCTAGCTTACTGCCAGAGTTGAATACACGTCTGGCATTCCCCTCGCTGAATAACTCCTCATTTGTGAATGTCGATGCAAAATATTCATTTAGTTTGTTAGCTACCCGAGCAGGATCATCAACAGTTGACCCATCGATATCAAGTGGACCAATCTGATTCATCCCCTTACTTCTAGAGTTTACATAAGTAAAGAACTCTTTGCTGTTTTTCTTTGCATCCCTTGCCAAGGATTTCTTGTAATCTGCCTTCGCCTGCCTAACCTCCTTTGTAACTTAGTTACAGATCAACTTGTATCTCCCATAGGCTTCTGTGTCATGTGTTAATTTGTATGTATCCCATGCATTTTTCTTCTCTGCCATATGTCTCATTAGTTCATCTGACATCCATTTAGGCCTAAACCTTGAACAATATTTCTTAGTTGGTATGTAAAGCCTAGTAGCTTCCAAGATAAGTTCTTTGAATGCTTCCCATTTTGAATTTGCTGTTGGTAACATCATCAGTTGGTCCCACTGTAAAGAATTTAAATACTTCTCAGTCCATCGTAGTTGCCTTTATGAAAGCAATAACTCTTCCCTTTACCCCTAATGGTAATTACCTCTTTGAGTAAATCTCAGTTCAGCACACTGTGATCACTGCCACCTAGTGGTTCATTTATCTGCAGATTCTTAATGCATGAAGAATCGCTACTGATAATCAAATCAAGAGTATTACTCCCTCTAGTTGCCTCCCGAATGTGCTGATGTAGAAAACACTCATCCAATAAATCCACAAAAGCCTTGCTAGTGTGTGAGTGACCAACTCCCAAATTCCAGTCAATATCTGGGAAATTAAAATCCCCCATTATAAGACTCTCTGATTTACTGGCCCACTCTATTTTCCTGTACAGTTTCTTATTATACTCATCAGAGTCACTAGGCGTATAGCACACTCCTACTCTCAATTTTGATCTCCCAATGCTTATGTCACACAAAACTGACTCGACACTGCACTGGCCAGCGATACCGACTGGCTTCACTTCCTTGGATTTTATGTATTTCTTAACTAATGGCATAACCCCTCCTCCCTGTCTATCCTTTCTGTAGACATTGTACTCCCCAAATTCCAGTTCTGCATTCCTTATATCTGTGTGACACCACGTCTCTGAAATCGTGCCTCCGTAGCCAGGTGGGAAGGAGCAGCAGTGCGTAGCACACGCTTCTTGATTTGACCTGGGTTCGAGCCCGTCACCACCAAATATGGAGGATGCGGAAAGGTCAGGGAATAACTGCCGCATATTCCCGGAGCAATATGGCCTTAATTGTTAATGCTCCTAAAAACCAAACAACAACAACGTCTCTAAAATCCCAACCATATCTGCCTTTGATGTTTTGATCAATACCTCAAATTCATCAAATTTATTTACTAAACTCCTAGCATTGGTGTACATGCACCTGTTATTTTTCTTGGCTACCCTAACACAATGTACCCCATTGATTTCCAGCAGTCTCTGAAATATCGTGCATCTTATTTTCCAGGCTGCTGCTCATTCCAATAGAAGCAGTGCAAGAATCACTTTCACCTCTGCCAGTGGCTACTGTTAGTCTATTAGTCCTTGTATTCCCCCAATCTAGCAGATTTCCGACCCACCTAACACTGCCTCGATAGCATCAGCAAACATTCTTGCACCCTTTCTATTAATATGCATGAGATATATATAAATTAATGGGTGACATGGAAGCCTATGATGGATATAAGTTGGTCTGTAACCAAGTCACAAAGGAGATTAGGTAGGCAAAGGCAGATTATGAGGAATCCTTGGCAAAGGATGCAAAGAAAAACAGAAAAGAGTTCTTTACCTATGTAAACTCTAGAAGGAAAGGGATGAATCAGATTGGACCACTGGATATTGATGGTTCAACAGTTGAGGATCCTGCTCAGGTGGCTAACAAATTAAACGAGTATTTTGCATCTACATTCACACATGAGGAGTTATTCAGGAAAGGGAATGGCAGAGGCGAAGTAAACTCTGGCACTGAGCTAGATGATTTTGTAATAACTGAGAGAAAGTGGAGGAGAAATTGATGAGGCTAAACATAAAAAGCACCTGAGGCGGATGGGATCTATCCAGTTATATTAAAGGAGGCAGCAAAGGAAGTAAGCAAACCCTTAGCCATAATTATGAGATCTTCTTGGACTCAGGGGCAGTACCCATATACTATAGATGTGCAAATGTGAACCCAATTCACAAAAGAGGATCAAAGGCTGACACAAGTAATTATAGACCTGTGAGTTTAACTTCTGTTCCAGGAAAATTAATGGAGGCACTGGGTAAAGAAACACTGCAGGATCATCTGGACAAGAATTCAGTTATAGCTCGGACACAGCATGGTTTTGTTAAGGGCATGTCTTGTCTGACCAATTTGATTGGATACTATGATGTAGTCACAAAAGAACTGGATGCAGGGAATAACTTTGATATTATATATTTGGATCTTAGAAAGGCTTTTGATACTGTTGCACATGGAAGATTGGTGCACAAATTGGAGCAGTGTGGCATTGGAGGCAAATTGCTGCTATGGATAAAGGGATGGTTGAGTGGCAGAAGACAGAGAGTGGTAATCAATGGACACTGCTCAACGTGGGCTAATGTTATTAGTGAAGTTCCTCAGGGTTCAGTGTTGGGTCCATTGTTGTTTTCTGTATTTATAAATGATATTGATGATGGTATATCAAGCTTAATGTCCAAGTTTGCAGATGATACAAAGGTTGGCAGGGTTGTTAGGGACACTACTGATGCTATGCTGCTGCAACAGGATCTGGAAAGGTTGAGCAGATGGGCTGAGAGATGGCAAATGAAGTTTAACATTGACAAATGTAAAGTACTACATATGGGAAACAGCAACCCCAGAGCAACGTATGAACTCTGTGGTACTACACTGACAGTGGTAGAGAATGAAAAGGACCTGGGGGTATTTGTGCAGGCAGATATGAAGTTTTCTGAGCAGTGCAGATGGACGGCAAGAGTAGTTCATGGTGTCTTGTCAATGATATACAGGAATTTTTCTAGCAGGATAAGGAGGTGATTATTCCCTTGTATAAGGCAATGGTCAGGCCACACCTTGAGTACCGTAAACTGGTCTGGAGGCCTCATATCAAGAAGGATGTAGAGCTGCTGGAACGAGTAAAGAGAAGGGCAGCAAGATTAGTGAATGGAACAAAGGGTTGCTCTTTCGAAGAAAGGCTTAAGTTTTGCAAATTACAGGTGTGTGGAGACTAGGCACCGGCGAGGTGATCTGATAAGAGGTGTATAAAGCCTTGAATGATTTGAGCATGCTCACTGCCGATGGAATTGTTCTTCTTGCTCAGAATAATCACCTGCGCGGGCATAAATTCAGATTGAGGAAGGACAGATGTAGGATAGATGTATAAAGCCTTGAATGATTTGAGCATGCTCAATGCCGGTGGGATTGTTCCTATTGTTCAGAATAATCATCTGAGAGGGCATAAATTGAGATTAAGGAAGGATAGATGTGCGGAAATTTGCTTTTAGCCAGCGGGCAGTTGGTTTGTGGAATAGACTTCCATCACTTGTTGTTGAAGTTGATACCCTAAACATTTAAGGCTCAGCTGGACAGGTATTTCGAACAAACGGAGGGGTGAAATGGGAGTAGTGATTGTGTTTTTTTTTTTTTTTTTTTTTTTTTGGCTGATGCTGAATAAGCTTGCTTTCTTGTATCATATGCCTCTGCTAATGCTAATATCTCAACAATATTTGCCTTTTATGTTGATAGGCATTTCAAACTCATCAAATTTATTGACTATACTTCTAGCATTGTAAGTATACATGCACCTGGAATCAAAATCTGGTAGTTTTTCCTTGGCAAGTGCTTCAAATCTTTCAAAGTCATCTTTTAAAGAGCGTAGTTGGACAACTAATGACCCGCACAGACCTGCACATGTTTTTAAGTTCACATCTTCACTTTGCAGAACTTGATTTGCTCTATGAAACTTGTGCAAAATCACATCACACGTGATCAACATGAAAACAAATTCTACCTCTTGCATCTTATTTGCAATATTGTCTACTTCTTTTCTAGTGTCTCCATTTTTGTACAGTGGGACTAATTGATGATGTTACCAACAGCAAATTTTAAGTGAAAGCATTGAAATTAATTAATTTTGGAAGCTAATAGACTTTTCATACATATTAAGAAATATTGTTCAAGGTTTAGGCCTAAATGGTTGTCACATGAACTAATAAGACTTGTGTCAGAGAATCAAATGCATATGATGTATATAAATTATCAGACGACACAGAAGCCTATGGCAGATATAAGCTAGTCTGTAATCAAGTCACAAAGGAGATTTGGCAAGCGAAGGCATATTACGAGAAATTTTTGTCACAGGATGCTAGGAAAAACAGCAAGGATTTCTTTAATTATATAAACTCTAAAAGGAAGAGGATGAATCAGATTGGTCCACTTGATATCGAGGGTTCGACTTTTGATAATCCTGCTCAGATAGCAAACAAACTGAATGAGTATTTTGCATCTACATTCACACATGAAGAGTTATTAAAGAAGGAAAATGCCAGAAATTTATCAAATTGTAAAAGGATGCTTAATGATGTTGTAATTGTTATGTTATTTGGTTTTTTAGGAGCATTAGCAACTAAGGCCATATTGCTCTGCGATGGTCATTCCCTGACCTTTCCGCATCCTCCGTATTTGGTGGTGACGGGCTCGAACCCCGGTCTAATCAAGAAGCATGTGCTATGCACTGCTGCTCCTTCCCACCTGGAGGTGCCCTGATTCTGCTACAATCAGGTGCCCTGATTCTGCTACAATTTGGAGTAGAATGGTATTAAGGATAAGTCGTTACTATGGTTAAAAGGGTGTTTGAGTGGGATAAGACAGAGTGGTAAGAATGGACGCTGCTCTTTGTGGACTAATGTTATTATTGGAGCCTCACAGGGTTTGGTGTTGGGCCCACTGTTGTTTTTTATAATTATCAATGGTATTTATGATGGTATATCAGGCTTTATTTCGAAGTTTGCAGATGATGCAAAGGTTGGCAGGTTGTTAATGACAGTAATGGCAGTGTACTGCTGCAACAGGTTCTAGAAAATTTGGCTAGATGGGCTGAGAAGTGGCAACTGTAGTTTAACATTGACAAATGCAAAGTACTGTATATGGGTAGAAGTAACCTCAGAGGAACATACCAACTGTGTGGTACTACACTTAGGGTGGTAGAAAATGAAAAAGACCTGGGAATAATTGTGCAGTCAGATATGAAGTTTTCTGAGCAATGCAGACAGGCTGCCAGGGCATGTCATGGGGTTTTGTCAATGATATATAGGAATTTTGCTAGCAGGAAAAAGGAGGTGATTATCCCTTTGTATAAGCCAATGGTCAGGCCAAGCCTTGAGTACTGCATACAGGTCTGGAGGTCTCATTTCCTTTCCCTTGATGTCCTAAGCACATGCTTATTGATTAATTCAGCACTGCACTAGACAAAACTAAAGAAAATAAAACTCCTGGCAATGACCTCTAAGTGGATGTTATCAAGAAATTTGCAACCTATTTCCCTGACATCCTGCTCGCTACTTTCAACAGATGTCTAAAGGAAGGCCCCTTTCCTGCTGTCTGGAAAGAGGCTTGCCTCGAACTCTTAAAGAATCCAGACAAACCACCTGAAGAGCCAAAATCTTACAGGCCAATTGCTCTTTTGCTAATCCTGGCCAAATTTCTGGAAAGGCTGCCATTCAACAGGATGTTAAAATGCTACTCAAAAGAAAACACCAAATACGGAGAATGCGGAAAGGTCAGGGAATGACCACCGCATATCCCGGAGCAATATGGCCTTAGTTGCTAATGCTCCCAAAAACCAAATAAACAACAAAAGAAAAGCTCATTTCTCCACTTTAGTATGTTTTCAAAGCTGGTTTCAGCACTGGAGATGCTCTTCATAAATTGATATATACTGCTTCAAGCACTCAAGCGAAGTACTCACTAGCAATCACAGTTGACTTTGCTTGGATATTTGATTGGCTGTGGTGGCCGAGTATTCTCAGAAGACTCCAAGCCAAAGCATCACTTAACTATTACAGCTATCAAGGAGTATCTGAGACACCGCACTGTTTGTGTCTTACCACCAGGTACAAATATGTCACTAGCTAGGTCTCCCAAGATTGCCCCCAGGGCTTGATCCTGGGACCTATCTTTTGGTCCATCGTCCTGGACAAGTTCCTTGGGATAGACATGGGTTTGACTCAGCCCCTTGCATTTGCCAACAGTTTGGCGACTCTAGAGCTGATCTAGAAGAGCAGGCAAATTGTGCACTAACTAAACTACAAGATTGGGCAGCCATTTGCCAACTGAAGATCTTGGGAGAGAAATAGTCTATATTGCTCAAGGGAACCCTTCAACTACGAAGACCACCAGTTATCAAAATTGACAACACCTCCATAGGATTATACACAGAAATCAAGTATCTAGGAATTTTCTTAGATGTGAAGCTTAACTTCCAACCTAATTTGAAGTATTTGTTAAAGAAAATCAAAAAATACTCACCCATGATCATCCATATAATCCATGCAGACCCCTAAGTGCTGGGCTCTGGCCTTCATAATGCCATATTTGTCTCAGTAGTTTGCTATGGACGCCATACTGAGGCTCCATAGCAAATTCATATCTAGGGTCTGTCTCGACCGAAATTGCCATAAACTGGATTCTGTGTGGCATTCTATGCTCCTTGCTGTAACTAGGGTGTGCTGTACAGTTAGCACTCCAGCTCTATGAGTGCTAGCTGGATGTATGCCCCTACACCTTGAAGTAATTAGAAGAGGATTCCCACCAAAACAGCAGGTATTCTCTCAACCTTGATAACAACCCAAACAGGAAAGGAAGAGAATCACTGAATTTATGTACAGGACCTGGCAAGAGAGCATGGGACACCACCAATAAAGGACTAATAATCAAAAAGTTCATTCCCTCTGTGAATTTCATCAGTCCAAAGCCCCCTCCGTGGTACTCACCAGGTCTCCATACTACATTTCTATTGACAGGCCACAGACCCTTTAAAAGGAAGCTAACATCCTAGGTATAGAAGATACTCCACTGTCACTGTGGGATTGAAGAAACTTGAGATCATGTAATGTGTGACTTCCATGAATATGATGCATTCTGGTTAAGTTTTGCCAATAAAATCCAAGAAAATCCCCAGCATTATGAGCACCTGATTATAATGGATGTACCAGAAATAGTGTAAAGTGTTTTCAGTGTCTAACGGTACCAGGGGTTCCCCCCATCTCTGCATTACTTTCATTGTGGGTTTGCCAATTCACTGGAAAGGCCAGAGATTTAAAAAGTTTATGGATTGTGGAAGTATGGTGATTTGTACCATTGTTCCTCTGGCCATTTAACCGCTAGACCCCTGCTGAGGCTCAACATTGTCCTACTTTTGCCCTGTGGAGGCAGACCAGGTACCCAGTAGTTTGTTTTTACTCTGGCAGGTCCTGCTACCTAATTTCCTGAGATTTCAGTGACCTAAAAAAAATGTTTTAACATTGATTGCATAGGGTGATGTCGCTTGAATGGAAAAGTGGCATTCATGGGAGGAGTCCCATCCAGTGAGATGTCTGGGCTTCCTGTTCTTTCTGGACCAGTTGACAAAGTGTCAAAGATTGTGGGCGAAATTTAATTTAGACATATTTAAATTTAGGGGTGTGTGGGGCATATGCTTGCTTTAAGATAGAGGGGGGGAGACAAAAGACTGGAGGGGTGAAAGGCAGAGAATGAGGTCGATAGGGAAGAAGACCAAGTGAATGTCAGTGGGGCATGCCCTGCCAGAAGGAAGGAAAGAAAGGGGGGGAGAAGATGGCAGTGTAGTCTTCTCCCCCACCAGGGTGGGGGTAGGAAGGGCCATACAAGGGAGTCGGCACAGATCGCCAATATGGCGTGTGTGCAGCGAGGCTGCAAGCTGATCAGGGTAGCATTTGGTGTCAAGTGGCCCTCTCTAAGAGGTCCATCCAGGAACAAGGTGACCACTAGCTGTTACAGTTCAGTTCACTACTAACATTGCACAGGTCATTTCATTACTAATATTCTCTGGTCCAGTTGAGTCCTAGTCATGATTTGTCCATTTCCATTGTTGGGTCATTCTTGGAGAATGCTCTCTATTCACAGTTAATTGCATTGTCTAGAAACTGGTGTTGAGTGGTGTTGCTCCTGGGATAAGAGCCTGTTCGGTTGTTTTGTCATCATGAGTCTTCGTTTTGATTGTCACCTCCAAGGATAGTCCATGGGGTGAATCCTTTTTACTTGGTCCAATTGGTAAGGTGTCAGTATTTGATAGTGGCTGGCATTCATGAGAGGAGTCCCATCCAGTGAGATGTCTGGGCTTCCTGTTCTTTCTGGACCAGTTGACAAAGTGTCAAAGTATAATCATGTCATTCGTGGGGTTCCATCCGGCCAGTTGTGGTTGGGGTTTTCTTTTCTTGCTGGTTGTTTGTCCGGCTGTTAAGTCCAGCATCAGGCCTGGGGAGGTTGCGGTATTGCTCGCAGCTGGGTGAACAGCTCGCGTGCAAAGCACAAGAGAGCCTTGTACTGCTCACATAATATGAGGTTCTCTCTGTCCTTCGGGTTGAAGCGTATTTGGGTGATGAAGCAGCATCTTATGACATCAAAGAGGGGACATTTGTGCATTACGTGGGACCACATTTGGTTTTCTCTGCAGTGGCACAGTGGAGATTCCCTGATGCCAAACGCTGGCAACTTGGCGTTAAAGGATACATGCCCCATTAAAAGAAAGGTGGTGTAGAGTCCCGGTGAGAACCAGGTTGGCTGCTGGGGGTAGACTTGAGTAATGTCCGGGATGAATTTCTGGGTTATGTGTCCCTTAGGAGAGTTCACTCATCGGGACTGCCAGGTCTGCCAAAGGTGTGTGGTTAGGCGGGTTTTTTTTTTTTCTTTTGCTGTTATTGGTCAGGTCTGTGATGAAGCCAATGCATGTCATGCTTTTCCCCTTTGATAATTGGTAAAGCATGCCACAGAGGACAATCTCCATATCCAAAGGTAGCAATCCCACAAGGGCCTGCAGTCCATGAAAGCCGATCGCAACTCTTTCTCACCACTGTCAATAAAAGAAATTTTCAAATTTTCTTTTATTGACAGTGGTGGTTGCTTTTTTTATACCAGATCCCTGCTGCGTAAGAGATAGCTGGGATGAAGAATGCTGTATAGAAGAGGGACAAGGTTCTTTTCCTTTGGCCCCAGTTTTGATTTTTGCAATAAGGGGCTGAGTAATTTTTTTGTAGGTAAGCAAGATGTGGGGTAAAAGACAGATTTTTGTTGAGGATGATCCCTACGTATTTTAGCCCCATGGTTAATTTTATTGTGTTTCCTTCTATTTTGATCTGAGGTGGCTGCCTGATATCAAGAGAACCTTTTAAAAGTATTGATGATGTTTTAGTTGGTGATATCCTTAGGTGGTCATTCCTTGCCCACTCTTGCAGGGTGCCAATGGCCCAGTTGGCAGTGGCCTCAAGTTGTGCATGGCTATCCCACTTCACCATCAGGACCAGGTCATCTGCGAAGGCTTGTGCATCTGCTCCATTTAGATCCTGGCTGAGAAAGTCATCCAGAGGAGAGAACCAGAAATAGTATGACATATCCACATAGTTTTTTATTTTGATCTTCAGTGGGTGGTGTTTGAGTGACTAAATCGTCTAGCAGTGAAAACAATGCACAAACTCAGTGAAGGCAGTATAGCACTGTTCATTCATTATAATCAGGTGCTCAAAATGAGGACAGCTGCAAAGTCTTGACCCTACCTAATATGATGTCGGTCCTCCAAGTGCAGCCAAAACAGCTTGTACCCAGCGATGTATGGATGCTACAAGAATTATAAATGTCTTGTGGTATCTGGTACCAACAGGTAACCAGCAGATCCTTTAACTCCTGTAAGGTCCATGGTTGAGTCGCCACAGATCGGAGTTGCTATTCCAACACAAACCACAGATGGGATTGATGTCTGGGGAATTTGGAGGTCTCGAAATAACAATCCGGGCAGTGTGGCATGGCACATTATCCTGCTCAAAGATGGCACCTCCAGAGGGGAAGACTGTTGCCATGAAAGGGTGTACCTGGTCAGTAATGATGTTTAGGTAGGTGGTATATGTCAGAGTGCCCAGCATATGGATGACTGGACCCAGGGTATCCCACCAGAACATCGCCCAAAGCATGACTCCACCTCCACCGGCTTGTTTTCGTCGCACTGTGCATCCAGGCACCATCACTTCCCAAAGGTAAATGATACACACATACCCCGCTGTCCACGTGGTGCAACAGGAAATGTGATTCATTGGACCAGACAACCATCTTCCAATCACTCAAGGTCCTGTTTAGCTGCTCGCTTGCCCATTGTAGGCTCTGTCGCTGGTGAACAGTGATTAGTATAGGCACTCGGAGCATCCTGCGCCTACACAGCCCCATTTTCAGCAGGGTTCGATGTACTGTGTGCTGTGACACGTTACTCCTGTCACTGGCATTCTAATTACTGGCGAGTTGCGCCACAGTCGCTCTTCTGTTGCCATGTGCTATCCTGGAGAGCCTTTGCTCACTTTGAGCATTGATGAGTGGTGGTCGTTCAACACCACACCAGCGGTTAGTGGGTTTTCGCTCCTCGGACAACTTTCGGTAGATACTAAACATGGCTGACCATGAACACCCCACCAGCTGTGCCATTTCGGATATGCTCTGACCAGTCTGCTCAGGTAACACAGTGGTATCGTCACCGTCCTCCCAACACGGTGGAAATGGCCCTGTTCGAATCCCATCGATGAGAGGAACTTTAGTGGGCTTTTTTTTGCACTCCCTGGCTGAATTAGTCGGTCTCAGGCCTAGATAGCAAGGTTTTCCCCCCAGAAACGGGTTTTTTTATCGACCAGAGAACACACAATTTACAGACAAAATAAATATATGGGCAGATGTAATCATTTACAGGGGACCCTAATATCATAATTTGTTTTGTTTTGTTTTGTTTTTTGGATATGCTCTGACCCAGTCGTCTGGCCAATTACAATTTGGCCTTTGTCAAACTCGCTTAAGTCTGCTGCCTTTCCCATCTGAAGAACAAAAGTAACACTGGTTAATGGAGTTCAGTATCAGGTTTTTTATACCGTATTGCGACCCGCGCACGTGCCGTAGTTCACCTGCAGTTGCTTCGATTTGCATAACGACTCACCTGTCATGTTTTAGCTCATCGGTGTATATATATACATGCATACATACATACATACATACAAACAAACTTTGCTCCTTCCCTACCAACCGCAACTGGAGGATGCCTTTTTCCTCATCCCCTTCCCTAGGCGCCTCCGTAGCCAGGTGGGAAGAAGCAGCAGTGCGTAGCACACGCTTCTTGATTAGACCGAGGTTCAAGCCCGTCACCACCAAATACGGAGGATGCGGAAAGGTCAGGGAATGACCACCACATATCCTGGAGCAATATGGCCATAGTTGCTAATGCTCCTAAAAATCAAGTAACAAACGATCGTCCCCTTCCTCTTTCTCTCCCCCCTTACCCCCCCTCCATACTTCAACTATCTCCTCACTCATGCTTTTTTTTTTTTTTTTTTTTTTTTGTTTTCTCCGTCAGAAAGCTCAGGTGATCCCTGACGGAGAGCAGGCAGAGTACAGTAGACAGCCTGGCTCACCTCCCATTGGTGGTAGTGGCAGGCAATGTAGAGTCTCACTTGGGGAACTGCTGCCAAATAGCCAGTACACAACAGAATCCAACAAAACTACACAACAGTTTTCTGGCTTTTTCAGAGGTTCTGTATTCATCACAAGAGTACTGATGGTGCAGATGTGGGAAACGACAGGTGGCGCTTTACCCAAACACTATGGCACTATGTACGGTGGTCGCAGGCTGACTTTCACAAGACACATGACACTCGCTCAGTGCAGTGAAATTAGCAATCTTTACTTTTCAGGTCCATCAACGCCATCGGCGGAAAATAAAATCGAAATATTAAATATGAAAACTTTATGCCTCAACAGACATATATATATACTGTGCTGCAACTTTATTAGGTACACCTATCTAGTACTGTGTTGAGCCTCCTTTAGCCTTCAAAACAGCCTGAATTCGTCTAGGCATGGATTGAACAAGATGCTGTAAACGTTGTGCAGGAATGGAGTACCATGCAGACATGAGTGTGTCCCGCAGTTCCTTGAGATTCGACGGAGGTGTAGGCCTGCAGCGAACGGCCCTTTCCAGCTCATCCCAAAGATATTCAATAGGATTGAGATCCGTGAACTGAGCGGGCCACGCCAGCAAAGAAAAGTCATTGTCATGTTCCTGGAACCATTCAATAGTGATTCGGGCTTTGTGCACTGGCGCATTATCCTGCTGGAAGTAACCATCTGACTGAGGATAAGCTGTCAACGTGAACGGATGCACTTGGTCAACAACGATACCACACCATAACAGTGCCCCTACCACCTTGCACAGTAGTCATCAGACATGACGGGTCCATGGATTCATGTTGTTTTGGCCAAATTCTGAGCCTTCCATCAACATGATGTACCAGGAACTTCCATTCGTCAGACAATGCAACTGTTTTCGAATCCACGATAGTCCAGTGCTGGTTTTGCTGTGCCCACAGGAGGCGTGCTCTCTTGTTCTTCATTGATAACAAAGCTACGCGATGTGGCCGTCGATGTTTTGCGATATTTTGTTCTGCGCACCAAGATTGTATTCTGACGTGATGTGCGACAGTGTGGCCCGTCTGTTTGCTTACACAATTCTAGCCATCCTTCTCATACACCGTTGAAACTGTTCTCCTGAACTGCCATTTCAGAGATGCTTTGTCGAACACGTCTTGCACCTACTACCATGGCACGTTCGAAGTCCGTTAGATCACTCCTTTTCCCCATTGTTGCTACGGTTTGTACGCTGAACTGATACTAGAAAGGTTGTCCTGCTGCATATCCACAGCGTGGTCATGTGACTTGCAACGTTGTGGGACAAACCATTTGTGTGAACAGCAAGGGTGTACCTAATAAATGGCAGCACGGTGTATAAGCCTTGTTTGTTATCCATATCTTTGTTTATTTTGAAGTTATAATTTTTTAAAATCGGGCCCTAATTTAGTATCATAAATAAGGAAATACAGTATGCCTTTATAATAAATATTCTTCCTTAAGAAGAATATTATAAAGGCATACAGACAAGATGACATTAAAACAGAACTACAACAAATACTTGGGCTTCATTGAAAGAAGAGTCTTTGAGGCAAAAGAAACGAAACCTATATTCAGTTATCTCAAGTCAAAAAATCAAAATGCGGCCGTAAACACGCTAGATATTCCCAATGACTTGTCATCTTTTTCTGAGGCCAACTACCTTGCTAGCAGATTTGAAGAATTTTACAAAACAGATACAGGCGACGGCGGATGGAAGGAACGAAATTTTTCCTCTCAACTACCTCGATACTAAGAGTATTTGACATCAACCTGAAAGAATTGTTGAGCACAATCCACAGTATGAAAAATGACCTCACACGAGGTCCGGATGTGATCCCTAATGTTTTATGGAAAAATGTGGAACCACACTGGTAAAGCCATTACTTCACTTAATAAAATTGTTCTTTGAGAGTGGAATCTATCCATCTCAACTAAAAACGCTTTTGTTACCCCTATTTATAAAAAAGGAGACCCATCCTCACCCAATAACTAGAGACCAGTTTGTCAATTAAATTCACTCTCAAAGATAATTGAATTCATTGTAATGAAGCACCTATTCAAATTTATGAAACTTAAAATCTGTCGGACTATTCTCGCGGATTTATCAAGGGTCGTTCAACCTGCACAGATATGATTTCGTTTGTCTCGAATATATTCCAGGCGCTTGACGAAGAGAACAAGTTGACTCCACCTTCCTTGACTTAAGCAAAGCCTTGGACAAGGTAGTTCATCAGAGACTATTAATAAACTGGATCATTATGGACTCAGATTACAGGCACTAAACTGGATTGCAAACTACTTGGAAGGTAGAGAAATGTCAGTGACATTTAAAGGTATCTTTTCTCCTTCCTGCTCTCATATCCTTTTAAACCTGACATTGGTGTTCCACAGGGCTCATCCTTAGGCCCACTGTTATTTTTTATCCACATCAACGACCTGCCAAGTACCCTTGGAGACTACCAAATCAAAATTAACATATTTGCAGAAGACATAAAAATTTATAAAGCAATTCGCAATACCAATGTCTGCATCATCCTAAACGAAGCTCTTCAACGAGTTATTTAGTGACTGAAGGAGAACAAAATGGTAGTCAGTGAAAATAAGTGTGAGCTGATGAGTTTTGCTAATGCACACAAAAAAACAAACTTGGTTTTTTCTTATTGTATCAACAACAAGACAATCAAAAAAGTTAGTACAGTCAAAAATTTAGGTATCTTTATTAAAGAATCACTTTCCTTTGATGTTCATGTCTCAAATATTGCGAATTTGATGTTCATGTCTCAAATATTGCTAGCTTTCTTAAAAGATTAACCGAGACTTTAATCAATTGGCACTTTTCATCTTTCTCTACAAAATATATGTTAGGCCAGCCCTAGAATTTGCATCACAAGTCTGGTCCCCACATGCAACTTACCAAAAATTAGAAATTGAAAATATTCAAAAAAGTGACAGTACGTTTGTTTTAAAAGTGGCCTTGAATACAAAGAGAAATCTTACTAAGGGTGTTGTGTATCCTTTGGACTTGAAACGCTGGAAGAAAGAAGAGATAAAGCCGACTTACTCCTTTTTAACTAGCTGTTAAATAGTACTATAAGCTGCCTTCATCTCGTCTCACAAGTAAACTTCAACGCACCGGCAAAGCGTTATGAAACCATCCACTGCTAAAACCATCCTATGCAAGAACTAGTTATGGATACTACAACTACTATAACAGGACTGCAAGATCAATCAACAAAGCAAATCTGGTGATATTCGATACCCCTAGATACTTCAAGAAACAACTGAAACTGCTAACCACATCCGTTACCTGAACCTTAAAATTGACTCTTCTTACCAGTTGTAAGACTGATTCTGTTGTGTGTGTGTGTGTGTGAGGAAATACCAGTGTTCAACCTTTCTCCTTCCTGTTCTCTTCGGTATGGCTGATCCAGAATAATAATAAAGAATAGTATATTATCCTGTTACAGTATCCTCCTCCCGATCAGTGGCGCGTTATACCTTCATACAGGCCAAAGGCAAAATGGAATTTGGGGGCCCATCTAAAGAAAAAACTAATAAAGAACATTATCGATTACATTTTATTGTGACAACAAAACAAGTTATATGACATAAGAAATAAATATAAAATTTCATCAAAATCGGTAAAACCATTTTTGAAACAAACGTAATTTTCAAATTAATCTTCAAGTAAAGTTCATTGATCTTGACAGAGGTCAATGAACTTTAAACAATGAACAAAAAATCATTAAAAATATTAGTGAAAAACAGCAATGAGTTTTTGAATCAGTGATTTTAATAAATCTTTATTGCAATAATAATAATAATAATAATAATAATGATAATACAATTCTATAGATTGCAATGTTGCCCTTCACGGCCACCAGGCCAGGGGTTAACAGTAATAATACAATATAAATAGGGAGCACTGATATATAAAACATAGGAAATGCATATGTGGAAGTACAACTCAAAACTCCAAGTATCATACAGTTATTTACAATACAATACATAAAGAAGATATTGGCGGAAACAAATAATTTTATATACAATAGTAATATAAACAGGCAACGTTCTTTTCATTGAACAGAAGTAGTTAGTCCATCATTACTAAATGTCATACTGAAGAGTTAATATGCCGTCTTCCCATCAGGTGGTATTGATGGCTTGCAGCATTAAGACGAGCTTCGAGGAGAAGGATCAGGGACAGGGAAGTACAATTCAAGGATGTGACGTTTGTATTCCCTGTCAGAAGTGAACTTATTAAGGTCAGCATCCAAGGACTGGGCACACGGAAGTAGCTGAAAAGGCTGGAACCTATCGGATAGGCGGAGACGGCTGAGATGTGGGCATAGAGTTGGAGTCGCTCTGAGGGAAGACTGAGGGACTCTCCATGAGCACAGGTCCCAGAATGATGGTGCCGAAATCTCGCCAACCATAATTTTGATAGTCGTGGTAAGACGTTTCACCCTAATCAGCGCGGGGAGCCTGTGAATTTGAATCAAGCTGGCCATTTCAGTTGTCCTTAGCTGTGGAGGAAGTTTTGGTTTGTTTATGGCCCATTTTAAGAGCCAAAACTGTAGTCTGATTGTGCTGTGGCAGCTGATGCCCATACCTCTGCAGCATATAAAAGCGAAGAGTATACAGTGGTTTTTATATATTTTCTAGTAATTGTGACTTCATTGATCTAATGTAGATGCTGCTTGGCAATCCATCGGAGTCGAGCTGCCAGTGTGAGGAGCTTGTCTATGTGGTAACTGAAGCAGAGATTAGGATCAAACACAACCCTGAGATCAGTATGCTTATTGACGATGGAAATTGGAGAATTACACAGAATGGGCGGAATATAAGAAGGCGTTTTCTCTAAAGAGAATATCATAAATTGAGATTTTTCTGTGTTTATTTTTAATCCGAACTGGTTGAGGTAGTTTTCAAAGGTAGTCTGTGTATTATTAATTGATCTTGTTATCATGAGAAGATCATCGTATGGAGAAATCGGTGTGAGGAGCTTTATATCATCTGCATAACATAAGATATCATACCTAGACTCAACAAGTGGAGAGATAAGTGCTGTGAACAAGAGCCCAGATAAGACACCACCCTGTGGCACGCCTGAAGAGATATTTCGCTCGTATATGTGCCCATGGACAATAAGCTGGATTATTCTGTTTTGAAGGAGTGACGTGAGGAATTGTAGAGTGTCTCCCTTGATCTGGTAGTAGTCTGAAAGTAGCTTTAGCATTGCAGGAACGTTTATAGAGTCGAAAGCTGCTTCAAGGTCTACATAGGTGACTGCAAGCTCTGCTTGGGAGTCAAACGCAGAGAGGATAGAGCTGGTGGTGGCTATGAGGAAGGGAGTAATGGATTTGAGGAGGCTGATGTGGAAGAAATTGTTTAGGTAGAACGGGGAGAAGTACCTTCTCAAGGAGCTTTAGAAGACTTGCGGCATTGAAGATTGGCCGGTAATGCTTAAGACGTGTAGGAGATTGCATTTTGGGGATAGGCTTCACAAGGTATATGTTCCAAAGAAATGGGTTGACAAAACAGCATTAAAAATAGTTAGAAGGGGGTCCAAAATATGTGGGCTAAGACATTTAATAATGAATTGGGGGATTCCGTCAGCACCTGCCGTAGCAGAAGCTGATGTAGAATTAATGACAGCAATAAGCTGTTCCCTGGAGATTGATACTGCCGACAGAGTGTCAGGCGGGATTCTAGTTGTTTGAGTATGAAGATCAGGAAATTGTTCCGTGTTCGAGGCAAATCTAGATATGAAGTCAAGCCACTGGTCAGGTTCAAGATTTAGGGGGAAATCAGAAGGCGCTCAGAGTAGGGGCATTTTCCGCTACGAAGCGCTCTATCCATATAATGCTCAATTCCTTCTGATTTCTGCTTATTAAATGTTGCGCGAGCTCTGGAGTAGGCTATCCTGTTTTGGATATTATGCGACTGCTTACACATTTTGTGCAGATGCTGCTTTAACTTGAAGCTCATGTTAATATGGGAAGTCCACCATGCTCTGGACCGAGGCATGATGGAAATTCTCTTTGATGCTGCAAATGTCGCAATAGTCTTAAGCCAGCTAGTAAGCAAATTCACTGAAATTTCTAGATCACAATTTTCTAAGACTGTCCATGGGATGACAGAGGCAGCCTCAACACATTTAGAAATACTCAAAAACCTGGGACTTACTATTACTTTGGTATTAGTCGAATTCACAACATTGAAGTTTGGAGCAGGTATGTGTAAAAGAACACCAATTGGCTTGTGGTCTGAATTGAAATAAGTCTCTGGCAGGTAGTAGTTGTAGTGGCATGTGATGCAAGAAAGCAAATGAATGAGCTTATGCAGCATCAGCCAAAAAAAAAAAAAAAAAAAAAAATCACACCATTCCCTCCAAATGTCCAGTTCCTCCTTAAATTTATTCAACCTATCAACTTCCACAACGACAGATGGAAGTTTGTTCCAGCAATTACCCACCCGCTGGCTAAAGGCAAATTTCCGCACATCTATTCTACATCTGTCTTTTCTTAATTTGAATTTATGCCCCCTTAGGTTCGTAATTTGAACAAATGGAAGGATCCCATCAGAATTCAGCGTGCTCAACCCATTCAAGGCCTTATATACCTCAATCAGATCACCGCGCAGGTGCCTAGTCTCCAGCCACTGCAATTTACAGAACTTAAGCCTCTCTTGGTAAGAGGATCCCTTCATTCCCCTCACCAATCTTGTTGCCCTTCTCTGTACACGCTCAAGTAAATCTACATCCTTCCTAAAATGAGGCCTTCAGACCTGTACGCAGTACTCAAGGCGTGGCCTGACCATTGCCTTACACAGAGGGATAATCACCTCCTTTTCCTGCTAGCAAAATTCCTATATATCATTGACAAAACCCCATGACCTGCCCTGGCAGCCTGTCTACATTGCTCAGAGAACTTCATATCTGACTGCACAATTACTCCCAGGTCTTTTTCATTTTCTACCACCTTAAGTGTAGTACGACACAGTTGGTACGTTTCTCTGGGGTTACTTCTACCCATATGCAGTACTTTGCATTTGTCAAGGTTAAACTTCAGTTGCCACTTCTTAGCCCATCTGCCCAAATTATCTAGATCCTGTTGCAGTAGCACACTGCCATTACTGTCATTAACAACCCTGCCAACCTTTGTATCATCTGCAAACTTCGACATTAAGCCTGATATACCTTCATCAATATCATTGATAAATATACAAAACAACAGTGGACCTAACACTGAACCCTGTGGGACTCCACTAATAACATTAGTCCAAGAAGAGCAGCACCCATTGATTACCACCCTCTGCCTTCTCCCACTTAACCATCCTTTTATCCATTGTAGCAACTTACCCTTAATACCATTCTGCTCCAATTTGTACAACAGTCTTCTATGCGCAACAGTGTCAAAAGCTTGCCTGAAATCCAAATATATGATATCAAAATTATTTTTTGCATCCAGTTCCTTTGTAACTACATCATAATATCCTATCAAATTTGTCAGACAAGACTTTCCCTTAACAAACCCATGCTGTGTCTGAATTATTGCTGCATTCTTGTCTAGATGATCCTGCAATGCATCTTTAACCAGCGACTCCATTATTTTACCCGGAACAGAAGTTAAACTAACTGGTCTGTAATTACTCGTGTCACCCTTCGATCCCCCTTTGTGAATTGGGGATACATTTGCACATCTCCAGTCCGTGGGAACCTCCCCTGAGTTCAAGGATGCTCTCATAATTATGGCTAAGGGTTTGCTTAGTTGCTTTGCCGCCTCCTTTAATATAACTGGATAGATCCCATCCACCCCCAGGTTCTCAGGTGTGCAAGGAAAAGAAGCAAGGATGAGATCTAATTGGTTGTTACCTCTTGTCGGGAGATCGTTGATCATTTGTAACCCTGTACAGGATAAGTTTGATAGGAGCATTTGCTGAAGATTAGCTAGCTGTGGAGGAAGATTAAAATCTCCACAGACGAAGTGCAAGGCTGAAGGATGAAGCTGGTTGATGGTCCAGTTAGATATTTCATGGATAGCTTCATAAGAAGGTGCTGGGGGTATATATATATATATATATATATATATATATATATAACAACTATATTTATGAGGACCCTATGGTAGCTGAGAGTAACAGCAAGCGCTTTGTACGCTGGGCAAAGAGGAGGTACGCTTCGTACCTCCTCTTTGCCCAACTCTAGAAGTGAAAGCAGATTTATATCCAGCTGGAACACAGGATATAAAATATTCTTGGTCTTTATCGAGCCAGGTCTCGGTGAGACAGAGGATATCGATATCATTGGCGAGAAGAATTTGGTCAACGGTATCCAGCTTATTGCGAAGGCTTGTAACATTCTGGACTCTGACTGCATAATTCCGGGGGATCTTTTTTAAAGCACATACCATATTTTTATTGATGGCAGGCTTTCGAGTTCGTCGATTCGTGATCCATGTTGGGATGAGCATTCCCGAACTGTTTATTACTGGTGATCACAGGCTGATGGAATCAATTTGATGATGCCGATGTGGTTCACCACTAGTATAATTGCGACTTATGCTGAGCACATCTTGAGACAATACCTGGAGCGTGGAGCATTGATACTTGTCTCCTTGAGGTCTTGATTGCTATTGATGAGGGTGAATTAGTTGAGATTGTTGATGGGGGTCTGTTTTCCTCAGAAAATGGTCTGATATATATTCCTTGGGGCCAGGAGCCAGGATCTACAACCTTTTGGTAGACAGCGGGTGAACACATTATAAGGAAGGAGGCATAGGATGTTTGCCACTTTTAAGACGTTTAACCTAAACTGAGAGGTTATGCTCCTTAATAAACATTCTCCTAATAGATTCAGGATAGGTTCTAGGTCCAAATCTGGAGGCGAAGATCTTGGCTCTGGTGGGACCGACGGAGATATATTTCTCTGCCAGTGTCAGACGAGATTTGGAGGCTGTTACTTGGTGGGATAAAGAGGTCTGGTTAGTGATAACAGCATGATGGGGAGGGCGATCAATATTGGTAGCTCGGCGGCATCCTGAGGAATATCGGGGTTGGCTGCTGGAATGAGGGAATTTTGTATATCTCCAGATGGGACGTAGGTATGACTACGTTGGTAAGCACGCCAGCATGTGAGGTGGGCAGAACATGATGGGCGTTAGTTAAATTATTGTTTTATTCTTGAGCCTGTAGGGAGTCTTTGTTATTTTCTGGTCGGTTCTCTCGCTGGGATACTTCTTCAATAGCATGAAGCTATGGTTATTCACCAGCCACTGAGTGTCTGAGTATGTCTTTCTGATGAGTGTCTGAGTATGTCTTTCTGATGAGTGCATGATCGGTCTGTGCTAACATGCTCAGTCGAAGTGTCTGCAGAACTCCCTAGTGATTGTCTTGATTGGATTTGGGTGCGGGAGCTAGGCTTTATAAGGCTAGGAGGCTTTACTGGATGATTAGTTTTTGTCCTTTTGGGTATTATTGGTGCCTGAGATGTCAGCTTGCCATTTTGGCTAGCCAAAGAGCAGAGGTCCGAGAGCATATGAGTGATATGCTTATTTTGGTTCCTCAGTGAGTAAACCTCATCCTTGAGATCTTCAATTTGGGACCTTAATTGGCAAATTAGGTGGATCACGAAATCTGCACTGTCTGGCTGTAGAGGAGGCGTTGACACTTTAATTTCGGCATTAATTCTTGGAGAATTACCTTCGACTTGGAAAGGATCTGTTATGACTAGTGATGGCTTGAGGGGGAGAATACGTTAGTGTTCGAGGCACAATTTTGATCATTATTATGATCTGATGGAAAATTGGGGTGATTAGTGCTGCATATAACGTGATTGGCAGTGCTCATGTGGCGTTGCGTTGCCCACTGCTTCAACACATGCGACGGTCATGAGTGAAGGTTCAGGCAAACCAGTATTTGACTGAGAGTATTGATTTGGATCAGGGATTGTCTGGTCGCTAGGGCTAGTTTCAGTCCGGGAGAGATGAAGTTCAGGTAATTCAGAGACATCTCCAAGGCAAGTCACATGCGAACCTTCTCCGACGTTGTTTGAAAAGATGTGTGATGTCTGTTTTAACCGAGTGGGCACAAAAGGTAAATTTGCATACATGACATCGTACTGTTGGTTCCTTCCTGTCGCGGCAGGCTAGGCAGAGAGATTGTTGCAAGTTATTCTGTTTTGTGACATGCCTGATTTCGGGTTTAAAATCACTTGGAAGCAGCAAACAATGCTCACTTTTAATTCCTAGTAGTTTTTTCCCTCTGGCACTGTTAAGCTTGCAGCTTTTATATTCGCGTCCCACAGTGATGACTGTGAGAGAAGAAAGCTTAAATGGTTGAGACAGGTGTACTTAACAGAAAAGATTGAAGAGAGGGAGCATTTCCCTAGGGATCTTGGTAATGCAATGCTTTGTGACTTGGTGAAGATTGACGCATTGTCACCTTATGCCTTTAGGGTAACGGGGCGTTTGCCTGGTTCATGAAGGCTAAAGCGCTATGCATACAATGTAATGGAGGAATTCAAAAGTGAGCAGGAATATTTAAAAATTAGAAATACCTGTTCATTATATCACGAAGATGATACCACATGAGGCTTGAGCAGAGGAAGAGGAATTCACTGGTGGGCGAATCATTCTATAAAGTTAAGTATAACTATCTAAAACTAAATTTATATCAGGAGTATAAACGGACACCGTATGTCACAACTCGCGCACGCGCATTTTTGAGACCCCCTTCTGATCGGGGCCCTAGGCTAATGTCTTTTTTGGCTATAGGATAACGCACTACTGCGCCCGATCCTTCGCCAGTTCTCACATGTACTTATATTCTCTGTGTATTTACTTATACCTTTCTTCAGTGCTACTGAGAAAGACTGAAAGTCTATGACAATAATTTTATTTCTCACTCTATAGAGAAGCATACTTCATAACAAATTAAGGATGAGAGAATGGAGGGTTATTTCCTTGTGGTGGCGTAAAACAAGTTTCTCGAACCACGGGTTATAATGGCTTACTTATCGGACTACCTTGTAGGATCAAAAGCTTTCCCACTTCGTAATGTTGATGCGATAATCCTGTTCAGATGTGTTTGCCCTATCGATTTCTTACCGCACCCCTCATATTTCCACGTTATCTATAAATACACTTCCGTTTATGGGATCTAAAATTGCTTTGATCATAAAGACAAACACTTCGCGGAAGAATAGTGTGATCAAGCTTTCTTCAACGCGCATGTGGTGTGTGTATAATAGCTAAGTAATCCCTTTGATTTTTTTTTTTTTCTGTGCCCCCACTTAAAAAAATATTGCCGATTATTGAATAAATGTTGCATTTATAACATACTTCTTTTTGTAGCTCAAGAATTTAGATTATGACCAATACCAATCAGCGGCGGTTCAAGGATTTTCAAAAGGGGGAGGAGAGGGGGCTGTAGTCCCTGATACCATTTATTCTTTGAAATGATTCGAATATGGATTCAAACTAATATGGATTCGTGAGCGCTATCAGTGGCTCATGTGGACTCAGGGGTCTAAACCACTGGTCTCCAAACTTTTTTGGTCGCGCACCCTTATTTTACTTAAAAGGACTAGCGCGCACCCCTGAATAAAAAAATTAAATCTATAAGTTTTTTTAATTTTTTTAAAATTTATAAATCATTTACATGGAAGGCATGATATCTAAAATCACATATAATTTAAAAGATCACAAATAAAAAAATACAAAACAAAATTAAATTGGAGTTCAAGCACAAAATGATATGAAATCATTATGTAACAAGTGTAGTAAATGTAATGTTATACTGTTTGTTTTATTTATAAATAATTTACATGGTCTGCATTATATCTAGAATCACATACATAAAATCGCATATAATTTGAAAAAGATCACAATCTAATTGGATGCAAAAATACAAAACAAAACGAAATTGAAATTAAAGTACAAAGTGGTATAAATCAAATCGACAGCATTTTTTAGTGTGAACAATGTGCTTGAATGTTTTTCATTATTGTGTGTATCTTGGTTTCATATTTTCGGACACAGCTACCCGAAGATCTGGTTCCAAGTTAAGTTTATTTCTAAACGTGGTATTAATAATAATCATTGCAGAGAAAGTCACCTCAAATGGAAGGACTGCATCGCTCGCTCTTCTTATCAAATCACTCCATGGATCATCCGCGCATCCTATGGATCATCTCACGCACCCCATTTTGGAGACTACTGGTCTAAACAGTGTACACGACAGCAATGACATTACGGAAAAAAAAAAAAAAAAATTAAAAATGCAAATATTTCAGCGCACTGATCTGTGCACAGAAAGCGCAATCTTCAGACAGCAAGCGTTTTGAAGATTCAACGAATTTGATTGAAGTTTCATCAAATTCATTGTGTCCATTCATCATCCTTCTCTCTCTCTCTCTCTCTCTCTCTCTCTCTCAGGGTAATTCGGGAATTTTTTTAGGCTGGTGCAACATAAGCCTCAGCGTTTCTTGCACCATATGGCTAATAATAATACTGTAATAATAAGTATCACAATTTTCATTATAAGTATAGACAAGTCTGATTGGGCAGAACGAAAGGTGTTTAGTGATTAATTGGGAATTAAGCTTAAAGCATTGTTAAAAATATTTCAAACATTCTTTTGCAAAACGTAGTGTACAATACATTCAAAAACGAATTACTGTACATCAAAATCCGATGATGCAAGTGTAAACTGAACCGGAAATATTATTATATAATGCTGTATATTGTGCCTATATTACTATATTTAGTATTATCATTATGTTCAGATCAACAAATCTTTACTCATACATAAAAACAGATCTTTACTTATAAATAATTGAATTGACAAAATTATACATATAAGCATAATCGCAGCTGGAGGATATGATGAAGTCCCTGAAAACGCTTACACACAAACACCATCCCCCTTATATTGCTTAAGTACTTCGATAGAAGTTCCCATATCTCTGTTTCTTAGAGCGTTGGCTAATATCCTTTGATAACAATAAACGTAGTTTGAGAAGCTGTTCTTTTGACCTTCTAAACTAAGGGTGTGTGCAACCTGGGATCGCGAGGATGAATCGTAAATTAAGGAACATTGAAAAAGAAATCATACCCAAACATAATACTTTTATCATATCGCGTGACGTTGTCGGAACTACAAAGTCACGCGATATGATAATAGTATTATGTTTGGGTATGATTTCTTTCAAAAATTCCTTAATTGGCGACACCCTCTCGCGATCCCATTGTAGTTTATACAATGCCACGCGATTATTATTATTATTAGCCATATGGTCAAGGAAGCCTGAGGCTTTTGCTACACAAGCCAAAAAATTTTTCTTTCTAAGTTACCCTTTTTTTTTATGAAAACCCCAAACACGAGAGGTATTAGAAACAATAGTAATTAGTACCATTCTTGGGTTGGAGGTTGAGAAGACGAAAGAAGATATTTGTTGACATTAGACTTGAACTTCTGTAGACTGTAATTTTCAGGAAATACGTATAAAGGAAGGTTGTTCCTTCATAACGGCAGTTGAATGAATAAATGAGGAAGATGAAGAGTTGGTTCTGTGAGTTTGAAGTTGGGCAGTAAATGGATATTGGCTGGTGGCGGCACGTGTTCGGACTGTTTTGAAAGAGAGAGCAGGAATTATAGAAGCCAATTCAGAAGAACAGTGCCCATGGAAATATCTGTAGAAAAGGCGTGCAGCAGAAACAGTACTTCTATGAGATAGAGAGTGGAGAGACTGTTAGAGAGGAGTCATTAATTAACCCAACTTGAAAGTTGCAAAGGGAGCAATATTTGTAATGTGCTTGTGCCAAGAGAGAATAGAAGTCAGGGTAATCCCCAAAAGAGATATATCATTTTGCCTAGAAATCGGAGTGTCACCAAAGAAGAGCATAGGAGCAGAAGAATCCTTTTTGAGAGATATAAGACAAGACTGAGTTTTAGAAGGATTGAAATCAACTAAGTTGTTTTTGCCCCACTGGAGATCGGCATTTAAGGAATTGGTAGCGAATATTCGAGAAGTTGAAGCTGATTGAGCAGGGCAAAGTTTTTCAAAATGGAAAGTGCAATGTGCTATCACCGGCAAAACTATGGATAGGATTTCCAGTCAATAGAAGAAGGTCATTAAAAATATACAAGAGGAAAAGAGTGAGGGAAAGAACTGAACCTTGGGGGACACCAGCATTAGTGGAGAAGTTAGAAGACAGAGAACCATCTACCATCACCCTCAGTGAGCGGTGAGAGAGAAAACCTGATAACCTTTTACAAAAAACAGTTGGCAAACAATAAGATGGAAGCTTGTTTAGAAACCCTTTATGCCAATCGAATGCCTGTGAGATGTCAAGAGCAACTGCTTGTATTTCACCAAACATTTCCATTGAATTTGTCCATAAATGGGTAACATAAGCCAGAATATCACCAGTGGATCGACACTGACGGAATCCATACTGGCGATCGTTGATCAGACGGAAGGTTTCTAGGTAGTTTAAGAGTTGGCGGTTAATTGATTTCTCCATTACTTTAGAAAGAGTAGAAGTAATTTCAATGGGACGATAATTGGATGGGAGGGACTTGTCACCCTTTTTAGGATATCCAGCTCATTTGCTCATATCCAGCCTTTTTAGGCTGGATACGAGCAAATTTCCAAGCACAAGGAAAAACACCTTTGGTATAAGAAAGTGAAAAAATGCGGCAAAGAACAGGAGTAAGTTCAGCAGCACAGGTTTTGAGAACAAGCGGAGAAATACCATCGGGACTGGGAGCTTTCTTACCATCGACATTCGTCAAAATCCTTCTGACATGCTTTTGACGGAAGACCACAGGAGGCATTAAATGGAGCGTGTTGGGAATGGTGGGAGGTGTTTTTCCAAGGTCATTAATACATGAGTTTTAAGAGAAATGGGATGCTTGCATGTCAGCTTTATTCTTGGCTGAAGTGAAAACAGAACCATCTTGTTTTGACAGAGCTGGGAGCAGAGATGGACAAAAGTTGCGGCTAATAGCTTTGCGGCAACTCCTAAGGCAGAATGCGCTAGTCCTACAGGAGCTATCTGTTGGCTGTGAATCTATTGTCAGGGAAACGGAAATATATTGTGCAAAAAGGATTTCCCCCAGAAACTGGGATTTTTGTCGTCCAGCAAAACAGGTAAATCAATCAGAGAACACACGCAATTTACAGACATAATACATAAACGGGTATATGTAATCATTTACGGGTGATCCCTAATATAATAATTTGATTTTTGCAAAAAAGGATGTTTGCGCGCGTAGCACAGTGGTGTCGTTACAATCCTCCCCACACCTGGTGAAAAAAGGCCCGTATTCGAATCCCGTCGATGTCGTGAGGAAGTTTTGTGGGATTTTTTCACTCCGTGGCTGAGTTAGTCGCTCTCAGGCATAGACTGCCAGGTTTTGTCCCCCAGAAGTAGTTAGGGTTTTTCGTCCAGAAAAACAGGCAGATCGACCAGAGAACACACGCAGTTTACAAACACAGTACACATTGGTATATGAATTAACTTTCCGAGTGAAACTAATGTAATAGTTTGTTTTGTGCAAAAAAGGATAAGCTGAATATGACCAGGGTATGTTTTCCAAGGACAAAAGTTGATGATGTTGTAGAGCACATATCTTTTCAGGGCACAAAAGTTAATATTTTAGTAAACATTGGCACTAATGACATAAAAATAGGACATCTACAGAGTTACTTAAGGAGTACAGAGAAATGTTGAAAAAATTTCGGAAGTTAGGGTTAAATTTCAAAGTGTCTGAAATTTTGCCCAGACGCGATAGGAGGGAGTATATGATGAGAGCCTTGTCAGTCAATTCGGTTCTGGAGAGACTGTGCAAGGCTCATTGGATGGAATTTTTCCCAGCATGGTCCGTGCTTGTTGACAGGAGAGACTGCTTCTGCAAGTATGAGACACACTTCAAAAGAAAGGGTGCAAGAATATTTGCTGTGCTGCCGAGGCAGTATTAGATAGGTCGGAAAACTGGTAGCTTGGGAGATACAGAGGCTAACAGATTAACAAGCAAGAAGAGGTGAAAGCGATCCTTGCACTGCTTCTACTGGAACGAGCAGTAGCATTGAATGCAAGGTGCTGGAGATATCAAGGACTGCCGGGAGTCATCATTTCATGATGATTCTCAGCCTCCCTTGAAAGCTGTATTAAGGTAACCATGAGTAAGAACAGGTACATGTATACTTGCATGTACACCAATGTTAGGTGTATAGTAAATAAATTTGATGAATTTGAATTGCTGGTCAAGACATCAAATGCAAGTATTAGCGGGATTTCAGAGACGTGGTGTCACTCAGGTATAAGGGATGCAGAATTTGAATATGGGGAGTAGAAAGCTTCTCAGGGATAGGACAGACAGGATAGGAGAGGAGAAGGCTATGATCTTAGTTAAGCACATTAAACCTAGGGTAGTGCATCCACTTGACATGGTGGGCGGTACAATATTGATTCAGTTTGGTGTGACATAAACATAGGGAAAGCAAAAATGACTCTGATGAGTACAACGAACGCCTGTACAGAAAAATAGAGTGGGCCAGTAAATCAGAATATCTTATAATGGGGGATTTTAACTTTCCAGATAGTGACTGGAACTTGTGGTGTGGTCACTCAGACTAGCAAGACTTCAGTGAATTTATTAGATGACAGTTTTCTACAGCAGCATGTTAAAGAGGCAACAAGAGGGAGTAATACTCTTGATCTGATTACCAGCAGTGATTATTCATGTGTTAAGAATCTGTAGATAAAAGAACCACTAGGTGGCAGTGATCAAAATGTATTGATTGATTTGTGATTAACTTAAAGATATAACTAACATCAAGGGTAAAGGGAGGGGGTTTTTGCTTTCGTAAAAGTGAGTGTAATGGTCTGAGACAGTTTTTTAAATTCTACACAGTGGGACCAACTGATTATGTTACCATTACCAAGTTATAAATGGGAAGCTTCAAAGATATTTAATATCTATTTGTAATTAAATTATTTTACTGACTAACACTTAATCATCATTTATAGATATGTTAGTTTAAATTCTGTTCCAAGGAAAATAATGGAGTCACTGCTAAAAGAATCATTGCAGGATCATCTAGACAAGGCCGCAATTATACTTCAGACACTGCATGGGTTTGTTAAGGGGATATTATGGTATCCAATTATATCCAATTTGATTGGATACTACAACGTGGTAAGAAAGGAACTGGATGCAAAAAATAATTTTGATATCATGTACTTAGATTTCAGAAAAACTTTTGATACTGTTGCAAATATGCAAATAAAAGGCTGCTATACAAATTGGAGCAGTGTGGCATTAAGGGAAAGCTGTTGCTATGGGTAAAGGGACGGTTGAGTGGGAGCAGCCAGAGAGTGGTAATCAATGGACATTGCACTTTGTGGCCTATTGTTATTATTGGAGTCCACTAGGGTTCGATGTTGGACCCAACGTTGTTTTCTGTATTTATCAATGATATTGATGAAGGCATATGAGGTTTAATGTCCGTTTCCAGAATGATACATAGGTTGGCTGGGTGGTTAATGACAGTATGCTACTCAAACAGGATCTAGAAATGCCGACCGGGCTAGCCTGGTAGGTAAAGTGCCTGCCTGGCAACCCAAAGGTCGTGGGTTCGATTCCCGCCTCGGGCTGGATATCACGATGGTGCCGAACCAACCGGTTGGTTGGATATCCCGGCCACGATACACGAAGGAAGCAAGAAAAAACTGGTTCCTTCGTGTATCGATCACATCATACGAAATAAATAAATAAATAGGATCTAGAAATGTTAGGGAGATGTGCAGATGCCTGAGAAATGACAATCGAAGTTTAACATTGATGATGGCAAGTACAGTACTGCATATGGGTAGTTTAACTCCAGTGTAATATACCAACTGTATGGTACTACACTCAGGGTGGTGGAAAATAATAAAGACCTGAAGGGTAACTGTGCAGTCAGATATGAAGTTCTCTGAGCAATGCAGATTGGCTGCGAGACAGCTCATAGGGTTTTCTCAATGATGTAAAGGAAATTTTGCTAGTAGGTTAAGGAGGTGATTATCCTATAGTATAAGGCATGGTCAGGCCACATCTTGAGTACTGCACACAGGCCTGTAGGCCTCATTTTAAGAAGGATGTGGAACTGCTGGAACGAGTACAGAGAAGGGCAACGAGATTGGTGAGGATTACGAAGTGGATTTTACAAAGATAGGTGAAAGCACCACTAGGCTTCACGTTTGCAAATTGCACCGTGTGGAGACTAGTCACCTGCGAGGTGATCTGATTGAAGTGATTAAGACTTTGAATGGATTGAGAAAGCTCAGTGTAGATGGGATTCTTCCTCTTGCTCACACCACGAACACGAGTTGGCACAAATTCAAATTGAGGAAGGACGGTTGCATAAATATGCGGAAGTTTGCCTTTAGCCAGCCGGTGGTTGATTGTTGGAATAAATCTCTGTACGTTGTTCTAGAAGTTGGTTGCTTAAATAAATTCAAAGAAGAACAGGACAAACTATTGGAGGGAATGAATAGGTGAAATGAGAGGTGTCGTGATTTTTTTTTTTTTTTTTTTTTTTTTAGCAGAGAGGATTATCATATGGCAGAGAAGATGTTCTTAGCTGATGCTTGCTTTCTAACAACATTTGCCACTGCTAATACTAATACTAATACTAAAATACTATAAATGTAACTCCATTTCATGTGTAGTTGAAATTGTCTTCAGCTAGGAGTTATGCCTATAAGTGAACAGAATTTTTAAAACAGAAAGCAATTTTTTTTCTAATACATGGTGTTTTAATAGAAACTTTAAAACACCTTCATTCATAAATTTTCAAATAAAAATAAACAAACAAATTTGGTGGGTAAGTGGGCTCAAACTTTCCACATTGGTAGCTTTTATAAGCTTCAACATGTGATAGTAGAATTATATAAAATAAAACACTTATGGAAGGCTTTGGCTTATGACAATCAGTATAGTCCGCGGACCATCTAATAGTATCAGAACTAAGCTAGATCAGAATTAAAACAAGATAGGAGTACGCAGGTGTATATTTTCCTACGTTAAAAAATAAAGTCAATTTTTATTTGTATAGTAACTGAATGCATGTAAGTAAAGAAGCAAATTTACAAAAAGAAAAAAAAAAAAAACATTTTCATACCAAAACTGCCATTTGCCAAATATACAAAATAAATTGCCAAATCATTGTGTTTGTTGGAGACGGTTGAAAGTTGACACGTCCATTCAGCTATCTGGAATAAATGAATATATGGTCCAATATGATATGAGAGGCATAAATATTGATCGTGTACAGATCGTGAATAAATATTTTGCATTTGTAATCA
The DNA here is from genome assembly GCF_048544385.1 of Mastigoproctus giganteus. Taxonomy (NCBI): domain Eukaryota; kingdom Metazoa; phylum Arthropoda; class Arachnida; order Uropygi; family Thelyphonidae; genus Mastigoproctus; species Mastigoproctus giganteus. The sequence goes on along the minus strand of NC_143585.1, from coordinate 96,346,800 downwards.
CACATAAAGAAGTTTTCTAGGATGGGAAACCAGAAGTATACATCATTATAAGTGGGAATTGAATGATTTTATGGTTATGAAAGGACGGTAGAAGAGAATTTTGCTACAGATAAAAGTAAAAAGCAACTGGGGTTGGCGGAATATATCCAATTATATTAAAAGAGGCAACAAAAAGAAGCATACTGATCTCGGGGTTGTTTTTGATCCTAAAGTCTGCTTCATAGACAAGCTGCTCACGCTGGCAGCTCGACTCCGATGGACTGCCAAACAGCATCTATATTATATTAATGAAGTCACAACTACTGGAAAATATATAAAAAACACAGTATACTTTCCACTTTTATATGCTATAGAGGTATGGGCATCCGCTGCCCCTAGCACAATTAGGCCACTTTTTTCTGCTGAGTTTTGGTTCTTAGAATGTGCCATAAACAAACATAAACTTCTTTCACAGCTAATGACAACGGAAATGCACAGTTTGATACAAATTCACAGGCTCCCCACGCTGATTAGGGTGAAACGCTTACCACGATGTCAAAATGATCTTTCGCACCATCACCATCATTCTGGGACTTGCGCTCTTGGAGAGTCTCTCAGGTTTCCCTCAGAGCGACTTCAACTCTGTGCTCACTTCTCAGTCGTCTCCGCCTATCCAATAGGTTTCTGCCTTTTCAGCTGCTGTCATGTGCCCAGTCTTTGGATGCTGACCTTAATAAGTTTGCTTGTGACAGGGAATACAGACGCCGCATCCTTGAATTGTACTTCCCTGTCCCTGATTCTTCTCTTCGAAGCTCATCTTAATGCAGCAAGCCAACAATACCATCTAATATGAAGATGGCTTACTAACTTTTCAGTATTTCAGTGAGCAATGATGAACTAACTACTTTTGTTCAATGTAAAGATCGTTGTCTGTTTTATATTACTATATATATCATTTTTATAAATTGTAATGTATATAACTGTATTATACTTTGAATTTTGAGCTGTACTTTATTTTATGCGTTCACGTATGTCTTTCCTTACATTTGATGCATTAAAGTTCTCTAATTATTATTATATTGTATTATCTCTGTTAACCCCTGGCCTGGTGGCCGTGAAAGGCAATATTGCAATGTATCGATTTGTATTATTATTATCATTGCAATAAAGATTTCTTCTTTTTTCTAAAAAAGTAAGCTTATTTTGTTATAATACTCAGAGCGTCCCTGGATTCAGGTAAAGTTCCTACAGACTGGGGATAAGATAATGCCTCTCCTGATCACAAGAGTGGTTCAAAGGATTAAGTGGATGACTGCAGACCTGTGAAGTCGACAGCAGTGCCATGGAAGATAACGAAATCGATAATTAAAGAAGTAATGCAAGTCATTTTGATAAAGGATGATCATGTATAAGCTAAGTAGCTATAAGACAATTACAGCATGGATTTGTAAAGGGAGACACCCCTTATCAATCTCATTAGTTACTATGAGGTCGTCAAGAGGGAATTGGATGCCAAGATTTCAAAATCATATATTTAGATCTCAATAAACTTTTGATACCGTTCCACTGAACGATTATTGTATAAATTGGAGCGAAGATGTAATTAGGGACAAAAAATTAAAATGTATTCAAATGAAAGGTGGCTCGTAGCATGGAAAATTTTAAAATCACTGATCCAGATATGGCATCATCCATCACTTGGATGTGCAACGATGAGTTTAAATAGAAATTTTAAATACATTTGAAAGCCATATATTACTAAAAACTAGGTTAAAAGTTATTCTCTTTTGGTAAAAAATTCTTAATAAAAATATAGCAAGCATATAATTAAAAATATATTAACTGCTATTCATTTCAATGTTAAGTATCTTTAAAAAGGCGTGTTTGGAACTTTTATCACATTTAATGATTTAATTTTTTTGTCATTTCCAATTAAAGTATTCAAACGGACTGCTGTGTTACTAATGTAAACTTTAAATGTTTTTCGATATCAACTTTGCAAAGCAATTTTTTTTTGCAATACTCATAAAATTATTTTTGATTGAAAATCACGTTTAAGTAATTGTTTCACTATATTTTATAATGACAAAATAATCTTTATTTACACTAGTTTAGTTTGAAAAGCACACAGAAAAAGAACTTGAAAATACGTAACTTTTTCATAGAGATAGCCTGTTAAAGTATTTTCTACCTAAATTTCAGCAAAGCAAATCTGAAATATGAGAAGCACACGAAGAACAGCACAGAAAATAGAAAGTGTGGACAAAGAGAAGTCTATTTTGAATATCTCCTGCTTTTCAGGTGCTACCCAGCGCGATGAAATAAAATGGTATGAGGAATTAGAATTCTCTTGTTATCGAAATACATTATTGGTGACCGCATATCCCATAGAAGAAGTTATTAATAGTCACGTTCGCCGAATGTTTGCCGATTTAAACTGCCTATCCAAGACGTCCGAATGTTACAAACAGTTCCAGGAAGAGGTGGCCTAGCCCAAACCTTGCCGATATAAAACCGTCCATGCTCGTCAGTGCTTCTGCTGTATTGCAGTGGTGCAGGTTGACAGGGTGCACTTGTCACAAACGCTAGCCAGCAAGATGACAATCCACGATAGGCAGATCGCTGTACTTAAGCTGTACAAGTACCTCAGTGTGGCCACGGTCACTGGAGGTGCACATGAAGATGATGATGTTGATGCACGTTTGCACGGAATTGGTAAAGGAGTGAGTACATCGGAAATCTTTTCCTGTTTCTATCCCAAGCACCTGGAGGCTGCTGAAAAACTCTATAAAGTGTTGTATGGTAAGTAATTATAATACTCGTTTTCGTATGTTTACTGTTAAGCTGCTTTTTCTGTAGATAACTTGTCGTGTTAAGGCGTAAAGTTAGTTTTTAATTGAGTATGTAAAAAGCTTTGGATTTTTTTTAGGTTAATCGTAAATAAAAGGAAAGTTTATTTATTTAATTTTAATAATTTCTAAATTATCTTCCGCCCCAGTGACAGAGCAATTTTTATAATATTAATGGGCATAGTATCCTGTTTAAACCTTTTTTAAAGAAAAGGAAAAAAAAAATAAAAGTTCACTTTATCCAGAAGGTTACGCCAGAAACCATATTGTTTTAAGTTTCCTCTAAACTTGAAATTCGATTTAATATATATAACAGTTTTACATAGGGAAAGCCTCTAATGTATTTTTGGTTTGTTATTTGGTTTTTAGGAGCATTAGCAACTAAGGCCATATTGCTCCGGGATATGCGGTGGTCATTCCCTGACCTTTCCGCATCCTCCGTATTTGGTGGTGATGGGCTCGAACCCCTGTCTAATCAAGAAGTTTGTGCTATGCACTGCTGCTCCTTCCCACCTGGCTACGGAGGCGCCAATGTATTTTTGGACAAACCCATTTAATTACTGAAAAATCCGAAGTATTCTAAGTTAAGTTTTCCAAGACGAGAACACGCTATTTGTAAGGTGAAAGTAAATCTGGTTTATCCATTTCGAGTGTTACTTAGTGATGAACAGGAAAGCCATTCCTGAGCTGAAAATAAAGGTTTTATGTTTGCTATGTTAAACCCAATGTTTTGCTGAATTTAAAATGGAAACTATAAGCTAGCAGCAAACAAACTGACTGTGTCGGTTTACATTCACATACGCAGGACATCTCTGAACCACTAATGGGTTCTTTATGATTCACTGACCGATCAATGGGTCCAGATGTCTAATAAGTGTTACAGTCCTCCTCTGAGTCGGAAGAAACACGGCGCACTGTTCGGTGGTTCGTTAAAACGTCTAGATCTATATGAAAGAAGCAAATTAAGAAAGTTCAGAAATGAAAAAAAAAAACAAGAAAAGTAAAATAGGGTATTTAAACTCCTTAGTAATGTTAATGACATTATCACATGAATGGTTCTGTCACTTCAAACATGAATATTAGTAATTTTAGGATTGAAGTAATTTCTTTAGTAAGAATGAAGAATAATGTCGTTTTAAAATCAATACAAATTCACATGAGGTAAAAATAACGTTTAAAAGAAATCACTAGATGCCGAAATTCAGATTCTGATTATTCTTTTTGTTTCTCTCAGAGGCGAAGTCTTTCGATGATTTCATCCATCTTGCTGAGCAGGCCCGCACCATTGTCAACCCAAGCTTGTTCGCTTTTGCCACCGAAGTGGCATTATTACACCGCCCCGACTGCAAAGGGCTGAGCGTACCCAACATCCAGGAAGTGTTCTCAGACAAGTTCATTCCTGCTGCTACTCTCATTCGCGCCTTCATTGAGGCATCTGTTAAGACACCTGGCGATGAGGTGAGTATTAAACTTCTAGGATAAAATGTAAAAAATCATTTAAGATAGATAAAATTCTACTTCTCTTTAACGAATTTTCTCAAAAGAGGAGATATTTTATCTTTCTTGGTTCTTCTATTACCTCTAACGAGCCAACCAAGGAGACACTGAACACATGTTGGTTTCCTTTTGGAGATTCCAGGAAAGGTTGAAGATTTTCGCTTTTGGAGAAATACTTTGTTAAAGTATCCACTGTAGTGAATACTCCTATCACTACGTTCCCTAATTGTAATAGTTATCTTTACAATGCAGTTCCCATAATTTTCTCCTTTCAGAGTGATGTGGTAGTCGATGTAAAAGAACACGGCACTATTCTCGATCCAGAACATAAGCTGGCTTATTATCGTGAGGATGTTGAAGTGAATGCTCACCACTGGCATTGGCACATTGTATATCCTTCCACATGGGATGCTAAGTACTTCGGCAAATCCAAGGACAGGAAGGGCGAACTTTTCTATTATATGCATCAACAGATGTGTGCCAGGTAAGCGCTCGAGTTTTATTTTTTAAAATATAAAAACGTCAGTGTTACTTGATAGTCACTTTTAAAAATTTTTTTGGGAAAATTTCTCAGTTGATATTTCCGTGTAATCTTATGCTGATAACAAAATAAAGAGTATAACATAATAATAATTTTCAATTGCACGCATAATTGCGGATTAGTAGCCGAGTGGTCAGGGGTGGGAGTGCAGTCGCACACGCTCTTTGAGTAGAACGGGGTTCAAGCCCCTGATTGCTAAATATGGTTGATCTACCAACCCGTACTGGACCAGCGTGGCAGATTATGGTCCATTTCCCTCAATATGAATCGTTGAGGAGGCTTCCATCCTGCAGTGGATTGGTAATGGCTGCAGTTTATCTTTTATCTACTGCTTATACTTTAAACGTTTTGAGGAATTGCTCTATAATGGTCTCTCTTCTTAGTTGTCTTTAAAAACTGCCGTAAATAACAGTAAAATGTACAACGTTGGTTGAAAATTGCAGATTCTACATTGATTATTTTCGTTTTCAGGTACGACTGTGAGCGTTTGTCTAACGGTCTGCAGCGCATGGTTCCCTTCCACAACTTCGACGAAGAACTGGAAGGTTATGCTCCCCATTTGACCCACATCGGAAGTGGAAGATATTACTCATCACGTCCTGACCACATGACACTCCATGACCTCAGTGAAGTGGACGTACTGGACATGATTAGATGGAGGGAGAGAATCATGCAGGCCATTAACCTGCGTCACGTGATTGATGAGCATAACAAGGAAATTCCCTTGGACGAGGAGCATGGCGTCGACATCTTGGGTGCGCTCATTGAAAGTAGCCACGACTCTGTCAACAAGGAATTCTACGGCAGCTTGCATAACTGGGGTCACATAATGATGTCCAACATTCATGATCCTGATGGTAGATTCCAGGTAATATTTATAATAAAAATTCAGTTTCTTTTATGTTTTAATGATTTAAATCCAATGAGCTTTATGTAATGGTCTCTCTAAATGGGCACTGTTTTATATTATTACAGGAAACTCCAGGAGTAATGACAGACACTGCCACTTCCCTTCGTGATCCCATTTTCTACAGGTTCCACAGATTTATTGACAACGTGTTTCAAGAATACAAGGTGTCACTACCCGAATATACCAGGGAACAAGTAAGTAACTGCTATAAATCTACACTTCTATAATCAACTTTGCCAGATCCATTATTAACACAAGTAATACGCCACTCTATGCGTCACATGTCTAATGATACCTGGTTTAAGCATGAAAAAAGTGAAGGAATGAATTTTGTTATAAATTTGACTAATCCTAAACTACAATACTCATTCAATAGAATCGCAAAGGTTATATAAATCTGTTTTAATTGAACAATAAGAAAAACACATTTTTAATCTTCAGTTTAGTCCCCTTTATGCTTTGCACTTTTTCTAGTGCAGAACCAGAGAGGATTAGATAGCACTTCAAGTCATATCTTTTGCACCATTTCCAGCGTAGAACGAGATGTATGAGGTTATCTTGAAAGCATGCACTTCTGAATAACAAATATCAACGTCGACTTAATGTTCATTGTGCTTCACTATACTGACGACGCAAATCTTAAATGGTTTTACCCCTCCTCTCCTCGAATTATTGAAACAATCATCTTGTATGACTGCAGCGGAGTTTTCTTTTCACAGGCTGCTTAAGGAAGAGATCAACGGAAGGAGCAACGCATGCGTTGTGTTGCCAGTAGACTCCAAGGAAACAACCTGCCAGAAAAGTTTATTTTTTTCATTTGGCTTATCTTTGCAGACTTCTTTTGAATCAGCCTCGTATTAGGGATCGCGTGGATATAAAGGTTATAAAATACAGTTTAGAAATTTTTAATTTGCAGAAATTGGAAACACCCTAATTTATAAACAACAAATAATTAATTTAATTCAGTTAAGAAATGTTATATAATGAAAACTGTATGTAACATGTGCACTGTTAGTTTATGTTTCTGTTCCATTGCAGCTTAACTTCCCCGATGTCGAAGTAGTCGGCGCACGGGTTCATTCGGACATCGACAATGTTATCCACACTTACATGGTGATGGACGAACTGGAATTATCCCACTGCATGAACTTCGGTACTGCCGCCTCTGTAAAAGTAAGTAAAGCAAAGACGATGATACGAAGCATATTGAGTTAAAGAGTAAGATAATTTAGTAAACAAATAAATGTATTTGGGCTGTTATTTATTATACAGTAACTTGAAAAACATCTAAACGTTCGTTCGCGATCGAAGTAACAGTTTTAACTTGGAGAATTATTTCAGATTCCTCTGGTTTAAAGAATAAGCCGAGTAGTAGAATTGAAATCCTATTAAAAGAATGTTATTTTGTTTTAGGCTCGCTATCATCGTCTTGACCACGATGCCTACTCCTATTCCATCAGCGTACAGAACAACGGCAGCACCATTAAGCACGGTACTGTGAGGATCTTCTTGGCACCCGTACACGATGAACTGGGCAATGACCTTTCCTTGGACGAGCAACGCTATCTGTTTATCGAGATGGACAAGTTTAAAACAGAACGTACGTATTCTGTTAACTACTCGATAATTAATTATGTGGTTTATGGAAGGGAGAAATCTCATCCGAAGATTTTTCTCTTTTTCTTATTTCCACAGAAATAATCTACTACTCTTACATGGTGTATTTATTTCTTACTGATCATGTTTTAAAATTTTCACGTACTTCTTTTATTCTGTAGTTCGTCCCGGAAAGAACACAATCATCCGAGGTTCCTTCGACTCCAGCATCACCCTCTCCCGTCAAAATACTTTTGCAAAACTGGAACATGGCTCAGATATTGATGAAAATCTCACTGAATACTGCAGCTGCGGTTGGCCAAGCCATCTCTTAGTTCCCAGGGGTAACGAAAAAGGCATGGATTTCGATCTGTTTGTCATGGTCACCGACTGGGAAAAAGATAAGGTAATGTGGCCATTTTAATAACATTTTACTTAAAATAATGTTTCTCTCTCTCTCTCTCTCTCTCTTAATGAAAATATGTATATGCTGTTGAAATTTAATGGAAGAAAATGTTAGTGAACTAAATCCTCAATGAGAGGATTTTCATGAAATTTTATATTTGGCACTATTTATATTTTATATTTTTCACATAATAAATTTAAATTTTCTGTTTATACTCCGGCACGACAACCAAGTCAGTAGAGTTTACAATAAATCGTCAATACAAATATTTATCGTATTTAGTAGTCACGGGCTTGAACCCCGGTCCACTCAAGGAACGCGTGCTATGCACTCTCGCTCCTGACCACTGGGCTACGTCAGGCCTAAATAAATTTTCTGTTTATACTCCGGCACGACAACCAAGTCAGTAGAGTTTACAATAAATCGTCAATACAAATATTTATCGTATTTAGTAGTCACGGGCTTGAACCCCGGTCCACTCAAGGAACGCGTGCTATGCACTCTCGCTCCTGACCACTGGGCTACGTCAGGCCTATCATATTATTATATGTGAAAAGGAATTGTTTTTAGTTCACTGCACGTAAATTAATAGTAATTAATTAGTTATCTAATCTTTACCTCAATCAATTACCGAAAATAGAAAAACCGATTAATTTAAGAAAACGAGAATCGAAGGCTCTTGGAATGCAACCTTTGAGATACCTCTTAAGCGAAATACATATCCTCCATAGTTATAATAAGATTGTCCAGTAGCTCTTAAGAGAGACTGAGTTCGAAAGCATTGAAGGATAGCAAGCGTCTTACTTCTGTCTTACGTTAAGAAAGAGACCGTATTTATGTGTCAACCACATCTCCATCGGCTCCAACAGTCCAGTATCAAAATAATATTCTGATCCTGGACTGCTGATTTCGGCTTGCCATAACGTTTACTTAGAAATCAGTTGACTTCTCTATAAATGATATGAAGTGCCCATTTCTTTGATTAATAATTTGATATCTTTTTCAGGTCGAGAGTGCGCACGATGACCCCTTGTGCACAGATGCAGTCAGTTACTGCGGTGTCATTGACGATAAGTATCCAGACAAGAAAGCTATGGGCTTCCCCTTCGATCGTTATATTTCTTCCGACCGTGAGAAGTTCCTATCACCCAACATGCGCCTTACCAAGATAATCATCAAACACGATGAATAAGCAAACCAAACTTTCCGATACCGCAAATGTTTATTTTAATACCAGCTGTGCATCTGTGACAATTCAGAAGATAATATGATTGTAATCTTGATATTCTCGCTAAATTCCGATATTCTGAAATGTGAATAAATTTCTTGACTGAATTGTGAATAAATTTCTTGACTGAATTGCACTTTCTCAATTTTTTTTCCTAGGAATTCCACCAAACACACTATTAAACCAAAACGATTTAAATTTGAAACATTACTGAACGAATGGGGTCTTACTATCATTTGTCTACATTGATACTTATTTGACTATCTTTTTTGCAGTATATTTTGATGTTTTAGGGCGTCATCTTAGCTTATAAAATTTCGCTCTTTGAAGATAATTTTATGAATTAATGGAAATTTTACAATTAGACTTCATATTAGAGAACAGGCTTTACAGAGTAGAAATACACTTCAATGAATTAAGAACACAATTTATACAATGTAGATTTAATGAAGTTTAGTTTATTAAAGATAATGGTACTAAATATTAGTATATACTACACTAATTATACCGCATTAAACAAATGGTAACTTAGTAAATTCTAAACTGAATAGGGCTAGGTTAATTTTCTGGATTCTCCATGCAGTCCTTCCATCCGGCATAAAAAATGAAAAGAAAAATACATAACAGTTATTATTTATAAGCAATAAAATACAATAGAGGGAGATTATAGGTTGACTACAAGCAGCTAACTGTGGTACCCGACTCTTTCTGCCCTACATGATAGTGAACTTTGGCCTCTATAGCAATTTTGGTCCTGCATGGGCCAAAATTGAATACTATCCAAGTTATCTGTAACTTGGATAGTATTCAATAATATTCTCAACCATAAAATCGAGAGCAGTTTTCACATTTTTCTTTAGTAAAGATGCAGTACTTATCGAACCTAATTTCGACTCTTTCTGCCTATTAATTATATTACTAGGCAGCAAGTTACATTTTAAATCATTCTTCGAGTAATAATAGTCCTTATTTGCAGCACAATAATTGAATCTCCACTTTCACCATATTAGATGTGTGCTAAGCGCCAAAGTCACTAAGGCTATGAGGCGTCGTGTCTGTAAACTGCGTCCATTCGGTCGTCTGTTTGCCTGTTTTCTTGACGAAAAACCGATGATGAAAAAGAAAAGAAAAATGCAATCTTTGCCGGTGACCGACTAACTCAGCTACATTGTCAAAAGGAAGCTATGTTACTAATTCTGATTACCAAAGTCCTTCCTTAAATTAAATTATAATAACAGTATATTATATTAAAATCCGTGTTAGTGTGTAAGATTAAAGTTTTCTGCATATTTAAGGTGCAGTTTTTTTTAAAAAATAAAACTAGCAGTGTGCATACTACCGGTAATTCTGTTATTTTATAATCTTTCTATCATCTTTCACTCTTATACTATAAACTATTGGCTGGACATTCGTTGTAATTTATTCAGAATATTTGTAATGTTCTGTTTGTACTTCGGCACGACCGCAGAGTTTAGAGAAGTTTACGACTAATCACTTTGACAAGGATATAATCATTATCTGTCTTCAGCAGTCACGTGAGCTCGAACTACAGGCAGCTCAAACGCATGTACTATTGAACTCCTCCATTGATAACTTGGCTATGTGCTTATAATAACCAACCAACGATCATCACTCCTCCTTTTATATAGTCATCTTTCGCAGTGGTGTATTGCAGTAAACTCTCCATTAAGAATCCCTGTCTACTTTTTAATTCAATTATAAGCAGCCATAATTGAATTCACAGTGAACTGTAAAGGAAGTGGTAAGCATATATTGTGCTTCATCGTGTTGAAGGTCTGAAACCAAAACATACAGGCATCGGGACGATGACATCGCTCTTACTAATGCTATATGTGTACATAGGCAGGTTGGAGGGGGTCTCTGATTATGTATTCTAGAGATTCCTTGTTTGGTGTTGTACTACATTTTAGTTTCTCTTTAAACAGTACTTCAATGCAGAAGCGCGTTTACTGCTGACTATATCGAAAGTTTACTTTTGGTAAACTTTCGATATAGGTAGACTTTCGATAAAACCGATAACTATTTTCGGAAGTAAAAGGATGATAAAAATAAAGTTCTAGCAAGGATTTGTGTTCACATTCATGAGAAAAGTTTAATGGATGAAAGAGTCGACCCAAAATTAGGATTTGTTCGTTATATAAAATATAAAAATATTCCGTGACCACCACATAATGAGTTCATCAGATAGAGGAGTTCAGAAGGTGCAGAGGATTCACAGTTCACAATATAGATACAACACAAAAACATCATTATTCAGTAGTCACCTGAGTTTGACCACAGTCAACTCAAACGTGTGTCCTGCTGTACCCTCGCTTTGGATCATTGGGCTACAGCACTCAGATACATATGCATCTATGGTCTGAGCTTTGTATCCAACACAAATCGACTTAGGGTTTTAGAGGTAATTTTTGGACCTTGAAAAGTCGACTTATAAACTGTAATATATGGCAAATCGATTAAAACAAGCCTAAAGAATGGCCCCTGAAAAATGTTATTTCGTGGCAACTTCAATCGCAAGTTGCACTTTATACTCATGCACCAATCTACGACAGCAGAAAGGACCCAAGCACGTGGCATCTTTAACGGAAATCAACGAATGTCAGCTGCCATTTTGTGATGCTAGAAGTTCAATGTTCAGTTTTATGTACAGAAGAAGACATAAACTAATAATGAGCAATTAAGTCACTATTGCTCTTGCAATAAAAAATATTATCTCAAAACATTAAATTGGAAATAAATTTTTAATGTCCATTTAATTAAATATACTTTCGCTTAACTGATAAAGAATGTTGAAAGGTTATTAATTATTAACTCACACAGAGAAGTTAGAATTGAAAATCTCCAAGATGAGTAGAAAGATGAATAATTTGTATATTGGATGGGTCAAAATATAATTGCATGATATTTTATTTAGGAGTGTTATTTATAATGTACATGGTGACATACACTTATAACGCTAATAATCAGCTAATAGAATTTTTACTTATTGATAAATTCGTATACAAAAAAAATTATCTAGACGAACACATTAGAAATAATTAAAAAGAAATTTAATTTAAACATAATGCTTACAAACTTTTTAATATCCATTGAATTAAATATACTTACGCTTAACTGATCAGCATCCAAGCAGAGGCAGTCCAAAGAAGTGGTGTGACACGTTCGCAGTAGGAAAGTCTGAAGACGCTCCTAAGATGACTAGTACAAAGGTGGATTGAAAATGAATGCCTCCACCTTTATAAAATCTGAAATACTACAGATATGTATTCCAAAAGATATGTATTCACTTTAATTATAATGGTATGCAACAAATTCTTGGTCTTCAATATATTCTCCTTTCTTTCTGATACATTTTTCTGAGTATTTTAGTAATGATTAAAACGAAGTTGGAAATAGTGGACATAGTGTGTTTGTAATGCAGTGTCAGTAGTTCCCCACAAAACTGCGAAGATGCAAGACTGTAAAGCCAGATGAGTGTGACTTGTTTTGGGTACCGCGAGTTGTGTGTCGGCATGTTGCTTGCGCTGTTCATCTGGCCATTTTGTTACTGGGAGGAGCGATCACCAAGGAAGCCACCTCCCAGCATCCGTCCACGGCACCAGGAGCCGGGCCAGGACAGAAGAGGAACGTTTACGAGGCTGGCTCTGCTCTGGCCAGGACTAAAGCAGAGGCAGTCTAAATAAAGGAATAAAACGCATAGGATAGAAAAGAACAGGTAAGATTGGGAGGGGGTAATGACATGGAAGGCATCCCCCCTGGCTAGTGCAAAGAGTGAACCAAAGGTCCTGAAGAAGGATGGGATAGCGAAATGTAAAGTCTGCACATATGAGGAATCAGTGTTCCATATGATATAAAGCAGGTGTACAGATTCGTAGGGCTGCTCCATTCAGCTCCACCGTTGTACACTGTGATGTAAAACGGCTAGAAATGTGTGTGTGTGTGTGTGTGTGTGTGTGTGTGTGTGTGTGTGTGTGTGTGTGTGTGTGTGTGTGTGTGTGTGTGTGTGTGTGTGTGTGTGTTGTTTCTGGTCACTTTGCCACCAGGAAGGCGATCACTTGGAAAGCCTGTCCAATGCCGTCTGCACAAAGAGGAGGCGGACCACAGCCGTTGTGGACCCCGACTATCACGTACTGAAAGCCCAAAGAATTTTGGATCATTCTTTAAAAAAAAGAATCCTGCACCGAGATTGCTGGTACCAGAGGATGCCAGCAATCTCGCACCCAAGGAGCACAAACCCAGGCACCAGAAAATTCCGCCTCTAGCACAAGGCCCAAAGGCCAGCAATAAAGTATATATATACATATACTGTATATGAATTCCGTCTTCAAGAAGCAAGCTAGGGGTCTGCAAAATCCTACCCTTTGAAGGAGTAACAACAACGGTAAATAAAGGAGTACGTGCAGATGTAACAATCCATTTAGTGTTTGAATCGATGTGTAATTTAGGTTCTTTTTAAGATCTATAGTCTTGTCCAGAAGAGTGACAGGAAACGGATAAAAAGTTCAGACGATGATGATCGTATTTGCATATACAACTTAATACAGAAAGTAATAAACTGAAAGCCAAGTAGGTAAATCTTGTGGAAAAAGATGCTGCTATAGATAGCTCTGTCAAGATGAGTGAGATGGTAATAACATTGTATTTGTAGGCTGAAAGATTTTTCTATCTTCATTCTTAAATATGAAGTATTGTACAGATTGAAATGAGTTTTGACTGTCGAGGAAACAGGTTACGTTATCAGGAGCCGTATTAACAACAGAAGGAGAAAGAATATCTCTGAAGTCATTGTAATGATTACCGTAAAAAAGAATATGTGTCCAATCCTTAACGTGTCCTCGTGTATACAAATTTTAGTCCCAATGCAAACGGTGTATCGACTCATGTCCTGTGATTAAGAACGATGTAAACAAGCTCACTGAAAGCTATTTCCACTCATTTTTGTTAGTAAGAAAAGTAACTTTATTAATGAAGTATTTGGATCACAGAGTCAGTGGAAGAGAGTATCCCACTTCGTTTGTCAGATGTTAATGTATTCTTGCCAGCATATTAAAATTTCCTTTTTAACGTCATTTTCAATAGAAATTTTGTGAGGATTTTCTTCCTGATACGGTAAAATAATCCTCGAAAGGCAATATGCAAATCTAGAGGCATTGTTCCAACTAAGACCTGCAAGGAACAGAAGAAACGGTGCGACAGACTCGAAGAATAGGTAGAAGCATACAACTTTGGAGAGATATTAGCTTTGCTTCAAATATTTTGTTGATAACTTGGTGAAAACAGCCGGTAGCAGCATAGGAAACCAGGGGAACGAAAACAGCGTGACAGTAGAGTAAAGGTTTTTTGGACAAGCCCCAGTCAAGTTTAGATATCCTAATTAAGGCATCAGTGAAATTGTTAACTTTGGTAGTGAGATTTTGACGGTGTGAAGGGAAATTTAACCGTCATCAGTTAGAATACCAAGATATTTAATCTTCAGAACAAGAGGTAACTGGAAGCCGTTGATTTTTATCTGAGGAGGTCTGTTGTAGTTTAGTCTGTTCTTAAAAATGACCATTTTGTTTTTTTGAACTAGTCCTTAATTCATTTAGTTTGGTCTAGTTAACTAAGTCATTTAAGACATTGTTAGCCTGAACTTTCAAAGAAGATCTGGATAAACCGCTGATGATAATGGAACGTCATCTGCGCAGGCAATGCCTTAGGGAAGGTACGATACAGCCGTTCATTCAAAATAACTTTCCAAATGAAGGGTCCCAGGATAGAATCCCGAGAACACTCTCTAGAAATATCATAGATCACATGCTGAAATTTACATTTGAGAATAATCTTCCTGTCCTTAAATAACTTCTGATGATCTTGGATAACTACATAGAACCACAAGCTGTTCTAAGATGTTTGAGGCGCTCCCCCACCAGAGGGAATCTGAAGCGCCTTCAAAATCAACTAATATGCCAAGCTTGCTCTTAGAACGAGAATATTCAACGTGAAAAAGTAGATCTACAATTGCATCTTCGCAAGACCTGCCTGTAGAAACCCATATAATCTCGGAGAAAATAGATCTTGAGAGATGAATAGAGTTTGGATTCTCAATGCAATTAGCGCTCTAGAAACACTTAAATTGGCAAATTAAGCAATATGCCTGAAAGATTTAGCCTCGACAGGTGGTTTATTTTGTTTCTTAATAATTTTGAGAAAGTCTTCCAGATACTAGGAAACACTTATTAAACAACAATAACAAAATTTGTGGTTGAAGTCTGCAGAATATAATAATGAATACATTTATTAATAGAGCAATATTTGGGCATTTATTAATATTAATATTTTTAAGAACAGCCTTAAGCTCATCATGTATAATGATGAGCTTAAGGTGTAGTATCCTCATTATGATATGTGAGATTGGTACTCCGGATAGAAGGCCTTTCAGCCGTATCGTAATTAGGATCGTCAACAGGAAAAAGACGATCCAGGATAGTCTCCACATAGGCGATCCAGTATTTTACCGATTAGTAGTCTCGATGTCATCGTTCAAAACAGTTGAGAAGACATCTGAAGAATGGATTTCAATATGGGTAATTTTGTAAATCAAGCACCATGGGTTGGAGTTTTCTGTAGAACGGATTAAATTTGTCGAAGATTTTTGCTTGCATTTCGAAATATTTTTGACATAAGATTTTTTAAAGATTACAATAGATATTTTTTAAATACTCAGATTTGTCTTGAGAACAGCCAGTGTCTTTGAGGTTTATGTTTGCATTGAGCTGTATTTTATTTTTAGTACTCTTATAAGAAGCCTTGATTAGAGAATCCTGTATGAAGGAAGCAAGGTCAGTGGCAGAAGATGAAGTAAAAAGATCAGTATGTTCCCGTGGAAAATTATTTTTAATAGAGGGCTTAAAATTTTCCCATTTGATATTTCTAATAGAAAATCTGATGAAAAAATCTCATGTAAAATAAACTGATTATTAAACAGGCTAGAAGTGTCATAGAGAGTGATTAACTTGAGATCAATCACAGTCCAATCAGTAATACTCATCCAATCAGAAATACGATCAAAGATTATGAGTAATCAAAGTAACATCGATGTTAGTTTCTCCTGTAAAACTACTGTATGTATTCGGTTGGTCTGGTCAGTTCATTACAGATAGGGGTTATGTGCAGTTATAAATTCTTCTACTACTCCACCTCGAGCGTCAGTAGCATCGAGCTGTATTTTATTTTTAGTATTCTTATAAGAAACCTTGATTAAAGAATCCTTTATGAAGGAAGCAATGTCAGTGGCAGAAGATGAAGTCAAAAGACTGAAGTGAAATGAAGTCAAAAGACTGAAGTGAAATGAAGTCAAAAGAGTCTGATCTATGGGATCTTGAGTCGCTATTATTGTTATTATAGTTATTGGCCATGATTTGTTTTTGTACTTGCTTATTCTAGAGCGTTCTGATATACAGAACAAGTGGTGTCGCGATTATCATCACCCACAGGGTGATGATAATCACGGTGATAATAACAGTGGGCGATGATAACAACGGGCAATGATAATAACAGTGGTGTCGCGATTATCATCACCTGCAGGGTGATGATAATTGCGACACCACTTTTACGCAGCTAAGCGGCTCATCTTTTATAAGGATATTCAGAAAAGATATGTCCACTTCTACTGCAATGTCCACATGAAAGGAATCTATGCTAACAATACTTGGTTGTATGCCAGTACCTTTAACATAGATGGCACTTCATAAAAACCGTAAAGGGGAGAAGTTTATGGGCACTCCAACCCAAAAATATCTTATCAAAGCCAACAAGGTGTTTATAGATAAGAGGTGCGCAACTTAACACCTACGTCACCAAATTTGAAGATCCTGTTTTTGTTTAAAATCTAATGTCGTTTCCAGTTTTATTTCTTCAAATGAAAATCAAAAGTCTATTAAATTCTTATTATATAGACCTCCTAAGTTGTCGTCTTTTTCCATGTCTTTAGAAATATCGGGCACCAATTGGTTGGGTTAGCTCTCTTAGGAGTATTTGAAGAAAGTCCTACGTTATAGACTTTGTTTCTAGCTAGTGTAAAGAATTTAATTTTGACATTTTTAAAGTCTTTCTTTAGAGTACTGATGATTGCGTCTTTAATCTTCTGACTAGATTTGAGTTCACTTGTATCAGAAACTTTCAAGATGACGATATTCTTCTCTGCCGACCGGGCTAGCCGAGTGGGTAAAGTACCTGCCCGGCAACCCAAAGGTCGCGGGTTCGATTCCCGCCTCGGGCTTGGATCAAAGTACTGCAAAAACCTTGGGAGGTGCAATATGGCCACAGAAGCCGATGCGCCAACAACTACCAAATCAAAAAAAAAAAAGATATTCTTGTATTCCTCTGGAGATTTAATTTCCATGGAAAATTCATCGCCCTTGTCAGAAAGGTGAGGAACAAAACGAGAGTCTGATTTGTAAATTTTTTCTAAATTATTTTGAAGGGCCTGTGCAAAAGAGATGTTATTGTGGGATGTAGTTTTAAGACTTATTGGAGTGAACTGTGTGAGAAGCATGTGAGTCTATAAATTTCCCAAAATGTTTTGCTCTGATTAATAGTTCCTCATTACGAGAAGTCAGCCTTTCATTATCGATGAAAGAAGCTGTTGTGATGGTTTCAAAATTTGGCTTTGGTAATCCTGTTAGATTCCAGGTAGCTAACAGCCAACTTTTTCAAACGGGTGATAGCCTCATACATGGAAGAGACATTAGGGCGTTCAACTTTTTCTAATACATCCCCAGGCTTGGACGTGGCTAGTAACCTAGCAACAAAAGTTGATACGACAGGCCAACTAAGCTGACAAGACTTCTGCAGGTAACAGAAGGGCTATTGTGATTCAAATAACAATCCAATACAACAGCGATAACGCAAGAGGCATTTCAGAACGCACTTGTGCAATCTTCACTCGAGTTCAAGTGAAATCTTTGCTAGCGTTGCTTTCCTTCTGCTGTTTATTATATTTAATGTCCACCAAAAGTTCATATATTAAGAATTCATAATTTTATATTATTTCTATTATTCGCACTATTTTTAGCTGAGTCAAACTTGGTTCCTGTGATTTTCTCAGACACTCTTATGCCTGGATTATTAGCATATAGGGCTGCTTTTTGATTTAATTTATTTTGTCTTAATTTTTTTGTTGTTGTAATAATTTTGGCTTCTTGAATTTTAGCTCTAATTAATGATACACAGCATTATGAATTATAATATTATAATTTGTATGTTTATATATATATATATATAATTATGTATAATAACAACTAAATATAATAATTACCTTCAGCTAATTGATTTTTTTGTGCAGATTCTGTGCAGTTTCGATTCATAGCAAACTCACTTGGCTACTGATTTTAAGGGCTTTCTTTTCTCATATAAAAGCTTACTGTTTCTTTGCTAATATAAGAGCTTATTTTCCTTGTTGCTCGCATAAGTGCTTAATTCTCTCTTAGTTTTATATATTACTTCTCTAATAGCTACATGGATATATCCCTATTTTACTGGCTTATGTAATGTTTATTCATTGGTTCAATGTCATTAATCCGAACTGTTACGCCATTTTATGTAGTTTTATTGTCACATTATGTCGCTTAAGTCTGTTATAATTGGTTTAGCATCCAACAATTTATCACTCGTACATATAGAAAATTTTCTTCAGCTCTTTGATCCTCTGATCACACAAAGAACTCAAGAAGTTAGATTGTATTGCGGGCCTTTGAGGGGAGCTGTTATCAAAAATGTAGACATGAACCGTTAAGAACAATACTAAAGTAAAAAATAATAAATAATACACGAATATGCACTAATAAAAATTTTATATAGGCATAATATTTTCTTTTAATTCTTACATCATCATCTCCTCATGATCAGAACGAAGGGAACTGCTAATTAATGCTGGAGGTATAAATGTAATTTTTTTCCCAAGGGCTGATACATTCAGGTTTCTGGAAGAAGGCTTTCTATCGTGGGCAGCACCGTTAGCATAATCACCGTCCTCCCTGCACGGTAGAAAAGACCTAAGTTCGAATTTCGTTAATGACGCAAAGAATTTTCATGAAACTTTTTTTCACAAAGTGGTTCAGTTAAGTCGGTCTCAAGCAAGGGTAGCAAGGTTTTTTCTCCCTGAAACTTGGATGATTTTTCGTCCAGTGAACAGCAAATCGACCACGGAACACACGCAATTTACAGACATGTTATATACAGCGTAATAGGTCTTAAAATTGCTGATGCACCTAAAACCCAACAACAGCATGGCATATTCTATTGAGATCTGGCTATCCATTCCATGCGGTGTGTTGTCTCCTCTTAAAGATATTGGTTTCCTTGAGGTAGAACATACAGTAGTTGCGATTACTATTCTTCCACACCATGTTTATTGGCCTAAGTTCTTGAAAACCATTAGAATTTTTTTATGAACTTTGTTAATGCCATTTTCTCCCCTCAGAAATTTGCATTTTAAATTCAGAAACCAGAGCACTATCCATTCATAGCCCTAGTTGATTTGGGCAAAACCAAAAAAATAAGTGTCTTAAAATTTTCTAAATTTAAATCGAAAGCATTTTTAATTAAAAAATCAATCTTTTGAAAACTCATTTTCGTTTTAATTCGCTTGCTGCTTTTTATAGACCTTTAATAGGATTTGTATACATATACACTGAGTGATCACTGAATTATGACTACCAACCCAACCTAATGTCCTCGTGGGTGGTACAGTTGGTAGCATCGCCATCCTCACCACACCGGGTGGAAAAGACCTGAGTTCGAATCCCGTCGATGAAGTGAGTAGCATGATTTTTTTCTCCCAGCAAAGAGAAAATTGACCACAGAACACACTCAATTTACATGCGCAATTCAATATGGTCTTAGTCGCTGATGTGCCTGAACCCTTACAACAAACGAACATTTAAGAAGTGGCTTGTGCAGGCCTTATTAAGAGGATTAAGAGGAAGACAGCATATCTTTCGCAAATTGGAGTAATTACGGACCTGTTAGTTTAATATTCTGTTCCGGGGAAAATAATGGAATCGCTGGTTAAAGAAGCAATACAGGATCATCTAGACAAGACTGCACTTATAGCCCAGACACAGCAGGGGTTTGTTAAGGGGAAGCCTTGTCTGACCATTTTGACTGGATACTACGATGTAGTCACAAAGGAACTGGATGAAAAAAAAAATAATTTTGATATCATATACTTGGATTTCAGGAAAACTTTTGATACTGTTCCACATAAAAGACTACTGTATAAATTTAGTAGTTATGGCATTAAGAGCAAGTTCCTGCTATAGATAAAGGGACAGCTGAGTGGGAGCAGACAGAGAGTATTAATTAATGGACACTGCTCTTCGTGGCCTAATGTTATCAATAGAGTTCCCCAGGGTTTGGTGTTGGGTCCATTGTTGTTTTCTGTATTTATCTATGATATTGATGGAGGCATATCAGGCCTAATGTCCAAGTTCCCAGATGATACAAAGGTTGGAAGAATTGTTAATGACAGTAATGACAATACACTACTGCAACAGGATATAGAAAAGTTGGGTAGATGGGCTGAGAGACGGCAAACGAAGTTTCACATTGACAAATGAAAAATACTGCCTATGGATAACAGTAACCGCAGAGTAACATACCAACTGTGTCATACTACACTCAGGGTAGTGGAGAATGAAAAAGATCTGGGGGTTATTGTGCAGCCAGATATGAAGTTTTCTCACAGTGCAGGCAGGCTGCCAGAGTAGCTCATGGGGTCTTGTCAATGATATACAGGAATTTTGCTAGCAAGGATAAGGAGGTGATTATCCCATTGTATAGGGTGATGGTCAGGCCGCACCTTGAGTACTGCATACAGATATGAAGGCCTCGTTTTAGGAAGGATGTAGGGCTCCTGGAACGAGTACAGAGAAGAGGAACGAGAGTGAGAGGAACAAAGGGTTGCTCTTACCAAGGAAGGTTTAAATCCTGCAAATTGCAGCGTATGGAGATTAGGCACCTGCGAGGCGATTTGATTGAGGTGTATAAAGCCTTGAATGGTTTGAGGAAGCTCAATGCTGTTGAGATTCTTCCTCTTGCTCTGATTATGCACCTGCGGCGGCATAGATTCAAATTGAGGAAAGACTGTTGTAGAATGGGTGTGCAGAAATTTTCCTTGAGCCTGCGGATGGTTGATTGCTGGAACAAACTTGCATTTGTCATTGTAGAAGTTGATAGCTTGAATAAATTTAAAGAGGAACTAGACAAACTTTTGGAGCGAATTGGTGGGTGAAATGGGAAGACTTTTTTTTTTGGCTGATGCTGTATAAGCGTGCTTTCTTGCATAATACGCCTATGATAATGCTAATGTAGTTAAATTTCTTTTTAAAGTAAATCACCTTATAAATCTGCATAATTACGCTTTGATTAGAAAAGGATTGAAATAATAAAAACGAAATACTTCTGTTAAAGAATAAACAAGGACGTTTAACTAGATTATTTATTGACAGTATTTCTCAATAAAGGACACAATCACTCAATTATGAATTAATTTTGTGTTCACTGTTTAATTTTTATCCTTCAAATAAGAAGTACAGAGTTGATTGCCGTATTTTGCTCAAAAAACAAAACAAATCTCAAGCCGATTTAATGGTGGCGCTCTTCTCTGAATTGAATAACGATGTCAGTAAAGGCCATGTTACTAGTTCTGAACTGAGATGGGAACCGCTGATGGATGGTACGGTCGAAGGGGAAGCCCATGGAGCGTTTATCAGGATACTTCTCGTCCTTCACTCCACAGTAGCTGACGGCATCATTGCACGAAGTTTCTTTTCGAGCTTCACCAACCTGCAAGGAACGTACAGGAATAAATGCAGGTAGTTTTTTAATATCGCTCAGAAACTAGATCTTAATTTCAATAATAACTAAAAATATTTTTGTTACCATTCAAAGTTATTTATTTATTAGTAAATATGAGGGGGACGTCTAGAAAGTAGGACATACAAGTCTAGATATTGTCAGTTTATTGGTACTTGTCTCGTCTGTTGATTAGCGCTTGGCTATCGCCGCGAAGAAACTGTGGTCCTGTGACTATAACTAGGTATTTACTGCCTGTAAATCTTCTAGTGTAAATTGCTTTTCCGACAGACATGTCTTCAGTGATTCAAAGAGGTAGAAGTCTTGCGGGGGGGAGGAGGAGGAAAGGTGTATATTAAGCGGTGGATGTGCCACAACCTATCACCCCTAAAGCCTGAAACAGTTATGGGTTTGCACGACTGTTCGTATCGCTGTCATGGGGCAAGATCAAAATTTTTTGTAGTAGTTCTGGGTGTCTTTCGATAAACATTCCTCGGTTTCTGTGATGAATTCTGTTTGTGTGCATATCCTTGATATGCAAAACTTAGTTAATTCTTTGCGTTAAATCTTTGTCCACATTTATCATTGGCTTCGATATTTCTACTTACGTTACATGCATGTGAATACATAAAGTGGACGGCAGCTACATACTTTTTTGTCTATTATGGTATATACTTTTACTCTACTTCCTGCTATCAGTGAAAATTTACTACTAACCAAGGTTTCTTCACTTGTTACTCCTTTGGAGAGGTCTGGGTTTGAGTCCCGCCGATGGCCGGAGGAATTCCAAAAGATCTTTTCAACTGGAGTTATAGCTAGCCGATTTGGGAGTATGATTTTTAAACCCCCATAACATTCAAATCAACTTGTCACCAGGTGCTTGTACAGATATAATACACAATGGAGCAATGCCTGTCACTGATGTTTCTAGAAACGAACAAGAACTGAAATACTTTTTGGATATCTACTAATAAGATTTTAATAATATGGTATTGTAATAGCATGGTTATTTAATAATAAAATTATATATTTGAAATTGCATTGATTGATTTGATATAATACTGAATAATTTTAGTATTAGTATTAACAAGGCCAAGTGATTTAAGACTGGACTTTTTCTGCTTCAACCTGGAGAAAAAAAACAACCGAATATTCATACTATTTAAGACATAATAACAACTACGAGGAATAATAATTATTCGTTATTAAATAATTTAATCATTTAACACTTTTAATTACTTTTAACGTAGTATTAGTGTCACTAACTGACATTTTCGTACAAATACTATTGGAAGTGTGTTTTATGGCCTTTCTATTACTTTACCGAAATGCAATAAGGACTGCATTCTTTTTTGTAAATTTTTTTAAAAGTTTGAAGAGGAAATCTCTTAAAACATGAAATTAAAAAGATTTCTAATCAGCTAAAAAAGTTGAAGAGATTTAACGAGAAGAATTGTTATGGTGAACAGATTTCGAATTAATTTGAATTAATGCCTTAAAGCTGTGGGGCGTGTAATCTGCCCTCTGTAAACGATCCTATTACTTATCATTTTCGCTTACATCGTCCTTGTCAAAGTCTGTCACCATGACAAACAGCTGGAATTTCTTGCCACGAGATGTACCACGAGGAACCAACATATGATTAGGCCATCCACAACTGCAGAATTCGCTATTCCCTTCGCCCACTCCAATGCCAGATTCTAGTTCATCAAAGGTAGGTACATGGCTGATGGTTACGCTAGAATCCGCAGAAGAACGGGTGATGGTATTTTTGCCTGGCTGGACTGTAAAAAAAAAGAAAGTTGAAGTTAATATTCAATAAAATACTTAATTCGGCTAATTCACGTAGCAGCATATATCAAGATAAACAGTAGTCCGCCTTCAAATATGATGGTTTTAGTGTACGAGATAAAGTTAGAGTAAGATTAAGGAGATAGTTTTTTATTTATTTATTTTTTTTTATTTAGGTGTATCAGGTGCCACCGACGTTCGAAATGGTTGCCACCATTCTCTGTTACCGGTTCCATTAATTTCTATTCAGCATACAGGGCGTTTCGAGAAAGACAATTGTTAATTAAGCGATTTTGAGTCCAACTTGAATCCCATTCTCAAGTGTAGTACTGTGAGCGTTTCAAGTTTTTGAGTTCCTCTCTTATTTGCACTCTGTCACTATTTCACCGAACGTCGGTTGACAAATAGCAGAATACTTGATTCGATATTAAACTAATTGCTGGACCGATCGTGGCTGTGTACGAGACTGGCCGCTATTCCACCGGATTTCGCCCAGTTTACTGAGGAAGATACATGAAATACTTGATGTAGCAAAAAAATTGCAGACAAAGAAAGAGTTTTTTTGTATCTAATCATAAAAGCTGCTACTTACCTAACGGAAAATGTTTAAAGTATTAGAAAGGTAACAGTCTTTCGGAAACGCACAAAGTTGTTCACAGAGAATGGTGGCAACCATTTTGTCTAAAATGCAACCGAAAAATACTCTAATTATGCTGTGTAACAAAATTTATTGTTACATTCAGTTATTACCGTATAAATTAGACAAACAGGTTTAAGTTCGTAGTAATTCACCGAAGTAGCTGAAATGACATCGTTTTTATTACATCTCATATTGTGAACGCCTTCACAAGTTATTTCTAATAAGCAACACCGCCCCAGGAGAGACGACTAATGTCACTTATCCTCGGTGGATACCGCCACCAAGACGGCACCGTTTCGAAGTTTGTTGGCCTCTCATCGGTGGGCGAGTAGGTAACCCAGTGATACAATGAGTGACAACCCAGTTATGAAGTTTAACTGGGTTGTCACTCATTGTATTACTGGGGTACCTACCCGCCCACCGATGAGAGGCCAACGAGCGTCGAACCTGTGCCGTCTGGAGGAATCTGATAGCATTCTTCGTTACCGAGAACAGGTAACAACGGTCTTCCTTGCTGGGGAAGCATTGCCGATTTGAGGATTTTGAGTGAACTACTTGAGTGAATGAGTTTGAGGAGTACCTGCTCGTTTCCTTTTTTGTTTTGTTTACCTACTTTTGAACAATGTCCTCGGACCTGAAATGCTAATAGCTTATAATAGTAGAGAATTGAATGTTTGATAATTTAATATTTCGGAGCTAACTGTATATAAATTAATGAAAAATTATTAAATTAATATCAAAAATCAAAATAATAAAAATTAAGAAATTAAAATGGAAAATTGTAAATTTAAAAGAAAAGCGAAAAATTATATATAATAAATAAATTGAAAAATTACTCACGCTCAGCGAGGAACTTATCCATTTCAATATACAGATGGCGCTGCTCCTCAAGGATCATACGGTTACCCAGCTCGTCATATTTAGGGGCCATAAAGATTCTTACCGTTGCCTTCTTGATAGCACCAGTCTTATTCTGTACAACAATTGAATAATCGAACTTTTCGTGGTCAAGATACTGATACTTCACCTGCCAGAAAGAAAGAAGAGAGAATAGTTCCAGATGTATTACGCTGTCTCTACTTAGACTGTCTCTTTCTTAAGTATAAGATATGATCCAAAAATTCTCTAATTAATTATATATTAATTATATATTAATTATATATATAATTTATAATCTGGATGTTCATATATCCAGAGATGTATTACATCAATAGAACTCAACACTACGTGGGCTAAATACAATCTTTTGTAAACCACACACGGCATTTTTAGAAGAATTTTACGAGTATTTGCCAATCACGACTGAAAACCTTTGGCAAATGATAGTAAAATGCAGAAATATGACTGAATTCCTCTGCTAGTGTGTTTGACCCTCATCATAAACAGAAAATTTATTTTTATTTTAATCTTGCTCAACTAATATTTCACTCGATAATATCCAAAATTGATAACCTCATCACTCTGTCCCCCCTTCGTCCCAGAAGAAACCACAGAGGACAGCTCAGATTCACTAATATACAATGCCTAAGTATGATATTTCAAACGAACACAATCCACTGCCTACCTGGATTGTGAGATGTTTCGCACTAGCAAAAGCTACAAAGAAAAACATCCTACAGAATTAAAAACAAATGCCTTCAGTGATACAAGAAAGCAAATCACAGATCTGTAAATCGCATGAACATTGTGGAAGCTCAGATGTATCTCAAGAAAGACATTACTTGTTTGTGTCAAATTTTTGAATAACAGAGTAAAAATGTTAATAACTAATTAATTTTAACTCATCCCTCAAGCTAGTATGCTGCCCTGAGGGAAATTGTATTATTAAATTATACAGAACCTATTTAAGCAATTATATTACGAGTTTATCATGAAATGAATAAAAAAACTTCCATGGATATCTAACGCTAGATTTATTAATCGGTCCAGTTGAATAATGAAGATTATTCAAGATTTATTAATGAATCCAATTTATTAATGAAGCGAGTTGAATTTTGAAATAAATTGGCCCTAAACTGCCCACGTAGTAGTGTGGGCAGCTTAGGGCCAATTTATTTCAAACTGCACTCGGGTCTTTTCCCTCCATATGGGGGGAAACACCCGAGTTCAAATCCCATCAATGACGTGAGGAATTTCTATTTTTTTTTTTTTTTTTTTTTCACAGCGTGGTCAGTCTTAGGCGAGGTAGCTTAGTTCTTTCTTCCGGAAACTCGGGTTTTTCGTCCAGCAAACAGAAAATCGACCACAGAACACACAATTTACGTATATATTATATACGGCGCAATAGGGCCTAAAGTTGCTTATGAGCCTAAAACCCTACAACAACGAAGTCAACCTGTCCTGGAACCCTTCAGACAATGCTTGTGTCAGAAAAAAAAACCCAATCATGAGTTCACTGTTTGCTGAATCTACCAAAATCTGTTTATTCAACTTAACATAGTGCTTAAAGACAAAGATGGCCCAATGATCCATTGGGGATAAACAGTTTAAGCATTGAGTAACCCTGATAGCTTAACATTGATGAGAACAAGGATATTATGACACTGGCATACAGAAGTTTAGAGAACTTACAATATAATTAAATATCTAACTAGTTATCTTGATAATAACAAGCATTTTATAATTCTTTGTTAGTAAATCTCTTACCTTTACTGATCCCTTCAAATGAATGCCATTACATAATTCAAGTTCATCTTCCTTCATGGCTGTGTGAATGACGTTGGTCACTTTGGATTTTGTTGCGGTGCTAACAACATAGATACCAGGGAATTCTAACTGTAAGAGAGAGAGAAAGAAAGAAAGAAATGAAAGTGTGAAAAGTAAAATTGAACAGTTTAAGCGTATACTGAGGTGGATATATTTCAATAAACATTATAAAAGGAAATTTTCTTTCTTTATACTCCGGCACGACAACATATAGGTCAGAGGAGTTTGCAACTAGTTATTTGACAAGAATCACAGTTGAACCAAACGCGTATATTCTTACTTTGACCACTCAGCTATATTTTAAATCTATACAATAAATAAATAAAATGATTCGAAGCACGGAGGAGCAGTACAAGTATCTTTTAGATCGATACTTACATCTTTACGAGTATAAGAATGGAGTCGGCGTTTGTATTCCTGGAAAATATTGTCTAAGAAACGATGGTAACGATAGAATATAGGATCTCTGAGAGAGGTGGCAGTGTCATCCATTACTCCTGGTGCTTCCTGCATTAGGAAAAAAAAACTCGTGAACAAATTTCATTTTAGTTTTGTATCAAATATAAGAAGATATTCGATTCTGTGATTTTCAGTACAGAAAGGTATAAAACTTAAATGGGGATAATTTGATTACCATCAAGTTCTGTTAAGATTAAAATATATTAAATTATTTTAATTATAGCGCATTATTTAAAATAAAAATGGCAAAATAAAAAAAAAATGATCGTTATTTGAATTGCTCTTACCAGGAATTTGTCATCGGGATCGTGGATCTTGGCAATCACAACGTGACACTTGTTGTGCAGATTGCCGTAATATCTCCTGTTCTTGGACTCATAGCTAGATTCGATCAACGCACCAATAATATCAATGCCGTTTTCTTCATCCAGCTGTATTTCCTTGCCATTGTGGTCGATCACGTGGCCGGTATTGATGGCATTGAGAATTCTCTCCCTCCAGCGAACGAGATCAAGTATAGCTACATCTTTCAAATCGTGCATCCTCATACCTTCCGAACGAGATCCATAAGGTTTCCCGTTTACCAAGGACACTAGATGTGGAGAATATCCTTCGAGCTTTTCTGTGAAGTTTTGAAACGGCACTACTCTGTGTAGACCATTACACAGTCTCTCGCAGTCGTATCTGAAAGAAGCGGAGGAGTTTAATTATTACTTTTTGTTCATTATTTTAAATTAATTAATTTGTTTCATTCATCATTATGTTATAAGTTGAAGCCTTTCAGGCTGGAAGTGTTTCGTTTGAATCTAAAAAAAGGGAATCGGTTGAAGATACGATGTGCTTTGAATTAAACAGAAAATAAAAGAAAACCTTTCAGATCTTTGGGTAAAGAGGGATTTTATTTAAATGAAGAAAGTGTAGATAAGCGAATAGTATAACTGATGAATTAATACAATAAGAGTGTGTATCAGCTATGAAAAGAAGTAAGAAAGTTTCTATACCTGGCACACATCTGCTGGTGCATGTAAGCGAAAAGTTCTCCTTTCCTATCCTTGCTTTTTCCGAAGAAATCTGATCGCCAGCTGGACGGATAA
This sequence comes from Mastigoproctus giganteus, assembly GCF_048544385.1. Classification (NCBI taxonomy): domain Eukaryota; kingdom Metazoa; phylum Arthropoda; class Arachnida; order Uropygi; family Thelyphonidae; genus Mastigoproctus; species Mastigoproctus giganteus. Next base: position 96,318,246 of record NC_143585.1, on the reverse strand, counting down.
ATCAAATGCCAATGCCAATGATGAGCATTCGTTCCAATATCTTCTCGGAAGTAAGCCATTTTGTATTCTTCGTCCATAATGTTTCCAGTGTGCTCGCTGTCTACGTGGATGGTCTAGCAGTAATGAGAAAAGAAATAATTTCAATTTTGCTTCACAGCTTATAGGTGCTTAACTGAATAATTACGCGAAGGATTTTGGTTTTCGCTTGATTGCTCTTTCATTTACTCACTTGAGATCGGAAATAACCATGCATGTAACTTTAAAAGTCCATAGCTCTTTAATACTTGAGAATGAGAATATATAACATTTTCGATTCAGACTCCTCAAATTAAAAGTCTAATGAAGCTTGGATGTCTCTCAGCGAAGCACCCTTGTATATATGAATATTCACTGAATAATTTTTGTTATTGGAGTTGCAATATTAGAAATATTCCCTCCCCTTCCACGCACAAACAGCTTCTATTAACAATAGCCAAAAAAAATCTTAGAACTTATTGCATAAATAACATTATTAACAGTAGTCAAATTCTTCAAACGTATTGAACAAAAGTTGGCACCACTTTCTTTTGTTTTTTGTAATTCAAATATTACCAGTATTCCCACTTTAAAGGTTGTACGACGTTGTACGCAATACTGTAATGAAATAATGAATATGGGTGGTTATGGGATATTCTACATGTGCTACTTTTAGCAAAAGAATAAGATCGTGCCATTTTATTCCACCGCAAATAATTTTTAATGCCCTAAAAACGTCCCTCAAAATTATTACTTCTTAATAGCCATCAAAAATAGTAGTAGTAGTAGAGGCATGTGATGCAAAAAAGCAAGCTTATGTAGCATCAGCCAAAAAAAAAAAAAAAACATATCACACATCCATTCCCTATAAACGTTTGTTCAGTTCCTCTTTGAATTTATTTAAGCTATCAGCTTCCACAACGACAGATGGAAGTTTGTTCCTGAAAATCAACTACGCGCCCATCTTGAGAAAATCAACTAGCGCACATCTTGATTCAAATTGAGAAAAGACAGTTATTCTATAACTGTCTTTCCTCAATTTGAATTTATGTCCCCTCAGGTTCATAATCCGAGCAAGAGGAAGAATCCCATCAGAATTGAGCCTGCGCAACCCATTCAAGGCCTTATACACCTCAATCAGATCACCTCGCAGATGCCTGGAAGGGATAATCACCTTCTTTTCCCTAATAGCAAAATTCCTGATGTCATTGACAATACCCCGTGACCTGCTCTGTCAGCCTCTCTGCACTGCTCAGAAAATTTTATATCTGACTGCACAATTACTCCCAGGTCTTTCATTTTCTACCACCCTAAGTGTAGTACCACACAGTTGGTACTTTCTTCTGGGGTTACTTCTACCCATATGCAGTACTTTGCATTTGTCAAGGTTAAACTTCAGTTGCCACTTCTCGGCCCATCTACCTAACTTTTCTAGATCCTGTTGCAGTAGCACACTGCCATTACTGTCATCAACAACCCTGCCAACCTTTGTATCATCTACAAACTTCGACACTAAGTGATATACCTTCATCAATATCATCGATAAATATACAAAACAACAGTGGACCCAACACCGACCCTGGGGGGATCCACTAATAACATTAGTCTACGAAAAGCAGTGTCCATTAATTAGCACTCTGTCTTCTCCCACTCAACCATCCTTTTATCCATTGTAGCAACTTGTTCTTAATGCCATACTGCTCCAATTTGTACAGTAGTCTTTCATGCGCAACAGTGTTAAAAGCTTTCCTACAATCCAAGTACTGTATATGATATCAAAATATTTTTTTGCATCCATTTCCTTTGCAACCACATCATAGTATCCAATCAAAATTTTCAGACAAGATTTTCTCTTAACAAACGCGTGCTATGTCTGAATTATTACTGCAGTCTTGTCTAGATGATCTTAGACAATATCAACAAATTTTTAATTTCTAACTAGTTAACCCTTAACATTGCTCGAAACATTTCTATTTGATCATAGCGTGCAACTACAAACTCGCATTAGTAGCATGAATAACCCTACTCTGACAGAATAATACATTTGGAAGATTTCAATAGCTGTTTTGACATTACTAATGTTTAGAATTTTTTAAATATCGGAAAACACAAAGTTCTACTCAAAACAATAGCAAGGCTCTTAAGATGTATAAAAGTTTAAGTATTTAAATATAGGTAACTTACTTCTTGATTTTCTCTTTGGCGATCAACTGTCAAGGCCCTGGCGATAGTTTCGGAGGGGATAAACATGTCAGGAAAGATTTCTTGGATGGGAGGAACCCTGAGCCCTTTGCAGTCATCGCGATGGTGAACAGCTATAGCTACGGCATCGACAAATAACCCTTCGTTCACGATCTCACGGGCTTGTTTGCACAGGTGGATGAAATCATCGAAATCCCTGGCCTCTGTAAAATGGAAGAAAAAAAAAAGATTTATTTCTCTGAGGGTACTGCTTCTCAGATTCAGGAGAATAAAGATGAAAAAACGAAATTCGTTAATTAAAAAATACTTACAGAGATTTATATAAAGAAATATGCATAGCATATTTACATAACAAAATTAGTAATGTATTTATAAAGCACTGTTAATTAAATTTATAACTCGAAAATTATATAGACTATACCAGCGAATGGTGGTCTGCATTGTTATTAGTAAGACGGGTTTTTTAAGACAAAAGAAATTAAAAATGGCTAGTAAGTAGCTATAAGTATGGCATGTGTTATCTTATAAGCACTACTTGGATTCTCATATTCACCTCTGCGGATCAGAGTTTATTACAAAAGTAGTGAGATGTTGTTGCGGTTGTTTAAAACGCAAATGAGTGTAAGAGGATATCCTTATCTAAGATGGGCTCTTAATACTGTTAAGGTTTTGAAGAATATGGCTTCCTTACTCCCAAGCTCCTAAAAGCGGTCATGCACAGTTAGTTCAGACAATTAAAGCGAAAAGATCAACATGGAACCTAATTGCTATGTACAGTACTCGCCACGCTTATTCCGTTACAGGAATTCCCTGAAGTATTCGTAAAGCCTTGAGGTCAAATTTGCATAAATTTCCATATCAGATGTTTTAAAACCTCTCCATAAGTTTAAACTACGTGATTACCAAAGTCACTGTGATCGTGAATGATAGACGATTGACAAGGTTGTTCAAGGCAAGCATTGATTATACGCCATCCAGTGAGCAGATAAAGCTCACTTTTACCTAGATGGTTCTTTAATAATCAGAAATTGGTGCGCGCTAGGAAATAACCTCGACAAAATAATCACGAAATTAAAAAAAGAACCGCTCAGTTAAGGTAACCGCATGATGCATCTCTACATCAACCTTTATTATAGGGCCTTCATTCAATGCAAAAGTATTGTAATTAATGCAATAGGCTGTTTGGAAACATAACATGCACAATCAGTGGAGACCATTATCTAAGAATTTACGGATTCAGGTTATTCCTCATTAAGCAAACGATTCATCTTTGATGATAATATTCAAGAGGGATGTGCCACACATTACATCCAGAACGATATGGAGGCTTTTTTATAGGCAATATATGTTGAAGAACCCATTGTCTGTTGACATTTTCTGCACCCTTAGCTTGTCAGAATTTTCTTTTTTGATTTTTGGTTCAGAGATTTGCCAACTTCCATAGCAGATAAATATACGAGTATAAAAGGATAACAGGAGTAATTACAAACCTGTAGTTTAACTTCTGTTCCGGGGAAAATAATGGAGTCACTGGTTGAAGAAGCATTGAAAGATCATCTAGACAAGACTGCAGTAATAATTCAGACATAGCATGGGTTTGTTAAGGGAAAGTCTTGTCTGACAAATTTAATTGTCCAATTACAAAGGACTAGAGGCAAAAAATAATTTTTGCATCATATACTTCAATTTCAGGAAAGCTTTTGATGCTGTTGCACATGACAGACAACTGCGCAAAGTGGAGCATCATGGCATTAAGGGTAAATTGCTACAATGGATAAAAGGATGGTTGAGTGAGAGAAGACAGAGTGGTAATCAAAAGATGTTGCTCTTCGTGGACTGATATTATTAGTGGAGTCCACCAGGGTTCGGTGTTGGGCCTATTGTTGTTTTGTGTATTTATCAATGATATTGATTAAGATATATCAAGCCTAATGTCCAAGTTTGCAGATGATACAAAGGTTGGAAGGGTTGTTAATTACAGCATGCTCCTGCAACAGATCTAGAAAAGTTTCGCAGATGGGCTGAGAAGTGGCAAAGCAAGTTTAACATTGACAATATGAGTAGCAGTAACTCCAGAGAAACGTACATACGAACTGTGTGGTATTACACTCAGGGTGGTAGAGAATGAAAAAGACCTGGGAGTAATTGTGCAGTCAGATATGAAGTTTCTGAGAGTGCAGACAGGCTGCTAGAGTAGGTCATGTAATCTTGTCAATGATATACAGGAATTTTGCTAGTAGGCATAAGGAGGTGATTATCAATTTGTATAAAGCAATGGTTAGGTCCAGCCATGAGTACCTCGTACAGGTCTGGAGGCCTCTCATTTTAGGAAGGATGTAGAGTTGACAGAACGAGTACAAAGAACGGCAGCAAGATTGGTGAAACGAACGAAGGGGTTCTCTTACCAAGAAAGTCTTAAGTTCTGCAAATTTCAGCATCTGAAGACTAGGCACCTACGAGGTGATCTGATTGAGGTGTATAAGGCCTCCAATGGTTTGAGCATGTTCAATGCTGATAGGATCCTTCCTCTTGCTCAGATTGCGAACTTGAGGGGACATAATTTCAAATGGAGGAAAGACAGTTCTAGAATAGATGTCCGGAAATTTCCCTTTTGCCAATGGGTAGTTGATTGGTGGAACAAACTTTCATTTGTCGTAAGTTGATAGCTTAAATAAATGCAAGGAAGAACTGGACAAACTTTTAGAGCTAATGGATGGGTGAAACGGGATTTTTTTTTTTTTTTTTTTTTTTTTGCTGACGCTGTATAAGCTTGCTTTCTTGCCTCATATGCCTCTACTAATGCTAACTAAAAAGTCAGTCCATCCTGAGGTCATCAACAATTCAACATTGCAAAAAGCAGCTTCTGATACGACACTGGTCGGTAAAAAAAAACATTTTGTTTCATTCCCTGTTAAAATTCAGGGTGATTCTTGTAGACTTGACGTTGCTCAATTCAAATATAGCAACCATATTGCTGTAGCATTCACGAATTTTAAGAAGGAAGAAGGGATTAAAGTCAAAAACTAAGTTTCTAGTAAAAAAAGATTTTATGTATTTTAAGAAAATGTTACATACAGTACTAAACATTAAACAATATGTCTATGAACTTTATTCTATTTAAAAAAAATTATCTGATAACAAAACACTTTTCTTCGTTTTTTGCCTTTTACGAGATTCCAACAGTAGTCTGCCAATAAATTTGAACTCCATTTTTCCTGGTATTTTTTTTTTACATTTGAGAAATATCTTGGTGGAACCTGTCACCATGTTTATCGGAAACCGTTCCCAAGATTTCAGGACAAAAAGTCTAAATGGGAAGAAATGTAGGAAATGAAAGCTTTTAACGAGATGTTGCATCCCAACTCTCACGCTAAAATTAGCTCATCCACAATTTCACTGTAATTTTGTTTTTTCTTATTGCCTAAAAAAAAAAAGTTCCGGCAGATGTTTTCTAATGTCTTCCAGGCTCTTATTTCTGTAGTATTTAATTTTTTAGTGAATTACTCATCTTGGGACAGCAGTTTGATTTGAGGATCCATAAAAATTTCCTTGATTATCTTGGCCTCACTTATTCGAGGAAACTTTTGCCTCAAGCAGGAAAATCCTCCTTTTTGTCCATCGCTTTCACAAATATTTTTATCAATCCTAGCTTGATGTGCAATGGAGGTAAATAGATTTTTGACTTATCCACCAAACGAGGATGTACTACATTTCCTGGCCTGGTGTAGTTTCTGAACGGTCTGGCTTATTTATTATTATTTTTTTTTTTTACCGTGTAGTGGCAATCCTTTGTTCGGCTGTCCCACTCTCATAAAAAGCAACACTATTTAATATATCCACCTTGCCTTGCAACCCAGTCAGCAAAGCCATCTCTTTTAGATTGGCACAGATATTCTATTTGTATTCTTGATGACATTTTTTTTTTTTTTTTTGCAAAAGAATCTGTAGGTTCTCGTACGTTTTCTTTATGTGAACTGCATGGACCAATGATATAGTTGGTAGCTTATTTCCATTATGGAATAAAACTGCTTTTAAACTGACCTTGGATGAACCAATGAAACGCCTCCACTGCTCGGGAAAGTGCTACAGATGCAACTCTTTCAGTAATTTCTGGAAACAATGTTACAATAAACCAAAGCACCATCCATGGAACAATATGTCGTTATGTTAGATTGCCTCTTCCTATAAAAAGACACCTTGGAAACCTTTTCAAGAAGATTCTAATGCTGAAGTAGTGTTATTATTTTTATTGTAATAGGGTTTTAGGAGCATCCGGAACTAAGGCCATATTGCACCGTATATATTTTCTGTGAATTGCATGTGTTCTCTGTCGACTTTTCTGTGATTAGATGCGGCTTGCGGAATCAAGAGTTGAAAAGACTGGATCTGTACTCGTTCTGGGTTCTGCATCTTCTGGAGACTCCTTTTTCCAATCCTGAATCAGTAAAGTCCATAACTTTTTGATGATTTTGGTACTGGTATTATATTATCGTGAGTAACCGGATTTAGAGCAGAAAGTATATTGGGATACTGTACTTCAGGTTTGCATTTCCAAGAAAAAACATAAATATTGTTAGGGAAGGACTTTATTTGGGAAGGATTGGTTACTGTTTAAATTTTCCGATTATAGTAATTAATTGATTACTTAATTATAGCAATTAATTTTCACAGAAATATTGGTCATGCAAAATTAACAATCGTTTATCTGGTCTCGAGGTTCCTGCCATATCACCGGAACAGCAAAAGTCATCGATTTATCACTACCTCTAAGCCAGCCTGTTAATGTCCTTGAACATGAGCTACAGGAAATCTTTGGGGCCCACAGTCACGTATCTTTATATTCGACCTTACATCCAAAATACAGTTCATACGCTTTTCTGACAAGATGTGACAGTGGCTTCCGCTGCCATTTTAATACCACTTCTTCGCAAATGTAGCAAAAGCTATCAGGCTTTTGTTACATTCTGTAACTCTCTCGAAAGGTTTAGATCTTTCCAGAAACATCCCGACGTTTCATGCACAAGTAAAAATATTGTAGAACGTTTCGGAACATTCTCGAATGTTTTTGAAATAAATAAATAAAATTGATGGAAAAGATATTTGAACCAACTACAGGTCTTGGTTTTCGGTCATTAACCTATGATATTTGAAAACTGAGGGTGATGAGGCGAATGAAGACGAACTTTTTTTAAGTACATATCTGAGATTTTTAAACATATTTCTTACGAGAATCTGTCGAAATTATTTCAGGGATGAAATTGATGCCGACCAGAAATTTCGTTTGCTAGAGAATGGGGGAGGACATGTACAGAAATACTTGTTAATACATTTTACAAAAAGTTATAGATTTTATAAAGTGATAAAGCACAGTATTTAATAACACCAAAATTAGAGATCGAGTAGTAGATATGCTAGTAACAGAGTTTTCGCCTTATAATCGATAAATGTGAAATCACGGATTTGGGTAATAAATCATTGTACTAGTGTAGAAATGGAAAATTAGTTTGTAAATGTAAAATAAACAGACTTTTTTTTAACGAATGAATTAAGCGTATGAATTAAGCTGGGATGACTAACTTCATTAATCCGGGTCTGTATGATTTATTTTTTATTATTATTTCTCTCTCTGTTATCTACTGTTTTAAGGTTATTTTTATTCTGGGCATTAAAAATTATTGTTAATTCATTCGAGGTCTAAATTATCTCCTACAACGCAATATAAGATTACGCTGGATATATCTAGGCCTTAATCAACGGTTAGAGGAGAAATACATTGCTCTCAATTTTGACAAAAGCAATTTTGACTGCTGAGCGAAATGTGCCACACACCATTTTGTTGTTATAGAAAAACAAATTGCTTCAGTGATTTTTTTTTATAAAATGACCACAGTCACGTATAACTGTAGTATAGTTTAGCGTGATACTCGATGATTAAAAATCAACAACAACAAAAAAAGCATAATCTGTCATAAAATGATGTGAATGGTATAATAGCTCACATTCATGAAATGGGGAACATTAACATTACATAAGGCTCCCTTTCCTACGTTAGCAACACTCTGATCCCCTCCCCATTATAAAATAAAAATACTAAAATTCAAATCATGATTATTTATATAATATGATTTGAATTTGTTTTAATATTCGCGTAAAAGCTCCATACCAACTGGTAACATATCCTCGCAGTTTATCTGGCCCTTCCTCCTCCTAATTCTGAGCATTAAACAAATTGGTGTCAGTTGATTAAAGATGTAACAAATAACATTATAACTGCCTGCAGCGCAATTAAATTCAAAGCAAAAGCTTCAGGAATACAAGAGGCTGAAGACATCGCTTCAATTTAGAGGAGTTGGCAAAGCTTTGATCATTCTGTGGCAAATTTGGTTTGCTTTTTAGCTGCCTACGCAATGAAACAAAGGCCTCATTTCAATACGTAAGAGCGCATGTGGTATCACTAGACTTAACCCACATAACGAAGAATTATCAATCTAATTTAGAGAAAGGATGCATTGCACTTATTAGAGTAGAGAAGGAAGAAAACCCACTGCGCTTTCTCTTTCTCGTTGGAGGGCTTTTTTTTAGGAGCATCAGCGACTAAGGCCATATTATTCGGTGTGTATTTTGGACGAAAACCCCGAGTTTCCAGGAGAAGAAACCATGTTACCCTCGTCTGAGACCGACTAACTCAGCCACAATTTGAAAAAGGACCATAAAAATTCCTCACGTCATCGACGGGACTCGATCTTAGGTCTTTTCCACCCGGTGTGGGGAGGATAGCGATCCTACTACAACAAAAAGCTGTTTTTCTCCGTATATTAGTAATCTATACTGTACAAACAAGCTACGAAAAGTATTTAAACTAGAGTGTGTGTGTGTGTGTGTGTGTGTGTGTGTGTGTGTGTGTGTGTGTGTGTGTGTGTGTGTGTTCTCTACACGCATTCGGAAGCTAGTCATATGTTGCATATTGCTGCACTTGAAAATCATTTAAATATTTATGGTAAAAACCTATTTTATTTACAGTGCTAATCTTCAAATTGTCAAAATCAGTTCCATTTGGCAATTTATTGACTTCGTAACTAGCGGAAATTCTCAACAGTTCTTAAAGATTAGATTTAAGCCTGAATATCGATCGTATTTGAAATTAATAGTTGAAACTTACCCCATAGTGTTTCGTATAGTTCCTGAGCTTCTCGGACATGCTCTTCATTAAAGAAAGAGAACAAACAGCCACGTTCCAAGACACCAACATCCCTCAGACGGGAGTCACGTTCCAATACGGGCAGTCGGCTGCGGCTTAATGAGGTGAGGTTTTTGTAAAGATTTAGAATTTGCTTCTGTTTGTCCACCAGGCCCATGGTTAGTATTAGGCTTAACCGTCCACCTACTGAGGGACCGATGTCTTGATCTGAGAAACTCTAAGTGAATTTTGTGGCACCTGCCACTTTATATATCGCCATAGAACGGGTGAGGAATACTATTCGAAGAACTGTTTGTACCGAAAAGTTTTTTTTGTGCACCATTCTCGGAAACTTCTAGATTAATTATCATTCCAGAATAATGTTCTGTATGTCGAGGTTTTAAAATTTCCGAATGAAGCTATTTTTATGTTAGATAATAGCCACGCCTATTCCGGTAGGTATCTTAGTGTTTATTTTATTTTTTTTTATCAAAAAGAGACCATTGGTTGGTTTCTCCAAGTATCTCACTCTTCGTACAGACTCGAGCAAGTACGGTTGGTACTGTTCAATAATCCAGTTCAATCCAGTGCCTCACCTTTGGTGAGTACTGTTATAAGTTTGTGTTTAAATTTTTGTGTTCCCAAATGTAAATTAACTGTTTTGCTTATTGCATTTTAGTTCAACAATAAATAATTGTTATTTGACATTATGGTTCTGATTTTTATATCCATTTATAATTTTTTGATGATTTTTGGAAATTCCATGTCAAATTCACTCTACTAACGAAGTTTAAAATTCAGCAGGTCTAATACGTACAAACTGACTACTTACTTTTAATTTATGTCAATAAGTAAACGCAAAGTAATCAGCTTTAAAAATATATTTAAAAAGCGTTATTTTAATGTAACTCCAAAGGAATTAAATTTCATGGATTTGTAATGGTTTCATTATCTGAATCCATATACCTCTGTAAATATTACACATGAAGTCAATCCCCTGTCCCTTTCGTTAAAACTACCTGCTGATCTCTCGGCAGGTTATCCAACTTAAGTATATGGAAGACTTGTATCACGTTAACATGTATCATACTAATTGGAGTACGAAACAGGCAGGCTAGTAAATGTAATATCATAGACAACTGTTAACGAGTTTTTGCAATGGGAGCGAGACCAGCTAACATAGTACGATTCAGAGTTTTTGAAGGTAAGTAGGAGACACGAGTAAAGGTTGATGTGTTAACGATCACCATATTGGGACGGTTTGTCAGTGTACAAATATGTAATGGAATACAGAATGGGTACATAGAGGAAAACTTGGAGATGGCTTTGGTTGCAGAAACCTAAGTTGGAGCTCAGCCAATCAATACAACTGGGAAGATGGCACTAAAAAGCGTTGTTGATTATTACAAATTGATGAAAGAAATTGCAGACCAGCAATCTTTCTATATTCGTAACTATTTTATTGTAATTATTGTATGCAGAAAGCAAAAGTTGTATTTATTTTTTCGTCCATCACATAGAGTATTTTTATAAAGCCATTTAATTTTATACAATGTTTACATACATGTGCACATATGTACGGTTATACATTTTCACTTTTATACCTCTGGAGAAAGGTATAAAAGTATATATTCTCTCTTTCCTTAAGAAAGAATTCGGAAGGAACAGTTTGTTTCTTATTTTTCCGAGGATATATAAATCCAGCAACGTTGCTGGACTAATATGTAGCTTAGGAACTGTCCACCAACAAAACGATAAGCAGTTCCTAAGTGTAATTCATAAATTTATTGATACTTCCACGGCATGCTGGAACGGTGTTCTCCTTTATAACAACATTATTCTATTCGTATAGTTCATTAAATGCATGTAAAAGAAACATTAACATTTTAAGCTTCTTTAAAATGTTTGGTATACTAAGCTGATGTTTTTTGTGTGAATTGGACAGCAGAAGAGAGGTGAGCTCGGTTGAATTGTTGGTATTTGGGAGTATCAGCGACTTATTGCATTATGTATTATGTCTTTACATTATGCATTATGTCTGTACAAATGTGTGTTCACTGCCGATTTTCAAGGTGTGCCGGCTGAAAAATTAAGAATAACTCACGGGATAAACCCCTAATTTCTCTGCCTGAAATTGGCTAACCACAGCCCTGATTGAAGAGACCCTAGAAATTCTAGTCATTGACGAGATTTGAATCCAGACCACTCCAAATGAGACGATACCAGTATACCGTCATGGTGGACATATGAGCATAGGAAAAAGAAGAGGAAGCAGTAGCTACTAAACACTATCTAGCATGTGGTTCTAAAATGATTATTCGTGAACAGTTAGTTTTTCCAATCAAATGCTGTAATTCCAAAACCACGTAAAACTGGGCTCGATGAAGAAGTTTATAAAAGGAATGAGTAAGAAGGGTAACTGCTCCCAGTACATTTGCAGAAACATCGGGGCAATACGTGATAAAAAATCTTCACAATGTGAGATCGATGAACTAAGCATGGAACGTAGTTTTCTCATTGCTACATATAGAATGAGGCTATACTGTACTTGTAAAATAATAGTTATGAAAACAATTTTTTGTCGATTTGCAATAAAGTGTTGTTTATTACAAGAGACTTGACTAAGAATAGGAATATTTATTACACCAAAAGACAGGAATCACTACTGGGTGCGCTTTACTTAGTCAATGGATCATGAAGAGTACTTTTAAACGAAGCGATTACCAATTTAACACTTGTTATGGGGTATACGGTATTGATGGCGGACGTGAAATGTTTTTAATGAATGAAAAATACTTCCCATCCTCTAATAGAGGTTGATTATATTGAATTCAGCTCAATATAAACAACTTTTACATATCACGACCAATTTCTTTTATTACTGGGTTCAATTAATATTTTTGTGGCAAGTAATTTAAACGATTTGGAGCGGTATCCTATTCTGACGCTCGAAAATCTATTCTATTTGTGCTTATGAGATTAATCCAGACCAGTGAATTCGGAGTTATCCCTGAACTTGTACCTTTTAACTGCATCTTTAAGTAGCCGGAACTTGCAATAATCAGAAGGAGCAAGATAAGAACTGTACGGCCGTTGTGGTAGAGTCTCGGAAATTTCTGTTTTAGTGCATTTCAATATTGACCTTCGTTGTCTTCGGCAAATTACTCCAGAAATCTTTCTGCCACACTTTTGCATTGCAGTAGCTTGCCATGCTCAATGGCATGAACTGTCCCCTAAATAATATTTAGTTTGCCACATATTCATTAAAAGCGATACACTAGCTCTTCAATACGTTCAACTACGTTGGGTACTATTGCTTTGATTAGTCTGTCAGAATGGATCCATCAGGATATTGCTGATGCACAATATCTAACAATATTGCGCACCTTCACACTTCCTCAATAACTGAATGTCATTCCGGCTCTGAAACTGCCAAGAAAGTGTGACTGAAGTGAAAAATAAAAGGATGTGTAGTTAAACTGCAATCGTAATCCACATTATTTCTAACATAACTCAAGGAATCTTACATTTGTAGTCGTTCTACTTTAAAACTAATTACCACGGAATCTGGTAACTCTACTAAGACAACGACACAACCTGTACACAACACACGTTAGAAAAACTCAGTGCAAACACAAGTACAAAATTCAATAGGTTAAGTTTTATTATATTCCAGTTTGTTCACTGCAATAATTTCATTTCATAAAATGAGTTGGAGAAATAACAGCTGATGAATAAAAGTAAGTTGATTAAAAAGATCATCGTTGCTGTAACTATATTATATGGGGTCTTTCATTGTAAATTTTATTACTTTTGCTGTTAAATACGCCTTTATTTTTATATTCACAACAGAAAAGAAAAATGAACAATCCCGAATGAATGAAAAACAAAATAAGAAGGAAAACCATTAATAAGAAAAATTAAAATACAAAGTATAATAACATCCTCTTAAGAACAAATGAAAAGGGTGGAGTCCAAGACAAGAATTTTATAATGATATATTTTTGCAGGTGTGTTTTTTGAAATGTACGTACTGTAACGGAAACAAAACATTGAATAATCCCAAAAGTGTTTTGTCAGAAGAAAACGTGATTACAAAACTCTGAATTGGGCCAACAATTTCAAGCATCTTGGACATAACAGCCAACATGTGGCAAATAGAATGCAAGTCAAGACGGAGATTCATTTCCAGATCGTAAAAGTAAATTGTGTGCTTTCTTGGCTATCACCATGAGCAGAATAAGTGAAAAGTTGGACACAGATTGCAAATTTGTTTTTCGTTAGTCATTCCCCGTATCACTGCAAGAACACAGACCAGGAAATATGCAAAACGGCCACATTCACACTTGTCCACGTGGTCGGTTTGCCACAGGGGGCTACTCTCTCCGCATGAGAAGATTGGATAATTCTCTTAATTTGAGGAGGCTTTAGAAATTTCATACCTATTAGAAATTTTGTTCAAGGTTTAGGCCTAAATGGTTGTCAAATGAACTAATGAGACTCATGGCAGAGAAGAAAAATGCATGGGATGCTTATAAATTATCAGGCGACACAGAAGCCCATGGCAGATATAAGCTAGTCTGTAATCAAGTCACAAAGGAGGTTAGGCAGGCGAAGGCAGATTACGAGAAATCCTTGGCAAAAGATGCTAAGAAAAACAGCAAAGAGTTTTTTACTTATGTAAACTCTAAAAGGAGATGAATCAGATTGGTCTACTTGATATCGATGGTTCGACTGTTGTTGATCCTGCTCAGATAGCAAACAAACTGAATGAGTATTTTGCATCTACATTCACACATGAGCAGTTATTAAAGTTTGAAAATAGCAGAAGGTTATCAAATTGTAGCAGGGTGCTTAATGAATTTGCAACAACTCAGAGCAAAGTGGAGGAGAAATTATCGAAGTTAAACATAAGAAAGGCACCTGGGACGGATGAGATCTATCCAGTTATATTAAAGGAATCGGCAAAGGAGGTAAGCAAACCCTTAGCTATAATTATGAGAGCATCCTTGGACTCAGGAGAGATCCCCACGGACTGGAGATATTCAAATGTATCTACAGTTCATAAAGGGCGATCGAAGGGTGACACGAGTAATTACAGACCAGTTAGTTTAACTTCTGTTCCGGGTAAAATAATGGAGTCACTGGTTAAAGATGCATTGCAGGATCATCTAGACAAGACTGCAGCAGTAATTCAGACACAGCATGGGTTTGTTTAGGGAAAGTTTTATCTGACAAATTTTAATGGATATTATGATGTGGTTACAACGGAACTGGATGCAAAAAATAATGTTGATATCATACACTTGGACTTCAGGAAAGCTTTTGACACTGTTGCGCATGGAAGACTACTGTACAAATTGGAGCAGAATGGTATTAAGGGTAAGTTGCTACAATGAATAAAAGGATGGTTGAGTGGGAGAACACAGAGGGTGGTAATCAATGGGCGCTGCTTTTCGTGGAATAATGTTATTAGTGGAGTCCCACAGGTTTCAGTGTTGGGTTCACTGTTGTTTTGTATATTTACCAATGATATTGATGAAGGTATATCAGGCTTAATGTCGAAGTTTGCAGATGATACAAAGTTGGCATGGTTGTTAATGATAGTAAGGAAAGAATACTACTGCAACAGGATATAGAAAATTTGGGAAGATGGGCTGAGAAGTGGCAACTGAAGTTTAACCTGGACAAATGCAAAGTACTGCATATGGATAGAAGTAACTCCAGAGGAACGTACCAACTATGTATTACTACACTTGGGGTGGTAGAAAACGAAAAAGACCTGGGAGTAATTGTGCAGTCAGATATGAAGTTTCCTGAGAAATGCAGACAAGCTACCAGAGCAGGTCATGGGGTTTTGTCAATGATATACAGGAATTTTGCTAGCAGGGAAAAGGAGGTGATTGTCCCTCTGTATAAGGCAATGGTCAGGCCACGCCTTGAGTACTGCGTACAGTTCTGGAGGCCTCAATTTAGGAAGGATGTAGATTTGCTTGAGCGTGTACAAAGAAGGGCAATAGGATTGGTGAGGGGAATGAAGGATCCTCTTACCAAGAGAGGCTTAGATTCTGAAAATTGTAGCGGCTGGAGACTAGGCATCTCCGATGTGATCTGATTGACGCGTATAAGCCCTTGAATGCGTTGAGCACGCTGAATTCTGATGGGATCCTTCCCCTTGTTGCTCAGATTTCAAACCTAAGAGGGCATAAATTCAAATTGAGGAAAGACAGTTCTAGAGTAGATGTGCGGAAATTTGTCTTTAGCCAGCGGGCGGTTAATTGCTGGAACAATCTTCCATCTGCCGTTGTGGAAGATGACAGATCAAAAAAATAAAGGAGAAACTGGAGAAACATTTAGACGGAATGGATGTGTGAATTTTTTTTTTTTTTGGCTAATGCTACATAAGCTCATACGTTTGCTTTCTTGCATCACATGCCACTATGACTATTTCCTCCAGTCTAAAACAGGATTCGAATCTACGCTTCCACAACAATCCTTTCACATTGGGTGGAAAATCCTGTTTCAATCCTCAGTGTGAAAGAATTTTTATGGACAGTTTCAGAACTTGGCCGAGTTAGTGTTTATCGTGCGACCGTTGCATGGTTTAATCTCCCCTAAACTCAGGTGTTTTTTTATTTATTTATTTTTATTTTTTTATTTTTCAGAAAACAGGCCAACGAAGAATACGCGCAATTACAGACAATGTATTGACACTTCAGAGCCTTATAAAATAGAAGAAAAAAATTTTTTTTCCTTGTGCGATGTTATTCTCCAGTTTCATGAATGACAATATTATTCGAACATAATTCGAGAGAGTGAGAGTTGTGTTGAATTACTAATTTTCTAAAGTAGCAACAATTCTTCAAAAACTGTCTACAAGTTCGGGACTTCATAGATTGGGTGTTTGTTTCATTAATAAAAATTATAAATAGTAAATTATGAATATAAGTTGTATTTACCAAAACTTTTATTTGGTAAATATGGAAAGAATCGGTAATTATTATACAATTTTAATTATTATAATTTTTTTGATGTGTCGCTGGTGTCCTGTTCATATGGTTGATATTTATAGTGTACGCTTTATTTAACCTCATAAGAGCGTTCAGGCTAAATTTAATTAAGCTTTTATGGAGTAGTGTGGTACTACACTTAAGGTGGTAGAAAATGAAAAAGACCTGGGAGTAATTGTGCAGTCAGATATGAAGATTTCTGAGCAATGCAGACAGGCTGCCAGGGCAGGTCATGGGGTTTTGTCAATGATATATAGGAATTTTGCTAGCAGGGAGAAGGAGGTGATTGTCCCTCTGTATAAGGCAATGGTCAGGCCACACCTTGAGTACTGCGTACAGGTCTGGAGGCCTCAATTTAGGAAGGATGTAGATTTGTTTGAGCGTGTACAAAGAAGGGCAACAGGATTGGTGAGGGGAATGAAAGGATCCTCTTACCAAGAGAGGCTTAAGTTGTGTAAATTGCAGCGGCTGGAGACTAGGCATCTGCGGGGTGATCTGATTGAAGTGTATAAGGCCTTGAATGGGTTGAGCACGCTGAATTCTGATGGGATCCTTCCACTTTTTCAGATTACGAACCTAAGGGGGCATAAATTCAAATGTAGATGTAGAATAGATGTGCGGAAATTTGCCTTTAGCCAGCGGGCGGTTAATTGCTGGAACAAACTTCCATCTATCGTTGTGGAAGTTGATAGGTTAAATAAATTTAAGGAGGAACTGGACAAACATTTAGAGGGAATTGTTTTGTAATTTTTTTTTTTTTTTTTGTTGGCTGATGCTGCATAAGCTCATACACTTCCTTTCTTGCATAAAATGCCACTACTACTACTATTGCTTCACGTTATTTTGTTTCCCAAATTAAAACCAGTGGTAAAGGTGTAAAAATCGTTTCCTGTTTTGAAACAGCGCCTAAGCTAATCCATTCCTCTGTAGCAACGATGCATAGGTAAGATTCTCTTTTGGAAGTTTAACCATAAATTTTAAGTATTTAGTAAGTTACACATATCATTTTCCTTCCATAATATTGTTAGGCGTATGTGTGGAATTAGCGAAGGCCTTGTTTAATGGTTGCTTTGCTATTGCTTAACGATATCTGAAATAAGCCTTAGTGATATTTAACTGATATTAGGCTAGTTCTGTTTTAAGTAAATAGCTCGGTATGAATACACAGAAAATTTTAGTCAATCACACTCAGTGTCTCTCTTCTTAGGATTTATATTTATTTCTTTGAATATCATTATTCTCTATAAATGGAGCCGCAGATCTGTATTTTCTGTGACTTTCTATCGTTGTCTTTCTATCCCGCAGATCTTTATTTTCTGTGACTTTCAAGACGAATGTCTATATTATAGCATCTGTTCGCACTTCTGCTGTTTTACCTGCATTCCTGCCAATCTCAAGCTATCTATAAGAGCCTGTAACCATTGGAAGTGTAGAAACTGCCTCCCCATATCTAAATCTTCCAATTTTCGTTCATCCAGTACCGATATCACTTCGAATGCCAATTCTAAAAGAGGTTTAGTCAGTCACTTAGATGATGTGAGACTTGTGTTGGATGAACTTAATTCCATCAGAAAACGTTGTGACGCTGTCAATACTGCATCCAGCAGTTTCAAAGCTTGCAAGATCAACTATAAAAAACATCATCTGAAATGCTATCTGTAGAGCACAGTAAATCTTTATTATCTAGCCTTTTCGAACGGAAAATTGCTAACTTCTTGTTAGCAATGAATAGCTTATTGCAAAAAGTAGAAACCCTATTTTAAAGGTACAGAACGGGTTCTAATCGCGCTTTTCCGATAAATATAAGTACCGATAACGATTTTCTGATAGCGAAAATGTTTCCAAATAGAAAATTCATGTAATACGAAAATGTGCAAGCATTTTGAATCTGGTTCCAAACCAAGCACCATGAAACGTCTTAACTCGGGTTCTTGTATCCTCTACAATCAGTCCAAGTAGTGCAACATCCTTTTTATTTTTAGCAAAAGAAGTGTCAAATTCAATTTTATTTTAGGTGAAGTAGGTAAATTAGTTAGCGATTTTGGCCATTGAGGGAATAACCATATTGTTGTAAACATGGATTTGATAGAAGCCGTTACCAAGCATAATTTTTTGTGAGTTAAAATGAAGCTGAAAGCATTACTCATTGTGTGTTATTTTTAGTAAAAGTCTGATCCTGGGGACCAGCTTCCCGACACTCATTTTTTTTTTATTGAAAACAAATTTTGTGATAAGCTCCCCAAAATAGAACATTGTTGACCGGAAATTAAGGTATAAACTGATGTAGGAGGAAACGGATGTGCGTAATATTCTTTAATACATCAATAAAGGATTTGGGGCTGGTGATTTCTACAATTAACAAGAAACGTAATTCAACTCAGTGTGAAATAATCCAAATAAAACTCGATATTTATTTATTTATATTAAAAAAATCACGTATACCAGGTGGTGTCCACTGTTATAATAATGCATGAGATCCGCAATACAAAATTAGATGCAATAATTGGTGCAGTTAATTGAAAAAAAAAGTTGTAAATAATTGTACTTTTTATAATTTTTTAACTGTTATATAATTCTAAAAGTGTTTTTTTGTGCAGCAATTATACACATTTAACAATTTTTTTGCATTTTGCAGAACAAATTTTGTGATAAGTTCCCCAAAATAGAACATTGTTGACCGGAAATAGAATAGATCATAGATAGAATGTCCACATTATTTTTACAAAAAAAAAATAATGCCAATAACGTTTGAGGTCAACTCTCTTTTATGCTCTCGTTTCTGCCTGTTTATAATCTCATCTCTCTGCCACCCGTAATTTTTATTTCTGTTTCAATTTAAGGATTATTTTCGGTTTCAAGTTATCTAGCTACGATAGTCACAATCCATTGTCCAGATTTCATATTCTTTAAATTGTAAGTTATTTAGTTATTTATCTTTTCTTCTCTGCAATTAATTCTCTCTGAAGACATTTTCATGACAAAATTTTTGATTTTTGTTCCATCAGGAGAATTTTATCTAGGGATATACGGCACTTTATTTCACATTTTTCTTTCTTTTTTTTCTAGACAGGTACTTCTTGGTTCAGGTTGTCATAGCACCACAAATTGTTAATCATTTTATAGTTTGGACGAGATGATATCCCGTTTGACAAAAGTTCTGCTTTATATTTTTTGAGAATATATGAGGTAGTATCAATTTTACGAAAATGGCCACATAACAACGTTACCGATAATGAATTTTATCAGTTAAATGGTGACAGAGTTCTGCTGCGATAGATTTGTCTCGACATAAGACATTATAAAGATCTTGACCGTAGATCAAGCCTACTAAATACGATGATGTTCTTGTCCATTTACCTTGTAAACTTCTCTAATCCTATGTGGCCTTCCCGGAGTATAAATAGAAAATTGTCTTACCGATAGAAAATAGGCTGTCTGTTCAAGAGTATCTGGTCAAAAATAAAATTTATTGTGGCTACTTACTCTTGATCTTTCTCTCTGCAACCTCTTGCTTCCAAAGATATAACTGGAGTACAAAGGACAGAGGAAATTTTGCTGAATTTCAAAAACATTAATGATGTTTGGGAAATTCAGAAAAATTTGCAGTAACAGCAGCAAAAGTTCGAACAATGGAACGATTTTCCTCGCATATATTTTTGATTCAGTTTGGCACTCACATGAGTGCTCGTCTCTTTAGTTCGTAGAATATTCCATTTGTAAATTCAAGTTAATTTATACATTTGTGCACTCTTAGAATGTGCTTTGCTTGCAGAGACGAAAAAGCGGTCTCAGCAAGCATATCTACCGAAATAGATTGTCTACAACTATTCAGCAGAGAAAAATCATCTTCACAATGAAAATTTTTGTCGTTATCTCCGAGCCAAACATTTGGGAGCAGTGTTCATGGCGGGTGACACTTGGACTTCGATCAAAACCTGCACGTATCTTCCGCATCCGCATATTCGATGTCTTCGATTTTCTCTTGACATCCCCTGCCAGTTCATGGTACCGTCAGCATTGTTATTATCACCTGCAATTCCTTGTGCTGGTTGGTGATACTGCAGAGGTCTAGCTCTTTGTGTTGGCAGTTCTGTCCTGGCAGTTACTTGTGATTCAAGCTTTCCTCAACGGAGTACCTGATTCTTACAGACTCTGGGATGTAGATTCTTGACGACGTCGTGAGGATTTCCTTGTTTAGATGTCAGTGATGAATACTTATATTGTAGAACTGTCCGACAGTTTTTAAATTTTGTGCAGTGGGACCAACTGATGATGTTACCAACAGCAAATTCTAAATGGGAAGCATTCAAAGAACTTATCTTGGAAGCTACTCGGCTTTACATATCAACTAAGAAATACTGTTCAAGGTTTAGAACAGTATGTCAGATGAGCACGTGACAGAGAAGAAAAGTGCATGGGATGCTTATAAATTATCAGATGATACAGAAGCCTATGGTAGATATAAATTAGTCTGTAATCAAGTCCCAGGCAAGTCTCAATCTAAGGCAGATTATGAGAAGTCTCTGGAAAAGAAAAACAAACCGCAAATACTTCTATGTTTATATTAAAAATAGAAGGAAGCGGTTGAATCACATTGGACCACTTGTTGTCTATAGGTTAACTGTTGATGACCCTGCTCAAGTTGCGGACAAATTGAATGGGTATTTTGCATCTACATTCATACATGAGGAATTCTTTAGGGAAGGGATTTCCAGAAGTTTATCAAACTCTAACGAGGTGATAAATGACTCTGTGAAGGAAAGCGGATGAGAAGTTGAGTATGGACATAAAAAGGCACCTGGGGCGGATGGAATCTATCCAATTTATTAAGGGAGGCAGCAAAGGAGGTAAGCAAACTCTTAGCCATAATTATGAACGCATCCTTGGATTCAGAGGAGGTCCCTATGGACTGGAGATGTGCGAACATAACGCCAATTCATAAAGGGGGATCAACAGAGGACCTTAGTAACTTCAGACCTGTTAGCTTAACGTCAGTTCCAGGGAAAATAATCGAATCACTGGTTAAAGAAATTATGCAGGACAATTTGTACAGGCATGCAATTATACTGCAAACACATTATGGATTTGTCAAGGAATAGTCTTGTCGAACGACGAAGGAACTGGATGCTAAAAATAATTTTGACATCATATACTTGGATTTCAAGAAGGCTTTTTTACTGTTGCACATAAAAGACTGCTGTACAAACTGGAATAGTGTGGCATTAAGTGCAAGTTACTGCTATGGATGAAGGGATGGTTAAGTGGAAGAAGATACAGTGGTTATCAATGGGCACTGCTTCGTGGACTAATGTTACTATTAAAGTTCCTTAGAGTTAGGTGCTGTGTCCATTATTGTTTTCAACATTTATCAATGATATTGATGAAGATATATCCGGCTTAATGTCTAAGTTTGCAGATGATACAAAGGTTAGTAGGGTTTGTTGGTAACGACAGTCATCGGGTGAGCTACTGCAACAAAGATCTGGGAAAATTGGTTCGATGAGCTGAGAAATGGCAATTGAGGTGTTTAAAGCCTTGAATGGATTGAGTAAGCTGAATATTAATGGCATTTTTCCATTTGCTGAGACTACGCACATGAGGAGGCATAACTTCAAGTTAAGGAAGGATGGTTGCAAGATAGATGTGTGGAAGTTTTGCCTTCAGCCAGCAGATGGTTGATTGTTAGAATAGGCTTCCCTGTGTTATCGTGGAAGTGAATGGATTGAATCAATTAAAGGAAGAAAAACTAGATAAATTCTTGGAAGGTAGGGATGGGTGAGCTGTGGTTTTTTGGCTGATGCTATATAAGCTTGCATTCTTGCATCATTTGCCATTACTACTACTGTTGAACAATGTGTCATCATTATTTCTCCAGTTGATCATTTCACATAAACTTGGATTCAAAAATTTAAAATTTGGATTCATCCGTCCATAGTACGTTTTTCCATTCTTCAATTGCTTAATTTTGATGGCTCTTAACCCAAACCAATCGTTTATTTAGTTTTTCCGCTTTTAATATAAGGGTTTTTCGGATCGTTACACGACAATGGAGTCTTGCTTGTTTAAGACGAAGGTTTATTGTGGATGTAGACCTGGGAATTTCTCTGTTCCTATTTATCGCTTCCCGGATTTCAGGTGCAGGGAAATCTTTTTAGAAATCAGTGTTTGATCTTATCTTGTGCTTCCGATGTTAGGCACTGTCATCCTGATCGTGGTTTGTCCTTTAAATTGCCAGTCTTCTTGAATCACAGTTTTTACTCTTAAATGAAACACCCAGTTTTTGCTAATACTTTTCACGAATAAAGTCTTTATACAGAGTTATAATAGCATTTCTTATTTTCAACATTCAGTTCCGTTCCTTATTTCTTGCCATTTTTGTCACGAAACACACGAAAACGATGGGTGTTCGATTTTATACAACTAATCAATTTATATTATTGCAAAACACTCTATAATCATCTACAATCTTCTATAATATTGAAATAATACTGCCAAAGAAGAAAATAATACAGTATATATCCAGTAATTAGAATTTTAATGACAAAGAATGATGCTTTCAGGGCAAATTAAGGGGCATTTGCCCTGAAAGCATCATTCATTCTTTGTCATTAAAATTCTAATTACTGGATATATATTGTATTATTTTCTTCTTTAAGTTATGGAATCCAGTACCACAGGCCCATTTGCATTTACAGTACTCCCACTTTTTAGAATATTCTAGAATCATCTACAACATTCAGGAAGAATAAACTAGTCAAATAAACTAAACAAGAGTAGTTGATGGTATGAAGTTTAACAACACAAGGACTACTGAGGCCAAATTGTGTTTGTTCAGTTACCACAGAGAACAGAAGTCTTCTACACCTTTCTGGAATATTGTCACATATTCTAGAAAATTTTTAAATATTACTTAAGTATTTTTTTTTTTGATTTTTATACATAAAAGAAAATATTTTAATAAAAATTGGTAAACAATTTGGTCCTATTTTAATAAAAACTTTGAAAGTTAAGAAAAATGAAACGTATTCCAAACTTTTAGGCGTGACTGTACGTATATTAAACCCTTTCTTGTTATTATTATTAAATGGATTATAGCCAATAATTAGTCTCTGATTGCATACCAACTGCCCTACCCAGACAACTGATTTAACGCGCATTCACATGATGTTATGCGGACAGGATAAACCTAGAACCTGGTTTCTGCGGGGAGACTAATAAGTATCAATATTCCAACATTACCACCAACCATTTAAAATATCTTTAGCCTCAACATGATAAGAATCCCGCTGTTCCGCATTAAGGGATTGAAAGATGAGCCATCCCTAGACATCACCCACAGCCAATAATCATCCTTTCTCATTATCCCGCCTTTCATCCCTTACGCACATTTCCAACAACCGTCATTTACTTTCCATAAGAATGATTTTTGTGATAAGAACCCAAAATAGGGAGGGTTGGTCGGAAGTTAAGGTATAAATGGACGCAGCAGGAAACAGATGTGCAATATTCTTTGATATGTCATTACAGGATTTGGGGGCCCTCGATTACAAAGTATTTGATTTCAGCAACTGAAAACATACTCTGTTCAGTTAGCGCGGTGTCAAATAAACTAAACAAGGCTAGTTCGACAAGAAGATAAAATATTTATTTAAAAAATTATACGTAACAAGAGATATCTCCAGTTAAACTGCACGAACGAAACTATAGAAAATTAGACAGAGTAATTGGAGAAATTAATTGTAAAACATCGAATTATTTTGCATTTGCACATAATTGTATTTTTATATTTTTCATAGTTATATAATTGTAAAAAGGTTCGTGTGTACTATATAGCAATTAAATAAATATAATCTCATATTGCAGAATAATGCATCATAAATAAAATCTACACAGTTCACAACCTTTTGTGGGTGCTCATCGTGTATTTTCACTTCTGTCGCTGTCTATGGTTTCGTTCCCATGCCTTCAGCACAGAATTTTTATTTTTGTTTCAACTTAAGGAAAATTTTCATTTTCCAAGTTTTTTTGGATTGGTTAATTACAAGGTATTATCCAGGTTTCCTTTTTATTACGAGAGTAATTTAATATCATTCGTTTCTTTCCACAACTAGTTCATTCAGCGAAACATTTTCTTTATTTTGATTTCACGAGTAGTTTCCATCGAGAGGTGTTATCTATGGATATATGGTCTTTTATTTCAGCTGTCCTTCCTTTTGATTTCTAGGTCGGTACTTCATGGTTCAGATACTCATAGCATAGGGATCGCAACTTCTCAATCGTTTCCTAGTGGGATCGATTTCATAGTTGGCTCATCAGTTCATATAGGCCGGATACAACTGCACGAGCTTTTCCCCAGTTGCAGACAGCTTCCAACCTTCTAATTTTCCACAAGACAGCGTCCATTAGGGGGTTATTGAGATGCCATGTCCCTTCTTTAGTTTTAAGAAGTCGTGTGGTTTCCATCGAGTGAGGTCCCAGTTCATAAAAAATCTACTTTATATTATTTTTTGAGAATATATGAGGTGTTAACCAGAAGTTATGAAAGTGGTCAGTAACCAACGCCATCGATAGTAATACGAATTTTTATAGCTAGGTGGTGGCATAACATATTGCCGTGGTACTTTACCTATACCCTACTAGAGTACTCTAGTAGGTTATGGTTTGCTCTCGTCGTATGCAATTCTGAGTTGCATTAGTCATGGATGTGAAACTTTTCTTGTGCAGACAAATACACTTTCAGAGATGAAAGTGAAGCTCAAAGGAAAGAACTTTAACGATGTCGTAGAGATTCATGAAATGTCACAACAGATATTTGGTGGCATTATAAAAAAATAAGAATTTCAGACATGTTTTTAATGATACTCGTAGCAGAATCGCTGTGCTATGTGTATTATATTCATAATTATGTTGTTGATTAATAAAGGAATCGTTGTTTTTAAGTATATAAAAAGAAATCTCTTTTAAGTACTTTAAAACAATTTGTTTTTGAACGCTTAAACCTATTATTACTTTTAAGTCTTAAAAACCAATGCTTTTAAGTATATAAGTGAACCTTTCAAATTCTGAAACGTTGGGATTCGATCCCTGCGGAATCTTTTGAAATTTGTAGGATTTTGGACACAGTCATACAGACAAAATAATAAAATAAAATAAAGTACAGCATTATTATAATACGATTAACTTGTATTGTACATGGAACTGGATAAACATATCCTTCGAGAGAAAAACAGCACGCAGTATATATACGTATAGTAGTAGAGTGTCTTGTACAGTAGAGTAAAAATATTGCTCCTTCAAAATGCACCACTCACGCACAGTTGAACTAACGCCAAAAATTTCACACAAAACCTCTTTATCTAGTTTCTTTTTACCAGTGCAGCCTTTTCAAGATAAATAATGACTTACGTTTCAGGAGTGCATTTATACATTTTCGGGCACTAGATAAGATATCCGTTCAAGAGTCCTAGGCAAAATATTCGTAGGCATATGCAGAATGAACCTGGAAAGAGTTTTTAAAGAATCATACTAGAAACACAAATTTCAGACTATATTTTATTTAATAGATGATTTAATGTCTGTGGCATGTGCTACGCTCTAAAGCAGTAGTTCTTAACCTTTTTTTGTATTCTTAATCTGCTTTCAAAATCTGTAAATAAAATACGTGTCAGAATATTAAATTTTGAAATTTAATTTAAAGTTACGTTTTACCCATTATATCTGTTAGAAAAGGAACAGGTGAAAAGAAAAAAAACTTGGTTTGGAGGACTTCTCGCCTCCTGTTTGTTCACCGGGAAGGCGAGTCTTCCCGGTGAACAACCCCTGTTCCAAGGCAACTGCTTATGTTCCTCTAATTGCGGATAATGTAACAGAACCTAGATTCATTATGGGGTCCTGGACAACCGTTTAACCAGGGGTCAGCAACCTTTCCACCTTACGAACCACTTTAAAAATAAACGAGGTCTAGAGATCGACCATTCTAAAATTTTTAAAAATGTACTTCTGTATTAAAATATGAGGGTGGTAGAATTATTATAATTCTTTATAAAAAATTAGGTAGGAACATAAAAATCTGACTTAAGCTTAAAAGCTACATCTGATAAACAGTTAATGAGATTTCTAGCAGTGGCGTTCTCCAGTAAATTTTTTATTATTTCCATACTGACCAAAATAAAAATATGCTTTAAATCGACTGTTATAACTGATAGTCTAATCCCAATCTATATCGGCATAAATTTGGCCCTGGATAGTTTTTAATATGTTTTTGCCATAAGGTTTTCTCCAAACGCGGATTAAAAATTATTATTACCCGTAATTGATTACATTAACTCGTGTTTGTGTCTGGAAATTGTGTGTGTTGTTCTCTGGTCGATTTGCCTGTTTTGCTGGACGAAAAAACCTTGCTATCTACACCTGAGATCGACTAACTCAGCCACGGAGTGAAAAAAAAAACCATTAAAGGTCCCCTCGTCATTGACGGGATTCGAACCCGAGCCTTTTCCACCCGGCGTGGGGAGGACGGTGACGATACCACTGTGCTACCGCGCAGGCTCCAAACGCCGATTTATGGATTGGCATCACAAGTCCTAGACGATTCACTAACTTGTGTAAACATAATCTGGCTCTGATCTGTTTGTGTTCTGAATGATCGCAATCCCAAAGGAACAAAACAATGGATCGCAGTTTATCTTGAGATGATGAGCAAATTATACAATGAATTTTTTTCTCCTAATCAGATACAAACGAATGCAAGTTGCTACGTTGGTATAATTTAAAAGCATAGCCATCATTTTTGTCTGATAAACACCTTATATCAACCTCCTACTTCACGTAGGAATTGCGAAACCCCAAAACTCTGAATTGTCCATCGCTCTTTATCACTGAGTTATTAACCTTGTTCATGAGTTCGTAAATAGTATAACAGAATCCCATTACCTACCAAGAAATTATCCTTGTGGTTGAAGCGCTAAAAAACTTTTATGGCGCTGGCCAAGATCTCCATCCTGGAGATTTACGTTAGAGCACTGACCCTCAGTCAACTCTGATGCGCTCTTCTTGGGAAATCCTTAAACTATATTTGCCAATTTTAGGACTGTTTGTAACAAACGATGCCCCTGAAGACCCCACTGGGACTCGCAGGGGAGATGTTCAAAGCTCGAACTGGTCCAGACAGCCTCACCGGTCCTGCCTTTCCCTCCATATCCGGGTGTATGAAGCTAACCCACCCACGTCTTTCATCCTACGACCAGTGTTCACCAAATTCGTGTACAAGTAATGATTAACTTTAGCAGATTCTAAACATGGCGTCACATCCTCTTAATAAATCCAAATGTAGATATGATTGATAATTTCAATTGATGGGGTAAGATGAGACAGTAATCCTAAGTTTTTCTGATGAAATTGGGACGCGATATTTCAGTGGTTTAAAAATAACTGGTGAACAATAAGAGAGAATTATCAAACTTGCTCCACGGGAGTAGAAAAAAGCTTTTGAAATGCGAAATCAGTAAATAAGTACTTACGGAATTAAAAACGTTGGTAATGTTCGTTTCTAAATCCCGCTTCTAGATTTCTTCATGTGCATTGAGAAGGGAAAGAAAAAAGAATTTTACAGTACTACCTATCACGTTTAGTGAATTCGACAAAAGGACTGAGCACCAGCGCTGCTTCTCTTCTGTTTGCTCTCATTTTAGAGTCAAAATTCCGGAGTCGGACGATGTATTCGTGGGCGGAGCATTCTATTGATTGTACAGGCGCAAACGTGTCTCAAGTATCGGAAATGGGTGTTCGTTGAGATCTACTTCGTTGCGCGGTGCGACTGAGGCATCGACGGTGTAGCGTCGTTGGCTTCGTGGTGTTAAATGTGTTTTGAGCTAAAACAGAAGATGCAGAAGTTCGAATGGTTCAGTTCTGTTTTCGAAGAGTGAAAGACTGCTCTGCGCGAATTACAAATAACGCATTGAACAGCAGTTGCCGCGTTTTGACGAGCAGGCCAAATAATAAACTAAAATACTGTAAATCCGATTTAGAAATCGAAATACAGAAGAAATGTAAGAGAAAGGGAGACTACCATGCGTTTAGACCGAAGTATTACGACCAACAGCGGATTTTGGAATTTTAGGAATTTAGACTGGAAAGAGTGCGCAGGACGTATTCACTTCCACCACTTGAAGAACGACTACAAAGGAACGACTTGATGGCGACTACAAATGTAGAAAATTGAGGTAGCTGCAACCATGAGAGCTGTATACGCTCAACAGGAGTCAAATAGACTCCGATACCTCAAAATCCGCTCTTGAAGGCCGCATCACTTCGGCCGAAATGCACGGCAGTCTCTCTTTCTCTTACTTTTCATTTTTTTTCTATTTCTACCTATCTTTTTTGTTTTAGCTCTTCTGGAACGTTTGTGTAATGACAGTGATTATACCCACTGTGCTAGTTGGGTTTGGCACGTTCACTGTCCCAATCCAATCAGCCCGAAACTTGAGCGAAGTGGATGACGTGACATCCCGGAGGTAATGACTATCCGAATCACGTAGATTGGGCGGTAGAATATCTTTGACCCTGCCCACCTATTATAAAAGGAACCGGCAGAATGTCACGTCTGTGTAAGGCAGTGATAAAATCTCGTGAACATTATTTTGATGATAAATCAGTACACGCGTTAATATTAATCATTTAAATATTTTTTGCTCTAAATTTTTCAACGCTTAATAAAAAAATCTTAAAATACTTTGTAGTGCGATATTTTTTTATATTAAAACCTTACATTGTCATTCAACTTTCTAACCAATAACTTCGCATACTCCTTCTCGGTTTATTACCTAATTTTCATTCCAATATTTTTAAAATGAATATTAGGCGTGAACTAGATTCGGGCCTGTCTTGAACTTTGCAATTCTTTTACAAACATTTCATGTTTCAGCTTACAAGAAAACGCAATCCATATATTTGCGTAATATCTATCAACATTTTCCAGTACAGAGAGTTATGGGATGTTCCCTAAACAACTGGAATGTCCACCAAATAATATGAATACTTTCATACCAAACCTGTATATTTCAATTTCTTTCCTATTGAAATTCTTATGACGCTATACAATTCAATATTGAAACCCATATTTGGGTTTCAATACACAAATATGAAACCCAAAATAATGAACACATTTATCATTTATTTCAGTTTTCTCTCCTACTCTTCTTACTTTCTTTATCCGACCTTAACTAAAAATTATACATCAGTTCTTACATGGTTTAAGGACATAGCTTTACGCCTCCAGGCTGCACCAGGGGTTTCCCATAAATCCGCGGAATGCCACTATGAAGAAGTGTGAACGCAACTAAGCTAGTCGTGAGTGTAATGTAGGGTTCGTGTTTAGTGAGACGTTATGTTCGTGTTGTACAACTGGCCTCTTAGCAACCAGCCAGCAGCCATCACCGTGAGAGTTACTAACTAGTTTTCGTACATGCCATGAGATGACGTGCCATCCACTCTGTTTATGCTGCGCTCAGAAACAATAGGTTGGAAGGCAAGCCCTTCGGCCTCAAATCTTTAGTGAAACATTTGAATGGGCCACCTACGCTGTTGCCTAAACGATGGCGCAGGATAACCTTTAAGAAAGTAAGCCCAGGTTTGCAGCAGGGAGATTTGGGTCGAAAGAGGAAGGCGCAGAGGCAGATGACAGGAGGAGAAAACATCCGCCATGAGAAGAACAATAAACTGTGACAGAATATTTTACAGAAGGGCTTGAATAGGTGGGCATAAGGGAACATGTAGAAAGATAAAAGCGAGCAGACAGTTGTTGGCTGGCGAAAATATCGACTACAGAAGGAAAATAATGCCAAGGTCAAATCCCCTTTGTGTCAGCAAAATCACACTATGGGGGATATCAGTTTAGACCTGGCTTCTCCTGCCAGTGGCCGGATGCTGGGAGGATCTTTCCTGGTAATCGCGCCTCCCAGTAACGAAGAGGCCAGTCAAACAACACACTACTCACATCAACTGGTTTTGCAATGTTTTGCAACATCACAAAGTACTTAACGCTGATTTGTGGGGAACCGAAGGAACCGCATAACAATAACACTATGTCCACTATCAGTTCAGACAACGTTCACATCAGTTCAGACAGTCGTACGTCAAAGCTCTGTTGGGTTTTCGCTTATGACTGTATCTGGGTGCATCGAGGTTTGTCCAGTAACCAAATATAATTCGACCAGCGGCGATCCTGTGGTTGAAAGCAGTTCGCTGCTGCGAGAGGCTAACGGAGAATTAAAAGACTTCTATAGGGTAACTGAAAGGATACAGTCTTTGAAAACGAAGAACTTTTTATTATATACAGAAGGCACATTGCTGTATATAACTCCCTTCACGGCTTGTAGCCGTGAAGGGAGTTGTTTCCAGGGGTTTACATAAAAGAAATTATACAACATAATAAATAAATATGAAAAAAAAACAACCAAAAAAAAAAAAAAACAGCGTTATGACTCCAGAAAGGTTTGAACACTGGAGTGATGGATCCATGGCAGCGATGGACAGGTCCTCGGAAGCAGGTCCTAATAAATAAATAAATAAATAAATTTTTATTTTGAAGTAGAGTTACAGCACAATGTCCCATCACGGCTACGAGCGCCAGGGGTTCACAATGTCCTATAACGTGGTCCTGGGAACGAAGTTGACCGAGTACTTTCTGCCTATATTTCTTATCGACTGCGAACTTGTAGAGGTCGCCGTCCAAGTGTATGTCCTGTAGCATTTGCACGGGTAGGAACCGATCAGATAACTTTAACCGGTTTGGAATGGCCTGAAGGATTGGATTAGCCCTAAGGCTTGCGACCGGGATCCTCCATCCGCAGTTAGCCCAGAAATGTGGTACTGAAATAATGGCATCATTTTTATGGCAAAGACGAGTTTTCTCTCGTGAATGATGGCAGGAAGACGTCTGAGATCCGTCTAAGATGGGTCGTAGCAGTAGAAGTCCAGGCTACGACGCCATAAAGTATGACAGGATAGACACATGTCTTAATATATGTGCACACAACAGCCTGGTCATGGACGTGCATAAGTTGTTTAATCATCCACCGGAGTCGACAGAACTTTATTTGCAGGTGGTCTATGTGCGGTAGAAAGGAAAGCTTTTGATCAAAAATAACACCCAGATCTGTATGTTGTTGGGCGGCAGAAATCTCGGATCCTCTTAAAATGGGTTGCACTGTTGTTGGGTTCCGTTTGAGAGAGAAAGTCAACTGTTTTGACTTCTCAGGATTGATGTGAAGTCCGAAACCGGAAAGGAAGGCCTCAGGGTTCCGGGTTTTCTGAAGGATTAAGGCATTGATGTATTCAGCAGTGTCTCCAGGGCTTCTGGGAGTAAACAGTTTTATGTCATAAGCAAAGGTGATGATATCAGTTCAGCCCGTCACGAACGGCACGAGAACAGCTGAGAAAAAAAAAGATTCCGGACAGGACCCCGCCTTGTGGGACTCTAGCTGTAATAGTCCTGGTGTAGCACAGATTGCCATCGCGAACAATAATGATCCTGTTCTCAAGCAATGAGGTAATAGTCACGTAGTAGCCTTGCCAACGCGTGAACGGATATGGGACGAAATGCTGTCTGGACTTGAATATACGTAACGGTGATTTCCGAACGGTGCTCAAATACTTTTAGGATCTTGGTAGCGATGGTGACTAGATTTATAGCGGTGGATCTTGACTAGGTAGCACAGTGGATCTGCGGTAGCTCTTGTGGCATAATTTGGATGGTTAATGTTCTCAGAAGAGCTTTAATGGACTTGATGCAGAAGAAATCGAACGGAAGTGACTGGGCTGAGAAGCAGAGCGTATTTTCGGCAGAGGTCTTACTAGATAGACATGCCACATAGGAGGGAAAAATTTTTGATTAAGGATCTTGTTTAATAATGACAGGATAGGATCAACAACAAATGTACTGAGGCATTTCAGCATAAATTGAGGAATTCCGTCGGCACCGGATGCGGCCGTAGTAGCTAAGTTATTTATTGCGTCGATCAGCTGGTATTTGGTGAGGTGAACTGAATTTAAGGGGTTTTTGTTACCCTACAGAAAGACTTAGGGTCAAAATGGCACCAGATCCTGGCTCGCTCTTAGAAGTCGGCTATAAGGCAATTAAGAAGAGAGAAAAAATAAACCCTCCCATTTCACCCATCCATTCGCTTCAAAAGTTTGTCCAGTTATTTCTTGAATTTACTGAAGCTATGTACTTCCACAACGGCGGATGGAAGTTTGTTCCAGCAATCAACCAACCAAAGGCAGAACTCCTCACATCTATTCTTCATCTCTCTTTCCTAAATTTTTAATTTATATCACCTCAAGTGCGTAATCTGAGCAAGAGGAAGAATTCCATAAGCACTGAGCTTGCTCAAACCATTCAAGGCAGGCCTTATACACCTCAATCAGATCACCTCGCAGGTGCTTAGTCGACCGTCGCTGAAAGCGACGGTCGACCAAGCACCTGCGAGGTGATTCTGGCAGATCTACGCTGTTCAGAAAACTTCATATCTGACTGCACAATTGCCCCCACCCCCAGGTCTTTTTTATTCTCTACTACCATGAGTGTAGTACTGCACAGTTGGTACGTTACTCTGGGGTTACTGTGCTACCGATATGCAGTACTTTACATTTGTCAATATTAAATTCAGTTGCTACCTTTCAGCCCATTTGCTCAACTTTTCTAGATCTTGTTGCATTAGTGTACTGTAATTAACTGTCATTAACAAATCTGCCAACCTTTGTATCGTCTGAAAACTTGAACATTAAGTCTAATATACTTTGATCAAGATCATTGATAAATATAGAAAACACGAACGGGACCGACATAGAACCCTGGGTGATTCCCTTTATCCATAACAGCATCTTACCCTTAATGCCATATGGCTAAAATTTGTACAGCAGTCTTCAATGTGCAACAGTATCCAAAGCTTTCCTGAAATTCAAGTATATGACATCAAAATTATTTATTTCATCCTGTTGTGACCACTCATAGGATCCAATAAAATTGGTCAGACAAGACTTCCCTTTAACTAACTCATGCTGTGTCTGAATTATAACTGCAGCCTTGTCTAGATGATTCTAGATGATCAATGCTTCTTTAACCCGTGACTCCATTATTTTCCTCGGAACAGAAGGTAAACTAACAGGTCTGTAATTACTTGTGTCACCCTTTGATTCCATTTTGTGAATTGAGGATACATTTGCACATCTCCATTCCGTGGGGACCTTCCTTGACTCCAAGGATGCTCTGACAATTATGGCTAAGGGTTTGGTTACTTCCTTTTCTTCTTCTCTTAATATAGCTGGATAGATCCCATCCACCCCAGGTGCCTTTCTTATGTTTAAATCCTTCCACTTTGCTCTCAGTTATTAGGATATGTTAGCTTCATGTTAGAGTTTGATAAAGTCTCTGCCCTTCACTTTCCTTCAGAATTCCTCATGTGTGAATGTAGATGCAAAATGCTCATTCAGTTTGTCCGCTACCTGAGCAGGATCATCAACAGTCGAACCATCGATATTAAGTTGACCAATCTGATTTATCTCCTTTCTACTAGAGTTTACACAAGTAAAGACGTTTTTGCTGTTTTTCTTTGTCTTCGATTGCCTGACCTCCTTTTTGACTTGATTACAGACTACCTTATATCTACCATAGGGTTCTGTGTCGCCTGATAATTTATATGCATCCCATGCATTTTTCTTCTCTGCTTCGAGTCTTATTAGTTCATCTGACATCCATTTAGGCCTAAACCTTGAACAGTGTTTCTTAGTCGGTATAAAAAGCCTAGTAGCTTGCAAGATTATTTCCTTGAATGCTTCCTGTTTAGACTTTGTTGTTGGTAGCATCATCAATTGTTTCTACTCTATAGAATTCAAAAACTTTGAGACC
Source organism: Mastigoproctus giganteus (assembly GCF_048544385.1). Classification (NCBI taxonomy): domain Eukaryota; kingdom Metazoa; phylum Arthropoda; class Arachnida; order Uropygi; family Thelyphonidae; genus Mastigoproctus; species Mastigoproctus giganteus. The sequence goes on along the minus strand of NC_143585.1, from coordinate 96,283,937 downwards.
ACTGTAGTCCCCTGTACGAAAGTAAAAACCCTTTCCTGTATCCATTGTTGGTAGTTACATCTTTAAATAAATTCCACATCAGTACACTGTGATCACTGCCACCTAGTGGTTCCTTTATCTGCAGATTCTTAATGCATGAATAATCATTTCTGATAATTAGATCAAGAGTATTTCTCCCTATGGTTGCCTCTCAAACATACTGCTGTAGAAAATAATCATCCAATTAATCCACGAAGGTATTGCTAGGGTACAAGTGACCAAACCACAAGTTCCATTCAATATCTGGGAATTTAAAATCCCCGATTATAAGGCATTCTGTTTTACTGTTCCACTTCATTTCTTTCTACAGTTGTTTGTTGCACTCATCAGAGTCATTAGGGCTATAACACACTCCTACTATCATTTTTGCTTTCCCAGTGCTTATGTCACACCAAACAGACTCAAATTGCACTGTCCACCCATGCCAACGGGATGCACTTCCTTAGATTTGTGTTTCTTAACTAACAGCACAAACCCTCCTCTCTTCCAATCATTTCTGTATACATTGTACTTCCTCAAATTCCAATTCTTCATTTCTTATATCTGTGTGACACCACGTTTCTGATATCCCAACAATATCCACCTTTGATGTTTTGACCAGCACTTAAAATTCATCAAATTTATTTACTATACTCCTAGCATTGGTGTACATGCAAGTATAGATGCACGTGTTCTTACTCTTTGTTATCCTAACACAACCCATGTATTTACTTGTTCCACGATGACTCCCAGCAGTTCTTGAAATCCCCAGCACCTTGCTTTCCAGGCTGCTGCTCATTCTAATAGAAGCAGTGCAAGAATCACTTTCACCTCTGCATGCGGCTACTGTTAATCTTTAAGTCTGTGAATCCCCCAAAGCTAGCAGTTTTCGGATCTACCTAACAGTGCCTCGATAGTGTCAGCAAATATTCTTGCACCCTTTCTGTTTAAGTGTGTTCCATCCCTGTAGAAGCAATCTTTCCTGATAACAAGCCCAACGCTGAGAAAATTTTACTTCGTGAGCCTTGCACAATCTCTCCAGGTCATAATTGATTGACAAGGTTCTCGTCATATGCTCCCCCCCTATCGTGTCTTGGCAGAATTGCAGACACTTTCAACTTTATCCCTAACTCGTGACTTTTTTTTCTGCATTGTCCTGTACGTGTTAAGTATGTGTGCAGATCTCCTATTCTTAATATCATTAGTGTCAACGTGTGCAGCAGTATCGCCTTTTGTGCCCTTAAAAGATGATATCTGTTCTACAACGTCATCAACATTTGCCCCTGGCACACACAACCCTGGTCCTATTCCACCTATCCATTTTGCACAATGTATTTCCCATTTCCGAGACAATAGAGTCACCGATAATAACTAGTCCTGTGGGAACAGCGCTTTCTACCTCAAAGTTACCCGCTGTGTTGTCTGATGCAGAAGAGTGAGCTCTGATCGAGTGGCCACTCAGTTTCATAAATATATAATACAGTACATTAAATTGACATTATTGGTATATACCAAATTGTTTTTGCTGTATCTGTTCATTTTTTCTGTATTTCAGGGGTAGGAGAACTGAAAGGTAGGAGAACAACATGAGTTATCAGGAGAATATTAGACATGTATTCACGTGATGCGACGTACGTTAATTCAGTTCATTTCGATATGTATTACGCGCCATATGACTAAGGCTATGAGGCGTCAGTATGTTGTATGTGTAATATACACTCCACTCGAACCTGGGCCTTTTCCACCCAGTGTGGGAGGGCAGTGCTAATATGCACTGTGCTACCCAAGGAGGTATTAGCTGAAGTAAAGGTTCTGCTGGGATGTTTAATACAGCTATAGGGCAATGTCATATCGTTTTGTTGAAGGCTAAGCAATTTTGAAACGTATTTTCATTCGATGTTACAGTACCGAGGGACTGCTCTGCAATAGGTCTGCTATTCAAAAGCTCTGATCCAAGAAGAGGTGGTAGATGGGACGTAAAACTACCTTGGATTGACAGTGACATTTCCGAATTATTTAGGAAACTAAACTTGTTCCAGCTTAAAAGAAGTTTGAATTTGTTTACAGGTATATTTCAAGTTATAGTTATTTATGAATAGATTTTTACATTCTTAGATATCAAACTTTGTATTAAGTTTTTTTTTTTTTAACTTTTCAGCAATAAAATTTAAATTGCTCCATAACAATTATTTTACAAACTGCGACGATCTTGTTGATGAAAGCCTTTTTATTCACAGCAGCTATATACTGTCTTAATGAATGTCACAGGACACCACTCTTATTTTAAGACATCCTATATGACTAAGAAATAGCCCGGAATTTGTTTAGAATATTTAAGCCAAATGCTGAACACACGGAAAAGAGTTAACAAAGTTTAAGAGGGGATTGTTGGATGTCATGTGCGTGTTATTATTCAGGAATTAAACATTCCCATGAATGTGATGAAGAAACAGAAGTTCACACGTGGACTCGATACTGTTTAACAGCTGTCATTGCCCCTTGAGACGGGTCTTCCATGACGGTACAGTGATTCGCTAATTATCACTCATTTCGGGAGGTTCGAATCTCGTCATAGGTTAAAAGACGTTTCCATCCAGGCCTTAGGTAGCTGATCTCAGACGGAGAGGGAGGATTTCTCCTTGACTTATTACGGTTTTTCAACTCGCACAACATGCAAATCAGCCGTTGAGCACGTACTTCAACAGACATAATACACACAGAGCAATAGACTTAGATGCTAATGTGTTTTATAAATAAAGCTCATGAGCAGAATATCATGAATTTTCATGGAAAAGCTGCAGCCCACAATCCTTTGATTACAAAACAGATATACACCTTTGATCGACATGGTCTTGTGGAGCGAAGAGGCTAAGCTATATGCTCTTCCACTCTAAAGGGCATGCTTGAGTATAGAGAACATCTGAAGAACTCTTACTACCTGAGTGCGCTGAACTGTAAAGGTAGGAGGAAAAGACATGGTTAGAAGAGGGAGAAGTGTTTTAAGTGGTGTAGATGAGGTTCACTGGTTGGAGTACATAGTGTCATTAATGTCCCATCCTATTTTTCGAAGAATTCTGGTGCTCTGTATTGGGAAAATTTTATGGAAGCTGGAAGCGTTACATTTTCTAGCACGACAGCACTTTGTGACGAAGTGTTGTGAACAAGTCGTTTTGAAAATAACATTGAAACGTTGCGGTAGAAGCCCAAAGTGCCTTCTCATACCATCTTTGGGTCTGAGAAGACGTAAGGAAAGACGAGACTGCTCATTTCTTTAGTGGTGTTCAGGAATGCTTTTAAAAGGTGGAGTGTAAAGCACAATACTACCAGCTTTCTTCAAGAAATTAGTAGAAAGTCTTCCAAGGTGAACTGATGAAGTAACTATGACCAAATATAGTTTAACGCTCTCAATTTTATTGAATAAATGCATATTTTGTTCATAACTACAAGGGTCCAATTACTTTTGGCAGGATAGTGTAGTTTTCTGTTCGTTTTACCTGTTAAACTGTTGGTTAGTCTTCACAATCTGGTATCCCCTTCCGATTAATCGTTGCGAGCAGCAGTGATTGATATGCCCAACCCGCTATGGTTACTCTTAGTTTGGATGTTTATTCTCCTTCCCGCCCTTGTCGTTATTTTAAAATCGGGAACTCGTTTTCCGATTTTAAAACAGCGGCAAAGAGGAGGAGGTTAAACACCATAAGACTAGTTACAGCGGGCTAGGCATGTCAATCATTGCTACTCGCAACGCTCAATCGGAAGGGGTACCAGATTGTAAAGGCTAACCTAACTGTCACCTCGTTTTGCTCAGGAGAAACAGCATTTCAAATGGAATGCAACGATTTTTAATTTTTTTAATGGTATATGTGTGTACAGTCTTAGGGAAGAGTGTTTCTTTTTACCTTTGTTATATTTAAAATATATTAGGCAAAATATTAAGTGCAGGGGTGAAATCCAGATTATGGGTACACCTTGTCACCGCGTTGCGTGCATGGCCAAATTCGGGACGGATTCAAGGAAAAGAAGTATGGGTCTTTTAATAGACTTTCATTTTTGGCTAGTGAAAAAAAAGGTTAGGTTAGTTTACGCCAGTAATTCTGGACGGATTCAAGCAAAAGAAGCCACTTTCTCCGGAGGTGTACCCATAATGTGGAGTATAACCAAGTGCAGTACCATGGTAACTTGTAGCGAAGTGCTGCCACGATACGTGATCGATTCACAAAGTAGCAAACCCAGTTTGGTACAGGTGCGATATAAGAAAGTAACAGTATGTAATGTTGGCTACAATTCTGTTAATACTATCTTAAAAATGTGACTTTAGTTTCTTTTAATCAAATTGTTAGACATCACACTCAACTGCACAGTGTTCTTTGAAACTTAATATTTCTGTTCTAATCAGGTTCTTATTGTTTTTAAGCTGTTCATATTGTTTTCCATAAGGGTGATAAATGAATAGAGTTTATCCTTGGTTAATACTACTCATGAATTCAAGTATTAGCAAAAATATGCTGCTTACACTATTATTACCAGTATCTGTTACTTAAACGAAACAGTGAGATGATAGTATTTTAAAGCAAAGACTCCCATTTAGTTCTGAGTTAACTTCTGTATTCATTTTTTCAATTTTTATACAGGGAAATCCGAATTGAATTACAACAGCTGCTTAACCACATTTTGATCCAAACAAACAAAGCAAAACATTGGGTCAAAGTTAAAACATTTTTAGTGGTGCTTGGGTTCAACGAATTGGATCCTGATGTCAGTAAAGGACATGTTATGAGTACTGAACTGAGTTGGGAACCGCTGCGTGATGGTGCGGTCGAAGGGGAAGCCCATGGCTCGTTTATCGGGATACTTTTCGTCCTTAACACCACAATAGCTGAGGGCATCGCTACACAAGTGTGCTTGGCTGCTGCCACCCACCTACACAGAGATAGAAATAAACGTAAGTTTTAGTTGTTATTCGAAGATTTTATTAAATAATAATACATCAATATTAAATAAATGTATATTTAATATTAAAATTCTGAAATTAATATTTTGAAATGTAATAAAACTACCACATTTATTTGAATTAATACCAAAGGGCAGGAATAAGACCTTTTTGATAATTAATCATTTTACTTACATCATCCTTTTCAAAGTCAGTCAGCATTACAAACAACTGGAACTTCATGCCACGACTAGTACCACGAGGAACCAACATGTGACTGGGCCATCCACAACTACAGAATTCACTGTCGTTTTCGCCGACTCCGATACCAGCTTCCAGTTCATCAAAGGTAGGTACGTGTGTGATGGTTACGCTGGATTTATCAGAAGAACGGGTGATGGTATTCTTGCCAGGATGGACTGCAGAAAAAGAAGGCAACAAAAAAAAATTGGTAACTGTTTAATGCTCAGCCAAATTCATCATTCAGTGATACAACTCAGTAAAATTCAACATTCAATTAATCTTAGAGACAATGTGCAGGAAGGGTGTGAAAACAGTCCTTTTCAAAATATGCTACAAAGTGGAGTATGATTAAGAAGACATGCGTTTTCAAAACTTAAATTTTAATCAATTTTTGAACCAATTTTCAGTTGTGTACGGTATGTAAATAATTGCTCGTTTCATATATTCTTCAAAGGTTAAATTTCAACAAGCAATGGCAGTCAAAACTAACCGTAAATAAAAGAGAATGAAAATAAATAATGCACAAAGAAGATTACTCACGGTCAACACGGAATTTGTCCATTTCGATGTACATACGACGTTGCTCGTCCAGGATTATACGGTTGCCAAGCTCATCATATTTGGGTGCCAGAAAGATTCTTGCGGTTGCGTGTTTGTCTTTACCAGTTTTATTGTCTACAACAATCGAGTAATCAAATTGGTCGTGGTCTAGATGCTCGTATTTTACCTGAAAAAACAAATTCCAGTTTATTCCGTTGCCTCTTTTTATAAATCAAGTTTCTTGTACATACTGTATTACGTCTTAGAAGTTCTAAGACTGATTTCCTTTCATTGCTTATAAAAACAGAATATCACTTTTCTGGTGAAATAGTAAAGTAGCCTAACATAGGATTAACTTATAGACTGTTCCCCGTATTTGCAAAAATGGCCAATACGATTAACACGCTATGAATGTTGTTCTCTAGTTGCAACAAATTAAGTATGTTGAATTGTTATGCAACTTAAAACAAAATTTAATGTTCGCTCATTGCTCATCCATTCTCGCACATCGACTGACGGTAACAACGCAGTATACAGACGCACACCGATGCCTTTCCTTATCTCTCTCTCGCCACAACAGCCATAAATTGATTAACTGCATGATGGCCGGCAAGTGAGTACAGTCTGACCGCTATTTATGAATGAATTCAGTTGAATTTTTCTTGATTAAAAGAAAGTATATATCAATCATGGGGTTTTTTGAACATATGTTAGGTACACATTGCTAGCATGATATTTGTCGAATCTAGTACAATACCAAAATAGATTACAATATTTCTCGACTTTATTTAATATTAATGAGAACTATTAGGCACACGTATTGATAGCTTGCAAAAATGGGAAAGATATTTTTATTGAAATTACCATATACATCCAATAATTGCATTCTTATTAAGATTGACAGTTACCATGTGCAATTAAACCTATTAATGAAAGGTTTTGAGAAGGCAAATTTAATTCAGATATCTTATTTGTGGATTTCTTACCTTTACGGAACCCTTCAGAGGAATACCATGATGTAACTCAAGTGAATCTTGCTTCAGGGTTGTATGGATGACATTAGCGACCTTCGATTTCACTGTGGTGCTGAGAATATGAATTCCAGGGAAGTCCAGCTACAGGACAGTGAGAAAGAAAGAAAGAAAATGTTTAAAATATTCGATTTTAACACTTAGAGGTTGTTTTTAGTCAAATAAAAAAAAAATTAAATGGTTTCATGCTTTACAGATAGAACGAACCACAGTCCACAACAGTAGAAATGCTCGCTCAAATTAAGTCATACGTTTGTTCTCTGTACCAACATATGCTGGAACTCAACTACTCCATTTATCGTTTATATTTATGATTTTAATTATTTACAATTTTTTTAATTTGTATATTTTTTATAAAACTACAAGTTTTATCATTATTTGACATTCGGAAAATATAACTTTCACTGTAATACCATATAACTTAGTATTACCTATGGCAGAACACTTCCAATTTCGCCTAAAACCGATATTTCTCAAAATACTTTGAAGGAAATGATTTTGGAATTGTTTTAGAAAACTGTTATGACAGGGCCTTGAAATACTCGTAGTTTGTGTCGCAGCACTCAAGTGTGTCATTTGACTATTTCCGATTATCGTTTTCCATTGAGAAGCTTACAATTTCTGTTCCCGAGATTTGAAATAAAAACTTTTAGAACGACTCGATTAAAATCGTTAGGGTGTAAATTAGTATTAGGAATGAGTAACCTGCGCGAACTATACTAAGAAGATCGATACTTACTTCATCATGAGTATAGGGGTGGAGTCGGTGCTTGTAATCCTGGAATATGTTGTCCATGAAGCGATGCAAACGGTAAAAGATGGGATCTCTAAGAGAAGTTGTAGTGTCATCCATTACACCTGGTGCTTCCTGGATTAGAAAGAAAAGAAAACATTGTGAATACACTGCGTGTCTTAGCTTCTACATCAGTTACAAAAATTAAAGCGCACTAAGAAACTAATACTCGCAGATACTAAAAGGCAAAATTAATATATTCATTTTTTATTTATTTTCTTATTTTAAAACAAAGTACTTATTCAGCACGCTCTTACCATGAATCTGCCATCGGGATCATGAATTCTGGCAATGACAACGTGACTCCAGTTGTGCAGACTGCCGTAATATCTCTTGTTCATTGAGTCATGGCTGGATTCGATCAACGAACCAAGAATATCAATGCCGTGTTCCTCGTCCAGCTTTACTTCCTTGCCGTTATAGTCAGTCACGTGGCCTGTATGGATGGCATTCAGAATCCTCTCCCTCCAACGAATGAGGTCAAGTACATCTACATCATTCACATCATGCATGTGCATGCCTTCTGAACGGGTTCCATAGGGAGCACCGCTTACCAGGGATACCAAATGTGGGGCATATCCTTCGAGTTCTTCCTCGAAGTTTTGGAATGGGGCCATTCTCTGCAGACCAGTACACAGTCTCTCGCAGTCGTACCTGGAAGAAGTAAAGGATTATAATCATTTTTTAAATTCTAGCTGTTCCTTCATAATTGAGATTTGATTTGCTTTCTTAATAATATATTGCAGAACTTCTTTTACAAATTACACAGGATTAGCACGCGAAACTCATTGGTCAACGATGTTTACCGAATAATTACGACAAAGAGTTCATAATATAATGGGATACAGAGCAAGATATACTTAGACAGGTAGACGAAAGCAGTTCCATTGTGCCCGCAGTGGTATTTGAAGGGCAACAACATTTATTCGGGTTTTTAATATGGGTTTTTCCGGAGAAGAACGAGTGTTCATTTTGAAACATTTTCCTGTACATTATACCTAAAGAAATTCTAATTCTTAACTGTATGGCAGCTGTACCTTTATTGTGAATCCCTACAAACTGAAAACTTTTGAGAAGACTCGGTTGTGATGATACTTCACACTTCCAGCTGAGCCAACTAATTGAATGTCCCGAGTGAAATAAGTCTGAAATAGAGAATTTTTGCTTGTAACGGAATCGAACCTGAGATAGAGGGCCAGGTGACGTATCTATCCCCTGTACTCTACAGAAACTATCTTTCACTTCCAGATGAAATCTGTGCTTTTGTTTTTTTAAGGTAATAAATATAACGAAGATATCCTTGAATTTATAAGCCGATAGAAGACAAACATGTAACTGATATAAAACAAAACTTGAGAGAGCCACTTATGAATGAAGTAAGGAAGAATATAACTGAATAAATTACCTTGCACACATTTGCTGGTGCATATAAGCGAAAAGTTCACCCTTCCTGTCCTTAGCTTTGCCGAAGAAATCTGATCGCCAGTTGGCCGGGTAAACCAGATGCCAATGCCAATGGTGAGCATTTGTTTCGATGTCTTCTCTGAAGTAGGCCAGCTTGAATTCTTGGTCTATGATGTTTCCAGTGTGCTCGATTTCCACAGAGACGACCTAGCAATGACGAGAAATGTATATTTTACATCAAAACGCACAGAGACAACAAAAACTATTATTTATTTTTAGCCAGATTAACTAATTACACGAGGATTATCCTAGCTCACAATTTCAAACCTTTAAAACGTATCAGAATGAAATATAACAGGCCACCATCCCTTATAAAGTTCTCGCACTTAGCATGCCTATTCTATAATTATGCGCTTCTTGATTAGACTGGGGTTCGAGCCCGTCACCACCAAATGCCAGATTAGAACTGATGGTTCTAATCCTGTTGCATTTAGAACTGATGGTTTGTGTTCAGTTACCATAGTGGTGTTTGCATTGTTTTTTTGAAGCTTTTAAAAAGTGACTAACTAGTGGAGGGCTTCCATTTATAAAAATTGCAATCTACTCGTTATTTCTTTTGTGTTTTAATAAGTTTCTTAAGAAAATAGGATCTTCAGCTCAACTAAGACTTATGATATATTTTTTAAATATCGTAACTTGAAAAGTGGCGTTCACAACACGAAATAGCCAAGTAGTGACTACTATAGTTCATACTAGTGAAGGCATGCAAGAAGGATTCCAAGTTTCCAGACTCTAGAATAATTAATTTATCTCATACACCAGGTTCCCTTAGAAGCATATTCATTACGCAATGTGCAGCATGGAGGTTTCTACGGAAACGATCATTCCCCCAGCTATAACTGTATAAAAGTTCAAGAATCCAAATGAAGGAAAACTTACATCTTGATCTCCCCTTTGACGATCAGCTTTCAAGGCTCTGTTTATAGTTTCTGCCGGTATAAACCTATCGGGAAAGATTTCCTGGATGGGAGGAACCCTGACTCCATGGCAGTCATCGCGATGAAGAACCGCTACGGACACAGCAAACACAAATAAGCCTTCGTTCACGATCTCGCGAGCCTGTTTGCAGAGATGGATGAAATCGCTGAAGTCCTTGGCCTCTGAAATAGAAAAAGAAACTTTCTGTTGTATCATCCAAGTTGAAGTAAACATTCCAACAAAGAATAACTTTAAAGAGGCATTTTTACTACAGAATTTATCCATTAAATTTCTTAATGTAGTTATGGAATCATATTAACATAAATGAAATGATTCAACGAAGAATTAAAATAACTCTTCGTTAGTTATTGCTTGTTAACTGCTAATTAATAAAATTTACGAGGGTTGTTCAAAAGGTTGTGGAATACATCTTGTAGTAGTAGTGGAAAAAAGTTCTGAAATTAAAAACAAAACTTTATATAAAAGTATTTGATAGTTACACCTCATCGATCCCAAATGCCCTTGGATTCTGATATCTGTTTTGTTGAGTGACAAGGCATAAATCTGCTTGCGGTTACCTTTTTCTGAAATTCATAACCGCCCCTAGATGAAACATAGCTCGGTTTACGCTCCAGAACCAAACGCCTGCCTGTCCAATGAATGGTATCGCTTCCTTCTTCCTATTCTCGTTTCTTTTTGATAGCCGTGTCCTCACTAGTTTTTGAACAATTCTCCTAATTCTTCCTAATTATAAGGAGTATTTTTCTGATGCTCTTAGCGTTATAACTAAAGTTCTCCGTTTTTTATATGTATTATAAACCAAAGGTCTTTTATAGTTTTATTATAAACTAAAGTTCTGTAGTTTTAAAATATTATCGTATGCCGAACTACATTAATAATATTTTCGCTTAAAAGTATAAAAGCTTTCTGTATTATTTGAGCACTTGTATGAGCGCTTATTTGACTCCAGCTTTAATAGATTAAAGAAACCATAGATATTACACAGCTGATATTGGGGTCAAAAAACCCGAAACTCAATGATTAGAATTAGGCCTGAAACCCATATTTCGAATATTGCTCTTGAAACTTACCCCACAGAAGTTCGTATAGCTCCTGGGCTTCATGGAGATGAGCTTCGTGAAAGCAAGAGAACAAGTGACCACGTTCCAGGATACCAACATCGTGAAGACGTAGGTCACGCTCCGACTCGGGCAGTGGAGTGTGGCTTAATGCCGTGAGCCCTTTGAAGAGCGTCAGAATTTCCTTCTGCTTGTCCTTCACGGTCATGGCTGGTAACAGGCCTAACTGTCCGGCTGCGAAGGGCACAACGACTTAATCTGCGGAATGGTCCGTACATCCTGTGGACATGTGTCACTTTATATATCGCCACTATACGGGTGAGGAGTACTATTCGCAGAATTGTTTGCACTAAGGAGTTGTTTGCAGTCCATTCCCAGAATGCTTTGCCTTAGTCGCCATCTTAAAATAATGTTGGGATCTAAACCTGTTGAATGAAGCTATTTTTATTTTAGATATCCGCCGCACCTATTTCCGGAAGTATATTCTTGGGAATGATATCCGTTGACTTGATAACACCACGACATCCGTATAGTGACAAAAGAAGTTTTTTTTTTTTTTTAAATGGCTCACCGATAATTGGCTTTATATTTGGCTTAATACAATAATAGTGACTGGATGGCTTTGTTTTTCATTTGTTTCGAACGTGGTGAAAGTGTTAATTTTGTTAATTATAGTTGATCAAACTCCGTATAGTTTTACACATTTAAATTTATTTATATTTTCTGTTCTTTTGTTCTAAATGCACACTTCCGCCTAAAAAAGCCAAGATTTTCAAATTCAAAATTACGAATTTTTAAAGAGTTTTTTAATTTTATTTTACCTTTCCTTAATATGATTAATTAACGCTTAAAAAAGCGTTAATTAATCATATTAAGGAAAGGTAACTTCGAGCAGGTAAACCGAACCAAACTCTGCAGTTTGTTTAACGTATAATCAAGCAATAGCCTGACTTCCCCCACCCCCCCTCTAGACATTAGTTTCACATATGAGACCCATTTTTGAACTATTAAATAACAATCTTACTAAAGTAAAACTGCGCCCAGAGATGCCTTCTTATAATTATGGTGTAACGTTCACTATTGTAGGCAATGAAAATTGTTTTTAGGCATTTAAAGAACGCTCAAGATGTCTGTCGGGACGGAATTTTTCTCTTTTTGGATCCGCTGTGGTTGGACCCTCGGAAGATGATTTTGGTTAATATCTCTTTGCAGAAGAGACAGAGAGAGAGAGAGAGAGAGAGAGAGAGAGAGAGAGAGAGAGAGAGAGAGAGAGAGAGGTGTTTGCTCTCACATTTAAAAGCGCTTGTTTATTATCGATTCATAAACACGGTTCAAAATTATAATAATTATAATAACTTATTTTTCCTCCTTCAATTCGATGCTTTCGAATTGAAGGAGGGAAAATAATTTGATGTTATAAAAATCTAATAATAAGGGAAAGAAAAAATAAAGGAATATTAAATGTAACCACTTAAAGGTAATGTTTAAAAAGTTACATAGGATAAAGAGGTATTCAATTGATGAAATGGTTTCAGTGAATGCAAGATTAATAAATCAGGTATGACAGAAAAGCGCAAAGCAGCATTAAAGGATGCAAAAGTATACATAAGTTTGTATTAATATATTGAATAAAGTATGCATAAATGGTGTGAAAGTTACACAAACTGCCAGTAATTGTAAGGGTGAGGAAAGTAGAAAAAGAAGTACAGTAGATTTGTAAAAGGTGAAAGAATGTTAATATCCTAAAGGTTATGATGAATTAAGCAAAATTATGGGCTGAATTACCAAGCCAATAGAAAGTGGAAGAACTTAAAGTAAAATTAGCACATCAAAATACTAATAAAATAAAACGCAAATAAAAAGTAAGAAACGAAAGTGGTATAGCTGTCATCAGATATGGGGGGGAACACATTTGGAAAATGGTCGAATATCGGTAAGGCAAATATGCTTGATCTGATGTAATCTAAAATAAATATTGATATATGATCAAGTATTTCATCAGGGACCTACACCTGACCATGTATTAGGAACTGCGTTTCTATACTTGTCCATAGTACTAGAAGAAAAGTGAAAGGCCAAAAAGCAACGAAAATGAAATTAGCACATTCTAATACAGTATGGACAAGGTAGTCCCAACGCAGTGTAATTTATTTAGGTAAAAATAAGGATCAAATTAGAACAAATCGTGTCCGGTATTTTTGCCGTAAAAGATAAAATAACTGGTTGACAGTTTGGTTCATTTCTCCATTGACGAAGTTCTCGCAGTTTCTCCATTGACGAACCAACTTAATTTAGTTTAATCAACTTAATCTAGCTTAATGTATTTAAGCTAGTTGACAATTTAAAAATGTGAGTACTGACAGTTCTCGCAGTACCCCCATTTTTATATTATATAAATCTTAGCCCTCATAATGGTATTTACAGTGACGAGTAGACGTGGTAGTCTTAAAATAGTGGATGATGACAACTACATATATCGACTTGATAGAAAATACGGTGATAAAACTTACTGGAAGTGTTAAATGAGAGAGTGTGAAGCCAGATTGCATACTATACTAGAAAATGATAACATAGCTTGCAAATGCTTCGGTGAACACAGTCATCCCTCCCACCCGTCAAAACCAAAAGTTTACCAAGCTATGGCAAATATAAAAGAGGCGGCTACTAATTCGCAATCTTCGAGAGCATTAATTATCGGTTCTTTAGCTAATTTAGATACAACAGCTTGTTCTCTAATGCTGTTTTTACCAAATTTATCACGCAATATTAGAAGTTGGGGAAAAAGAAGAATCAAGCTCCTCCTATCCCCAAAAAAATAAATGGTTACGTGATTCCTGATGAGTATAAGTTTCTTGAAAATTGTGAAAATTTTTAGTTATTTGATAGTGGAAAACATGATGTAGACAGAATTTTGGTATTTGGCACAGAATCTGGCTTAGATGATTTAGTGAAATATAAGGACTGGGCATGTGATGGAACGTTTAAATGTAGTTCGGTATTTTACTACCAGTTATAGACGTTACATATAATGATAAGAAATAGCAGCATCCCTCATCTGTTCGTTTTACTTCCAGGGAAATCTGAAGAGATTTAGAGCAGATTTTTTTGTATCGTAAAGAACTTACGTCCGACATTAGATCCTGAATCCATAATGATCGACTTTGAGAAAGGAAGTTTCGTTGTTTTCTCTAACATATACCCAAATACAACTATAACCGGCTGTTTGGCAAAAAACCATTTACAGAAAAATCATTGATATCGGACAAAAGTTGCGCTATCAAACAGATGCCGAATTTAACATGAAAATTAAATGCATTACAGCGTTAGCATTTATTCCAGTTAGCGACGACGTTATTGATGATTTTATCGAGTTGACAGATGGTTTGCCCCAAGAGTTGGTGTCTTATTTTGAAACACACTACATTGGAGGAGAAAGGGGTCAAGTGCCTTGAAGGCGCAGAGTTGAACCCACATTTACCATAGAGCTTTGGAACGTCTATCAGCGGACATGTGACAATATGGCAAGAAAGAACAACAGTGTAGAAGGCTTTCACAATGCAATACTAAGCTCAGTTACAAATATGCATCCTAGTATTTGGAAACCTGTCTTAATGAAGGAAGAAGAAGAAAAAGTGAGATGCCGAACGAGGAGACGGATCAACAAGCAAAATAAAAATGTATAATGCTATGAATGAAAGACTTCGAAAACAAGTGCTTAGGTACGATGCACAAAATAAAACCAGTTATTTGCGCAGTATTTCCAGGAATCTACACACATTTTAAATGTATTCAAATATTTGGTATTTTCATTTTTCGCGATAAATTCATTTTTTTAATTTTGTTATTAAATTTTCAAGTTTCGTTATGTCCTTTTTAATGTCCCTCTTTTATTTTTCGTTATTTTTATCTTTTACGGCAAAATTGCCTTGCGGCAAAGATGTTGACGGCGAAAATACCAGAATAAATATGGTTAATATAAATATGTAGAATTTAGTGTAGGATTTAATTCTGTATAGATAGGAATTCAATAAATAAATTTGGAACAAGCACTTGGTATAGGGGAGAAGGGAAAAATGAGTATTTTAAATAAATAAATATGAAAAATAGCAACAGAAATAGGATAACAGGAACGTTCGTATCACCCTCGTATACACTAATAGTTTTACGAACGGGAAGAACAGTAGAAATAGTAGAAGATATATATACTTAACTTATTTGTCTATTATTACTTTTTATAGTTAATTTTGGTACTACTTGGGAGCATCCGATTTGTAATAAAAAAATTAATATTTAAATCTAATTGTCATAAGACATAATTCCAATATATATATATATATATATACACTAGTAGTGTAGATATTAGACTTTTCTGTAGTTTAATTTTTCAGGAAATAATGGGGAGGAAGAGATAAATTAAGAAGAAAAGTTGGTTCTCTGAGTTTGTAGTTGGACAGTAAATGGATGCTGACTGATTGCGGGACGAGCTTGGAAGATATTAGGGAAATTACAGATGCCAATTTAGAAAATTAGTACTATGCAAGTATCTGTAAAAACTAAAACTGTCATATTAGAGCCACCTGGGAACAAACTCATCTGTCCATAAGTAATATGTCCAAAAACTGCATGCGTTCTCTGGGAGATTTGTCTGTTTTTGCGGTCGAAAAACCCGCGAGTTTTCAGGGGAAGAACCTTGCTAGCCACGCCTGACACCGACAAACTCAGCCACGGAGTGAGGGAGAAAAAAAGCCCATAAAATATCCTTTTGTCATTAACGGGATTCGAACCTGGGACTTTCCACCCAGTTGGGGCGGTCGGCAATTATAAGTACTGTACTACATGCGTAGACAGTGGAGGTATCTATAGACAGGACATGCATTTTGTGAGGGACGGGTCATCAATTAACTGACTACCCTCTTTTGAATCGAGTCTAGAAGTCTGAGATAGGTTTTGGTGCACCATCCCAGATGCTGGAACAATATTTCATGGCAGGGTATGTTTCGGATTTGTACAAAGTAATCAGTTGTTTAGAAGAAAAATAACGTCGAGAGAGAAAGAGAAAAACCAGTTTTTCAGATGCAGAGGAAGCAATATTTGATGTGCTTATTCCAAAAGAGATTAGAAGTCAAGGTAATCCTTAACAGAGACATGTGATCTTGTCTAGAAATCAGTGTCATTGAAGATAAGCATAGGAACAGTCGAAACTTTTTTGGGAGGAGAGGACTGAGTTATAGAAAGATTGGAATTTACTAAATTATATCAGTATTTAAGAAATTGGTAGTGGATATTCAAGAAATTGAAACCGTGTGCGTGCAGGAAAAGGTTTCTAGAACTGTAGTTGGAATGGAATGTGCTATTATCAACAAAACTGTGGCTACGATTTCTAGTTAGTGAAGGAAGGTTATTAATAAAGAAGATTTAAAAAACAGAATGAACTGAACTCTGGGATACATCAGCATTAGTGTAGAAATTTCAGAGAGAGAGAGAACTGGATACCCAATTATAGAAAACAGTCAGCAATCCATAAGCTGTAACTTGTAGAGAAGAGTTTTATGCTGAACGTGATCAAAAGCCTTATAAATATTAAGAATACAGGTAATTGTTTGACTTTCGTTATGAAACCGTAGACTTATACCATCGCCTAAGGTTTCATAACGAAATGATTACATTAAAAGCGTAGATAAATTTTAATATTCATACACCAGCATAAATAGTTTGCCTAAAATTATCGTATATAATCCAATGTATATAGACTCTTCAATCAGGACTGTAGTTTGCCAATCTTTGGTGAGGGGAGTAAAACCCTCCTTCTCCTCCTCCTGAGTTGTCCAGGTTTTTTGGCATACCCCAAAGGGTAAATCGCCCCGCCAAGCTTAATACAGATAAACAAAGAGAAACCGATGTTCAAAGAATATCCTTCCTCTTCAAAACAATACATTGTGTGAAGATTGGTGCGTTTTTATCCAATTAAAATTTCTCTTACTGGCAAATCTTTGTTTCTTAAACTTTGAACACGAGCGTAGATAAAAAGTAAGTGTTTTAACATTATACTTTTGACATCAATCTTGCTAAGAGGCAATGTAACAATTATTTTTCTTTATGAGATAAATTTCTAATTGGGTACAAAAGTCGTCTTTAATGCTTAATCTCCTTTCGAAATAGATTTGGAACTGCAACAACGATATGTTACCGTGGTGGTGGGGGGGGGGGGTTAACTGTTGTGTCTTAGAGTCTGTTAACTTACACCGAAGATAAAATGATAAATATAGTTCATGTTGAACTCAATCATAAACCAGAAAGAATAAGTGCCTCTCGAGAGCTGCCTGCAATATCTTCTGAGAGCAAATATTACGATTTCTTTTCTATTCGAAGTTGAAATTCGTAATCTGTGTCAACAAGCTAGCCAACTGTGATCTTTTCTTTGAGTCGTTGTATCTCCTGTGATTCAAAGAAAAATATTGGTTGTTACTTTAGATATGTCCGATAGCCCATGAATGATGATCCACATCTGAGTTCTATTCTGTCACGATCTTAACTATCGTCCATTATGTCACGTAGAGAGATTTTTATGAGACACACACGCCATAAAGCCTTTAATTCTGCAGATTCTAAATGTGATAACGTCTGGGAACTTTGTAATGTGTCATTTATAAGCAGGTAAGTTATTATATACTTTTATTTTCGTATAAAAATACTGCTTTAACTGGATATTCCCCCATCCATATCTGTATGTCAACCTGTCTAAGGTGTGATTAATTTTAACTTTTTTCCTCCTTTCTCTGTTTAAAGTAAAGCAAAAGTTTAATGATGTATTTCATTGTAATTTTTAATGCTGGAAACGACGTCACGCGTTGCTTCCTAAAGAACTTTTTGTATGCAATGCAAATTCATAGACTTTCTCTAACAGAAAATCGTACATTAATAATCTTGTTGTGTACTAATATCTCTTTGATCTGTGAGTGGAGAATATTCTCGAAGGATTGATCTTTGGTGTCCTATAGCACTAACCGAACATGGGAGAGTGTCTCATACCATCAGCAGTCTTGTTTTGTTGAACACTGGCGCAGGAGCCATCTAACGCTGGAAGTGTCTTGTGTTGTCTGAAACTGGAGAGGGAAGACGGTGCTCGAGGATTTTCCATTACTATCTCTGCTGCATTCGTAGCACCAGTCACATGGCACATTATGCGCTATGGACGCAGCAACTATGGTAATGAAAAATGAATAGTTTCGTGATACTTTTTAGAAAAATATTTTCTTCCGAAGGTTCTCTCGCAGATTTGTGGTACTGCCATTTTTGGACATCAGTAAGGAATGGGGTTCCTGTGAACATAGTTTTCCGCGTTTCTAAGTTGCCCTTTCAAAACAGGCAATACCACTGCCGGAACAGGCAACCTCAATAACCAGTTTCACCTCTGTTCATCGCTCTTCGATCTCCTTAACGAAGCAATGAGTCATCAATGGGAGACAACACACACGTCGTCCAATTTGAAACGATTTTATCCTTCTGCCCAAAATACGATAGGAAAATTCATCATGTCTGCATGGTTCCTGCAAACCACAGAAACGTTCTGTTGCATTTCTTAACAGTGCGATTTTAGTCTTTATCAACCTTGCTTCGTAAACATAGCTCCAGCCCGCACTGTCAATCACGTGAGGATTTTTATGGGCATTTTTCACAACGTGACTGAGTTAGTCTGTCTCATGCGAGGACAGCATAGTTTTTTCTCACGGAAACTCGGGTTTTTCGTACAGCAAATTGACCACAGAACACACTCAATTTACAGACATAATATAAGTATACAGCGCAATATGGCCTAAGTTACCGATGTGCCAAATACTGAAACAACAAAATTTAAACTACACAAACATGTGATTACTGCTTAGGAGTTTATTAAACCGCAGTTCTGCCACTACTTTACTACAATTCTCGTAAATGAAAGCTTATACAGAGATATAACTTACCTTATAATGATTAGTGTTATTGTTCAGATATCAGAATTATAACAATGATATCATGAGACTAAAAATTACATGTTCTGCTTGGAATTGAAAAAGATTGCTGTGTTTTTCTGTGGAGCGCAGTTGAAGTCAACACTACTCCAGTACTGTGTTATGGGCAGGGAGAAAAAGTCTGACTGTTTTAGATATTGCACCAAGGCAACTAAGGACAAGGGCATCTGTAGATTGTGTGTATTTTGTGAATAGTTTGTGTGTTTCGAGTATGAAAAATCCGAATTTCTTGTGGGAAAAATCATACCCGAGTTTGAAAGAATTGGTACCTGTGGGGAGGGGGGGGGAAGTCCATAAGTTCTTCTCATCCAGACGTGACTCGAACTCATACCTTTTCCACACGTTGTAAAACAAATAGCAGTTAATGTCTTACTTGGTGTTTAAGGATCTCTTGTCTGTCCTTGTATGCGGCTATGGATCCTCCATCGAAACATAGTACTGCCACTGTTGGTGAAGCAACCAGTACTAGATCAAATGTAGTCTAATTGACATCAGAAATATAAGTACAGAATAAATCATCCATAGACATCAGCTGAAATGGGTGGAAAACAGAAAGCCCCAACCACCGACTGTGTGGCTTAGTCTGCTCTCATTAAATCTTCGTGCCACTATTTATTTCAAAATCCCTTGTGGGTAGCACAGTGGGTAGAACCACCGTCCTCCTCACATCAAGTGGAATTGACATGAGTTCGAGTCCCGTCGATGACGTAAGGAATTTTTATGGGCCTTTTTCGCAACGTGGCTGAGTTAGTCGGTCTCAGGCGAGGTAGCACGGTTTTTACTCCCTGAAACTCGGGTTTTTCGTCCAACAAATAGCAAATCGACCACGCAACACACAATTTACCGACAGAATATATGCGGAGTAATATGGCCTTAGTCTCTGCTCCTAAAACCCTACTGCTAATACTTCGAAATCATTCTTTGTGAGGTCACAGACAGCTGCCTGACGTTGTCTCTCTGTTCCACCTTGCTTTAGAAGAAGATGCTGGTCATTTCGGTTGAGTAACTGTTGGGAAACCAGGTTGAAGGAACCTGATTTCTCAGCGGGGTTTCCGCTGACGTGTTGCTAATTTAATTCTGGGCACTAGTGTATTTAGGGAAAAGCAACTACGAGTAAATAAGAGATCAATATATTGTATTAGAATTCATGTGTATTGGTGTGTCTTGCGCTTGTATTACACTATTCAGAGCTATAAAACATTTTAACGGTTGGGTATAGCCTATTTATGTAGGTAGTAATAAGCAGTGAACAAACTGTTTGCTACTTAATGCATCGATGGCATGTTGTGGTGGCCCTTCGCTCGCCACAAATTGTCTCGGTATTGCACTACTCTAAATAAAAAGTACTGCTCCAATGAAGAAATGGACTGCATTTTTATTTAAAGTGTATGTATTCCATTCCCTACGCAGCAAAACATCGGTTTGGTAATGAAAACTTTGGTAATGAAAAATTGTCTGGCTATAAATATATTTCTCCATTTGAGAAGTGCTTGACACAATGAGATCGATTTACAATTAGGAAAGATTTACAACATGGCTGTGCCATACTTGGACAATTATTATTTATTTTATTATTAGCAATAAATGTCTTTTGCTTTCGAGAGTGCTCCCATCAGTATGCAAACCGTAATGCATGATTTTCCCCAATAGCCACCCACCGCAAAGTCGTGCTGACTCTGCTCTTCCAAGAGTATATTTTTGTTATCTAATAAAATTCCCAAATGCTTATACTTGACATGAGAGCATCTTTAGTCTCTCTGGACACTTTTTCTTCGTTCAGCTTGGATTTTACGCAGTGTTCCGAAAAATCGATCTAACGTAGTCCAGCAGAGTGTAACCTTCCCCGCTACAAATCTCTCTTGCTCGTGTTCATGTGTAAGATGCTTGCGTATCTCTCACGAAGAACCTTGCATCTGCTATAAATCCTCCACGAATGAAGAAGAAGAAACATTTTGCTTTAAAATTATGCTTTATAAAGAAGAATCTAATTTGAATACATAGTGTGGTTAAGTTAGATAAACCGAATGTAACGGGAAACAAAGTCTGCTCCTGGCCCTCTAATGTTTCAGGCTTAAAAGGAAAAGAAACATGTATTTCTTTTTTTTTTTTTTTTTTTTTTTTACCTCACAACAATAATTAATATGGCATTTCCACATCCGAATATGGGCACTCATCCTATGGTGTATCCATAGGACCCGGAGTATCGGGGAAGGAAAAATGTAAAATATGATCTTTAGGGTCAATAAAGAAACGTTACACCAAGGTACAAGCTCTAGATGATACGCCACTACCAAATAGAAATACAGTGCACATAAAGTTAATATTAATTTTTATTTAAAGTTTCTAAACTTCCGTTTCTATCAAACTTCCTTTTGATATTGGAAACTTCATTTCTTCTTTGCATGCCGTTTGTCCATCTTTTAAATTAATTATTTGGATTTAAAATAATGCTTTCACGATTATGTCATGTTGATGTTCAATTAAAATGTACATTTCGAATTTTAGCGAGTCAAGGCAGATGTCAATAAACGGAAGTAACGTAGATTGACATCTACATTAATTTCTATAAACGTTACATATTCTCATATTCAGAGAGAGAGCTAGCGATTTCGAAATTTTTAAAATTTTTGATGTGAAACTTCTTTAGGTGCGCTCCAGGCAGTTTTCAGATGGGAATAACTTGCGTCCGTGGATTGACAAAAATCGCAACGAAAATGCGACATGAAATGAAATATGTAGCAGCGACGCATGATGCAACCTGTTCAACTACAGCGCTGTCACGGTGTAATTCGTACGCGTGTCGCATTCACGTTTTAAATCGCTATATCCCGCGCTGTAGGTGTGCAGATTGAATCATGCGTCGCTGCTGCGTATTCATTTCGTGTCTCATTTTCGTTGCGATTTTTTGTCAATCCACGGACGCAAATTATTATCATCTGAAAACTGCCTGGAGCGCGCCACTTAAAAATGACTAGTTTTCCCAAAAATATGGGGAAAAAAGCTCAGGCTCCCAATGGATATCTATATATGTTGGAGGAGCATTTTTATCTCATCGACTTAATTTCAGGTTTCTCTGATTATCTGTACTCTTTCAGGCCTGGATATGTTATGTTTAGACGCATAATCTTGAAAAATATGAAATAGGATGTTTTGCGACCGCACCATTTTTTAGACAAACTCCGTCTTAATTCCTTCTATAATCCAATGAATCACAATTCATTGGGTTATAGTATTCATTGTATTTTACAGAATAAAATTATATGCAAAATTTGACAATTTAATTTTATAACGAATTCATTTAGAAAATAATGAAGACGTTCCGAACGGGATGTTCTTTAAACTTGTTAGACTGTATAGTATTTTTTATGATTTTTTATTCTTATTTTTGAAATTTTATTTCTTATTATTAAATTACACTGTATTGCATTAATCAGTTTCACTTCTTTGTTTCTCTGGCTCACTCTGTCTGTCTGTTATCACTCTGAGCTCTCTGTTGTTCGTATGTAGGTGTTCATTGCACTAATGGACGCTTTATTTCAGGGTGATTTAGTTTCTGAATCAACAGCTCATTTTCCGTTTTGCCTGCTGTCTAAAATGCAGCAGGCAAAACGGTATTCGTGGACTTAGTCTGTACCAATTGAACGTACCACATGTCGTGATACCATCTTCAGCCGATTAAGTGGTGGACACGGGACAGTCTGGATGCATGGTTTCACGCCACACTCTCACCACTCTCATTTGTGCTAAAAAGTGTAAATCTAGACCCATCAGACCACATTGTCTTTTTTCTACTGTTCAATCTAGTCTTGGAGTTGGCGGCGTTTCGAGTCGAATCTTTCGGTTTTTTACTCAAAGAAGTGGCTTTCATATAAGCACACAACTTTACCTGATAACTAATTTATGTTAAGATTATCACTATATTTATTACCACTCATATACCACGTAAAATTAATAACGTAGTTTGTTAAGCTATTCGCCTAAACTGCTATATATTAAGGTGACGTTTCAGGAATCGTACCGATACCCATCATCAGACCAATGCTGTTGGAGGAACAGAAAATAGTAAGGGTTACAAATTTGAATATATTATAATTACAATTAATGTTACGATTACAAATATACTATTTTAAAGTATTAAGTTTGAATTACTGTTACAATAGAAACCCGTTATTAAATTAGGTAAATCTTAGGTAAATACAAAGAGATTAAATTTGTGATTTGGATAAATTGGTGAGCTGAATCAAAAAGAACCAATTTATGACTTTAGGATCGTGATGCTGATTCAGGCCGATCACCCACACAACCAACATAACCCTACAGACATTACACAATCATATTTGTCACTACACTGGGGATGGCTTTCCTGGGTACGGTATCTTCACAAATACACAGAGGGGTTGGTAATTATATCTAATTTTGGTTTCCTGGAGTTTCGCATTACATTAAACATTAAAAAAAATTAATGCAGTAATTAAAAACATATTCGCAACATATGGTAACGAGTTAAATAAAAATAATTAAAATAATAAAATCAAATTAATTTTTATGTGTATGTAAGAGTTCATAAAGAGGCTGTTCTATCTGCAGTTAATTTTATTGAATAAAGAATACTATCATTTTATTTGTATTAATGCATGATGTTTAGCCGAAAAAGGACCGATCAGCCACTTGTGTTTTTAAGGAATGTTTCTGTCATCGCTACATATAAAAAGTTAGTGCACTGCATTTCAAGTGCGTTAGCTTTTTATTTCTTAAATAATTGAATTTTTGCTTTTCTATTATTAACAGACACTAAAAGTAAATGAATAATTATCTTGTTACCAATTAATTGGTAACTGATTAACTAATAATATAAAGGTAACTGCTTTTGCTTCACTTTTTAAGGGGTGGTAATGATAATAGCTAGCCTATCCATAATTACTAGATTTCTATTTGTCTCATTTTAATGAAATTTGGGAAGGCTCTATAAATATTTCTAGAAGCGATAAATATAAAATTCATGAAATTCTGTCTACTGAGAGCTGAGTTGTTACATGCGGGTGGACAGACGGATGGACATGGTGAAGGAAGACAAATGATCACTTTATGCCTAATGGCACAGAGTCTGAAAACGGGACTAATGAAACGGTATAAGGCTGTCGATAAGTGGGAAGCTATTTTTGGTACATTTTCAGAATTTCCCGAGATAAGGGTCATACTTCTTACACCAGCTCTCTGATCTACGAAAACAGATCAGAGTGCTGCTGCAGGATGATAATTTCATAACTACTGTGTGGGTCAAAAGATGAGGCTTCAGTATTTTAAAAATCGAAGGACCGAGAAGATTGTCAACAACATGCTTACCAATATTCCAAATTGCTAGTATTCCAAGTAAGCTCACCTACACTGGTGTGCAAAACTTAAGGACCAGTCCGGTTTTCACCTGTAGCTTCTCATAGGAGTGGCCTGGATATGGAAAAAACATACCAAAGGAACCTCGTGAGGTACAGAAATTATGAAGGAAACAACACCGGCACAAAAACGGAAACAAAACGGTACAGAGGGACTTTATTAAAAAATGGTAACATAGCACTGGCTGCCATAATACAGATGCATCACTGCAAAATATGGAACAAAGAGAAGAGGCGGTTCTCAGTAGGAGATATGGCCACCCTTAATATCGATGCAGGCTTTGCACCGCCTGTCTATATTTAGAACAATGTTGTTGATGAGTTCTTGCTGTAACATCGTCCATTCCTCTGTCAGCGCCATCTTCAGCTGGTGAACATTTTCTGGTGGGTGTGGACGTGCCACTAGGCGTCTCCCCAGAGCGTCCCATATGTGTTCGATGGGATTTAAATCAGTGGAACGGGCAGACCAATCCATGCGAGCAATGCCTTCACTTTCCAAGAGCTACAGTGCGATGGGGTGTGGCGTTATCATCCATAAACACGAACTCGGGGCCAATGGCACCTCGGAACAGACGCATATGGGGAAGGATTACCCCAGTACAGTAGCGTGCACAGGTTACAGTACCACCTTCCAGTATCTGGAGTTGTGTACGTCCATCCAAGATAACGCCTCCCCAGACGAGAACACCTCGACCGCCATATCGATCCCTTTCAGTGATGTTTGCGGGGTAGTACCGTGTGCCAACCTCTCGACAGATTAGCTGACGTCCAGAATAGCTGCTGAGACTGAATCTACTCTCATCAATAAAGAGTACCTTATCCCAATGCGCTGCTGTCCAGTCCTTATGTTCGATGCACCACTGTAAACAGTGTCTGAAATGGCAGGTGTTAAATGGACACAGCGTGTACTGGCAATCGGGCAAACAGTCCACCTTTGTGGAGTCGCCTGGCCACAGTAAACCGCGATGTCCTGTGCAGCTGGTTTGCAATGGGTCCCGCTGTCTGGTGTCGGTCCCTCTTGGACTGTAGGAGTATTTTGCAGTCATCATTGGGCGTTGTTTTTTGTGGACGACCACCACTGGTCCTTCGAACAGCTCTACCTGTCGTTCTGAAGGCCGACCACGCACGTGAGACGATGCTGTGCAGCCACACTCCTCGCACTTCAACCTTCCTCGAGCTTGCCAATCATTCGACCCCCGGGTAAAGCCATCCAGATGTTGTCTACTGGCCATTTTGTTGTCTGTATCACTGTATGAAACTAATCGAACGTCTGTAATAATCGTGTTCACCATTCGGTAATTTGCACATAACTTCTGAACTGCTGCTTTTATCTGTTTATGTGAGGCCTCTCATCACAATTCAAATTTTTGCATGTGGACCAGTTTTCTACTGAATGGCCACAGTTATGCAAATCGCCACAGGCTGTTTCGTTTGATTTTTGTGGTTGTAACCTTTAGAAATAGTGTTGGTCCTTAAATTTTGCACACCAGTGTATTTGCATTAAAAAAAATGTATATCAGTGATTGCCATTCCATAATCAAACATGCTTTGATTTGAAAATATTATTATTATCCGTATTAACCACAAGAAACTGTGGGTCACCCCGGAACGGCAGTGTGCCAGGAGGGTAAGAGATTTACATACTGAGGTGCGAGGAACCACGTGTACAAGAGTACATGCGTGCTCGACCCGAGATATTTACATAATTGAACTTACATACGCTTCAAATAAAACAACGTTTATAGCAATAGACATCTGAATTTTGAAAAAATATAAAAAATAAACAAATAAATAGAAAAAAAATAAAAATAAAAATGCAGCAAGCAAAAGATCCAGGTGTAGGCGGTCTTCACAGGTTCAATATTTGGTAACAGTTCTTGAGGAATTCCTTTCTGTAGAGCTTGTCCTCACAGAACTTATCAGGGCTGATGCCTAGTTTATTATAGATTTGGAGGCAGTTGGCCGGAAATATGCCCCTAAAGGAATCAATGTTTGTAAGTGTAAACCGGTGAGGGTGGTAGGAGTTGCGGCGTTCACCTCTTGTCTTCTTTGTGCCAGAGATTAACGTGGATACGGATGGAGCATCTATGCGGCCTGTGATAAGCCGAGCTACCATGAGTACGTTTCTTGTGGTAATGAGAAGTCTCCAGGGAATGGTCCCTAGATTAGCTTAGAGGATGGATCTAGAGATATTAAAGGGTAACCCACCACCCTGTTCATCCATCTGAGCAACCAATGTTCCAGACTGAGGTACTTTTTTAGGTGGGAGGCAGGAGCGGATGGCCAAATTTCAGATGCCTAGAGAGGGATAGGGGTAATGCACCTCAGGATGTACCGACAAAGCAGCGCTGGCTGATGCACACCAACGAGCTTCTGACGCGCTGCCCAAAGTGCCGCGTATGTCTTCTGTCTCATCCTGACAAAGTTAGGCTGGAAGGTGAGGCCTAGGTCTGTGTGGGAAGTTACCCTTTGCACCCTTTCCCCGCCAACGAAGATTTGAACATCATTTTTAATTCTTTTTTTGGTTATCGGTAGTTGAGCAGATTTGGAAGGGTTCAGATACAACCCAATTATGGCTAGATAGTTTTCCGGTTTCATTATTTGTGTAGAGGCCTGTTGGTTAATATCCAGGATTTGATCAGGATGGTTTGAACTCACGTAGAACTCAGATCATCGGCATAGGAGACAAAGTTGGGATTACATGCTAGGAAAGGTTGCAAAACTGCTGCGGAGAGAATTGTTGAAAGCACACTCCCTTGCGGGATGCCTCTTGTGACGTCGAAAGTTACCTGGAAATCGTTGACAGTAACAGACAGATGTCTGAGAAGTAGGATGGACTTAAAGATTTTTAGCAAGGTATCTGCTAGGCCGAAGTAGTGCTTCAGAATAATACAGAGAGCTGGTAGGTATATTGTATCGTATACCAATTTAATGTCCAGGAAGATGGTGTCAATCTGGGATTTGTTATTGATGGCCTGTTGGATTCCGCAGTGGGTATCTAGAAGATTTGTAGTTGTTGATCTCTTGTGCAGAACGGTATGAAAGTACTCAGACCTGTGACCAAAGCAGTGCTGGGCAATTGCTGGCTGAATCGTTTTTTCAAAGATTTTAAGTAAAGAGCAACTGATGGAAATTGGTCGCAGATCTTTCGGAGATTTAGGTTTGATAATCTTTAAATGGCCTTGACATGATAAGATCTCCAAATTGATGGAACTCTTCCAGATTGTAAGATTTGACTGAAAATGTGGAGTAGAAGGTCAACAATGTACGTGCTGCATATTTTTACTATGAATAATGGGAAACCGTCTGGTCCTACAGTAGCTTTGTTAGGTAATTTGTGAAACGAACATGCTTTCCTAACATTTCTGTTTTTATAATAGGGTAATTTAATAAATATGAAAAATAAATTTTCCACTGGAATAAGCAGCTGTGTTCCCAATATAGAAGCACTATCATCATCTTTTAAGGGCACAAAGGGTGATATTGTTATACACGTTGGCACCAATGACATTAAGAGTAGGAGATCTGCAGATTTACTTAACAAGTACAGGCCAATGTTGCAAAAAAGTCGTTAGTCAGGGTTAAATTTGAAAGTGTCTGCAATTCTGCCCAGACACGATAGGAGGGAATACATGATGAGAGCCTTGTCAATTAATTTGGCCCTGGAAAGATTGTGCAAGGCTCAAGGGGTTGAATTTTTTTTCAGCGTGGTCTGTGCTTGTTAACAGGAGAGACTGCTTCTACAGGGATGGGATACACTTAAATAGAGTGTACGTCCCTGCTTCTACAGGGATGGGATACACTTAAATAGAAAGAATATTTACTGATGCTATCGAGGCAGTGTTAGGTGGGTGGGAAAACTGCTAGCTTGGGGGGGGGGGATTCACAGACTAAAAGGTTAAAAATACCTGCAGGCAAGAGGTGAAGGTGATTCTTGCACAATTTCTATTAGAATAAGTAGCGACCTGGAGCGAGGGGTGCCGGGGGTTTCAGGGACTGATGGCAGTCATCGTGAAACAGGTGAGTATATGGGATGTGAGAGGGTGAATAGGAATAGGTGCATGTATACCAATGCTAGAAGTATAGTAAATGAATTTGAAGTGTTGGTCAAGACATCAAAGGCGGATATTGTTGGGATAGCAGAGACGTGGTGTCACACAGATATAAGGAATACCGAACTGGAATTTGGGGAGTACAATGTGTACAGAAAGGATAGACAGGATGGGAAGGGAGGAAGTGTTATGCTGTTAATTAAGAAAAACCTAAAATCGAAAGAAGTGCATCCAGTTGATATAGATGAACAGTGCACTGTTGAGTCAGTTTGGTGTGACATAAGCACTGCGAAAGCAAAAATAAGAGTAGGAGTGTGTAATAGGCCTAATGACTCGAATGAGTACAATGAACAATTGTACAGAGAAACAGAGTGGGCTAATAAATCGGAATGTCTTGTAATGGGAGATTTTAACTTCCCAGATATTGACTGGAACTTGTGGGCCGGTCACTCACACACTAGTCAGACTTTTGTGGATTTATTGGATGATTGTTTTCTGCAACCAGAGAGGGTAATACTCTTGATCTGGTTATCAGCAGTGATCATTCGTGTATTAAGAATTTGCAGATAAAGAAACCATTAGGTGGCAGTGATCACAGTGTACTGATGTGGGATTTACTTAAAGATTTAATTACCATCAGGGATAAAGGAAAGGGTTTTTGCTTCCGTAAAGGTGAGTACAGTGGTCTCAGACAGTTTTTAAATTCTGTACAGTGGGACCAACTGACGATGTTACCAACAGTAAATTTTAAGTGGGAAGCATTCAAGGAATTAATCGTGGATGCTACTAAAAGTTTCATACCTATTAAGAAATGTTGTTCAAGGTTTAGGCCTAAATGGTTATCTAATGAATTAATGAGACTCGTGGCAGAGAAGAAAAATGCATATAAATTATCAAGCGACTCAGAAGCCTATGGCAGATATAAGCTAGTCTGTAATCAGGCCACAAAGGAGGTTAGGCAGGCGAAGGCAGATTACGAGAAATCCTTGGCAAAAGATGGTAAGAAAAACAGCAGCAAGGATTTCTTTACTTATATAAACTCTAAAAGGAAGGGGATGAATCAGATTGGTCCACTTGATATCGATGGTTCGACTGTTGATGGTCCTGCTCAGATAGCAAACAAACTGAATGAGTATTTTGCATCTACATTCACACATGAGGAGTTATTAAGGTTTGAAAATGGCAGAAGGTTATCAAATTGTAGCAGGGTGCTTAATGATTTTGTAATAACTGAAAGCAAAGTGGAGGAGAAATTGTTGAAGTTAAACATAAGAAAAGCACCTGGGGTGGATGGGATCTATCCAGTTATATTAAAGGAGGCGGCAAAGCAACTATGCAAACCCCTAGCCATAATTATGAGAGCATCCTTGGACTCAGGGGAGGTCCCCACGGACAGGAGATGTGCAAATGTATCCTGTGGGACTCCACTAATGTTATTAGTGGAGTCCCACAGGTTTCAGCGTTGGGTTCACTGTTGTTTTTTTATATTTATCAATGATATTGATGAAGGTATCTCAGGCTTATTGTCGAAGTTTGCAGATGATACAAAGATTGGCAAGGTTGTTAATGACAGTAATGGCAGTGTGCTACTGCAACAGGATGTAGAAAATTTTGGCAGATGGGCTGAGAAGTGGCAACTTAAGTTTAACCTTAACAAATGCAAAGTACTGCATATGGGTAGAAGTAACCCCAGAGAAACGTTACTTTACCTGTTCTCTTCTTCCTACTCACAGTCCTTCTCCAGGACTCCCACAACTGCACCTAACACTTTTCCTGCTCCTTTTCGCCTGGGGGATGCCTACGCTCGGTCATCCCCCACTGTCTTCCCTGTACTACACTTAAGGTGGTAGAAAATGAAAAAGACCTGGGAGTAATTGTGCAGTCAGATAGGAAGTTTTCTGAGCAATGCAGACAGGCGCCAGGGCAGGTCATGGGGTTTTGTCATTGATATATAGGAATTTTGCTAGCAGGGGAAAAGGAAGTGATTGTCCCTCTGTATAAGGCAATGGTCAGGCCATGCATTGAGTACTGCATACAGGTCTGGAGGCCTCACTTTAGGAAGGATATAGATTTGCTTCAGCGTATACAGAGAAGGGCAACAAGATTGGTGAGGAGAATGAAGGGATCCTCTTACCAAGAGAGGCTTAAGTTATGCAAATTGCAGTGGCTGGAGACCAGGCACCTGCGTGGTGATCTGATTGAGGTGTATAAGGCCTTGAATGGGTTGAGCACGCTGAATTCTGATGGGATCCTTCCACTTGTTCAGATTACGAACCTAAGGGGGCATAAATTCAAATTAAGAAAAGACAGATGTAGAATAGATGTGCGGAAATTTGCCTTTAGCCAGCGGGTGGTTACCGTAATTGCTGGAACAAACTTCCATCTGTCGTTGTGGAAGTTGATAGGTTAAATAAATTTAAGGAGGAACTGGACAGGCATTTGGAGGGAATAGTGTTTTTTTGGCTGATGCTGCATAAGCTCATACACTTGCTTTCTTGCATCACATGCCACCACTACTACTAGCACTAATAGCTACTTTTCTACTTTTCACACCATTTAGAAGCCGCCTACCGGAATTAGTTTTCCTATTGATTCATCCTCGTATTAAAGTACGGTCATGTGGTGCCATCTATTGGCATCTTATCAGTTCAGCTAGGCTGTTCGTTAGTAATAAAACCGGCTAATATGAAAAGATACTACGTTGGAGGGACCCAAAATATTTCGTCACCACTAAGCAAATCGATTTACTGCCCATTTTGTTTTCCATTTTAAAATTCATGCGAATT
Organism: Mastigoproctus giganteus; assembly: GCF_048544385.1. NCBI lineage: Eukaryota > Metazoa > Arthropoda > Arachnida > Uropygi > Thelyphonidae > Mastigoproctus > Mastigoproctus giganteus. Next base: position 96,252,684 of record NC_143585.1, on the reverse strand, counting down.
CAACTTTTATCATCAACGGATCTGATGAAATACTGGAAGACGCCAGAGATCAGTGAATTCCCCTGTCCACCTCTTCCAGGGTTGAATAAGTTACACTAGAAAGAGGAGGCCATTTTCCAGGGTAGTGGTGAAAGTACTCGTACACATTCTACACTTCCACGTGGTCCATTTCAGGCCCCACAGGGTAGCCCAACATCACATTGATTAATTGGTGTTAGGTGTTTCCATTATTCTGCCCACAATCTGTACACTCATTGTGCTTAAGTTAGTCCTAATACTCGTTTACATGTTAAGTTACCACCTCCCCGTACCAAGAAAGTATGAGACATTGCAGTGTGCCCCGAATTCACTGCACCACTAGTGTTGACGACATTATGAATTAAATCCATACTGGTTCCACTAATATTTACTTTTTCCTAATAAGCCTTGAGAAAAAAGAATGAAAATGTCTGCTCGAGCTGTGAAGAAAAAGCTTCATTAAAAATAAATACAAATCAAGTTATCTGAAGCTTTCTTTATCCTATCATCCTTTAAATTTAAGCGTATCCATTCTTAATTTTCCTGTTTAGTCTGCTGACCGAATTTAAATTTGCCATTTTAATTTTGAATTACTGTTATTCTTTTGGTTTGCCTTGATTACTTGTATTGCTTTGGTGCAGTATGTATTACGTTGTATTATTACATGTATTATACAGGGAAACCTGTATTATTACACGAGTTATTCAAATTATCAAACGCATCCGATTTCTTTCCTGTTTCTTCATAGAAACCTCTGTTGTGTAAGCATTTTGAAATATAATGGCTGAATAATATACGTTTGTGGAGTTCTATATTATAATATAATACTGGTTCTGTGATATAAAAGAAAGAGGACTTTCTGTAAATTTAGACCTTGTAAATATTTTGTGCTTAATAAGCTCTATTATTATTAAAAAGCCTTTCGGACAAATGCATTGAATAAAACATCTGATTGGAAAAAGAAATTTTTAATATCGAGTGTGACCTCTCTGAAGAAGTCACTTTCTATAAGTTTTTTTCGGAGACTGGAATCATAGCTGAATACCTCCAGTAAGATTTTGGCAAGTCCTCTGCTGAACTAGGATTTTGTTATGGCTCATTTCTTGTTGAAAAACATCCTAATGATGTTCAGAAAAATGAGTAGAAATGGCAGATTCATTATATTATTTTCCTAAACCCACTGTTATACTGAAAGAATAACAGTGCACGGAATATGGCCATGTCGATATTAATACGGCCTTTCTCCAAAGAAAATTTGGAGAAAGGCCAGGTTTCTCCTCCATTTTCTCTCTCTTTCTAGAAACCGAAGTAATGTGTGCATTCTTTTCTACTAAATGTTTAACTATCCGCCAAGTGGATAGTGGTTGCTTAAATATTCAGTAGAAAAGTACATACACTGCATGCATCTCTGTCCTTATAGCTAATGATGCTGTACAAGGTTAACTGAAATAAAATGAAAATTGAAAAATATCACGATCTTTTGAACACATGAATCACGTAACACTCACTAACAAGATTACAAACAACCAGAGGGTGATGGAACAACCGAAGTACAGCTATCATGTCAGTAAGTTATAGGTTCGATGCTGACATTCTGATAGCCACACTTGTAGAAAAACGTAGTCAACAATTCAAAAACTGGCGTAGAAACCCAACTGATCCATTCCTGTTCATGGATGCTCTCAACGGCTGGAAAAAATGTTAAAATGCTTCCGTTGTATTGGATTCCATGCATGTTGCTGTCAAACACTCTTTGAAATCGAATAAACATTTACCAGTCATTGCATTCCGATCAGTGAATTTCAAGCGCTGTCTTAGAATCGACTTATTATCACAGTTACAGGGTGGTCTGCACTCTAGGAAGGAGATATTCAGCTTGTGGTTTTTTTTTGATTTGTTTCAACTCAATAAAACTATCGCAGCCGAAGACTGTGATTGCTTTATTGCCAATGACTTCAGAAACTTCGAGCTTTGAGCATTGTATTGTAAGAAAAATGTCCTTCGACCTGTCGCATGGGTATTGTTTATTCAGGACATTGTCCTTCTGATAGTTTTTCTTCTAACCAAACTCTTCAATTGTGCCTATTAGATGCTTACGGCTTACCTAGTATTTAAGAACTTGCGGGAAGGTGGCAGAAAGTCAGATAACGAAGACAAAGTCGTTATTCTTATGGGATTATTTGATTTAAAAAAGGATATTTCAAAAGAGAACAGAAACTTTAATTTCTGGAATCCTTTAAGGGTAAATTGTTTAATTCGTGCTTCAATACTCTTCAGCTTCACTCAATTGGAAATTTTTTCTTCTGCCAATCATTTCTCGAATGAATTAAAAAAAAAAAAGGTTTCCATCCTCTATGAATCGTGTAAATCCCTGGTAGAACAGAAATTTTGATCAAGTGTGATCAAAATACAAATTTTATTAAATCGAATTTTACTTGCTAGGGTTAATTTTTTATTTTTACGATTGTTACATTGCATTGATTTTATTCATTATGTTTTACCAACAGGTTGAGTCTACTAATATTGTATTGTTTGGTTGCAAAAACAAGTTTCTAATTTAAGATATAAATAAGGAAGTAATTAGTAAGTAAGATGATTAATAAAACGGAATAGCGACATTCTGGAGGCTTTACTTTGTAGTTTCTTTTCGCAAGGTTAATACCACATAAGAGGATTTCTCGTTATACTTCCCGATGCTTGAGATAAATTTTTAAAGATTCTTTCTCTCTCTCTGTAATGAGATTTCTTCTATTTCTCTTGTGGTAATAGTCACAATTAGATTATTTGTTGTGCATCTCTTTTCTGAATGGATTATTGGGTAGTAAAAAATGCCAGTCTGCAGTTTCAAGGGATAGTTCAGCTGGTATTATTAGAGCATGAGGATGCTAGAAGTAAGGTATCTGTGACTAATGTAATTGGCTCTATTTCTAGATGCCAAATGCATATGTTCGTTCAGAATTTAAAGCTGTTTCAAAGACGTTATAAGTGTTGCTGGCTCAGTCACTCCACAAGAGTTTATGCATTCCCGTCCACAGGAAATGCATCAGCTCTGTTAATTTGTTAAACTTCTAGCTTCACAATTAATAATTCAATTAATAGCAGGACAGCAAAGAGAAAAATTATTATATTTATGTAGGAAGACCAGATATAAAAAATGAATGGAATGGCAAGACGTAAAATGATTTAATGTTAAGTCAGCTGGATAATTACCTATGGGAGAGGGAAACGCATATTTCCTTTTCTCTTATTAATTATTATTATTTTTAAATTTCTTCCTCTTATTATTATTGCTTTATTCTTATTTTTTATTTTATTTTATTTATTTATTTTTTTGGCTGGTGCAGCATAAGCCATAAGCTTCCGTGCACCATGAGGCCATTGCTAATACTAATTCATTTTGTACATTGTAATATTAATGCTCAGTAATATAATATCAAGTAATGTAATATCAAGGCACATTTCAGAAAAGTGTTAGGTGTTACATAATTAAGTACAGTGATTGGCATTTTAAAATTAATATACTCTTTGTAATAGATTAATGGAACTCAAGACAAATGAGCAGTCCAGTTTCTCGTCGATATTAAAATTGAGAGACTTTAAATGAAGAGTAGGTGGCGTTGTAATGGATTCGAATGAAAGAGGAAGGATTGGTTTCACAGTTACATTTATTGTTTGCTTCTGGGAAACATATTATAGATTACCGAATGTTTGTAGTAACACATTAATTAATTATAACAATTTGTTTTTCTGTCCATTAGTGTTGCCACATATGGGCTGATTATGGGTTCCGGTAAGATTCCGGCAACGTTACTTATTTGTATAACACATCTATTCAGTAAAAGTAAATTAACTTTTATGAAAAGCCACGTGGTATAAGAGCAGTTATTTAGAGAGAAGAAATTCCATGGAAAATCATCACGTAACGTTACTTCCAATTATATTTTTAATAAATGTTTTGTTGAATATTATTTTGTCATTTACGCATAAGAAACATCTATCCACGTTCATACTCGAACTTATCAGCAATTGCCCTCCTCAGTCCTTGGATCTTCCGATCATAAAGAGTTACAACAAGCAATCAAATTGACCCTGGAATTTAGAAAGAAAGGGAAATTCCCTTAAGCTATTTAAAACGTTTGAGCAATCTGCACAGATTTCTTCAAAAGTCGCCGTAGTCAGTTACGAACTTGTAGGATATCAAAAGAAGAAGAAATTTCATATCTACAAATTGCGCATAGTCGCAGAACTGCATGGAGTTGCCAATGGCAAAAGAGCTGAATTTTGGAGTGATTGTCATGAAAATGTAGACTTCGAGTATTCTTTCGAAACTCTGCTACAGCGACGAAACGTGCTTTCATCGATCTGTTTGTTAACATACCCATTCCAAATGGATCTATTAAAGACTAAATTACCTGTACTGGAGCGGTGAGAATATCAATTGAAAAGATTACAATTTTCATACCGTTTCACGGATTACAGGGCGGTTGGTAATTCACAGACAAACGATTACAAGTGCGTGCTTTTTTGATGAATGTGATATTGCTAATTTGGTTTGGTAAACATTTTGCAAGCGTGTTGGAAAATTACATCGATGAAACGCGTGCGTGTGATAAGTGCCAGGGCAGCTAAGTCTATGAGGCGTCAGTAAACTATCTGTATTTTCGTGTATTATTCTTTCGGTTACTTTTCTGAACAAAAAATATGTATGAATTTATGAGAGATAAAAACCATGCAAATATTGTTGTAAATCGAATAACTCGGCCATGTTGTGGTTAAAAGGCCATAAAAATATTTCCATCTCGATGGAATTCGAAATGAGGCCTTTTCCTCATGACTAGCACTGGAATTGCGATCACCGATAAAATGCCTTCACTGCCTGGAGAATTTTTGCTGCCAACAAGGCAGTGTACCTCCTCATTTCGCCTTTGTAATTGGTGCGAGCAACCATTGCTTCATGTGTAAAGATTACAAGAAACGCAATTTGAATATACTAAATAAATATTCGTCCCATTTCGTCAATTAGAATTGGGACATGGAACATGAGGAGTTTGTCTGAAGCAGGAACACTTGACAATTTGGCTCAGAAATGAACAGACTTAAAGTAGATATTCTTGGTGTTAGTGAGGTCAGATAGCCAGGCAATGGTAAATGTGTTACAAACAATGGTATGTTTTTTTTTACGCCGGAACTGATGACCGAAATCATAGGAGGAGTTGGATTTTTGGTTAATACTAAAGTTTGTAAGGCGGTGAAAAATGTATTACTTTACTCAGACAGAGTGATTGATGATTCAAATAACAACAAAATCTCACAACTTAAATATAATTCAGATCTATGCACCAACAGCCGAGAAATGTGAAGAGGAGATTGAGGCATTTTATGAACAAATTATGATGCTACAACTATCCAAGAACGGAGACATCACAATGATAATGGATGATTATAATGTCAAAGTTGGTGCTGGTGAATGTAGAGGGACTGTGGGCAAGTTTGGACTTGGCAAGAGAAATTACCGTGGAGACAGGCTGGTAGAGTTTGCACAAAGATTTGAATTGGTAATAATGAATGCCTTTTTCGAGCTGCGACCGAGCAGACTATACACATGGAAATCTCCAGGGGAATAGAGAAAATTATGGATTATGTTTTGATCAACCATCGCTTCAAAAACTGCGTGAAGCGTTTGAGAACACATCCAGGCTCTGATATAAAAAAAGAAGGGTAAACAATGGATTGACCACCAAAGATTGGAGGACAAAGATATTAAAAAGAAAATCGAAGATCCTTTGGAGAAGGAACAGAATTATATCCTCTCAGAAAATATAAATGAGAGATGGAGATCAATTAAAGATGCTGTGCATAAAGTGGCAGATAAACATCTGAAAAGTGGACCTAAACAGAAGTGGATAACGAGTGATATTGTAGAACTTTTGGAAAAGAGAAGATAGAACAAAAACAACCCATCAGAAACAAAAAATAAACAAATAAAAAAAATAAGAACGAAAATCAGGAAGTACATAAAGGAAGCAAAAGAAAACTGGATGAGATCTAAATATGAAAAAATCGGGAAACTGGAATCCTTACATAACCAATCCAACAATCATAAAGTCTAGTAGTCATAGGCGTTACGACTACGGTACACTACAGAACTTATAATGGAATACTAAAAAGAGAACGGAATGATTGCAGTTTCAGTTGAAGAAAGACGTGAGTACTGGCAAGAATATATCTAACAATTGTTGAATGAAAACAGACATGAAATGTTTGACAGATTGAAAAATGTGAAAGGACCGAAGTATCATGGAGGATGACGTGATCTCAGTAATTATATATTAAACTCAAAAAGGCAAGTGGTCCTGGAGAAATTCCGGCAGAAATTGAAAGATAATTAAGGTGGATTTGTATTGGTTGATCTGCTCAAAAAGGTTTATGACACTGGAGAAATTCCCAGATAATGGTTGAGATCGTCGTTCATACCCATACCGAAAAGTGAGAGCAAAGTGGAGGAGAAATTGTTGAAGATAAACACAAGAAAGGCACCTGGGGTGGATGGGATCTATCCAGTTATATTAAAGGAGGCAGCAAAGGAGGTAAGCAAACCCTTAGCCATAATTATGAGAGCTTCCTTGGACTCAGGGGAGGTACCCATTGACTGGAGATGTGCAAATGTGACCCCAATTCACAAAGGGGGATCAAAGGCTGACACAAGTAATTATAGACCTGTGAGTTTAACTTCGTTCCCGGAAAATTAATGGAGGCACTGGTGAAAGAAGCACTGCAGGATCATCTAGACAAGACTTCAGTTATAGCTAGGACACAGCATGGTTTTGTTAAGGGGAAGTCTTGCCTGACCAATTTGATTGGATACTATGATGCAGTCACAAAAGAACTGGATGCAGGGAATAACTTTGATATTATATACTTGGATCTTAGAAAGGCTTTTGATACTGTTGCACATGGAAGACTGCTGCACAAATTGGAGCAGTGTGGCATTGGAGGCAAGTTGCTGCTATGGATAAAGGGGTGGTTGAGGGGGAGAAGACAGAGAGTGGTAATCAATGGACACTGCTCATCGTGGACTAATGTTATTAGTGGAGTCCCTCAGGGTTCAGTATTGGGGCCTTTATTGTTTTCTGTATTTATAAATGATATTGATGATGGTATATCAGGCTTAATGTCCAAGTTTGCAGACGATACGAAGGTTGGCAGGGTTGTCAAGGACACTACTGACACTATGCTGCTGCAACAGGATTTGGAAAGGTTGAGCAGATGGGCTTCGAGGTGGCAAATGAAGTTTAACATTGACAAATGTAAAGTACTACATATGGGAAACAGCAACCCCAGAGCAACGTATCAACTCTGTGGTACTACACTGACAGTGGTAGAGAATGAAAGGGACCTGGGGGTGGTGGTGCAGGCAGATATGAAGTTCTCTGAGCAGTGCAGACGAGCTGCAAGAGTAGCTCATGGTGTATTGTCAATGATATATAGGAAGTTTTCTAGCAGGGATAAGGAGGTGATTATTCCCTTGTATAAGGCAGTGGTCAGGCCACACCTGGAGTACTGTATACAGGCCTGGAGGCCTCATTTCAGGAAGGATGTAGAGCTGCTGGAACGAGTACTGAGAAGGGCAACTAGATTGGTGAATGGGACAAAGGGGTTCTCTTACGAAGAAAGGCTTAAGTTTTGCAAATTACAGTGTCTGGAAACTAGGCACCAGCGGGGTGATCTGATAGAGGTGTACAAAGCCTTGAATGGTTTGAGCATGCTCAATGCTGATGGGATTCTTCCTCTAGCTCAGAAAAATCACCTGAGAGGGCATAAATTCAAATTGAGGAAAGACAGATGTAGGATAGATGTGCGGAAATTTGCCTTTAGCCAGCGGGTGGTTGGTGGGTGGAACAGACTTCCATCCCTTGTCGTGGAAGTTGATAGCCTAAATAAGTTTAAGGCTCAGCTGGACAGGTATTTCGAACGAACAGAGGGGTGAAGTGGAAGTGGTTATTTTTATTTATTTATGTTACTTTTTTTTTTTTTTTTTTGGCTGATGCTGCATAAGCTTGCTTTCTTGCATCAAATGCCTCTACTAATGCTAATGCTAAATGCTAAATGCTAAAAGTGCAAATGCAAATAGACGTTTTCAATTTAGAACAATAAGTTTGAGTCATGCTTTGAAGATACTTCTCAGGATTACACACAATCGAATTTATAAAAGATGTGAGGAAATACTAGTGATTCTCTCAATTTGGCTTCCGGTAAGGACTGGGTACGAGGCAAGCTTTGTTTGCAGTTAGAACTCTAGTAGAAAGATGTCGAGATGTGAATCAGGAAGTGTACATCTGGTTCTTGGATTATGAGACAGCCTTCGATCGAGTGCGACATGACAAAATGTTTAAATATTAGAGAAGATTGAAATTGATGGCAAGGACATCGGAATAATTGTGAATTTGTATTGGGGACAATCATCAAGAGTATGCATTGAAAGAGGAAAGTCGGAAGAGATAAAAATTAAAAGAGGGATTCGTCGAGGTTGTATTTTATCACCTATATTGTTCAACGTTTATTCTGAAGGAATTTTTAAGAAAGCTGCAGAAAGATGTACAGAAGAGATAATAGAAAAAGAAGTCGAGGGAAAAGAAGGAATGCTTTCATCTTGGTTGGCAAACTTCAGAGAGTGGTATGATCAGAATAACGAGGGTTTGTTTAGGGCTTCTACCTCGCGTACGTCCATTGAGAATTTGACAGCCAACCTCTGCAAAGAGACGGCACATTGAAGGAGAAGTGAATTTTATTTATAGCCATATCTGTAACATCCGATATATTCATTGCATGTTTAGTCTCACTGTTTTTTTTTTATAAAAAAATAAGTGGTTATATGACTTCTTGTTTATATATCGACATAAAAGTTACTGCACTTTATTTTGTAAACAGAGTTAAAGAAAACTTTGGTTTCTCTAAGTTAATTCAGAATAATGAAAGTAATCTCATTGCAGTAAGTTTCATTGTACATTTACTGTGTTTAAAAATGAGGTTATGTAATACTTACTTTAAGAAGTGATCAGGCCATTTCTATTTAAACTTCTTTTATCATGACAAATTTAAAAGCGCACTCATGCTCATGCTATTTCAAACTATAGGTGAGAACTTCCAATTTTCATTCACATACCGAGTTAAAATTATCAGAAAAATGACCCTTCACCTTTTATAAAATGTAACGGCGTATGATATTAAGTAAAAAACACATTGCAAACGTTTACTGTTCACAACTGCAATTTATTCATTAACCATAATCTTTTTTAACATTTTTCTGTTTTACAAACGATCTTGGAAAGATTAGCTTCAATTTAATAACTGAGTGGCATTTTAAGAAAGGAACTTGATCTTTATGTCAGTTCTATGTAGATTGGAAACGTGAGCGGTCAACTCCTCTTCGGTCTTGTCAACAACAGGACGGTCGAAGGGGAAACCCATGGGTCTCTTGTCTGGATATTTATGGTCCAGTGCACCACAGTAGCTAACGGCGTCAGCGCATGTCATCTTGTCACCACCATTCACCTGTCGCAAATAAATCGGTTATTATGCGTTTATTATACAAATTTGATAAAAATATAAAGTTGTTTTGGTTTTAAAATTAATAATAATAAGAAAAACTCACACCAATAAAGAGCGGAATAATCATCATACCAATTTCTGTAATTTAGCTATCGTTTATTGTTGCCACATTGCCAAGTAGTCATGTACCACAGACAAAAATTGCCACAAAACGTTCTTATCCGAATTAAACACTTCTATAGCATATTTCACGTTAACTTAAACTTAACAAAAATGGTAGTAGAAGCCTTTTAATACAATTCGGATACTCAAAATAACTTGTTGGTTGGCATATTAAATCTCTGTGGTAACAAAATCACTGTGGCAGCGAACTACATTGTCAAAGAATTATATATAAAATTACTTTTATTCAAACCAGTAATTAGTCAATAGTTAGAAAACGTTTTAATAGAAAAATGGGCTGTTGTAGAATTAATCTGTCATAAGAAAAGATTATGGGTATTTCTTAAATGAATAGTTTATTGTTATTGATATTTAAAAATACTTAGGGGAGAAAAGTAACTCAGTGTGATGCTTTAATCAACTGCTTACCTTATCCTTTTCCCAGTCTGTAAGTACTACGTACAAATGGAAGTCCATGCCCTTGCGTGTGCCTCGTGGGATTAGCATGTGCCCTGGCCAACCGCAGCTGCAGTATTCCTGGTTGTTTGCTGCAAATCCTCCACTCTTCAGTTCATCGAATGTGGGGACGTGTGAGACGGTGACGCTGGAATCAACAGAGTTACGAGAGATGGTGTTCTTGCCAGGTGCCACTAGAGAGGAAAGAAAGGGGTGAGGGTAAGAGGGAATATAAGAGATGTTTGAAGATGTGAAAAAATAACTGATCTTTAATAACGATACCTCACTTATCCATTTACTTAATCTTCATAAAAAGGGCGAAACCGACAGCAAATAGATGTTACACTGCGGTATTTCATGTATAGCGTATTAATAAATGTATTAATCATCAAATTTAAGAGGAAAATTTCGTCAAAGCTTATGAAAAAGAGATATTTCCAACACAAATGCATATAATTAAAACCGGAGTATTGCGAAGCCAATAAGTGGTGAATAATAAAATATTTCATTTGTTGTTTACACAAGTTACTGAACGTTTGTGCTGTAGGAAAAATTTTAAAAAATTTAAAAGACTGAGGAGATTTTTCTGGTGGTAAGTTTATTTTAAAAACAATTTAAGATCCAACATCTAACTTTTAGTGTAAAGCAGTATCAGTCACTTAAATACATGGTGAAAGCGTGGAAGTTTAAATTAAATAAGATCATCAGTTTTATTGATTCGTTTATCGGTTTTGCTGTTCACTTCAGTTTAATGTTTTTTTCTTAACATCTGACTGTGAACGTTATTTTAAATTAGATTCCGATTAGCATCTAGAGCACGGTACAGTCCTCAGTTCCTGTTGTTGTCACTTTGATAAAAAAATAGCGAATAACCGTCTTTCATTGAATATTATTTTACTTTCAGTTCTAACGAGATTCCGGAAAGAGCTTAAACTTTTCAAAAAAGCGTTCTTCCTTAGTGCTGGTGAAACCTACCTTGGAAACAAGGCAGTAAGAAGCCCTTATGTTCATTATAACTTTATGAGGTAGGATTATATAACAACGAAAGTGTTATTTTTTTCAAATTTATTGTTTGGTTCTTGATAAAATTGTGGTGGACTGGTGATGTGGTTAGATTACTTTTCAGTAATGTGATGTGGTTAGATTACTTTTCAGTATAATCCTGGAGATTGTTCAGGTACTTGACCCAGGGTAATAAAAGAGTGTTTTTGCCTTTAATATAAATTAGTCCTTAATCTGAACAAGGAATCACGAACTATGAAAAATAAAGGCTCTTTGCTAAGTAAAGCAAGCTTTTCCGGTTGAAGTCACTCTTCTTATTTGTTTCTGTAACAGATAAGAATAAAATGAATCTTCCACCGTTATATTTAATCATAAAAATATACAGTAATTACGAGACCCTTGATTTATTTTTTGTCATGGTATAACTTCATTTTCTTAAATAAGGCTTGCATGCGTGCAGCTGGAGAGGACTTCTTAATACTTACAGGTCTTGTGGAACTTGTCCAGTTCAATCATCAAGCGGCGCTTATCTTCGGCAATAAGAACGTTACCCAGTTCATCATACTTGGGTCCCAAGAAGATCCTAACGGTAGCTTCTTTAGTTGCCCCGGTCTTGTTCTGTACATCGATGCTGTAGTGGAATGGTTCATGGTCCAGATGATCGTACGTTACCTGCAAATAAAGTTGGGATATTTAGTTGAGTGTAATCATAACCTCTCTTAGAATTATTTAACGTATTTAATGCACAATTTGTATTACACATGAAAATATTAATTAAAAATAAAGAAACGGCGACTTTGCTCTTTTCATTTGATTAACATTCGTAGTCTTGAAAAGCTGCTGTGTGTACGTATCCGGACAATTTACATAAATACGAAAGCTTTCTTACCTTGACGGAGTGAGTGGTACCTAAGTTGATGCCGTGGGTTAATTCCAGAACGTCTTCCTTTAAGAAGGTGGTCAGGACATTGTCTGTTTTTGCCTTTACTGTGACGTCTAAAATTTCAATTCCATCGAAGGAGTACTGAGGACAGTAAATAAAGTTATGTGGAAGATTAGGTCTTATAATATTATTAATACATGAAAGCATTTAAATATTGTGAAATAAATTATATTTATATTATTTCCGTTATTACGCGTTTAATTTAGAGACAATTTCATTTTTAATTTAACGTTTTTAATTAAACTAAAATATATACAAAAAAGAGTCACATGGATCTTACCTCTTCCTTTTCATAAGGGTGAAGGGTGGATTTGTAATCCTTGAAGATATTGTCGACAAATCTGTGCCACCGGTAGAAAATGGGATCACGAAGAGAGGTAGAAGTATCACTCATAACACCTGGGTTTTCCTATGGTAAATACAAGATCAGATGAAGTGATAAGCAGGAATATCTTTGACTCTTCGGTTATTAATTATAAATTTTACCCAAATGTTAGTTCCATCTAATCTTATAGCAACAAGCTCATTACAACTATAAAGTTTATTATCGATATTTATTTGTTGAGATCTCTGCCAATAGGGGATTTAAGGAAAATATCAGAATAAACTCCCACTTAAATTAATTTCTAAATAATTGTAATAATTAATTGTTATAATGATTAATTACAATTAACTGTAGTTGATTGAAGTCATTATAAACACCAACAGAAATGATTGTTTAATTATAATAGTTATTACCCACCTGGTATCGGCCATCAGGATCGTGCATGCGGGCCATCATCACATGTCCCCAGTTGTGAAGACTACCGTAGAAACGTGAGTTCTTTGAATCGTGGCTAGATTCTATAAGGGCACCGATGATGTCAGCTCCGTGTTCCTCATCTAGATTTACATGCTCACCATGTTCATCGATAACGTAGCCAAGTTGAATAGCTTCGATGATACGTTCTCTCCAACGTTCCATGGACTGCACGTCAACATCCTTCAGATCGCGAAGCGAAAATCCCTGAGGACGAGCTCCATACTGGAGACCGCTAACCAGAGAGATAAGATGAGGAGCATATCCTTCTAGTTTCTCTTCAAAATTGTGGAATGGAATCATGCGGTTCATGCCATTGGAAAGTCGTTCGCAGTCGTATCTGTGAGAGAGAAGAGAGAGATCTAGTAATAAGTCTTAACTATGTAAAGTAATTGAAGAGTAGTTAAATGGCGTATATGAATTAAGAACAATCACACCGCATTACAATTACAGAGAAAGAGAGGATTGGTTTTTTTTTTTTTTCGATACTTACCTGGCGCACATTTGCTGATGCATGTAATAGAAGAGTTCTCCTTTCCTGTCCTTGATGTGACCCATCTTCTCGGCATCCCAGGTAGCGGGGTAGACGATGTGCCAATGCCAGTGATGGGCATTAGTTTCGATATCCTCACGGTAGTAAGCCAGTTTGTATTCCGGATCTAAGATATTTCCAGTCTTTTCCACAGGCACCACGATATCCTAAGGATCGAATGAGAATATTATTTATCAAACAGTAATACTGGGCATAACATGTTATGGCAGTGTGTTTAATTTCTTTGATTCTTAGAGGTCTTCGAGAATAATTATTATTGACTGAAAAAGTAAAATTACTTTTTTTAAAATATTTTTTTCCATTTTTCATTATTCACATAGCGCACTATTGAATTAACCTAGTTTATTAATAATTTATGGAAAGTTTGGCATACGTCTGTAAATTGAAACGTTTAAAAGTGGTTGTTTCACGTTTACTATGTTACATATTTGTAAAGATAGATTAGAACTGAGTATTTCATTATGGAGGGCATCGATTAGCTAGGTAGTTTTGATCTCGATCTTGGTAGTGATTTAAACTATAAATTAAAATCCATCTTAGCAATAACAGCGAATCCATTTGGCCAAGATTGAAATGACTGCTACAATCCGCTAATGCTAAAGGTGAGAACGATTTTCTGGATTCGCACTGAATGATCATTGGCATAGCTATTTATATTCGACGGCTTCAATTTTTCTCTCATACTTCGGGAATCTTATTCTCTTTGCAACATGGATCTGAAAATGAGACAGGAAATTCCCAAAAGCTTGGTGAGCAGGCACTCTTAACCAAGTTGTCACTCGTATTCGAACGATTCCCAGTCACAGAGTGACTGGGAATCGTTCGAATACAGAATTTTATTTCTACAGAATTTTATTCTCAAACAGTAAGAAAATAAAGACCGGAACATAGTACAAGTGCCCTTCGAAAACTCATTTTATCTTCGTTTTTAACGGCTGCATTATAATAGAGTTTATAATAGATTGCTGATTCTTCTTATCGAGCCTTTTTTTTTTTTATTAAACATCAGAAGCACAGTGGTTATATCACTGACTTCCCACATCGGGTGAAAAAGACCCCAGTTCGAATCTCGCCAGTGACAATTTTTATGGTCTTTTTTCCCACAACATGGTTGAATTTGTTCGTTTAATACGAGGGATGCATGGTTTTTTCCCTACAAGAAACAGCAAATCGACCGAAGAATACGTTCAATTACAGACGTTCAATATACTGATGTCTTATGTTCTTAGTTTCTTTGGCGCTTAACCCCAATCTGATATTTTGCGTTTATTAGATAAACCTTACAATTAATGAAGAACGTAATTATTTAAAGCATTTCTTCAGTATTTAATATGAACTTACCTCTTTAGGGTTGCGGTATACTTCTTTCCTTGCTAGGTTGATGGTTTCAGCTGGGATAAACCTATCAGGGAAGACTTCCTGGATAGGTGGAATGTGAACACCCTTGCAATCATCACGGTGCAGCAGGGCAACCGACAGGGAGTAGGTAAAAAGACCTTCGTTAACAGTATCACGAGCCAGCTTGGCGCGTTTAATAAATTCATCGAAGTCTTTGGCATCTAGAAAGAAAACAGCAAAAAAACAAACAGTTGAGTTTTGTAATATACGACTCTTTGTGGTATATGTAAAATAGCACGACCTTCATTAAATAATAAAGTTTTCTTTTTGTGAGTTGCACACTTAATATTTCATTTTATGGTGTTTGCATATCTCAGGGGTTCTTAACTTTCTTATACAGTTCCCTTTTCAAATTTTTCTCTACCGCTCCATCTCTCTGAACTTCAATTTCAATAATTGCGAATGAAATAAACGATATTTAAAATGAAACTCGAAAAGCCCTTTTTTGTTTAAGGTCACGTTCTGTGTGTTGCAACAATTTGAAAATGAAAAAGTTAAGCAAAAAAGTTTGTATTTTGGAGAGCTTTCTTACCATACTGTACATTACCTCTAGGAAGAAAAGTCTCCCTGGTTAGGAACCAGTGCTATTCTTCAAAGGTTATTGGGTGTTTTAAGGCTGAGAAATCAAAGTAAACTTAACTTGAAGTCGTATTACCTGTTGATTGTAATTTCAGGAAATATATATGCGATTGAAAGTTATTACAGGCGCATTATGGCCTTAGTTGCTAATACTCCAATAAAACTCAATCCAAAATGAAAGTTATTGCAGAGAACAGAAATATACAAATAAATGAAGCAGAAAAGTTATTTCGGTTAGTTGGGATTTGAAATATGAATGAATTCTGTTTCGTTTATGCACATGTTCGGAAGTGGCTTGGAAGAAAGGGATGGAATTACAGATGTCAAATCAGAAGAAAGTGTCTACTGGAATATCTTTAGAAACAAACAAACAAGCGAACGTCTACGTGATAGGAAGTGAATTGAGTTTGTAGGAGAAAGGCAGAGAAGCCGAGTTATTAATTAATCAGATTTCCCTCTTTTGGATACATGCAAAGAATTTAGGGGAGTCTGAGGGGGGGGGGGGCAGTATTCCACAGTGGAGAACGACTATGGAGTTTCTTCTGTATTTCTCAGTAGAGTTTTGTAAAGAATAAATTATTCCGTGAAAATCGAAAAGCAGCTTATGGAAAAATCTGTTTTCTATATATAAACGATTAAATTGAGGGTTTAATCACTTGTTACTCGTTTGGAAAAGTTTGGGTTCGAATCCTGTCGAAGACTGGAAGGGAAATAGGATTATCCCTATGATCGTAAATTATTCTGCTTTTTTCAGCCCGCACAAAATGCCAATCAACTAGTGAATGCACACTTGTACAGACATTGTATAATTTTATATATTGGACAATTTTTATAATGGAGGAGAACTGAACTTGTATTTTTATTCTGGAATTATACAACTAGAGGACAGCATATTTAAATAGAACAATCAAAGATTAATAAAAATATTACCTTCAAAAGAGGTCACTTAGGTCACAAGAAGTTCTTGTGATGGAAGTGACCATTTGTGACGGTGATTTTACAAAGATAGCTGTCACTGAAGAAGTGGTAAGAAAATATCACGAAACGTTTGACTCCCTTATGTACGTATTTCCAACTTGGAAATAATCATAATTAAACCATGTAGATTTAAGTGCTTTATCTACAAATAATACAGTTTACCTGCGAACCACTCAAGGAATATCTTAAAATACAGTATTTTTTAGTAATCTATAATCTATTCTTGGATTGGGGACATTTGGCTGTCTCACTAATATGAAAGAAAATTCAGACCGACTTTCGCTATTGGAAACCGAGTAAATAGATGAATGCTGTGAATGTTATAAGAACAACGTGTACCAATTATTGTTTCTATATACCTCTTCATAATCAAATCTCCTTTAACTCTTAACCTAAATGCTTAAACTGTTACTTTACTTTTCGTATTAAATTTCAGAAAACGTCGAGAAGTATGAGCAGTTCATATTCTAAACTATGTGGTGAATGGCGTACACTTTAGGCGACTTAACCCGTGTCCCTTTCCATGAGAGAAAGCTTACTTAAAGATATCACGTCATCAGATGGAAAATATGTTCTCATGACGAATGCCAACCAAGCAACTCAATGATTTCTTTGTTCAGAAAGGCTGCTGTTCATCATGGTTGCTCGTGGTTGCAAATCTTGCTTCAGAAATAAATTCTCGCCTGTTTTGCCTTTGTCGTGCGAACAGGTCTAACGTCTGATGATATAGCAATAGCTGTCAAAACTGTTACAACGATAAAAGAACACGAGAAAAATAGAAAAGAAAATTCTTTCTTAATAAGAAAGAATTTCACTCCTAACAGCTTTTTTTTCGGGAAGTTCGCACCGCTTTTAATGAGTAGACCTATATGTGCAAATATACCTTGGGAACAAAAAATAATTCAAACGTTGTAATGCTAAAAAGGTAAACTGACAGTACAGTGAATATGATCAGTTTTCTACATCGTGGCCAAGTTTTTCGATCTTGGGTGTTAATGGCCATGGGCAAAAAAAAAAAAAAAAATAATAATAATTAAATAAATAAAACAAACAAAAAATAATTCCAAATAGATGAATCGTTTATTTATTTATTTCCAAGCATTTTAATCAAGTTTCATCGCTCTTAATATCTATCTACCATTAGAAAGTAGACTGTTGCGTGAAATAATCTGTTCTTTCGCTGTGTTTTGAGATATAAATACCCGCGAGGCTTATCGCTCCTTAGATTTTAGAATTGGGAGAGCAGTGTGCATTTTATAGTACAAAACGTAGTGTATAAAGCGGCTTTCCTTATAATAATTCACCTGACCTTCGCATTACATATTCGGTAATGAACCGTCTTGGCATTGATGGCTATGTTTTAAACAGTGAAGCTTGCCTAAATTTGTTATAAACTCTCTCGTTAATCTCAATAATAACAAACAAAGTGGCATCACCTACCGTGAAGATACTGGTACAGCACCGTGGCCTCTTTCAAATGGACCTCATGGAAACAGGAAAAGAGGGTTCCACGGGGAAGAATCCCCACGCTTTTGGGGAGATCGCCGCGCTGATCGACAGGCAAACTCTCATGGGAGAGAGACGTTAAACCCTCTAAAAGGGCGAGGACCTGTAACTGCTTTTCCTGTTGGCTCATGGTGGTCAGATATAAGTCGTCGAGCCCTGCAAACACTGAAGCACCGCAAATGGACTCCTGAATTTGGTACTCTCCAGACGCTTATATATGGCCGTCACATCTCGAGTGACAACATCCCTGAAGTAACGGTAGGTTCTCCGAAATATTTGTCTTCTGCTGTTTTGAGGAAAGCAGTTAAATGAAGTTGCAGTAGGGATGGGCAATGGCAAATTTAGCAGCGGAAGGGATTGGCTTGTGCTTCTATTAATACTTATGCGACATGTTTACCGTCGTTTCTGGTTTCCCCTTGCAGGGTGGGTCATATCAGAGTCTTGTCACCTTCAGTTTTTTTACATTATAAGTTTTCGGATTAATATATTAGAATTTGGTAGTACTCTTATAGACACTTATGAGTGTATATTTCTTTCAAAGGACATCTTTTTCGTAGAAGAATATGTCTTTGAAACATAAACGCGTACTTCAAGAGAGGGAACTAGTGAAATACGCCAAAACGAGAGAGAGAGAGAGAGAGAGAGAGAGAGAGAGAGAGAGAGAGCTTGATAGCTAAAGACGATTTCATCTGAGAAATAAGCAGGTAACTGTGCAAGTAGTGAACGAACTACAGCAAGAATAAGATGCAGATTGACAAAAATAAAATTGTGCAGGTAAAGGAAAGATTGAAATAAGGAAGAAAACAGTCGAATTTTTTTTTTAAAGAACAAAGGATAATAGAATAACAATTTTGAATGAACCAAGAATAGAGACAATTAAGGTGAGGACATGTGACAGAGAAGTTCAGCATTTGGGATGCTGAGAATATGTCTTTAAAACAACCCTAATTATAGAATTTCTGCTTTTTAGTGTGAAGTTTTTCTGTTGCTTGTGCGGATAGCACAGTGATATCGCCACCGCCCTCCCCACACCGGGTGGAAAAGGCCTGGGTTCAAATACCATCAACGACGCGAGGAAATTTTATGGGCATTTTTCACTTTGTGGCTGAGTTAGTTGGCGTCTTAGATGGCAAGGTTTTTTTTTTTTTTCCTGCGAAAACTAGGGTTTTTCGTCCTGCAAAACAAGCAAATCGACCAGAGAACACACGCAATTCACGAACATAATACACTTGGGTAATTGAAATAATGTTCCGGGTGACCCTAGTGTGACATTTATTTATTTTTTTTATTATCGTGTGTCTGTTATTCTCCAGTCACCTAATAATCTTTATAAGTAGTAGTGGTGATATTAATTTTCCCGTTAAAAAGGTGTAGTAGGGAAACATCTGTGTGCCAGCGCTAACTGAAACAAGTACGCTCCCAAACTTTATCTCAGCTAATTTGCATTCGAAAGTTGTGTGCAGGCTTATTGCAATCCGATCATAAGGCCATCAGGAAGTTTCACGGTTGGTTTAGATACTGACTAAACGACAATTTTCCCAGAAGAGGAAGCTTTCGCTAAGATCTTATCTGAGAAGCCTTGCAGCACTCTAATAGTAGATAACACTGGGAAGATTGTAATTAAATTTCATGGTATCAGTGTAAGTCATTCCAGACTGAACGTGATTACGGTATACATGCGTTATGGTTGTATATCTGTAATTTGATTACTTCTTTCTCCACTTTTTTGGATGCTGTTTCCAGTGGGCAATTTTATAATGCTGACTCTGAAACGTATGAATGATACTTTTTTTTCTGTTTTCAGATGCTTCAGCTTAATTAGGTGCGGAAATTTCTCTGACCACTACTGTGTGTTAATTCCTTCTCCTCTAAGCTCTGGTACAAGTTATTTCAACTTCTTTCCTGATCTTTTGCCAAACATGGCTTTCGATATTAGAATGCCAATATGTTTAATGTAAAATTTTCAGTTCGATATTTTAGTTCTGCACACCTGAATCCACATTAAACGTCACCATTTTATACTATTTTGTCAAATTAACTGACAATTACCATACTTCGGTCTTGGTACGTTTAGTATTCTCTCATTAAATGGAAACCACTCAAACGAGACTGCTAGAAGAGGATCCCATGAGTCAGTATGTTTTCCATTTTTCACTAGTATGGAAAGAGAAAGACTGGGTTCACATCCCGTCGCAGACTAGAAGAATTCTTAAAGAACTCTTTAGTTAGCCTGTGGTCAGCTAATATCAGTAGGAGATTTGAATTTGTCAGCCCACTAACAAATTAGTAACATGCAAATCGGTTCGTGAAGGTTAGGTGCATTTTGAACTGGTATGACTAAATCAGTCGATAAACTAAGGTGTTCCCAACCAACTGCTACTATTTTTTTTAAAAACAGGTTGTACTTTTTTTTGTACATATGTCTTATCTTCTTGCAAAGACATTTAACAAGAGTAGTCCCCATTTTAAAGAACTAAGTTATAAATACGAATGTTAAAATAATAGGGATAACGGAGACATGACAACAACCTCAGACGAGAAATGATGCCTTTCATTATAGTGTGTACAATGCATACAGGAAAGATAGGTAGGAGAAGGACGAGAGAGGGAGGTTGATGGTTTTTACTAAAAGCAGTCTGAATGGATGAAGGTGGTTCCCAGATCCGGTCAAGCTCAAGATATCACTAAATCAATGTGGTGTAAGATGATCAGGTAAAAGAGAGAAAAGAGTGGGAATATGTTACAGGCCGAGTAACTGAAAAGAATAGAGAGACGTCAGCTACAGACCTATTTCAGTTGCCTTGACAATACCGAAAATAATTGAAAAAGCTCTCCTTACATATCTGCAAAGTTTGATTCACTAATGCAGTTCCACCAATATTGGTCCAGCGGGTACATCCACCATCACTAACCTGGCAAATACACTTATTCAGACACAATTAACGTTACAAGAAAAAGTCCAGTGTGATTATCTCTACTTAGATATTAAATCAGCGTTTGATAACTTCAAAGAAAGCAATAAAGAATAACTGCAAGATAAACACTACAGTTGCCGACTATCTCTTATATAGCCTCAAACATAGATTCCTCATGTTCAAATCTTGCTCTAAGAATATCACTACATCTGCAGGTACTTCTCAAGGAGTCCTATGAACGGTTATCTTTGCAGCCTCATTGCAGTCATTACTTCAAATCATTGCCAACATCCATCTCATATGCAGATGATTTAAAAATCAAATCTGTATTACTTCCAGACTTAGTGATGACACGCAAAGAATTAATCGAGATAAGATGCTACTGAATTAGTGACAACCCTGGTTCACTACCTCCAAATCCTTAATTTAACTACCCACGTAAAGAAATCTGTCCAAATTACCTAGACTTTCCAGAACAAGCATGAGCTAATAGATAATCTCATTTAAAGTGCTTCATATCCGGGATGAAGGATGAATTTGGGCTCTCGCAAAGATCTGGGCGTATTGGGTAGATGCATCGCAACCATAAGAAAACATGTACAGCGATGCATCTACCCAATACTCATATACGTAGAAGAAATATAGTCAGGAGCCCCAAATGCCATATGTAAAAAAATTCCTCTCTTGAGTACTGGATTCTTAGATAGCCAATTTAGAAATTAGAATTTCCCACAATATCCAGAGAGCAAATGTACCAGAATTGCATGCTCAATCCCTTGCTTCTACTCATAACATAGGTCAATATATACTGAGTAATCACTGAATTACGACCACCTGCCTAATACTGTATTGGGCCACCGTTCGCACTGATAACAGCCGCTATTCGCCTAGACATTGACTCCACTAGATGTCTGAAGGCGTCCATAGAGATCTGCAGCCACGCTGCCTGCGAGGCTCTCCACAGCGTCGGAAGAGATGACTGTTGCGTGTCCATTCCCCTCACTTCTGTTCCAAAACATCCCATAGGTGTTCAAATGGATTGCGGTCAGGCGAATTTGGAGCCCAATCAAGATGGTTGATATCGTTACTGTGTTCCCGAACCACTCGTGCACTGCGCGGGCCCGATGGCACGAAAAATTAGCGTCTTGGAACGTATTGCAGGATGAAAATGGTCTCCTTAGGGTTTCTGATAAACCTCACCGGTGAAGCGTTAGTTCATACGCACCACGGTCCTAGTTCTTGCCTGCAATACGTGTTTCATATTAAGCAACCACTACTACTTGCCTATGGGCATCATCTACGATGGTTTCATGGACTCGTGCTGCTTGCACCACACACTATGGCGTCCGTCGGCACGTTGCAACAGGTTTTTGTACTGATCCGACCAGCACACTCGTTTCCAATCCTCTAGTGTCCAACCAGCGTGTTGTTAGCAGCAGGGTATTCGCCATCGACGATGATCAGCGGTGAGGAGGGGATGTCTCTTGGGTCGTCTGCTGTGGAACCCATACGTCTGTCTGCGGATCATCGTCATTTTTATATTGTTCTTGCACTCCCCATTTTGTACTGTGATGTCAACTGTCGCATAGTGACCTGCCGTTGAGCCCGTACAACGCGCTGCACCCTTCGCTTAACACGAACATTCACCTTGAGTAATCGTTTACAGTTCTGTCGGTCGGTGGTGGTTTGATCCGTTTGACACCATTCTTTGTACACCTTAACCACAGTGGGTTGTGAGCAACCGAGAAGACATGCCGTTTCCAATATGGAAGCACCCGAAGCACGAGCTTCCACAATCATGCCCTTTTTGAAACTCCTTGATATCTTTACTACGTTCCATAACTGCTACTTTATCCGCAATGTGCTCGCAGTATAAAAAATCGAACAGCTTCCTATTCTAGAGCAATGAAATTTGCATCTGGTCATAATTGTCTGCTGTGCAAATTACTCCCGAATTGGCAATTTCTCCAATAATCACAACCAGTCACTTCAACGCCATCCTGTCCGAACACATGGACCAGGAAACCGTACATCTCTAAACTGAACAGGCTACAACAAATGGAGAGGCTGTTCCCAAAAAATCTGCACTGCAACTAATTAATCAACTGTCACAAGTTTGTCTCTAGCATATCTTACAGAAAATAGATAGCCAACCTGATCAAAAACTGCTGAAAGCCTTTAGCTTCATCGCTCCAATAAATGCCAGGGAAGTGTCTCCTTAATATTGTCTCCAACTACAAACTGAGGACTGCGTGACCAAAGATTTCCCATTTTTAATTAATCTATTTTTATGGATCCGTTCTTATTAATGTTGTTAATTCAAGGTCCTATCTCTAAGGCCGTGATGTGCTTGCCTGTATTTTGGCAACTAAATGATTATTTATTAATGAGTATTAGCAGACAACTTCAGTGGAAAGCTAATGTGAGTGATTTGCTTTGGAGGAATCTAATTTACCATTCATCGATTGCAACTCGTAAGGAGGCGATTCATCTAGGGGAAAGAGTTCCCAATAAGGTGTATGACTGTTATTTATTTTTGCTTCCCCTTGCTACTTACGTGGACCCAAACAACATCATAAACGTGACAATACAGGAACGTTTATCAGAAGGTCAGCGTAGTATCATTAACTGAAGTATGTGTAAGGAGATCTCCACAGTTAAGATGAAAGGTAAGGGTTTATGGCACTCTATTCAGTTACTAATGTCGCATGTTCTCCCCTCCACTTCACTTGAATGCTACAAAATATGGTTGTGTTCTTGTATTCTTATCTTGCAAACTCTTCTGATGCAATGTGGACGTCCTTCAGTGAACCAGACACTTTATTTGCTTGTAATAAGACAGCAGAAAGGGTTAGATAGGTAAATGCCAATTATGCGAAGGTCATGTTTAAGGGAAGCTAAAATTAGTACATTCTATTCGAGTGTAAAAATCAATGAGAATAAAAGTTAATAAATGAAATATCTACATCAGACAAGACAGAGGCATTAAAATCACTAACTCAGCTGAAGTGGCTGATGTACCGAACAAATACTTTGCGTCAATCTTTAAAAAGTGACAGAACGTTCAGTTCAGTGGAAACTATAGACGGTGAGCTAGAAAACTTAAGCGGTATGGTAAACTCAGAAGGGACTGGCAGAGAAACTATTGAGGCTTGAAGGAGAGGAAGGCTCCAGGAGCTAATAGGATGTGCTTATCGGTTATTAAGGAGACTGTAAACGAGTGCATCAGACTATTATCATTAATTATGAGCTCATCACTGCATCTAGGGGTAATTCTCTTTGACTGGAGAGGCCCCAACGGCGCTCTCCAATCCAGAGAGGTTGAACTAAAGAGGAGACGAACAACTAAAGACCAGTACATTGGCGTCTTTGACGTGGCCCAGGAGCACTGCAACAGACAATCGTACGTTAAAGCGGTCACAGCATGGATTCTTAGAGGGGAATGTTTGAATTATCTGATAAATTATAATGACGTCGTCACAAATCAGATGGATATGAGAACCAAAGGTGACATTTTTATCTAGAGGTCAGTAAAGCAGTTTAAATGTTTCGTCGCTTGAGAAGTTAAAAGGTAGCCATCTACGAGTACTGACCCGCAGTTAGTCATTGCGTGGAAAAAACAGTCTTTTCGGTTGCAGAATCGCTAGGTAGACAGTAAAATGGAAGCTTGCTTAGAAGGCTTTTATGCCAAACTCGAGCACAAATGTTTGTTTCATTGTACGTTTACATGGAATTTATCCACAAATGAATAACATGCGCCAAGATACCGCCAGTGGACTAGCACTGATTGAATAGACATGGACGAGCGTTAATTAAATTGAATGTTTCGCGATGGTGTAAGAGTTGGCAGTTGTATTAGTTCAATACTTTGGAAAGGCTGAGGTGAGAGGAATACGATGATAATTCATCGTATTCCTCTTAGTTTAACTTCTGTTCCGGGTAAAACAATGGAGTCACTGGTTAAAGATGCATTGCTGGATCATCTAGACAAGACTGCAGCAATAATTCAGACACAGCATGGGTTTGTTAAGGGAAAGTCTTGTCTGACAAATTTGATAGGATATTATTATTATCATGTGGTTACAAGGGAACTGGATGCAAAAAATAATTTTGTTATCATATACTTGGATTTTAGGAAAGCTTTTGACACTGTTGCGCATGGAAGACTATTGTACAAATTGGAGCAGAATGGTATTAAGGGTAAGTTGCTACAATGGATAAAAGGACGGTTAAGTGGGAGAAGACAGAGGGTGGTAATCAATGGGTGCTGCTGTTCGTGGACTAATGTTATTAGTGGTGTCCCACAGGGTTCGGTGTTGGGTCCACTGTTGTTTTGTATATTTATCAATGATATTGATGAAGGTATATCAGGCTTAATGTCAAAGTTTGCAGATGATACAAAGGTTGGCAGGGTTGTTAATGACAGTAAGGAAAGTATACTACTACAACAGGATCTAGAAAATTTGGAAAGATGGGCTGAGAAGTGGCAACTGAAGTTTAACCTTGACAAATGCAAAATACTGCATATGGGTAAAAGTAACCCCAGAGAAACGTACCAACTGTGTGGTACTACACTTAAGGTGGTAGAAAATGAAAAAGACCTGGGAGTAATTGTGCAGTCAGATATGAAGTTTTCTGAGCAATGCAGACAGGCTGCCAGGGCAGGTCATGGGGTTTTGTCAATGATATATAGGAATTTTGGTAGTAGGGAGAAGGAGGTGATTGTCCCTCTGTATAAGGCAATGGTCAGGCCACGCCTTGAGTACTGCGTACAGGTCTGGAGGCCTCATTTTAGGAAGGATGTAGATTTACTTGAGCGTGTACAGAGAAGGGCAACAAGATTGGTGAGGGGAATGAAGGGATCCTCTTACCAAGAGAGGCTAAAGTTCTGCAAATTGCAGTGCTGGGGACTAGGTACCTGCGCAGTGATCTGATTGAGGTCTATAAGGCCTTGAATGGGTTGAGCACGCTGAATTCTGATGTGATCCTTCCACTTGTTCAGATTACGAACCTAAGTGGGCATAAATTAAAATTAAGAAAGGACAGATGTAGAATAGATGTGCGGAAATTTTCCTTTAGTCAGCGGGTGGTTAATTGCTGGAACAAACTTCCATCTGTCGTTGTGGAAGTTGATAGTTGAATAAATTTAAAGAGGAACTGGACAGGCATTTGGAGGAAATGGCGTGTTTTTTTTTTTTTTTTTTTTTTTTGGCTGATGCTGCATAAGCTCATACACTTGCTTTCTTGCATCACATACCACCACTACTACTTTTTTTTTTTTTTTTTCCTTTGTTAGTTGTTGGCGCATCAGCTTCTATGGCCCACCAAATACGGAGGATGCGGTAAGGTCAGCGAATGACCACTGCATATCCCGGAGCAATATGGCCTTAGTTGCTAATGCTCCAAATAACAAACAAACAAACAAACAAACAAAACCAGCTTCTATGGCCATAATGCACCTCCCAAAGTTTTTGCATTTTTACTGTGATCCAAGCCCGAAGCGGGATTCGAGCCCGCGACCTTTAGGTTGCCAGACAGGCACTTTACCCACCTGGCTAGCCCGGTGGACTACTACTACTACTACTACTACTACTACTACTGCTGCTACTACTACTACTCACTTTTTGTGAAAGAATCGGGAAATTCTAACCCGTGGGGTTTACTATATAAACTGTCACGTGACAAATTCAGGGATGGGGAAGTGTTTAATACTGTAACCACGGATATCAGTGAGACTATTGGTTGGAAAGACTCCGTTGAGATAATTTTAAGTAAGTTATTTACAACTGACGATCCTCAGGAAGATACTGAGTATCAAACTGGTATACGTAAAGATAATCGGCTCTATGTAGCTAGAGAAAATACTGCGGAGTTTACGTTGGAAGAACTTACAAGAGTTTTGAAGAAGCTTAATCTCACAAAATGTCCTGGAATTGATTTAGTCAAAAATATATTTATAAAGAGGTTCTATATCCTTTTATCTAATATCCTTTTATTAATGTTTAACAAATGTCTAACAGATCGGCTGTTTCCAACGCAGTGGAAGATTGCATTATTGAAGTTAGTTAGAAAACCTGGGAAGCCACTAACTGAACCTAAATCATATCGGCCTATCGCCCTTTTGGCAAACCTTGGTAAAATCCTTGAAAGGTTAATGGCATTACGGGTAACCAACCTACTAGTGCAGCAGGATATGATATCGCCTCAGCAATTCACTCCTGGGAAATCCTGTGAAGATTGTCTAGTGGCATTTCGAACGCATATTGAGAATTCTACATCCAAATATGAATTAGCAGTCTACGTTGATTTCGAAGGGGCATTTGATACAGTTTGGTGGGAGGCAGCGATGGCTCAGTTAAGAAACGCTAATTGTTCCAAGGAATTATATATGCTTTTCAACAGTTATTTTTCAAATAGATATGTGCTAGTGAAGTCCAAGCACTTTGAGCTACGAAAACAGATTGTGAGAGGGTGTCCTCAAGGCTCCGTCTTGGGACCCCTTATTTGGAACCTAGTCTTACAGAATTGGTTGGTTCGCACATTCCCTAATTGTAAGGTGCTGGCATTTGCAGATGATCTGACCATTATAATTGCAGGACGATCTCGCTCACTCTTAGAACAGAGAGTTAGTAGTGTGCTGACAGGCCTAAGTTTTTGGGCTCAAAGGTTTAAGCTTGCTATTAGTAATTACAAAACTAAAATGATGTTATTTAAAACAGCTTTAGATATAAATCGACCTCCTCAGATCAAGTTGAACGGTGTACAGTTACCTATGGTCCTTGATACCAAATACCTGGGAATTATTGCGGACAGTAAGTTATCATTTCACCAGCACTTATTATATTTAAGCAATAAAATCAGGAAATTTTCTGGTGCTATCATTAGTATTTCAAAGTCTGACTGGGGCCTATCACATAAAACACTGTTTCTGTATTACAAGGCAGTATTTAAAATAGCTACGTTTCGGGCTAAACTAAATTATTCCATACAACGCATCATGCTTCTTGGTATTCTAAGAGTGTGCAGAACGGTGTCCACTGCTGCGCTGGTTTTTAAGAGGGAAATTCCTACAGAACTTTTTGGTATAGAGATAAATATTCGCTCTGACTGCAGAGGCAAAAAGAAAAGATGTATGAATGAAATAATCAATTTATGGCAGACAAGATGGGATACCATACCTACTGGAAGAGTGACCAACTTGTTTATCCCGAACGTGACTTTTCTGAATGATATAAAGGTTCGCAATTGGTTTACACCTAGTTTACAGTCGTCATTTTTGTTAACAGGGCACGGGTCAATGAATGTGAAATTATATGCATTAGGACTAATGCATATAATTTCTTTATATCTCTCTTTCTTTCTTTATATCTCTCTTTCTAAAGTTATATCTAACTTTCTTTATATCTCTCTCTTCTCCCCCTTGGTTTTTCCCATTTCACTTTTTGGTATATATATATATATATATATATATATATATATGTTTGCGTATATATGCTAAAAACCAATAAATACTAAGTATATATATACTTAGTATATATATTTATTTATTTTTATTTTTTATTTTATTTATTTTTTTATTATTTCTTTTTGTTATCTTAGTTAATTATTTTTATTTTTTTCTTTCTCTTCCTTTCGGGTTTCTTTTTTTTTTTTTTTTTTTTTGTCTCATACTCTGAGACCATAGGTGTCCCATCTACTGGAACTGGCCCACCTTCCCGTGGTGTGGACGAGTACCCAGAATCATCTGTCCAGGTGATTGATGCTTCTGGGTAGCCAAGTGGCCAGAACATAACACACACACAATACACACAAACCTACGTCACACACATATCTGGCCCATTTGTAGTGATACTGTTCTTCACAGAGATACGAGGCGGAGTTGAACTGACGTTCGAGGAGCCGCCACTTACATAAACACATGTCCACACACACACATGTCGACTACTACTAATTCAATTCGAATGGAGGGATTAGTCGGTTGGCTGTTTTTAGGGTTTTTGGGCGCATCAGTAACCTTAGGCAATACAGTATTACGCTATATATAATGTGTCTGTAAATTCCGTAGATTTTCTGTTTGCTCAACGAAACACCTTAGTTTCCCTGAGATAAACCACTACCCTCACCTGAGACGAACCAATTTAGCCACGTTGTGAAAAAGACTCAATAATTCGCGTCATTGATGAGATTCGAAGTCAGGTCTTTTCCAACCAGTGTGGGGATAATGATGATTATACCAACTTTGGTAGCTATGAGGCGAGGGATTATCAATCTTCCATTTCAGTTATCATCCTATCTTAATAGTTGGCTGAATAAGAGTAAAATTTTTATGCAGGAAGAACAGCAGTTGGATAAGGGTATAAAAAAACTACACGAAGTAGGAGTTAATAATGGAGTTTGGGTTTTAATAATAAGTGAAAAAATTTCATCAGGTCAGGATCTATAGAGTCGTTAACATCGAGATTGTTCAGATTTTTTAGTCTGTTTCTGTTGGAATACCAAGGCAGACTGAGTGGGATGTTTTCGGTATGGTAGGAGAACATTTATCAAGATTGTTAATGCACGAGTTAGAAGAAAATTAAGATGCTAAGAAGCCAACTTTTTCTTTACTTGAAGACGATGTGGCACCAATAGAAAGTATAAAATTTGGGAGTATGGACGAACATAAGTTGCGGCTAATGCCTATGGTAAAAGATCGGAGCCTCGACTACCATTTGGGTAAGAAGCAAGTGTCAAATTACGATATTGGACTTTATTTTTAATCCTTCGAGGGACTACAGAAAGGGGCTGGTAACAAAGCAGTTGATACCAAATGTTACCTTTCTAAATAAGTTTACAGGAAAACAGTTCACCCCCGAGTCCTTTTAAAAATAAAATCATCACTGGACATGGGTCCCTTAACGCTAAACTTAATTTTTTTTTTTTTGGAAGGCCGTTTGAAGTCTATTGTTTTTTAGCAGTGTGAATTGGTTGAGGGTTGGGAAGAGCGAAGAAACTGACACCGAAACCAGACCAATGAAACGCGAATGAAGAAGATTTCTATTTTTTGGAAGGCGGTTGAAACCTACACAATTTTAGTAGACTATTTGGATCTGAGGGCATAAAATCGGAACAGATATTAAAACTTTCCGAGGGAAGAATAGATCATATGTTGGAAATTTCGCAATGACCCGACTTTTTGTAATGAAGTAATGTCCAAAGATTCTGTGTACAGGGTAGTTTCATAATACATGTGGTTCGGACTTACAGGATCGATTCAGGAACTAAAACAATAAAAAAAAAAAAAAAATACACAATGCTATATCCAAAATCACCTTGTTTCCGAATTAAGCGCTTTTTGTGTTTCACAAATTATATTGTGAAAAACCCATTGGTTTCTGGGTAAGCAAACCACGTTATTACAACAGTAAGTAGGTAGGCTGGTGTAAAAGCTGATTATTATTTCAGAGTGCATCGTTTGAATTTATTTTGAAATGGTTATTTTACATCATCCTAAAATCTTACAAAAATTAGAACTGATTTTAGGGTGAATGTCAGTAAGAAAAAAACAAAAAACAAAACCGAAATAGAAAGATTTTGTGCTGCTAAGTGATAGTGTGCATTTGAAATTGTTTGTGTAGGGGTTTTGTGGTGCATCAGCATTTGCGGCTATAATACACCATATGCCAAATGAGATGACATTTTTAGAGAATAGACGAGCTTCTTGGAGATATATTATCATTCAACAAACGACTTTTAGATGGTAATAGATCAATTAGCATCAGAACTGTTAGGTTGGAACTATATGAGTAGGAATTATTGCCGACTATTTCACTGTGTTTTTTTTTTTTTTTGGCT
The DNA here is from genome assembly GCF_048544385.1 of Mastigoproctus giganteus. Taxonomy (NCBI): domain Eukaryota; kingdom Metazoa; phylum Arthropoda; class Arachnida; order Uropygi; family Thelyphonidae; genus Mastigoproctus; species Mastigoproctus giganteus. The sequence goes on along the minus strand of NC_143585.1, from coordinate 96,221,992 downwards.
GAAAGATGAATCGAAGAACCATTTTCCAATTTTTTAAGAAATGATTTACGCGATTTACTAGACGAAGTTCCTCTTGCTGTCTCAAGTCGCATGAGGTTTATGCATGACGGCTCCCCTTCATTTTACTGGAGTAGCCAGAGATTATTTGTATGAGCATTTCGCTGATAAATGGATAGGACTTGGAGGCATCGTTGCGTGGTCTTCTAGTTCTCCGCACCAGAACCACTCGACTTTTATTTCTTGGGTTATCTAAAACACCAAAAGACATGGTGATTTTTATATTTACCGTTTTATTCAACTGAAGAACATAAAAATGTTGTTTAGGAACAGGAATTAACACTATATTTAATGGTGTTGGGAAATTTAAGCCGCAACATGTTCTCGGGGTCTTCGACGTTAATCAGCAATGTGTCGAAGTTGGGTGGTGAAGTTGAGAAGAAAATAGTTCAACATTTCCTCCTGCACAGTAAGAAAATTAGAAAGTGATTAGAAACCACTCTGTTGTCAAAATTTTCATCCAGGAATTCTAGAACTCGGACGTAGCTTTTTAAAATGTTTTCTTACCACCCAATCCTCAAACAACCTATACTATTGGAGTAGTATTGGCTTCAATAGTTTCCTACAAAAATTATCAGATAAAAAAAAAACTATTTTGTTTTCTTCTCTTTTACTTTTCTTTTTCTAGCGTCTGATTTTTTTCACTTATTCTCTTAAGTGATGCATTTCCTGGCATCCAGGAAATATATTTTCTCGATAGGTGGCAGCAGTGACCAGTTATGTTTCTTCCTATTATGTTGTTAAACGTACAATACTCAATTCTGTCGAGCACGCTCGCAGTCAGAACTTTACGTCATTGCATGACCAGAGCTCGTGTTTATTCATTTGCACGTCCTGAGTGTTGGTTATTAAATGTTTAATAGTGAACGCCACTTAAAAAATAAATCATTGTAATTAAATCCTTTGTTTTTTTTTCATTAAAACGGATATATTTTTATTACGAGTGTTTTTGTTATTGGAAAACATTACGAGTAACAACGGGAAAGATTTTTTATTGCAGAACTGATTTAAAATGTAAGTTTAAAAGTTGGCAGAGTTCCCACCCACTCGTCCATTTACTTTTGGTCGCCCTAAAATGAGAGCTGGCACCGGCTGGGAAAATTTATAAGAAATATTTCTGATGGGTACGATGCACAATTTTGTCACGCCCAATATATTTCTTTCAGTTTCTACCCTTGTTTCTCAGTTTCAGACTGTAAGGATCTCTTGGCTTTTCCGAATTTGTATTTGTTCAAAACTGCTGAACTAACGTCTAAAGTTGTTGCGATAAATTTTAAGCCTTATATTAACTGTCGAGAGAACGAAGAAGGAAATTTTTATTCGACAAGCCTCCGGCTACAGTGGTCCATGAACGAATTCTGTACTTCTACGTTGCCCCCGATGCATCTGACGATCAATAATGTTGACCTGCTTGAACATCTGCTCTTCTCCGCGTAAGAAAACTGGATTCTTGACACTAGCAAATGATACAGAAGATCGTTTGAACAAATTGGGCTTCGCCGAGTACAATGAAGAGTGACAGGGAAGAGAGAGAGAGAGAGGGGGGGGGGGATGAACTGAAATTTAAAAGTAGAAAAGAATAAAGAAAGACAAGAGGAATGAACGGAAGTAATGAGAAGAACAGAATACAGACAACCAACGACAAATGTACCTCATCTCAAATCATTCGCATTTCAATTATTAATTTATTAATAGCACTACTCTGCATTTGAAAAAAAAAAAACAACAACACTACTGATATTTTCTTAGAAAATGTTTCTGAATCATTTCTTAGAGCTGATTTCAAAAATTACTTCCCTTTGTTCCCATCACGTCAAGCTTCTTAAAAAATCATGAAAGAAAATTTAATTTTTCACAAATATTTATTAATTTTGGCAGAAGTTATGCACCGAAATTGTAAGAAAATGCTACTTTGAGCAGACTTTTATATTTAAATACATGTTGAAAACGCTGTTAAAAAGGGCAGTGTGGTAAAAAGTCCAGTAAGCATTCATCTCTCATTTTAAAAACTGATCTACGATAGGTCAAATTTTCGTTTCTTTGATTTTCATGCAGATCCTTCTACTTTACAGTCCTTCTTCAGCATCCAGCAATAGTCAGCCATCTTGTTCTCATTCCCTCCTCTCATGATACCTAATTTTCCATGTGTTTAATGTCGTGGTGAAAACTCTCACCCTGTTCTTCACTAACATTTCCTAGATTTTCTTGGAAGTAGTTGATGCGGGAGTCTGAAAAATCTACCTGGACACTTATATTGCAGCCCGGCTTCTTGAAGTTTACCAACATATTTTCAACTATATTATTGTAGTCTGGATCCTTGTTCCCTAAGGAGTTCTCAATCACCATGCTTGTTTTTCTCTTTTATTCATAGTTCCCTCAAAATCTCAATCCATCATCAGTTTGCGAATTTGAGGTTCAACAAAAATACCTTGTTTTAATTACACTTGGGTGATCGATGGGAATTCAGTACAAATATAGTTGAAGCGGGGACCTTCCTGAGGTAAAGCTTTCACAAACTGTTTCATCAATAGTGTGATCCAGTTTAATGTGCAAGGGCGGAAGGAGGACAATTTTTGGGGTCTACTAGTAGTTTATGAACTATGTTGGCCACACCTTGATTTCTCAGTGCTTATTCCTTGCCTGACTGTCCCACTCACTCAAAAAGCAAAGCAGATTGCTGTCCAAGTAACATACCTACCACTATAAAGCCAGTCCAAACCAAACAACCATGTTCTTCATACTTAATATTTGTCAACTTCTTCAAGTTCTCATATGTTTCTTTCAAATACACAGAATGGGCTGCTGGAATTGACCCATATTTATTTCCATTGTGGAGCAGCACATTTTTGAGATTCTTCTTTGATGAGTCAGTAAAAAGTCTCCGCTACGTAGGATTGTAATTAATTCCTAAATAATTCATTAAGTCTTTTATATTACTGGAAAAACAATCCTCTTCAGAAAAGTAGGGAGACTAGTTCTCGTTCTCTGTCTGTACCATGATAAAGACGTTCCATGTGTTCGAAGATTGTTTGACTTAAGTCTAGAACTAAGGAATTTTGCAGATTCCTTTGGTAAATTTAAATATTTTACCAGATCGTTCAATTCATGCTATGAAAACAGTTGAGGACCGGACTCTATGTCTCCAGGAGTATAGCCTTCAGTTTTATCTTCAGAAGCTTCACTTTCAGCACTCTCTACTGCTAGAACTCCCCTCCCCCCAATATAAGTGTAGAGCATGGAATCAGTAAGTTATCTCCATGTTGGACTGGTCTGGCGGATGGAATATTAGGAATTCTGTCTGCATTGTATTCCTCTACATTAACTAAGCAAAAGTCACAGTCAGTGGTTTGTAGTCTCCACCAAATCATGGGAATTGCAAATGGCATAGCTTTCTTTCTATCACTTTTCCACAATCTCAATGCTTCAACGCAGGTTCGACAAACTTTATGCGGAGCCAAAGAAATGACTGAAGGCAGTGTTGCCAACATGTGAAGATTTAGTTTACAAATTCCCAGCATCTACTGCTAACTTAATACATTCTTGACATCAACTTAAGTGATTTGTATAGAAAATGTGTGATAGAAAAAAACGAATAATATTTCTAAAATCAACGTAAAAACGAGTAGAAAACAACAATTAGTTTACAAACATCGAAAACCATGTACAATGGGGTAATTAATACATTTGAGGATAATTTATTAATAATTATTTTTTAATTTTTGAAGTGGCCGTATATGATTTGACTCAAAAGATCTAATTCTTGAATGGTTTTGAAAATATGTAAAATGTGCTTTTCATGCAAAGGATGGCGAATGAGACAATGATAAAAACATCGCTTTTGCGGGACACTTTGTAATCATGAACAAAACACTTATATATTCACAGAAATTATGACTTCTTAGAACAAACATCAGGGAGAGTTATAAATAACTTGATTAATCTCACGATACAACTCTGATGGAGGAAAAAATCCTAACGAAATTGGCGGTTTGTGTAAAAAGTTACACCACACGATAGCCAAGTTAAGAGCTCTGGACGGGCTAGGTGGGACTGGTCTTCAGGCATTGGCCCGACTCGGCCGAGGGCCGGATACGAATCTGGTAGCAAGTAGCCTTCAGGTTCAGGTACAAGTCGGGTAGAACCGTCTTCGGGCCGGATAAAATTCTAAATTTTACCCGGGCAGAGGACTGCCCGTGCAGTCCCCTATTTTATTTTACTTGACTTTAATATATTTCAGTCAGCAAATCTAATTTTATTCCAGACCTATATCTACATGAAATCTATTGAAACTTCGCCTTGTTACTGTATAATAGCATCATAAACAATCGGGTCCATCGTATATCACATCCACTAAAGTCGTGATTAAGTGGCGCCATCCGGTGTCATCCATTGTAACTTGTAAATGGTTGGTTAAAATTAATATATTTATTATAAACTACGTAATTGTTCACGCTACGATACAGTTAAATGGATATTTTGGACTACACTTTCTGTTAGGCGATTAACTAATGGAATAAGCGATGTCATAGTTGCAAAACTACCTGCATGCGGTGGATGGCGTGTGTTTTGTATTCCATCTTCTATAAAATCCCTCTTTATGATGATAGATGACCTCTTAAACATGCTGTGATGAGATCCTTTGTAGAACGTTGTTAATATTGTGCGATTTTTCCCCCTTTGTGTTTACTTGAATACGTACATGGGAAGTTAATAAACGTTGTATTACTCTGGGAACAAAAAAGGTTGTTTTTATCTAACTATTACCTAGGAAATTTATGGATTTGTCCTCTAAAATTACTTGACAATGCGTGAGAATAATGCTGTCATGGAACGAAGCATATAATAACCACTTTTCTATGTTGAAAGTGCTCAGACCGTGTTATTCGTTGTATCAAACAGCGTTTATTTCTTCACACAGCTCAGTGTACATTGAACGAAGATTACATGGGCAGAATGGGATGGGATTAAATGTGCAATATAGTAGTTTCGAAATTGTGAACAACGCACTCCAGGGGACGCGAAAAAATGTTCACGTTAATAAATTAAATTATTCTATGTTCATATTAAATAAATAACGTTAAGTCTATGAGCAAAAGTTTCTAATTATATTAAAATTAGGGTTAGTATGATCCAGATAAACCAATTAATTTATGGATATTGTAGACCTAAAAGGAAATCAGATGGTAATAGTAATACCTGGAACGTATATGAAGGCAGAATATTTGTTCCCTTTGTTTTGAACAGAGACCGCTGAAGTTTTCTTATATGATCAAACAAGAAAGAATTATACGAGGGCGATAAAAATAATACTGTGTATAATAGACGAAATAACAGAATATAATAAATAATAGAAAAATAGATAAAAATAAATTATTGGCTGAAAAGGAGAGAATGAGAGTTTCAGAAAAGAAGGAACATGCCGAAGGGCTCTCATCTCTCTTATGGTACATTAGGTAATGTCATCGACAACCATAACTCATTAATTTTTCTCATTTCTCAAACGAAAAGATCGAAGAGGAACTCATGTGTAATATAAAAATTTCTTAATATGTCCTCGGAGATTCCCTAGCATGAAACCGTGGAAGCGATGCATAATTTAACATGACACTGGCCTCCGTTCACGACACACCAGGGAGCAATCTGGACCATTGTAGCTCGGGCCTAGAACCATGCGTAGAAGCTAATTACGAGTGAGTGTTTTGTTCCATTTATTGTCGAATACCAACATTTCCGATGGGTTTTATGCGGTGCAATTACTGTTTATAAGAAAGTAGTCCGTGTACTGGAGATAGTGTGACCAAAGTCCATTGATAAAAGATGCAGTTACTGGATTGTATTGTCCTAGGTCATCAGAGAAATACATTAGATTTTGTCATCGAAGGACTGGAGAAATTTCAGCCATGCTTCAGTTATTTCAAGGCTTATATTTCATTTTAATTATAGACTTCAGTTAACGTTTATTTTAATTTATAAGTTTAACATAATACCAGATGCTTTGTCAAATCAGCTCCGAAGCCAGCTCTGTATTCAGTATTCACTTACTGTATTCCCAATAGTAGTCACTGGACTAGCTGCAAGACAACCTGCTGGAACTGAATTCAACGTACTCAATGCGGGCCTTCAGGTTAATTTCAATGTAGTCGTGGTCACTGCGTTCTTAAGATGCGATTGATGTCACTTAAATGTCTCATTTTAACTGTGCAAAGGTGTAAAAGGCCTTGGTCCTACCAAGAGGCCTATTACAATCTACTAAGACGATAACTTCAGTAGTTATAATCTTAGTGGATTGTAAATTTACATTGCACTCTGGAAGATTTTTTGTTAGCCGGTTACTGTCATCATCTGATTGGATGATTGATCATCATCCGTGATTTACTGCTGCCATTGGATCTTACTAATCCTGACTTGACAGTTGTTGTTGAGTTAATGTGTTCTCGTGCAGTTTAATTTGGAAGTGGCTGTCAGTCAAGGTTAGTAGAAACCAATAAAAGGTATACATCACGGAATTTGGCAGAACTCCAATTAGATCATCGCAGTAACGGACTACAGGATACGATTTCGGAGTGGTATATAACGCAATATGTCGTAATTCCTTGCATTATACAAATATTTTACAGAAATGAAAATTTTCCTTTGCACTACTAAGCGATACAGCTGCGTGTGTTAGTTAATTGAAGGCCACTTCTGCTAATATTTTCTCTGCTTTTTGTGATTTGGATCAGAGGAAATCCTGCAATAATTAATTAGTTTTTCCGTACATATCATATAGGCTATCCATATACCATGTATTGTAGCTGAAGGCATAGTGGCATAGTGTTTTGTGGAAGGCGCCACCGGTGGTTTCCCACATCTGCGCCATGGTACTTTGTGAAGAATTTACAGAATCTCTGTAAAAGCCAGAAAAAGTGTGGTGTCTGGTTTGTGACAGAGTTGTGCTGTGGTCTGTTGTTCTGTCTCTGGCTGCTTAGCCGCAAGGCCCCTAAGGGAACCCCACGTTGCCCGCCACCACCACTGGGAGGTGAGCCAGGCTGCCCATTATACTCTGGCTGGCCTCCGCCAGGGTTGCCTGAGCTTCCTGACGGAGCCAAAAAAAAAAAAAAAATAAAATAAAAAAATAAAAAATAAAATAAAATAAAAAATAAAAAAATAATAAAAAATAAAAAAAATAAATAAATAAAATAAAAAAATAATAAAAAATAAATAAAATAAATAAATAAAAATAAAAAGTAATAAAAATAAATAAGTAAATAAAAAAAGAAATAAAAAATAAAAATAATAATAAAAAAAATAAATAAAAAATTAAATAAAATAAAAAATAAATAAATAAAAAAAAAAAAAAAAGGAGAGAGAGAGGAGCATAGAAAAAGAGAGGATTTGAGGGAGAATGAATTTGGGTGGGTTGACAGGGGAGAATAAATCCACCCTAATTTAGGCGAAGTATAGGAAAGAGTGTGGGTTTAAAAGTCACAGGGGACAGGTGCCCCTGTGTAATTGTCAATGGCATAGTGCCTGTAGATCCCGCACTGAGGTCAGTGCCAGCAATCCCGCACCTAGATCGGTGCCAGCAGTATATCCTACCCATTTCGGGTTTGCGATGACTTTTAAATCCCGCACTCCGAGGAGTGCCAGCATCCCGCACCTTGGATGGTGCCTGCAGTGGATCCTACCCTATTTGGGTTTGCATAATTATGTCTGCGTTTTTCCGGGGGAATGGAGAGTTATCCCACGCCGGTCCGGTTTAGTTCTTGGGCTCTGAGTTCTGCAATCTTAGCTCGCCTAAGTGCAAATGTTTCTTGCGCATAGGTGGTTAATGCCTTATAGGTATGTTCCTCGAGTAGCAGAGTGGATTCTTGATTGCGAGGGTTTCTCTGTATTGTGGTGAGGAATTTAAGCCTAATGTTGTCGTAGCTGGGGCACTCATACATGAGGTGCCCCCAGGACTCCTCTTCGCCGCAGTGGCAACGTGGGTCATTCTCGATTCCCATGGCGGTCAGTTTTTGTTGGAAGGATCCATGGCCGGTGATGATAAAGGTCACATGGAGGCCAGGCGAAAACCAGGGTGGGGGTTCTGGGTGAGTTGACCTTATGGATGGAAGGAATCGTTTTGTGATGGCCCCTTTTGTTGTAGTGTCCCAGTCATGTTGCCATATCTCTTGTAGATGTTTGGTTATCCGTTGTCTTTCCTGCCTGGTGCCGTTTGTGGTGTCAAGTTGAAAATTTAGCAGTTGGGTTGGAACTCCCTTCCTTAAGTGATAAAAAAGCCCTCTTTTAACCACTTCTAAGTATAGTGGCTGACATCCAGTTAATACCTGCAGAGCAGGGGTGCTGACGGTGCGGCATGCCCTGCAAATTGAAAGGAGCATGAATCTGTGGATTGAATCCAGCTTACGTTTATTTCTTGCTAGGATGACTTTTCGGTACCAGATGGAGGCACCATAACACACAATTGGCACGTATGCCGCTTGGTATATCAGAGTAAGAGCTTTGTGCTTCAGCCCCCAGTCTGCCCTGCTGACCCGCCTTATCATAGCACTGTACCTTTGAATTTTGTTGGCTAGATACTTTAGGTGGTGGTGGAAGGTAAGCCCCGAGTCTAAGAAGATACTTAGGAGCTTGACTTCAGCGTGCAGCCGTATGGGCATAAAGTTTAATTTTATTGTAGGTGGTCTTGTGATTTGTAGCCTGCCTTTAAGGAGTATGGACTTTGTTTTCTCTCCTGAAATGGTAAGGTTGTGCAGGGCTGCCCAGTTCTGAAGTTTTACCAGTGCTCCATTTGCCATTTTCTCTAAGTTCGTCCTGGTGTTAGCACATACCAAAAGGACAAGATCATCTGCGAAGGCCAAGGGCTCAACACCTCCCAGGTCCATGCCCAGGAACTCATCCAGGACAATAGACCAGAGGAAAGGGCCAAGCACAGAGCCCTGCGGACAGCCTCGATCGATGTACCTAGTCACTGTCTGGAATCTGTTGGTAACTTGGACTTTTCTACCAGTTAAATATGACCTTAAACTGTTGTATAGGTTGTTGGAAACATTTGATTGCCGAAGCCTCCGAAGAACAATGGGCCACCATAGTCGATCAAAGGCCCCAGCGAAGTCTACCATGATTGCAAGGGAGTACTTAAAGGCTGTGTGAGTTGCTTGAGTGATTAAACTGTTAATGGCATCTTCTGTGCTGCTACCTGCTTTGAATCCAAATTGCTTGTCAATTGGAAGTTTTTGTTCTTCATATCTGTAGCTGTGGATATTATGTTTATTGCTATTCGCTGGTTGGGGGAAAGAATGGGCAACATAGTGGATGCGCAGTAAAGAAATGTCTTGGTTCGCGGATAAAAGTAGCTTTTTGATGAGGGCTCGTTTGTTGCTGTCAGTATATTAAATATAAAAAGGCAATTCAAATTAATGTCTTCATTTATGCAGACTTTCCCATAAAAGCAGTTAGGCTAAGCTCAAAAGCGAATAGGAAAGAAGAGAGGGCTCTGCCATCTGCGTAGTTGGCAGTAGCCTGAATGGCGCCCTCTGCTGTCTATTTTTATTTAATCCGAGAAGTCGATTTTGACTTCTCAGATTTTTAAGCACCTGAAAATTTCATGTACTTCTTACTTGTATTGTTTAAAGTGTAATTGCGATGTGGAACTTTATATTTATTGTATATATTTGCATTTTCAAAATGATATCATTCGCTTTACTTTAGTTATAATTTGCTCTTGTCTTACTCACTTTGCGTAAAAGTTTTAAACTACTGAGTTTTAATGCAGTTATTGCTGTGATCATAAAATTTCATGTCTTAAGAAAAAAAAAGAAGTCAATTCTTCTTTTTTGAACATTTCTTATTGCTTTAAAGCTGCGCGATTCTTTAGAAGGTTCTGCATTAGAACGATCCCTTGAAAAGACTTAAATAAGCATTTTCAAAGTTCATCAGGTGTTGTGATATTCTTCTTTTCTTTTTCTTTTTTTGTTCACTACTCTGAGAAACTAATAACATTTCTTTTCGAAGCCTTCGCCTGTAAAACAAAGCAAACATAGCACTTTAGAATCAAAAAAACTGCCCCCTAGTGGGTCTTTATATGGCTTCGGGAAGTTTAGTTATTTTATGTATAATATTTTTATTTCTTTGCTGTTAGTTAATTAAGTGATGCTGCTAGAAGGGAAAAAAAGGAAATTTTTCAATTTAACTTACTCGTTCTTATCAGGTCAGCTATTTTCTGCATCACTGGTTGCGTGTGCTTGTTAATTTAAAACATTTTGTTTGTATGTTAATACCTGTTCCCCTCCAATATACGCAATATAACCTTTAGGCTTAACGTAACGTGAATACGATTAACTCTCATTAAAAAAAAACAAAACAGAAAAAACCTAATACCACATTTAATATAGTTAGTTAATTAACTCTGTTTGTTATCTGTCGCTTCTTAAAATCAAATCAACAGAGCATGCCCTTCCTGCTGAGCGCGAGCGTTGCCAGGGAGAATTGGTTGTTCGCTTAATTAGCTCAGTTTAGTTAGCTTCCAGTAATTTTCTGGGAACCCACAGGGGTGGACAAAATAATGGAAACACGAATGCCCTAATATGGTGTTGGACCATTCTTTGATTTTAAAACAGATTGCATTTTATGTGGAATAGATTCGAATAAATCTTGAACTGTCTTAAGAGGAACATTGGACCATTCTTCATAAAGGAACGTTTCAAGCTCCTTGAATGATGAAGGTGGAGAAATTTGCTTATCACCCTCTTCTCCCAATATGCTCATAGTGGCGCAATAACGTTTAACTCTTGTGATTGTGCAGGGCATGGGAAATGCTTAGCTTCAGTGTCGTGCAGCTCAAACCAAGCTTGGATACATGCGGTGTTTACTGAAGCATTATCATTTTGAAACATGGCATCCTTTTGGGGATAACAATACTCGCACCATGAGATCAACCCAGTTACCCAGAATATCAGGTAATCATTGGTAGTAATTAACCGTTCAGCGTGATCATCGGACCTAAAGAATACCAGGATATTACTGCCAAAATCATCATTGATCTTCCTCCATTTTTGACTGTTGGCACAAGACAGTCTGAATGATGTGCTTCCTTTGACATTCGCCAAATGTAAACTCTCCCTGATGTTGGAAAAAAGTGTGAATGATGATCCTTCTGAAAACGACATGTTTATGACATCAAATGTCCAGTTGTTGCTCCTTACACAATTGTATCCTCTTTCTAGCATTACAATCAGTAAAGATGACTTTGGAATAGTGTTTTTGCCATAACTTTCAGCTTTATGAAGTTCTTGTCGAACTGTTTGCTAGAAACTGGATTGCTGAGACTCAAATTTAAATTCTGCAGTTATTTTTTTTTTTTTTAAGGCAGTAATTTTATGTTTCCAGAGTCCGGCAGTCTCAGTCAGCTCCGATTTTCTGCTACAAATCTTATTTTCAGATTTTGTTTTTCCATATTTGGTGCATGCAGCATCACTTTCGATACAGTCGCTCTGGTTACATTAAATAAATCAGCAGTTTTGGTCACCGATGATTCTGCTAAACATGAACCAACAATTTTACCTCTTTGAAATTGAGACAGGTCGATTATTTTCTTCATGTACCTTTGTATATCAGCTATAAATAAGCATCAGCTTTATCCTCTTTTCTTCACAGTGCAAGAAACAAAAAAGAAATCATCACTGTATGTTAATAAATACGTCAGACAGACATTACAAAAACTATTGCTTTTACATCAGATGTTTCCACCATTATTTTGTTTACCCGTATTGTAAATAAATTAAGAAAAAAAATACAATTAAATTTCCTTTTGATACTGGGTGACGGTCAAAGGAGTTCACAATATAAAGATAATACAGTACTACAATATCACTATTTTAACAGTAACATAGACTTGAACTGTGATCAACTCAAATTCGTGCTCGACTCACCATCTACCAGGTTAGAAGTTTTGCGGGTCTTTTTCACACTGTGGACGAGTTAATCAGTCCACAGTGTGACTTGCACAAATTTCATGCAGTCCACAAATCCTTGGGATTTGTGCTGTTTAGAAATTTTAGAAATTTGTTTGTTTATTTTAGAATATGCGAGGCGTTGGTATATAATAGTTGTAAATTGCATATATTGTGATCGATTTGCCCTCGTGGGGAGCACGGTTAGTATAATCACCATCCTCCGCACATCGGATGGAAAAGACCCGAATTCGAATCCCGTCAATGACCGAGGAATTTTTATAAGTATTTTTCACAATGTGACAGAGTTCGTCCGTCTCAGGCAAGGGTAGCATGGTTTTCTCCCCAAAAAATTCGGCTTTTTCGCCCAACACACAGGAAATCGACGACAGAAACACGATTTTAAAGATATACCATATACGGGGCAATATGGTCTAAAATCCTACAACAAGCTTCCAAAATTATGATCGATTTGCCTGTTTTGTTTTGCTGGATGAAAACTCCGAGTTTCTGAGTGAAGGAACCATGCAACCTCACTCAAATCCGACTAACACTATTTAACAGTCAGAGAGAGAGAGAGAGAGAGAGAGAGAGAGAGAGAGAGAGAGAGAGAGAGAGAGAGAGAGAGCGGACTCTTCCCTTGCCTGTCTATATACAGGTGGATTAAAGTCTAAAAGATTAGCAGTTTGGAGATGGGGATGCTAATCGATATTTATTTGAAGAAAGGCTTACAAAATGCGGACAGCAAAGCTTGGTAACGGGACATCTCGGGGGATCTGATAGAAGTGTATAAGACCCTGAAGGTAATCAGCAAAATGATCGCTGGAAGTAAATTTTCGCTGACAGAAGAGGAACCAGGGAACACAAATACAAAATTTTGGTGTTGGTAATAGGGCAGCAACGTGTAGACTATTCGGATGAATTTTCTACAAAGTACTTATAACAGTGGTCGATATCAATAGTTTAGTAAAGTTCAAAGCAGAATTGGATAGTCACTTTTTTTAGGCGACAGTATGAATGATAAATTTTTTCGTGTAGATGTAGAAAAGGTCAGCTTCTTTGCATCATTTAGCTGATAGAACGCTAATACTAATTGATTGGAGCAAGATGGAAGGAAACTCACCATTGGAAACAATTTTTGAACCAACTAAATGATTGTTGTTTATATCAGTATGTCAGAGGTACTAGGGCAATGAATATTCTAGGCCTGATCATCACCCATCCAAATGACATCAAGGGCTGACAGTACAGGAACCATTAACAGGGAGTGATCATTAAGTTCTAAGTTGGATGATGAGGAGAGAAGTAGCAATTGCTAAAGGAACAGATTTTAATTTTTTGGAAAGGAAATTATGACAGTTTAAGCTGGTAAATGACCTCTGTCAATTGGAGAGTACACATAGTGCCAAAACATTAAAATTATGGTATAGCTTTAGAGCTATATTCGCAGAATCCATGAATGTATATATGCCATTAAGAAGTAGCACGAGGACAATGTCGAGACGGAAGAACGACGAGATGGCCAGTTTAACAGAGCAGAAAATATGTCTGAGGAAAGTTGCAGAACGATGAACAGTACTGAAGCTTATAACAGCTATAGTAACTTGATCTGTAATAGTACCACAGGAAATGTTACGCTGGCAAAGGCAGATTGTGAAAAATTACAGGCAGAGAGAGAGAGAGAGAGAGAGAGAGAGAGAGAGAGAGAGAGAGAGAGAGAGAGAGAGAAATTTTTGAGCCCAAAGGCGAGTAAAGTCCCTCGAGTTTCTGCCATGTACCTAGTAATGCTGAGGGCGAGTGCAATATGTATGTATTTTGTGGCTAGCCGAATATAGTGTTGGTGTGGGTCTGCGTTAGTGTAATGTATGGCTGGTTGCTCTTGTTGTCATTCGATAACAAAGTGACCGAATGACAACAAGAGCAACTCCCTGCTAATGGTTCCTGTGCTGTCAGCCCTTGAAGTCATTTGGATGGGCAATGATCAGGTCTAGAATATTCATCCGACCTTTGGCACTCGACCATGCCGTGAGGAGGCGGGCCAAGAACAAAAACAGGCGAAGGTAGTCATTCGCCTGTTTTTGATAAGCAAATTTCTGGAAGGTGAAACAAACAGATTGGTTATTTACAAGTGATGCTTCACAGCCAGGTTGGAAGTTCAAAACGCTGTTCCTTAAATGTCTTCTAAGATATTCGTATAAATTACAGTTATAAATTAATCTTTATTGTACGTAAAGGTACGATACAATGTACCCATCACGGCATGGTGCCAGGGGTTTCACTTGGATAAATATAATAAGACATAGTATTAAAATAATAACACTGATAATTAATAATAATAATTATAACAAAATATCGAAATTGAATAAATCAAGTTCAATCCAGGAACAGATACAATGTGAACCACTTCTCCATACATCTACATTAGAGGAATTCGTGGTTCACAGAAAAGAGTGACACAGATCGAGTTTTTTCACGGTTCAGAGATAGATTTCACAGTTGAAATTCGTCCCTCTACTGGGTGGTGAGCAGATCACATGCTTTTGTTAACATCCTTTTCCTGTACTGCTTGTTGCAGGCAAACCGATTCAGATCAACATCTAGCGATTGTACAAACGTCAACATTGTGTGGGAAGAATGAAGTATGCGCTCCCTGTCTTCACGGCGTCCATAAGAACAGAGATCTGTGTGACGAAGGTCTAAGGTAAACAGTTTATCGAGCGGCCCTTAATTGAATAGTATGTCTGAAGGAAGACAGAGCGCCAGTTTCGGTTATGTTTATCCATTAGGAATGACACTTCAGAGAAAATTTTCCTGGTTACTTGTCCGGTAGAGGAAGTATCCCAACGTGTCTGCCCTATATTTACAAGTTCATTCCAAATAATGTTTTTTTTTTTTTTTTTAAATTAATTCTAATGTCTAGGAATTCAGTGGGAATAATTTTTCGAAGACGACAGCATAATCCATGATAATTTACATGAAGGTCTAAGGGAACAATTCCGGCCAAAACTTGCAAAGACGCTGTAGAAACAGTGAGACAAGCCCGAACAAGAGCCAGGAGCATACTTCTTCGAAGGGACATCAATTTACTTGAGAATTTTTTATTTTTAACTTCATAAAACCATGATCCTGCATTTAAGGTTACGATTGGAATGAACACAGAGGAGTAGTAGAAACCTGAGGTCTTCCTAGAAAAACCTCATTCCTGACAGGAGACTAATGAGGGCTCTAGAAAAGTTTTTTTAACGTTATTGTCGAAGTGATTTAAGTGAACATTGAAATTAAGTTTCTCATCCAAAATAACGCCAAAATATTTGGTTTCTGTAACAAGAGATAGTTACTGATTATTAATCTTGATTTGTGGAGGTCTCTTGTGATCAAATTTTCCTTTTAAAAGTAGTATTTTTACATTTGAGAGGATTAATTTTCTACTTGTTCCGAATCGTCCATTCCAGAAGATTCTGTGAAACAGTTTTAGCATTTTTACCTGTATTTCCCTCGTATAATTATAGTAACTTCATCTGTGTAAGCAATGCCATGTGAGTTTGGAAAATTAATATTTAGCCATTATTTTAGAACTATATTCCAAACTAGAGATCCCAAAATGGAGCCCTGAGGACAACCTCTCTATACTGATGTTGTAATAGAATGATGCTTGGATTTACCATAGATCTTTGTCTTTCAAATAATTATGGAATAAGTAATAAAGTTGAGGGCTACAGTTGGCTGATCTCAGGCGTTCGAGGGCTTTGTCCCACCAAAGGGAATCAAACGCGCCCTCAAAATCAATGGATATAGCTAGCTCGTATTTGGCTGTTGAATTATTAACATAAAGGAGTAAGTTCACAATGACATTCTCACAGGAGCGTCCAAGAGAGAAACCATACTGTTTGTTGGACAATAGTTGTTTTTCATAGAATAAGTTATGTATTTAGAGGGCGATCATTCTCTCAAATAGTTTCCCATATTTGATAATAGTGCAATCGATCTATAGGTTTTAAGATCTCATAAAGGTTTCTCTGGTTTATGAATTAAACGTAATAGGTCAAAATTTCCAGAATACTGCAAAGATACTTAGAAAGGCATTTAATAAATAATAATATAATGTTAGAGGAAAATTTAACTACTCTCAAGATGAAGATATTTTCAATGAGATCACAACCTGGGCATTTGGAAGGCTTGAACTAAGTAGTAACAGATTGTAGTTCAATGATCTCAGTAGAAGTATGCGAAGTATTGTTCAGTATAATCTGAATATGCTGATCGTTGTCCGTAGCAGGATGATCATTTGGAAACTGTTGATGGTATCGTGCCAATTCGTAGTTTCTTCATTATCTTGCACAACAGTGTTAAAAATATCTGTTGCAAAAGTTTTATTTTTTGCCAATTTATACAAAATACCCGAGGGATCGGAGTTACCAGTATTACGTACTAGATTTTTCCAGGAATCTCTTTTAACAGTAGCGATAGCTTTATCATAGTTCCTTTTTAGTCAGCGATATTCCAGTTTTAGATATTCGACTTCAGCTGGAGGCCAATTTCTATGACGCTGAAAACGACGTCTTGCTTGATAAACTTGTTTCCTGAGGAATTATTAAGCTTCTGTTCAACCAAACGCACATTTTAGAGGTAATACGTTTTTTCTTTGTTGAGAGATAACATGCTTTCATAATTGGTTCTTGAATAGATTTAGCCGTATATAAAGCTGTTCCAACAAAACAACGGAATCTTTGGAGAAATCATTTTGGATAGATTGATCAAATCTGTCCCATTTAATATTCCTGGTGGAGAAACGAATTAAGTGTAGAGTATTCTTAACGTGGTGTGTTCGTATAAATGGTTTGACATGAAACAGAATTCCACGATGATCACTGGAACACCAATCAGGGTCAGTATGCCAATTGATAATTTTGCGACTTAAGTTATCAGCAGTTATAGTTACGTCAATATTTGACTCACTTGCAAAGCTACTAAAAGTTGAGGGTTGTCCTTGAATATTATGTGTAATAATGTTATGGGCAGTTAAGAAGTCTTCAACCAGGCTTCCCCTTGCATCAGTATGAGTACTAAACCAAAGTGTAGAATTCGAATTTGCGTCTGTGGTAATTATTACATTAAAAGACC
Source organism: Mastigoproctus giganteus (assembly GCF_048544385.1). Lineage (NCBI taxonomy): Eukaryota > Metazoa > Arthropoda > Arachnida > Uropygi > Thelyphonidae > Mastigoproctus > Mastigoproctus giganteus. Next base: position 96,204,881 of record NC_143585.1, on the reverse strand, counting down.
TAGAAAGTGAAGAGCGGATTCATGATAGTTTAATTGGATATAAATATCGGCTGAAAGTGGACAGTGTTTCGATAAAATATTAAATGAAATTAAAAAACCAGTAATGAGCACGCAAGTAGCAAATTGATTGCACAGGTCTGTAATTACTGTTACATCTCTGTTACATCTAGAGATCTATTTAAAATAATTATACATGATTTTTGATCAGGAACATCAGCCTGAATATTAGCATAAATTTGGATGAGCAATGAAAACCCCATAACTTGATTGATATTATTGAAAAGAATTTTTGCAACAAATGGTTCTTGAATAGCGATAATATGCACACCGTGATCCTCGGAGCTTTTATGTATTTCATACGCCACGCACGAGATCTTTGGCCATTAATTTGACAAATTTTTAGTGCAGGATCAGCCTAAAGATAAATTCTTGAGATCGACTCCTTTATTTCTTGCCTGTTCTCTGGTCGATTTACCTGTTTGCTGGACGAAAAAGGGGGATTTTATTTTTTTTTTAGGGTTGCCGGTAATTGAATACATTAACCCGTATTCGTGTCTGTAAATTGCGTGTGTTCTCTGGTCGATTTGCCTGTTTGGCTGGACGAAAAAACCCCAGTTTCTGGGGAGAAAAACCTTGCTATCTACGCCTGAGACCGACTAACTCAGCCACGGAGTGAAAAAAGCCCATTAAAGTTCCTCACGTCATCGACGGAATTCGAACCCGGGCCTTTGCCATCTGGTGTGAGAGAGGATGGTGACGATACCACTGTGCTACCGCGCAGACATGGCTAATAGTACTGTAATACTAATTTCGTCACAGTGTGGAAAAAGCGCCCATAAAAATTCATTCTGTTTCAACGAATCTGAACCTAATCCTTTCCACACTGCATAAACGATCAGTGATCGTAACCACTTCACCGTCTTCAAGGGTAATTAAAGTGATGTGGAATTCTTTGATGTTATTGAAGACATTGTAGAGCTCAATATGTCGGATTCTTTGTGGAAAATTCTGCGTGCACGTTCGATTGGTTTCTAGCTAGTGATGGGTTTAGGAAATTTATTTCATCTATTTCTTTATTTCTCTAAGGCAACTCTCTGGTATCTGAAAAGTTATCGATTTCTGCTAGCAGCTTTCTTCTGCCTTGATCCCACAGTAAACTCTAGATCTGTACTTAAAAATTCTATTCAAAGATGAAGAATTTGCCCAGAATTAGCGCTAGTTCTCTACTTGTAGCGCAAATTTTTTCTTATAGTCAACGTTCACCCCCAAGGAACGTAATTCTATTTGAATTTCAAAGCAGGAACAAACTCGTTCTTCTCTCTTTTCCCATTTCGGTTTAAAATTAAACTTAAAAAAAGATTCGTAATTATCGTTTACACTTTGAAGCAGTGTCCGGCATTAGTATAACCTCAACAGAGGGCGCAATAATCTCAACTATAACAACGACTTAGATGTTATTTTTTATCCATGGATTCGATTCAACAGTTACACTGCCGCATGGGGGCGCCTCCGTAGCCAGGTGGGAAGGAGCAGCAGTGCGTAGCACACGCTTCTTGATTAGACCGGGGTTCGAGCCCGTCACCACCAAATACGGAGGATGCGGAAAGGTTAAGGAATGACCACCGCATATCCTGGAGCAATATGGCCTTAGTTGCTAATGCTCCTAAAAACCAAACAACAACAGCCGCATGGGTGAGATTTGCATTCAGCTGTCTAAGACAAGCTCATTCCGTTGGATAACTCGTAAACATCTTCATTTAACGGATGCAAAAACATGTGTACTCTATTGCTCTATATGGCCGCAAAATATGGTCTTCTGCTGCACCTTCTCTGTTCAAACCCGTGTTCGCTGGTGAATATTAGGTACTGAAGTTGAGTGGCCACCAACATGGCCACTCAGCTTCGGATCCCGCGGCTTCTTAACTTATCCGCATGACTTAAACACTCTAAAATGCTTGTTTATTGCTTTTAACAAACACCCCTGCAAGCTAGAAGGGTGCAAAAAAGGAACCAACAGAAAATAATTACAATAAAAAAAACAAAACAACGACGGTATTGATCTGTCGAAATATGTACAATTAATATTTGAAATTTACATAAATGTAAGGAATTAGAGAAACTGGGTTTTAGATAGGAGAGTTCACTGGTTCCTCGGATCAAGGGAAAAAACACAGTTGGTTCTTTCTTACTAGACATCTCCAAAGGGTTAAGGCGTGGCTCATGTTAGAAATATATTGTTCAGGAAGGGAAGATTGTTGAGTTTCATTCTTAATGGAAACAGAATTCTGCCTGCTTTTGTATCGGGATCTGGGCCCACTTGGACAATGGACTCTTTGTCCAAGTGGGCCCAGATCCCGGAACACAGCATTTCTGAGATGTATGATTAATTGGTCTGGACCTTTCTTTTACCAATCTCGATCTGGTAGTTGTTGGGCAGGATGGTGTACACGCGATGCACAATCTGTCTGGTAGTTCTTTTCTTTATGAAATCGGTCACAGTCAATGTCCAGGGTGAGGAACATACCTATGATATTGGAAGGGAACATCCGGTCAACAGGTGGCACAATAAACCCGCCTGACTTCTGATGTTCAGAATTATGGCTCTAGTTCAGTGATCGATGGATCTAACCAATCTACTCTTGTAGATTTATTATTTTTTTAGAGTTATCCACATTGGTAAATAATTTCCTTTCACAGCTTGTGATTACATATTCTGTTTATTGCTATACTGACCAGCTAGTTCACGATAACTGAAGAACTTGAACCTTTTCAATCCGTTTTTAAATTCATTTATCTTTGCACTTTTTGCCAAACTTTAGTTACTTATTGCGACGCTTGTCCGCAGCTTCTTTTACTTTCTTTTAATATCGATGGACTTCTGTTTCACCATCCCACCTGGATTTAACACAATCTAACTACTACTACTACTACTACGCCTCGAATACAATGATTTCGCTGAAGCAGATGACAGATTTAGTCAATATTCTACGTGAGTAGTTAATAATTCACGTAACCAAACAGAGGGAAATTGGAGCCAGTTGTAAAGCTTCAAATGTCTCTTCTTGCCTCAGTTATTATAGTGTCTAATACATGTCTGAGCAATGCCCCGTCATATTGTGAACTACAGAATGGAAGAATTTGTTTTCATTTGCGAGTTGTGTTGTAGGTATAATACGTTTTTTGACAAAGTAAAATTTTGTTATCTTTGACTTCTTAATGGAAGTTTTGCGGGTTATGTTTTATGTTACCAATGTTATTAAACATGCTGAATTTATTCTCATTTTAGTACTAGTTATATTTTAGTATAAACAGTTGAGGACCTAAAAGAGAACCGTGTGATACAGTGATAAGGATCTGAAACCAACGACAAAAGAGAAATTTTGTCGTTGGTTTTTTCAGCGACAAAAGATAAATGTTGATTACTCAGAAGGTGTTCAAGTGGATTCAGTAACGAGAAATATATATTTTAGGTAGAAAGTTTTAAAGAGAGGAATAGAAGGATGAACATAACCAAAAGCATTGGATATATAGAGGAATCTGTTTGCTTTTATCAAGATTTGCTTTGGGTTTAATGTACACGGACGAAAATTTGCACATTTCAATATTGAGCTCGTACTTTTTCACAAAAATCGCACAAAAAAATAAGTAAACTGGAGCCATTATCAACCCACTGCAGGATGGAAGTCCCCTCAACAATTCATGTTGAGGGAAAGGGACCAAAATCTGCCACGCTGGTCCAGTGCGGGTTGGCAGATCGACCATATTCAGCAGTCAGGGGCGTGAATCCCGGTCTACTCAAGGAGCGTATGCAACTGCATACCGCTCCTAACCACTCGACTACGGAGGCCTTCGCACAACCCATTGATAACTACACTAGTATATTGGGAGCTAGAAACTGTTACAATGAAGCTATTAACTCAAAAGGACACTTTATCAGTAAATGAAAAGGAATTTAAATGCTGAAGTGAAAAAATATAGTGAGATTGGAGCTAGTGGTTCTTTAGGAAGAAGCCCATATTTGTGACTATCGATAAAAAGATGAAGGTAGATACCAAGATTCTTGAAATTTGATAAAATATATTAGCCACAACGTTGAATATGCTGATGGATCAGTACTTTAAAACTGGATAATGTGATTCTTAAAAAGATGAAGAATAAATCCACTGTGAAGTGAGCAGTTAGCAATTGTGTAGCAAATATACAAACTATATAATACGTCAGCGCAGCTGTACCGCTACAGGTTTTATGAAGTACAATTGTGTTGTTCTGTATGAAACTTTAGGTTCTTTGAAAGTGCAATAACAAATGATCTTATTTCCTTGTAAGGGGTTATAATACCCGAAAACAGTACGACTGCATGGAATGATATAGTTTGTGTAGTTGTTAATTAAGGCATTTCATAACAGTCCCTGCTGTGCAGTACATTAATATGAATAATGCGCGTGAACAACCTCACGAGATGTCTTTGACCGTCAGCATCATTTCTTTTGTGTCGTGGAGGAGACAGTTTAGTAATATCTGGCTTAACCGATTGCTTTGTTTTGTCTTGTCTTGTCTTGTCTTGAAAGCGAATCTTTGTTAGCTGATGTCCGGTACATTTAATGACCTCGTGGGTAGCGCAGTTGGTAGGATTGCAGTCTTCTCCACACCTGGTGGAAAAGACCGGAGTTCAAATCCCGTCGATGATTTGAGGAATTTTTATGGGTTTTTTTTTTACAACGTGGCTGAGTTAGTCAGTCTCAGGAGAGGGTAGCATGTTTTTTTTTCGCCGAAATTCAGATTTTTCGTCCAGCAAACAGAAAATCGACCTCAGAACAACGCAATTTATGGACAATGGATATGGAACAATATGTCTTTAGTTGACGATGCTCCTAAAACCCTACTTGAACAACAGCATCACCGGATACATTTATTCATTAGAAAATTTGTCCAAAAAATAGTTTTATTTCTACTAATTAGTTAATTTGTCGATTTTATTATATTTTTCACTTTCACCATATTACACAAATAGGTAATCATTCGCATTTTCTGATAAAAATAAAATTCTTTAATGTCTTCTCTTCAGAATTATAAGATACTAGCGCTTCACCTTATAAAAAAAAAACATTCTCTCGAAAAAAGCAAGTTATGCTTTTATCTTCATCCGTACAACACCTTCAGGATCCTATCGACCAGAAACTCTTTCAACTTTAAGAACCCTCCTAGTTTTCAGCTTTATCGCTTTTTCCAGTATCTCCTCTTCTCTTAAGACAGAAATGGTAGACATGGCACATAACTGTTCTGTCTTATCTTTCTCTTCCTTTCTTTTCAACGTTTCTACCGTCAGCCATGGCTACTTCTCTAGCCGTTCTCTTTTTTTATAGATTGCATTTGAAGTTGGGAAAATGTCTGATGGGTTGACGCACTTGATCTTCACCGTACAAGCGGAAAATACGGGTGTCCAGGTGTCAAAAAGGCGCCGAATTGAAACTTTTATTTGTTTCGGAGCATATGTAGAAACGTGTAAGATAACGGAATGAGTCCCGTTAGGTGGCGCCTAAGGGCGACTAGAGGGTCGTAGATGTACTGATCGGGAGCATGCTACGGGAACTCTGACAGGTACTGCACGCTCTTTGCTGCAAAGAGAGAAGATACAACGATTGTATGGAAACTACAGTTGGAAGAGGACGCAATATGGAGAGCACCAAAACGGATCTTTCGTTTTTTTTTTTGTTTTGCTTTGCTTTTAGATATAGCACCTAGACAGTCAAGGCCATGATGAGTTTGTATATAACGCTTGCAAACTGCGTTTATTCGATAGTCGAGTGCTGTTCTATTCTGCTCCATAAAAAAACAGTTTTTTTTTCTTGATGGAGCAGAAAACTCCAATTAACTCTCGCAAGATACTGATTAACACGGCCATATAGGAAAAAAGTCCATAAATTCCTATTTTTAAGAAGCGATTCCAGTCTAAGTCTTCTAAACTGTGAGGATTACCTGGGTTATTTGTAGGAAACTTCTAATTTTTTTAAAGACATCTTATAACAAGGTATACTTTCCAAAAGCTATATCAGTAATATTTATAAAAATAGTAGTGGTGGGTAGCACCATTACTACACTGGTGTGCAAAACTTAAGGACCAATCAGGTTTTCACCTGAAGCTTCTCATAAGAGAAGTGATGAAGGAAAAGAAGTGATCATACGAGAAGTGATGAAGGAAAAGAAGTGATCATACGAGAAGTGATGACAGAAATGATGAAGGAAACAATACCGACACAACAACGGAAACAAAACGGTACAGAGGGACTTTATTAAAAAATGGCAACATAGCACTGGCTGCCATGATACAGATGCATCGCTGCCAAAGATGGAACAAAGGGAAGAGGTGGTTCTCAGTAGGGGATACTGGCCACCGCTAATGTCGATGCAGGCTTTGCACCGCCTGTCCATACTTCGAACAATTTTGTTGATAAGTTCTTGCGGTAATATCGTCCATTCCTCTGTCAGCGCCATCTTCAGCTGGTGAACCAGAAAATGTTCGGTGGAACGGGCAGGCCAATCCATGCGAACAATGCCTTCACTTTCCAAGAGCTACAGTGCGGTGGGGTGTGGCGATGGGGCATCACCTAAAAAAGGATTTTTTACAATAATAATTCATCATTTTGCTGTGGTGAAAGTTGAAATTATCAGAATTATTAATTCTTTAGATCTGTTAAACATTGTTACTTGTATGAGAGGACCAATCGTTTCCGAAAATGAACGAACGTTTCCTCTGATCATGATATCAAAGCTTCCAGCCTGCATTGTCAGAACAAAGTCGATTCGGTTGCCTCATGTTGATGAGAAAGCTAATTCAAAGAACTTCCAACATTTAGGTAAGGAGAATGGAAACATTTGCGATGAGTGTGGAAAGCGGTAAAGACTGTAGATCAATTTAGCAAATTAGCGTAAACGTTTTAATTCTGAGGAGGACAAAAGAAAGCGATTCAGTTTTAAGCAGCCACAGAGATTGGCAATGGCACTGATGCTTGTTCGAATATCACATTATACAACTCTCCAGAGGAGTTCACGTTTGTGTTATTAATCACGGAAATGAATATATGAACTAAACACAATTGAAGTGTCGTAATGTCAGATTTCATTGGGGTGCGTGGGGGGGGTTATCTAATGATTATTCAGAGCATTCTCAATGATGGCTTTCGAGTTTAGAATAAAATCAACTCTGATGAAGAATCGAAACAATTTAGAGTAACGAGAACACTTGGACAAAAGTTTTATTAAGCAGATTGCGGTGACTTCTGAAATATGAGTTCATTTCAGTTTTGGTTATCAGATAAATAGGTGGTGATGGTTTGGTTGCTAAAGCAATTAGTTCCAAAGTGGACTGTAGATAGCACCGGTCTTGCTGTTTCTCGAAATCTGCTGCAGGAAGTCCGTTTTACGGAATGTCGACAAGCAGCTGTTGAGAACACGAGAGTAACGTCGACCTTTTATGGCACATAATGCTGCTGTCAGTTGGAGCACGACAATAAATAGTTAAAGCCAAGATGTAAAAAATCGAAATTTTATTTAATGGTGTGTCAGGCACAGCCGACATTCAGATGAACTCCAGTAGTAATTTCTCGAGAAGAATGAATTTCTTTGCTTATTAAGCAGTAATCGTGAACCTTGAGGACAGCAGTAATTTATGACTAATGATTAGTAATTTACTAAGAAGTTTTTTTTTTTTTTTTTACCAGGGAAGTAATCTCTTGACCGTCAACCAATAAAAAGAAGTTATTAAGAACTTAAATTGCTTAAAGAAAGAGATTGAATAGGGACTGAATATTCCGGATATCTTCGCTTTGAAATTTCGTTTTCTTGGTGCTTGCTGCTTCTATGTTTATGTTCATGAGCACGATCCTTGGAGGATGCAAATCGTCCAGAGTCATAATAAATAGTTTGAATATATGACGGACAGACAGACAGAAAGAAATCAGAAACTCGAAATGAGAGTATTTTTTTATGGAAGGCACTCTACTGATAACCCGAAGTATCTGCTGAATACTTTTTTTTTTAACAAACAAAATCAAACCTGTTCCCTTATAGTTAATTAAAAACGGCCACTACTGAATGCTTATATTATAATAAATCATAGACCGGTAACTGCATTTGATATATGATTTTCCTGTTATATGAAAATAGACACATTCGCAAAGATTAATTTAACTTCAACAGTTCGTTAGAGTGTATCAGCTATGTTCACCAAACTTTGTATTCTTTTCCATTATTTCTTTCCTTTATCTTCGCATTGTTCTACTAAAGCTCATATTTATGTAATCGTTCTATCTTGCTCCAGGAATTGACAGCGCTATGACATGCTGATATAATAATTAGTTTTTAGGCATGGAAAGAAAACAACGGATTTAATGAACTGTAAATATGAAAGAGCCATTAATGCAGTATCTAATTCTTCATATCGTTGTATAAGTCAAGCAATTCGTAATCATTTATGCAATGTCATTAACTCAATGCAACCGTTGCGTTGTCATTATTTTGGTGGTAAAGTTTAATTAGTAACGCTTGATCCGGTTTTCTTAGCATGCTTAGCTTAATGTACGACCGTGGTTTAGATAAATGATAAGAACTGCATATTTTATAACAATAAGTACCGCAGCACCACCTGGCGGAACAATAGAAGCTTGGTTCTTTCCTAATTCCTAAATGTTCATGTAGTATTGAACAATAAAGTTGTAGTTAAATTAAAGATAGACTTGGCAATAAATAACATTAAAAATACACCGAAAGGCCATTTTATTAGGTACGCCAGCTCCTTTCATGAGATGGAGCGTTCCTTCAGTAACAGCATCACGTGTTCGCGCCATGCGATGTTAAGCAAAGGGCAGATACTCAGGGATTGATATTTATTACTTAAAGCGGTCCCAGCCAACCAATGGCAACCCCGCTGTCAGTCACTCATAATTTAGCAGTACCCTTATACACTCCCTCTCCTGTTTGCCCCAGTACAGGGAGGGAAAAAACCTGCTATGAAAAAAATAAAATAAATATACATATAATTAAATTTCAGACAAAGTCCAAACTTCATTGGGAAGAGCTGCATCTGTTCACAGTCTGTTGGAAACCCAGGAGCTGCCAAGAACAGAAATTCCAGCACAAGGAGCTGGAGTTGCAGTGGTATAGCAGACTCAAGCCTTCACGATTTCACAGAACTTTAGGTAATTCAGCACAAGGAGCTGGAGCTGCATTGGATATGCTACAAGGATACAATTTAATGCGAGAATGGGCAAGATAAAAGACATAAATGGTTTGAATGGCCTGGCAGCGGGCGTCACATGAGCCGGTATGAAATTGTCGGGAACTGCAATCCTGCGGTGTCTTTCACATAAGCGACGAGTGTTGAGACTGATCCAGTAACCAAATAGCATTCAGCCTACGGCGATCCCGTTATCAAAAACAGCATTTTTGTGTGAGGAGCCAATGGAGGTTGACAAAGTTTGTGATCTGACGGCAGTACCCTATGTAATTTTCTTTCATAACATGCGTCCATGTGAAAAGTGCAGGCTAGCGATAGCAGTGTAATGGTGTGAGGAGGTGAATTGTTTCTTGGTGAATACTGGGTCCTATGATACCAGTGGAACAATATTTGGATGCTTTAGTTTATATGAAATTTGTTTCCGACCAGCGGTATTTTATGGCAATAGCGTATCCTACTGCTAATGGTTCTCTCCACATGATAATGCAACATCGACCATCACAAGGATATAACTGTACAGAACTGGCTCCAGTACACGAAAGTGAATTTAGCGTAATACGATGGTCCTGCCAAGTCATCGGATCTCAGTCCCAATTGAGCAGCTATGAGATGAGGTGGAATTGCAAAAACTGTGTAAAAGCGATTGAGTCATGATGGTCCAGCAATCATGTGCTCGTCTTTGATACCTTGTTCAGCCGTGCCATAAAGAATCCATGCTGTTCTGATGGCTAAAGTGGGCTTATTCGCTATTAGGTAGATGTACTAATAAAGTAGCCACTCAGTATATGTAATTGATTGAGCCAGTATATGGATTAAACGATTGCCGTAGGTCATCAGAAGATAATTTGTGTACTCGTTTATGTGATACATTATACAGGGAGAATCGTGTAAAATATTACAAGAAGCTTTCTTAAAAGTTGAGAAGTTGGCTTTCTTTGAATGTTCTCAGGATAAACTGAACTAATTTCATATTAATAGAAACCTTCACGTTTTTTCAGCTAACAATATAAATAGTATTACTCAAAAATCTTAACTGGTAAATGGGGTAAAGGATTATATATTACGAATGATAAAGATCTCTTCAAAGGGCTTAATTTTAATTAGAGCTCTGAATTACGGAGATCTAGTAAATATTCTGAACTGAAATACGTCTGCCATTGCTGCTCATCGAACAGTACCTCTCCAGTTACAATTTCTCCACTATTGCTAGCATCGAAGGTTTGAGCTCAAAAGCGACAGAAGCTGTTGAAAGATATGAAAATTCCAAACTGAATTAAATTGTCGCTTACCTCATGTGATTAATGCTCAAAATGACCATTGTCAGATTATTAAGTAATTTTTTTGGCAACGACTTATTATTATATACATTAAGTGGCTACTTTATTAGGTACAGTACCTAATAACGAATACGTTCGCTTTAGCTCTCAGAACAGCTTGGATTCTTTGTGGCATGGACTCAATGAGGTATCGAAATTGTGCCATAGGATTGTTGAACTCAACTGTTTCCCACAGTTGTCCCCTCACCACCATGAATGGCAGTTGCCTTCAGAAGTCAAATCGCCTGAAACCTCAGTAAGCCAACCAACACGCTTATGTCAAATATCATCACTGCCTCTCCTTTCAATCTTAATCTGCACCTTCGCAAAGCAGATGGTGAAGTTGCAAGTCTGTAGTTTTCCTACCAACCCACCCTGAGCGTGGACTTTGTAATATTACCCTTATCTTTACCACCAACGTACTGAAGAATTTCCAGTTGTAAATGCGCTCTCTCTGTTTTGTAATAATAAGATTTATTATTAGTTATTATGATGGGCTAAATAACGCAATGCACGTTTTTTTACTTGTCATTTATGCACATATGCCGATTAAACAAATTCTATTTTTAAATAATTGTTCGCTACGAAACATAATTAAGGTAAAACGTGTTTTGATTTTATTTTATGTTATGAAGCTACTTTTTATTAATATAAGTTAAAACCTGTCGCTCTTGTAAATTGGCATCACCAAATTCAAATTCAAATAGTATACGTGCGCATTGTATTTAAATGTCTTGTTTTTATGCGCTTGTACTGGATATAAAAATCTGAATAGGCCATCACAATGAGAAAAATGTGCAAGTTGTAAGGGAAATGACTTATGCAATAAAGATCTTTTATTTTAAATTAGGTAGCGATATCATACAAATCAAATATGGAGTTGATGTTTTTCTTCATTATGAATTCTGTGGCAATCTCGTACGACCATCATACTGGTCAGAGGCCCCCGAAATATTTTATGTTAGTTTTCTGCTTTTCTTTGCTTTACGGCCCCTTCTTTTTTCTCCTTTATATGCGTGGCCTCGTTTTGTTTACACAGAGAAGTTTCCAAAAGAAGAGCATCAGCGTCTTGAAGATAAAAAGCAGGAGCCTCCCAAAGGGGAACTCGACATCACTGAATTAAGCTCCGTTTCCTGTCTCACGTGCTGGTCATTACGTGCTAATGAGAACAAGAGGTTTTAACATTCCTATCTCTTTATTTGCGTCATTATTTTTCTGCATAACCTGATAACTTCGGGATGGGTTGCCAGCTGGTGATTTTCCAACCATGCCACTGTAACGAACGTATCAAATGTATCCTTGCGGGTACCTGAATGTCATTAGAATACACCCGGGAGGTAACGCAGGCAGTGTGTTAAGTGTGTAATGGACCATTAACGATGGTAATATGCAAGAAATGAGATGGTACTTTCTTTTTGCTCAGTCTTCTGTATTTTTATACATATTCTGAATATATAATGGGCGAACACAAACTTGATACTGCACCCGCATCACATTTTACTAATGTTTTTGATGGACTATATGGGGGAGAAAGCTGCCCTTGCGCATTTGATGGATGGCAACACCAAAGTTGATGATGCTTGCTTAATACTTAGAATACTGTATTCAAAACTGAAGTATCGAAATAAAGTTTTGCCTTTAACATTAACGAGCCAACTGTATCCTGTTGTTTAGCTGCAGTATTTTATCAAATGCTACGCAGCTGGAAATATAATGTTTTATTTTCCAGGTATTCCATATTAGTTGGGATCACCCTGTTTACCTCAATCTTTCTTTCTGTGTTGTTGCAAATTCTCGAAGGATAACTTTCGAGACACCGAGAGGTGAATACTTACTCGTCACTAGATGACGTTAGCGTACCCTGTTGTTTACAAATTGGCTTTTATGTTTAGGAACAGAGGGACGTGCCTTATTATGTCGCACTTACTAGTGCGATCACGCAGAGTGACACTAACTTCGGATGCTTTAGGATTAAGGATAAGTGCGCTATTTTGTTTGGCCGGAACAAGGAAAACGATTTAAAGGAGTCATCTAAGGGAAGAGAGAGAGAGAGAGAGAGAGAGAGAGAGGGGGGACACTACTAGTGGTGCTATTTAAAGATTTATGGAAAATATTATGGCTCAGGAGGTAGGTTACATTAATCTTGTCTTCGATGGGAAGAAATTCCTGGAGATTGGTTGGAAGGTCTTTTACTTGTTAGAAACTCGCTGATCGATCTTCTCTCTCCCCCCCCCCTCATCTCTTTTGTACATTCATCAAAAGGTAATGGGACAGACCATTTTTCTTTTATCCAGAAATAGATACTGTGGGTTACTGCTTGGATCCAAGATAGAATCGTGGCTTACAGCGCACAGGTCTCACTAAAGAGTTGTCGCTTAGAAGCATTAGAATTAAAGAATCAAGTTCGAAGACAAAAAATCTATCGCTTCGAATTGAGTACTATTTCAGACATGTGTTTAGTTATCATTTGAATGGTGAAGAATTCACATTATTGAGTTGGAAGTGATAGGGCTCCTGTAAACTGCAAGTTTTGATATGTACTGCAATGTTTTTGTAAAACTCAGTATACTGCATTTTACGAAAACATTGTAATAGAAATTTGTTGGTTTATTCTTTTTCCTGATTGAATTAAGATTAACGCCGGGACGGAAATGGTAAATTTATCTTCTTCTGTGCATGCATTCTAAATTCTTAAAAATGTTAGAAATAGTGCAAATTGCACCTTGCACTTTATATGAACAATTTAAGTGCATTAATCTTTGGGTGGGGGGGGGGGCTAAAGGAGGATCCTTAACAGGGAAATAAGGGATCGGTAATAAAGAAACAAACTAAACATTTATCCACGTGCTGTATAGATATTTGTATGTGTGTTGTAGGCGTAGCTTTGATATTGCTAAAAGGATTCGATAGTAATGTGTACGTTCTTGGTGGTTTTGTTAAAAAAATTGGGAAGAGTAATATAATATAATTAGCCAATGTTTTTGTTAGAAAATATAATATAAAAGCAATTTTAAATATTTTAAAAAATAAGTTCAGTGTCCATCTCTGATTGCCTTAATTGAACAAACAGATTTTATCAAAGCATCATTAAACAGAAAGCGAATATTACACTGAAAGGACAGAATTCATGGGATACCTGGTTCCTGGACAGCACGACGTTGTCACCCCTCTCGCTAGTGTAAAATCCACCGCTTGGTAGGTGTATAGGTACACTGCATTCACGTAGATGGTAATTCGATGTCACTATGGGTAAACGTCGTCAGTTAACCGACTTTGAAAGTGGGATGATAGTGAGTACCCGACGCGTGGGTCACTCTATCGCGGAGGTGGTACAGAAATTGCACTATCCCCGTTCGAGAGTATCAAGAGTGTATCGGGAATACGCCATTTTCGGAATAACATCTCATCGTGGACAGCGCTGTGGGTGGAGAAAGGTGGTGAATGAACGTGGCCGTCTGGCTCGCATTATTTCGGCCAACCGGAGAGCGTCGGTGACACAAATCACCACCGAATTCAACGAGGAAGGTGCTAGAAACGTCTCCACCAAGACCATCAGGCGATTATTAGCCGCAATAGGTTATGGGAGCCGCCGACCCACCAGAGTCCCATTGTTGACACAGGACTCAACGCCTCAGCTGGGTGAAAGAACATCAGTACTGTATCGTGGATGATTGGAAGCCGGTCTCCTAGTCCGATGAGTCCCGTTTCCAGTTATTTCGAGCAGACAGGCGGGTGTGTATCTTGCTGAAACCGCACGAAGCTATGCACCCGTCATGTCAACAAGGAACTGTTCAGGCAGGTGGACTGTCGGTAATAGTCTGTGGCATATTCAACTGACACACGTTGGAACCTCTGAAATGTCTAGACGCATTTCTGAACGGTGCAGGTTACGTGCCCATCCTTGCACCCACAGGGCAATGGATTGTTCCAGCAGGACAATGCGCCTCCCCACAGAGTGACTAGAACATGGTTCGAAGAGCATTCCGCAGATTTTACCACCATGGAGTGGCCTCCTCGTTCTCTGGACATGAATCCTGTGGAGCATCTTTGGGATGCTGTGGAAACGTCCGTTCGAGCTTTGGATCCTTCAACCAGGAATGCGACGGAATTATGGACAGCGGTGCAGCAAGCATGGAGGGAAATACCTGTGGAACGCTTTCGTGAACTAGTGGACTCAATGTCCCGCCGTGTGACTGCCCTTATCCGGGCGGAAGGTGAGCTACCCGTTACTAGGTAGGTATCAATTTCCACAACACAACAGATAGAAATCTATTCCAGCAATCAATTACCCACTGGCTAAAGGCAAAACAGAGTGCTTTGGACTTTTTTTTTTATATTTCGGCAGAGTTAGTCAGCTTGCTTAAGGTGAATGGGCGTTCATTCAATCAATAAAACAGGCAAACCATCTATAGAATGCACGCAATTTACAAATAACACACTACTCTGGCTGCTTTTAACCCTTAGTTTCATTGGTAAACATTTGGCAAACTATTCGTAAATGAGCTCTAATTTAGCAATTAAACTTTCTGGAAAATCTGTAAATTGTAACGAAAGCACCTCAAACATTTGAAAAATGTCAAAAATGTCTCCTCAAGTATGTTAGGTGCTAGAAAGTGAATGAAATCTGACAATTGTTCAAAAACAATTGCATATTAGGTTTCAAAGCTGACACGCACTTGAGCTGACCTTTAGTTCATGTTCAAGAAGTCCAGAATATTTGTGGTTCCGAATCCCAAATCCAGAACTTGTATTTCCAGAAATTGTGATTATTTTTTTTATTAGAACCATTTCATTTATTTCGAAATATTTAAACGAGAAACGTTTGGTATTCACATTTAGTACAGTAAACATCTCTTGTTCATACATAAATGCTAAGATTTCAAAAACGAGTTGATCTCTCTATTTCGCTTCCTCTGTAACAGAACGTTATTTTTTTCACACGAGCAGCGCAAAAATGGACCATCGTTGACAACTTAGTAATTATATTCAGTTATAAGTTTCTCTTTTTTAAACAAGTACGGTATGACATTTCAACGTTTGTAACTAAGAACTGCAATTTTCTTACAGGCGTTGACATCTGATGGCTGGCTAGACATCAAAGCGCAGAAATGTCAACGTTGTCTTAAAAAAAGAGACAAATAAGGTTTAATACAACGTGGAAAACAAACGGATGTGACATTTTATGAAAATAAATAAAGCGAAGATAAAATGCGGTTTCTGGGTTGTCAAAGAAAATGCAAAACTTTAAAACTTGATGGAAAGTAAGACACGAAGATGCAAAATAGTTTATCAACGCATGCCAGAAACATTAGAAGGAATATAACAAAGAAACATTAACGAATATATTTGAAATATTTTTATCGATTGCATTTGGAACATTTTACCTTCTTTTTGATTAATTAACGTATTAAATTAGGTTTGGAATAGTTTAATTGTCTTAGGCACGTTCTTTAGCTTATTTTTAAATTTAGCTAGTGATTTTGTAAATTACAATTTATAGTTCTTAGCGCTATTGTATCGATATTTTGGCGCGAATATCGTAACACGTAACTTGTAGTGCAGGGGTTCAAATGTAATAAATAAGTAGCCGGAAGGTTCTAATCACTTATTTTTATATATTTACCTAAGAAATTTTACTTTTTAGTGAGGATATGACTAATTTAATACTGCGATCGTAGTCGTATGGCTTAACGAAGGCTTACTAACTTATTTATTATTTATTTTTTATGAAAACCCCAAACACGAGATGTATTAGAACTTATAGTACTTAGTACTGTGAATGGGTTGGAGGTTGAGAAGACGAAAGAAGATATTTGTTGATATTAGACTTGAACTTCTGTAGACTGTAATTTTCAGGAAATACGTATGAAGGAAGGTTGTTCCAGAAAACAGCAGTTGAATGAATAAATGAGGAAGATGAAAAGTTGGTTCTGTGGGTTTGAAGTTGGACAGTAAATGGATGTTGGCTGGTGGCCGCACGTGTTCGGACTGTTTTGAAAGGGAACGCGGGAATTATAGAAGCCAATTCAGAAGAACAGTGCCCATGGAAGTATCTGTAGAAGAGGCATGCAGCAGAAACAGTACGTCTATGAGAGAGCGAGTGGAGAGACTCTGTTAGAGATGAATCATTAATTAACCTAACTGCCCTCTTCTGAATGGAATCAAGACCCCTGAGTGGGGTTTTAGGGGAACCACCCCAGATGTGGGAACAATATTCCATGGTAGGGCGGATTTGCAATTTGTACAGAGTGAACATCTGTTTGGAAGAAAAATAAAGCCGAGAGCGAAAGAGAAAACCAAGTTTTTTAGATGCAGAGGAAGAAATATTTGTAATGTGCTTGTGTCAAGAGAGATTAGAAGTAAGGGCAATCCCCAAAAGAGCTATACCATCTTGCCTAGAAATTGGACAGTCACCAAAGATAAGCATAGGAGCAGGAGTCTTTTTTTGCGAGATATAAGACAAGATTGAGTTTTAGAAGGATTGAAATCAACTAAGTTGTCTTTGCTCAACTGGAGAATTACCTGGAGATCGGCATTTAAGGATATGGTAGCGGATATTCGAGAAGACGTTGAAGCTGGTTGAGCAGGGCTGGGGTTTCTCAAACTGGAATGCAATGTGCTATCGTCAACAAAACTATGGATAGGATTTCCAGTCAATGGAAGAAAGTCATTAATATATAAGAGGAAAAGAGTGAGAGAAAGAACTGAACCTTGGGGAACACCAGCATTAGTGGAGAAGTTAGAAGACAGTGAGCCATCTACCTTCACCCTTAGTGAGCTGTCAGAGAGAAAACTGTTTATTGTAACTGGATAACCAGTTACAATAAACAGTTGGCAAACCAGAAGATGGAAGCTTGTTTAGAAGACCCTTATGCCAAAACACGATCGAAAACCTTTGAGATGTCAAAAGCAACTGCTTGAATTTCACCAAACTTTTCCATTGAATTTGTCCATAAGCCAGAATATCACCAGTGGATCGACACTCACGGAACAAAACTGGCGAAAGTTGATCAGACGGAAGGTTTCTAGGTAGTTTAAGAGTTGGCGGTTAATTGATTTCTCCATTACTTTAGAAAGAGTAGAAGTAATTGCAACGGAACAATGATTGGATGGGAGGAATTTGTCACCCATTTTAGGAACTGGCTGGATATGAGAAAATTTCCAAGCAGAAGGAAAAATACCTTTCGATTAAGAAAGTGAAAAAAGGCGGCAAAGAACAGGAAGAAGGTCAGGAGCAGAGGTTTTGAGAACGAGTGGAAAAATACTATCAGTACCTGGAGCTTTCTTAGCATCAAAATTCGTCATAATCCTTCTGACATCCTTATGACGGAAGACCACAGGAGGCATTGACTGTAGCGTGTTGGGAATGGTGGGAGGTGTTTTACCAAGATCATTAATACATGAGTTGGAAGAAAAATGGGATGCTAGCAGGTCAGCTTTATCCTTGGCTGAAGTGAAAATATAACCATCTGGTTTTGACAGAGGTGGGAGCACAGATGGGTAAAAGTTGCGGCCAATAGCTTTAGCAAGAGACCAGAATGCTCGGCTACCATTAGGGCAAGAAGCACGTTTTCTACTCTTAGCCTGTTCAAAATCGAGTTTGGATTGATTGATAACTGCTTTACAATTATTATTCTGGATTATTGTGAATCCAGAGCGCACAGGCCTCTTTAATCATGCTTTACAATTGTCCCGAGCTTTGGTTTAGGCAGAAAATGAAACTGAAGAATTGGAAACAAACCAATTACGATATGCAACATTCTTCTCTTGAACAGCCTTAGCATATATATTGGAAAACCAAGGTTTAGATAAAGGACGAGATTGTAAATTGGAAAGTGGAATAAAGGATTCTATTCCAAGAAGAATAATTTCACTGACACGATCTGAGCACACGTTGACATCAGAAGTTTTGAAACAGTAATCCTGCCAACGAAAAGAAGAAAATCTCGCAGGTCATTCCATTTTGCATTCTTGTAATGCAAGAATGCAAAATGCAAATTGTCGTGGCTATTCCCAATATGAGGTTGGGAATAGCACGAGATAAAGGCTCCATTGGAAAAGAGACAATCACCAAATTGTGATCTGAGGTGCCTAAAGGACCACTCACTTCGACCATGTGCTTAGCAGGGTTGTTTGTGAGAAAAAGATCAAGCGTGTTGGCTGTATGGTTAGGATTGTCTGGTATTCTGGTAGATAAATGAACAATCTGTGCAAGGTCATTAGTAATTTCAAAAGCCTCAGCATCTCGACCAGCTGGGTCTGTGTGACTAGAAAACGGAAGCCAGCTCGAGTTGTGAACATTAAAATCACGAAGGAAAATTACCTCACTGTTAGGATAGTTGGACTGGAGAAAGTCAAGTTGCCAAGAGAAGAAGTCAAAGAGTTCCGAGTGATTAGTGGAGTTGGGAGAATGGTAGAGACAACAGATGAATTTGACAGAATGAGGTAGAGAGAGTTTAAGCCAGAGAAGATAGAAAAGAGGAGATCCCAAATTACCAAGTTTCTGACAGGGAATATCGGAACGGACATATGCACAGGTACTACCTTTGAGGCGAAAGGAATCATACAGCGAATAATTTGGACAAATGAGATGAGCAGTGGTTTAATCAACTGACAACTGAGATTCTTTCAGAAAAAGTACATGGGGTTTGGCAGACTTTAAGTGAAAATGGACATCGTTAGGATTATACTGAGACCACGTATATTTGTGAAATGAACCAGAAAGTGTTTTAAAGGTTTAGATCTTTTCGCAGATAAGTTTGTTCTATTAGTTTGACAATTCATGGTGTATTCAATAGTAAGAAAAAGTGGGGGGGAGGGGTACATGCTGTATGATGTAATAAAATGTTTGATTATGGAGTACACATGGTAAGAATATACCCAGATCCTTGACATAACGTGGCCTCGACAATGCCCTTCGCATACACACTACTCGGGCTCCCTCTAGTCACTATCTGGCAGACTAGAGGTAGCAAGATTATATACTAGCTGATCCAGAAGCCTCCTAGAGAGTTACCAATAAGTTCGGTCCGGTGTACTAACTAACTAACGGCCGGCCTGTGAACACCGTTTTAGAGCTTTATCCTCGAAATGTAAGGAAGTTTGGATCTCACCATGGTGTTCATCATAATCTCAAAAGACATCAATCATACTGCGTGATGGAAGAGATGGGGAAGGGCTGACCGGAACTTAGCTCTGCCGACTAAACATGGGTTACACCACTTCAAGCCTACAATAAGCAAAGTGGTGAAATTGCACCGGTTGATGAGGGTCATGTACCACCAATATCGCCTGGTAATACATGAGTGGCATTCCTCCGTGTGGTGTGGGCACCACACCTCGACCCCTGCTTACGTTGATTCACACCTGAGTGGTCACCCACTGTGTGCTTGCGCATAGGAGTTATACCCAGGATTACTAACAGTCCCACCATCGTGAAGGTGCAAGCAGAGGATTTTGCTGTCAGAAATCGTCCGGACGGCGCCGAAATTGGGTCCATTTGACTTGAGTGTCTCCAAAATATCAGTTCCTTCAGCGTTTTAGACTCCCAGGTAGCAAGCGCAGATTGTCTGGCATATCTGAGAGAATGTCTGCAACAACCTCAAGGAGCATATTTAGTATTATAATGAATAATGACAAACTCTCTACTTTTCCAGACATTTTTACGTGGTTAGACTCGCTATCTCTACTGACAGAAATAATTTTTGAGTACCTGTTGTTACATGTTTTTTATTGCAATGTAAAATTATTTGTAACCCCTATATTGTATTTGTATATTGGGTTGCCTTTAATTTTATTGTACTTTGACCTTTCTGCACCTCCTTTTAGAAATGCTGCTATATATATGCATTTCCTTATGTTTGATTTATTAATCGTTCTCTGTTATTACTGTTTTTTATTTATTAACTATTCATTTTAACTTGCATTTCTTTCACTTATTATCATTGTTAACCTGGTGGCCATGAAGGGTAATACTGCAATGATTTGTATCTGTTTGATATTATTTAAATAAAGATTTCTGGATTCTAATTTCATATTTCATAAGGTGTTTATATTAGCAGCTGTCTTAAGCAGCTATTTTTGAATAAAAGAAATAGTGTGTGACTCTTTAAAGTATTTATATCCTTAGTTAGGCTTTAAATGATCCCAGCTTTCTTTAATGGGACACCATTTACTGTATCCTGATGACAGTAATCGAAATAACTATTCTTTGTCCCTTAATTTCCATTCGTAGGTAGTAGACAATTGCAGTACTTACTTACTGCAGTACTACATCTCTGTCACTTTCAAAAGATTTCTTCTCTGTGCCTTTGTCATCACGTGGTTTGTGTTTCTTTCGCTTGATGAATTTTCGAGTTGATGTTGTTTCGGCTTTTTGTAGTCCTGTCTTTATGTTCTGCCACAAAGGAATCGATTCTCCTGCTCTGTCTTCACAGTTTACGGAATCGGAAGAATTTTTTTTTCTGAACTGGATGACGCTTATCTCCTTTAAATTGGGGCATTTTTAAAGCATAATTTCGTTCTTGAGGTTGATATCCTGGAAGTTAGTTTTTGGTTAATGATTCCGTATTGGGTAAAGGACGTTTACATTCGTTTACAACGTTGGTGCTTTTTTTCGAAAGGTCAAAGAGGCAAATATAATAAAGAGGAAAATGGGAGTAAGAGTGCAGCTACAAGACTACTCGAAACGTTTGCTGGATGGTGAACGAAGCAGAGAAGATAACGAATAACGATGATGTATGAGCGGGTTGAATTAATGAAGGGAATTAAGGGGAGTAAAGAGAAATAGGCAATTACGAAAATGAAACGGTAAATGGCCATGGGAATGGATAATACACCGAGTTTCTCGTAAAGGACGAAGAACAGGCAGCAAAATCCTTAACCATGATTAAAAAGGATCTGCGTGGTCGTTAAGGAAAAGAAATAGCACGAGCCATCGGGAAAGAGGTGATGATGAAATATCTGGACTGGGATATTGCCTAATTAATGCGATTTTCCTCGAATTTAATGAAGCGCAAAGGGTAATACGAGCTCGGGAGCAATAAAAAAACAAACGGAAGAAGCACACGGAAACTGAAAAAATATTACGATAATGATTTCGAACAACGTGTGAAGGAGAAAAAAGGTAAATGGACAGTGGCAATAAAAAGCAGTTCGAATAAAGAGAAACAGATAAACGCAAAATTGTAAGATAAATAGTCATCGCAATAATAAAAAAAAATCATAGTTGCCGAATGGCGAGGGAATAAATAAATAATCAGCTAAATTTCTTTATAGTAGGTTACTTTCATAGTACGGAATATTCTTTAGAATAAGCTGCACCACCGAAGAAGCTAACGCCAATGAATTCTCTGGTTGGTATACTTATTTGGGAAAATTGTCTCTCTAAAAATAAATTTCCGATTTTCTGAGATAAAACAGCAATGTAACTCTTGCTTTAAGTTCCGCATTTGGTGATGGTGAGAAAGAAAGTTCTTTGCATACAGACTGAGAGAGAGAGAGAATCTGGGCCTTTTCCACACACACCGTGGTTACCGACAATAATTGTAGCCATTGTACGAGCAGTGAGAATCTTTGTTTGGGAAGACGATGTGCATAAAACGTGATTGTAAAGAAGCTTTGGAGTTCAGTTTGCTTTCGCTGATAGCTGGCCCGAGATGTTTGAAAATCCGAATATGCGTTATGGTGAACTGGCTATCCATGACTTTATAGGGGGGGGGGGGGGGTGCTACTTCGGTTCGTTAGGAGAGGTTTCGATTCAAACAGTGATGGAGATTGGAGGAATTCTTAAATGCCTCTTCAATCGGAATTGCGGTTAGCCAATCTCAGAAGAAGGGAGTAAATTCCCTTCCTCTCCGGGCTGTTGCAAGTTTATCACTCCACACAGTATGCGAATCAACTGGTGAGCACACTCTTGTGTACAATGACCAAAGTATTCGATGTCCCAGACAGACAGACAAACAGACAAACAAACAAAAAAGAAACAGGCAAGGAGAACACGTATTTAAGGATGCTCCAATCAAAGTTCAAATAGCATCATCATCCAGTATCATCAAATGTGACTAATACATTAGTAAATTTCTTTATGACTGATTACTTTCATGGTGTGACACAATTGCATTCACTGGTAGCACAGTGTTTATGATCACTGTCCTCCACCACACCGGGTAAAAAAGACGCGGGTTCGAATCACGTCAATGGCACGAGGAATTTTTATGGACTTTTTGATAATATGACTGAGTTAGTCGGTCTTAGATGAGGGTTGCATGCTTTTGTCTCTTCTGGAAACTCGTTTTTTATATAAACAGCAAACCTCCCGAAGAATACACTCAGTTACTGTTACAATATACTAATACCCAATAATCTTGGTTATTTTTAAGCTTAGCACACACTAAAACAATCACAGGCGCTCCTAGGTATTCAGGTGCATTCACTTTTGTAGTTTTCCTCTAGTAAATTTGAATAATAATTGCGAAATGACTACAGAATGCATGATATTTGTGGAAACATGGTTTACTGATGCCTCATAATCAGGAGGTGGATGCCGTTCTCGTCTAGTCCCGGAACTGTTGTGATGACCCATAGTGATGTTACTATGAGTACAATTTGGGTTTATCTTTCTAGAACTACATAAATCGTCTATCTAATTCTGAAAAGTCATTTCCACTCCTGCTCATAGCCTTAGATGCCTCAGTGCAAATTCAAAACAAACCTTCTTCGAGACATCAAGAAAGAAACTTTTTCGGACTGATATTACATTATTCGAAGAGAAAGCTTTATCCTGAGAATGTCAGTCGCACACCTTTGAGGTCATAAGAAGCTTTATATCTAATATCAGAAGTATTTTCCCTACTGTCATGGGAAATCAGAGTGATTAACTCTTCGCATGCAGCTGATGAAAAAGACTGAAAGCATTTCTTTCAAAGTGATCGTTCATCCCCTGTCTCTCATGTGTATGGCTTCGTGGTTCAGTTAGTGCGACGGGTGCTTGAGGTTTGTGAAGGTTATATCCAACACAAAAATCATTGGTATACGGTGGTCGTTATATTGTTTGCAAATTATAAGAAAAGAAAATAATATGCTTCCACCTGAGACTGAGATCTACAACCTCAGTGTCTAAGAAGAATTTCTCCTGTCTGTGGAGAGATTGCTTTTCAAGATCCACTTTTATAACTGCGTCAGAGCAGCCTATCCAACTGCAGTGCTATCGACGCAGGGCTGGAGAACATGGGTTGTAATTAAAAATGGAATATAAACTGTAATTAAACGTTAATTTTTTTGAAAGTAGCCATTCAAAAGAAAATATTTCTCATGACGTTTTTGTTTCATGGTTGGTAAACCAGATTCAGAAACGCATTATATCTTACCAACAGACTTCATAAAAGGCACTTTGTCAAAAGTACAAAAACAAAGTCATAGTAATAGTAATCGTGGCATGTAATGCAAGAAAGCAAGAGTATGAGCTTATGTAGCAGCAACCAAAAAAAAAAAAAAAAAAATCACACAACCATTCCCTCTAAATGTTTGTCCAGTTTCGCCTTAAATTTATTTAACTTATCAACTTACACAACGACAGATGGAAATTTGTTCCAGCAATTAACCACCCGCTGGCTAAAGGCAAATTCCCGCACATCTATTCTACAGCTGTCTTTCCTCAATTTGAAACTGTGCACCTTTAGGTTCCTAATCTGAACAAGTTAAAGAATCCCATCAGAATTCAGCGTGCCCAACCCATTCAAAGCCTTATACACCTCATCCAGATCACCGCGCAGGTGCATAGTCTCCAGCCACTGCAATTTGCAGAACTTAAGTCTTTCTTGGTAAGAGGATCCCTCACCAATCTTGTTGCCCTTCTCTGTACATGCTCAAGCAAACCCACATCCTTCCTAAAATGAGGCCTCCACACCTGTACGCAGTAGTCAAGGCGTGGCCTCACCATTGCCTTATACAGAGGGACAATCACCCCCCCCTCTTTTCCCTGCTAACAAAATTCCTATATATCATTAACAAAACCCATGACCTGCCCTGGAAGCCTGGCTGCATTGTTTAGAAAACTTCATATCTGACTGCACAATTACTCCCAGGTCTTTTTCATTTTCTACCACCTTAAGTGTAGTACCACACAGTTGGTACGTTTCTCTGGGGTTTCTACCCATATGTGGTACTTTGCATTTGTCAATGTTAAACTTCAGTTGCCACTTCTCAGCCCATCTTCCCAAATTTTCTAGATCCTGTTGCAGTAGTATACTTTCCTTACTGTCATTAACAATCCTGCCTACCTTTGTATCATCTCCAAACGTCGACACTAAGCCTAATATACCTTCATCAATATCATTGATAAATATACAAAACAACAGTGGACCAAACACCGAACCCTGTGGGACTCCACTAATAACATTAGTCCACGAAGAGCAGCACCCATTGATTACCACCCTCTGTCTTCTCCCACTTAACCATCCTTTTATCCATTGTAGCAACTTACCCTTAATACCATTCTGCTCCAATTTGTACATTAGTCTTCCATGCGCAACAATGACAAAAGCTTGCCTGAAATCCAAGTATAAGATATCAAAATTATTTTTTGCATCCAGTTCCTTTGTAACCACATCATAATGTCCTATCAAATTTGTCAGACGAGACTTTCCCTTAACAAACCCATGCTGTGTCTGAATTATTGCTGCAGTCTTGTCTAGATGATCCTGCAATGCATCTTTAACCAGTGACTCCATTGTTTTACCCGGAACAGAATTAAACTAACTGGTCTGTAATTACTCGTGTCACCCTTCGATCCCGCTTTCTGAACTGGGGATACATTTGCACATCTCCAGTCCGCTGAAACCTCCCTTGAATCCAAGGATGCTCTCATATTTATGGCGAAGGGTTTGCTTAATTCCTTTGCCTCTTCCTTTAATGTAACTGGATAGATCCCATCCACCCCAAGTTTAACTTCAACAATTTTTCCTCCACCTTGTTCTCAATTATTACAAAATCATTAAGCTCCCTGCTACAATTTGATAACCTTCTGCCATTTTCAAACCTTAATAACTCCTCATGTGTGAATGTAGATGCAAAATACTCATTCAGTTTGTTTGCTATCTGAGCAGGATCATCAACAGTCGAACCGTCGATATCAAGTGGACCAATCAGATTCATCCCCTTCCTTTTAGAATTTATATAAGTAAAGAAATCCTTGCTGTTTTTCTTAGCATCTTTTGCCAAAGATTTCTCATAATCTGCCTTCGCCTGCCCAACCTCCTTTGTGACTTGATTACAGACTAGCTTATATCTGCCATAGGTTTCTGAGTCGCTTGATAATTTATATGCATCCCATGCATTTTTCTTCTCTGCCACGAGTCTCATTAGTTCATTTGGCAACCATTTAGGCCTAAACCTTGAACAATATTTCTTAATAGGTATGAAACTTTTAGTAGCATCCACGATTAATTCCTTGAATGCTTCCCACTTATAATTTGTTGTTGGTAGCATCATCAGTTGGTCCCACTGTACAGAATTTAAAAACTGTCTGAGACCACTGTACTCACCTTTACGGAAGCAAAAACACTTTCCTTTGCCCCTGATGGCAATTATATCTTTAAGTAAATCCCACATCAGGGTTACTCGAAAATAACCTCATCATTTATGAACATAATGTGTATTATGTTCATATATTGCATGTATTTTCTGGTTGGTTTGCCTGCTTCAATCTACAAAAGAGCCGAATTTCTGGGAGCAGAAAATCTTACTATCTTCGTCCGAGACCGATAACTCAGCCACGGAAGATCTTTTATTCCTCTCGTCATTGAATGGTTTCGAACCCTGTCCTTTTCTATCTGGTGTGGGAGCGAAGCTGATTATAATCATTGTGCTCCCCGCGATGACTTTTCAAAAGCAGAAACGTTTAGATGACTTCCGAAATTCAGAAGGGGAAAATTTAATTGCGTACTCGGTAGTTTCTAATCACGATCCAAACACCGCTATGTGCCTCCCACCCATACTCTTTACATCTTACTTCTATCGATTTGTTCTTGTTTTTTAAAGGTGGAATTGAAGCTCCAAGGAAAGAGGGGCAACGATGTCTTGAGCAGTCAGCAAAAATCACCAGAGATATCACAGAAAACCAATTTAAGATATGCTTTCAACGAAGGCAGAATCGTCGGGCTCTGTGTATTAAGTCCCCAAGGCGAGTACTTTGAGGGAGAAGGCATGCTACAGAATTTAACAAAATTAGCAAATATTTAAGTTTAAATTCTAATACCATTTGGAGAGCCCTTCGTCTATTCTTGCCCATATTATTATATTTCATAGGCATACTTGCCTTTACGTATACGCTTTATGCACACACATAGAGTATCATAATATGTATGACAAGTATCAGAAATCTCTCACCGATTTTTTCAAGGAAATCTTCCATAACCATACTAAAAACTATAGGCTAAAAACTATAATAAAATTAAAACTTTCAAAGTAGCTCTTCCAGAGAAAACCTGGATAGTTTAATTGAATTTAGAGTTTTTAAATCCTAAAGTAATTTTTCTTCATTTTTGTTTTCACTGAAAGATTCGTCGTTGTAAATCCATAGGAGATCATTGTAATATCATTCATCTTTCGACAAATTCCCGTAAAAAGGCTGAAGAAACTGAAACTTTTGTTCAAGACATTTCAAAAGAATTTGATCAGATCTGGCATAAAATTATGAGGAAATAAAATAATATGTTTACACCTCATGCTGAGAACAGCCATCTCAGCGTATAAGGAGAATATCTCCAGTCTGGCACCTTCTGAGAAAGCGCTCATGTTAAAGGCTGTTTTGTGCTTTTCGCATTCAGTTAGTTTGTTCTCTGTACTTAGATTAACCTTCTCCTCCGTCCTCTCATGGGATAGACACATCACTGCTTGGCCATTTTATTAGATACATCTATCTAATAGCGAGTAGGTTCCGCTTTAGCACTCATAGCAGCCTGGATTCTTGGTGGAATGAACCCAACAAGATGTTGAAAGCATGCCGCAGGGATGCTGCTCCAGGTTGACTCAATTCCTTCCCACAGTTGCTGCAAATTGTATGGTTGTGGATCTCTACTACGAAGTGTTCGTTTCATTTCATTTAACAAGTGCTTAAATGAAGTTCGATTGAGACAATCGCGATAGATTGAATTCATTCTATGTTCCTGAAAACAGCTATATACAGTTATAGCCTTATAACATGGCTCACTAGCCTGTTGGAAGGACCCGTTCGCAGGTGGATACACTGTAGCCGTGAGGGAATGCTGCCCAATCGGAAACAATTTAATTTTCAAATAATCTCTAGCACCCAAATGTTGCTACATTGGTATCAAGGGGGCCCAATGTGCACCTCTAAAACACTCACTACCATCACATTGCACCACCAAAACACTCCCTACCATTACACTACACTACACTATTATTCTCCATTGTTGACACTTGACAGGGTGGTTCCATGTACCCATGCTGTTTTCTGAATATTCTGTTCCTCCCATCAGCGTGAACCAGCAGCGAACGGGACTTGGAAGACCAAGCAATGTTTTTCTACTCCTCCACTGTCCAGTGTTAAAATTCAGAACTCACTGTGACATTATCTTCTTGTTTTTTATTGACAAGAATGGAACTCGGTTTGGTCGTAGGCTGTGACATCTCATCCATAACAAGGTACAACGAGTTGTGTGTTCTGAAATGCCTCTTTGGTTACCGCTATTGTACTGGGTTGTTTGACTGCTGTAGCCTTTCTGTTTCCTTGTAAAAATCTTGTCAGCCTTCATTGGCCTCTCGCATAACAAGATGTTTCCGACTACAAGGTCAGCGTTGGCTGGATGCTATTTGGCTATTATACAATTCTCGTACACTCGAGGCAGTCATACATACAGGTCTGGTGCAGACTACTATGCCCCATTCAAAGTCACTTAACTCTTTCGTCTTGTCCATTGTCGCACTGAATTGCACACATACAGCATCCTTAGGTATCTGCTTTATATCGCATGGTATGAGAGAAGGAACACGATATGTCATTTCAACTTCACGCAAAGTGTAGGCGCACCTAATAAAGAAGGTACCCAGTATAAGAAATATCTCCTCCTACATCTAAAAAACTAGAACTTTTCGCGTCCATCTTTATTTTTTCTGCTCAACAATTGTTAACTTTACACAATCACAAAAATTTGTTCGATTATGGGATATTGTTAAAATTTATTTATATTTTATTCAAAAAGTATACGGTACAGAGTGAACTCCAATAACAATGTATATGTACAGTATTTCAACAAAAATTTAAATAACATAATGCATTTAAACGAACGAATAATATATAACGTTTGTTTGGGTTTCAAGCGCATCAATCAACTTAGGCCATGTTGTCGGTAAATTGATGTGTTCTGTGGTTGATTTTCCTATTTTCTGGAAGAAAAACCTGAGTTGCCGATAGAAAAGCCATGTTTCCTTTGCCTGAGACTAACTAACTTAGCCACTCCGTGGATAAAGGCCCATAAAAATTCTTCCCTTTATCGACGGGAATCAAACTGAGGTCTTTTCCATCCAGTGTGGGGAGGACGGCGATTCTACCACCTCTGTTACCGTGAAGGCTAATATGTGTATTAGTTTATAAATACACGAGCAAACAATTGATGAGAGTGTTTGGTTGATGACTAAACATAGCAGAAAATGTTAATTATTTCATTTATGTAGAAATTAAAGCTAAATCCGAATTCCTATATCGAAGTGTTACAGTTTGAACGAAATTTGGGAAATTTACGAAAGGATCTAGTTGCAAGTTGTTCAGCAAAATTAAAGAACTGAGTAATGGATTGTTTTTCCCGTAGTCAGTCCAATATTTGATTGAAAAGGGAGAGATAAAAATGAAGTGAAAGGAACAGAATAAGTTATATTTTCTGTGCAATCCATATCGATGATTTTGTGATTGTAAAAGCTAATAAACAAATTTAGGTTTGATCAGAGTTCGTATGTTTAATAAATAAGATAAAGAAAATCTTTGGAGGTACATACGTAATATTTCCTGTGGAAAAATTTAGCACCATCTAATTTCAACAGTAATCTTAATGATTTTTTTGAATATTTTCCAACTCTTAAGCAAATATTTCGCTATTCCGGGCCCATATAGGAGTGGCATATTCTAGTATCGGCAAGTCTGTTAACAACAAATAAATGTCCGATAAACACTGGAATATTGAACATATAAGTGAAACAAGTATCTTACATGGCTTCTTAAAAGTTTCCAATATCTGAGGAACAAAATATCGGAAGATTCATGTGTAATAAACTGATTATTTATTTCGTAAGGATGATAAATATTTTTCTCTCTAGGATCCGCACGAGTTACATCCGTTCATTTTGATATGTTCAGAGTTGTCGCAAGCCCATTTTGAAAATATTTATATTAAATAGTATTTATATTAATCGTGTGTGACAATTAATCTCTCTTTCTCTGACAACTCACTGCGGGTGATGGTAGATGGTGCTCCGTCTTCTGACTTCTCCACTAATTCTAGTGTTCCCTAAGGTTGGGTTCTTCTCCCACCCTTTTCCTCTTGTATATCAATGACCTTCTTCCACTGACTGGAACTCATATCCATTGTTTTACCGATGGTAGCTCATCGCATTCCGCCTTCCAGTTTAAGAAACCTTGCCCTGCACAAAGAGCTTCAACTTCTTGAATATCCACTACTAATTCCTTAAATATTGGTCTGCAACTAATTCTCCAAATGGGCAAAGATAAATTAGCTAATTTCAATCCTTCTATAATTCAGTTCTGTTTTATATCTCGCATGAAAAGGATACTGCTGCTCCTATGCTTATCTACGATGACACTCAGATTTCTAAACATGGTCACATATCTCTATCAGAGATTACCGTACATTCTAATCTCTCTTGGCATAGGCATATCACAAATATTGCTTCCTCTGCATCCAAAAATTTAAAATCCGCCCTATCGTGGAATATCGTTTTGACATCTGAGGTGGGACCCCATAACCTCACTCGAGCTTCTGGACTCTAACCAAAAAAGAGAAGTTAGTTAGGTTAAGTAATTAATGACCCATCTCTTATAAAGTCTCGCCACTCTCTGTCTCATAGGCGTTCTGTTTTTGTTGCATGCCTTTTCTATAAATACTTCCACGGGCACTGTTCTTCTGAATTGGCTTCTGTAATTCTTGCTATCTCTTACATATGAACACATGTCTCAACCAATCAACATCCTTTTACTGTTCAACTTCAAACTCACAGAATCAACGTTTCCACTTCCTGATTTATCCCTTCAGCTTTCGTTTTGTGGAACAACCTCCCGTGTAAAGGGAGGTTATTACTATTGGTATCATCCGCGTGACCGTAACCCTTAATTTGGCTTCTTTCTCCAAAAAGCGCATGCATGAACTATTAGCATTGATGGTCATATTCATAATTTTATTTTCTTCACTCTATTCTGTGCAAAATACTTTCTGAAAGTTAGAATTACAAAATTCAATTCAATTTCAATGTCAACAAGTTCCTTCCGTCTTCACAATCTTCAATCTCATTTCGTACACACTGCTATTAATACTTCGACAACATTTAATATCTGGAAGTCACCGTTTAAAAAAAAAAAAAAACCTCGTCTACTGCACATAAGCAAAACAGATATAAAAAAGCGGAAGTAATTTGAAAATGCTGCCTTTGCCTAGTTTATATTTTACAAATGTTTCTCTGGACTTATCGAAGTTGAGCGTGTCGAAATTGTTTTCTGTTTTTTCTCCTTTATGGTTCCCAATTACTGAGTTGCTAAAGACTCTTTCGTTTATGACCATGAGGCATGATTTATATTAATAATTCGTATTTGGTGACTTTTATTGTTATGCGAAATGTAGTTACTCGGTAATTGTGTGTTCCACACAACGAAGTCATTAGTGAGAAATCTAATTTCGTAAGCTTGCAGCAATTTTATGAAGCGTATGGTGACCGTTCGCACAAAATCCCATCGAGTGCTGTCCTATAGGCCATAAATTATGTTACTCGTTTATTTTCTTTTCTTGTCTAACGCTAGGAGCTTCTTTAATCATCTCGGCGAGAGAAAGAATAAGCGAAAAAATCATTTACCTAAAAAAATAACCTTTTCTCCTTCATCGCTAATAGCGGTGACCAAGGTTTGCGGAAAACTCTGTATCCACATCAATACATTTTTTTGGTATTAATCTCCTTCTCCCATTTTGGAAAGATTCCTCCAACACGTATCAGAAAGTTGTAATCCTTTACACTAAGATCATTCATCAACTGTGATTCAACACAACTTCCTGCGGATCCCTGTCCAATCACACCGGAAAGAAACAAATGTCCTTTTAAAAAAATCCTCGTTGATGTTTCTCTGTTGGAGGTCTTCTAGATGAGGTTGAAAGTTGCTAAAAATTAGATTTTTTTTCGCCGAACAAAAGCGGTTGCTATTTTAATGTTTATATATTGGCGACATTCATTCGATGTACACTGTGTCAGCAATAGTGAACGCCTACCAATGAAAATGATGATGGGAATGCTACTTTTTTGTCACGTAACGTTTTTAGAATAATTCAGAATGTTCAAAAATTTCCTAGATTCACTAAAGTTGATTCATAAACTAAACCATATAACAAAATGACCGTGTCTACCTGCTGCGCTTGTTTGCATATAGTACTGAAATTAAAGAATATGGTTAACTCAACTCAATTTATAGTTATACCAGTTGTGGTCGGAGAAGCATAGGTTCCCACTAAGAAATATAGATTTCAGAAAAGGCCATCGTGAGTAGCAAAGTGATAGTATTTTGCAGGTCTAATGGGCATCCTGTTAAAGAAGTAGTTGAATGTGCTGGTGTTTCAGAAAGAAAAATGGTAAGGATTTTCAAGGAATAATTCGAGCTGACATCAGCCAGTATTTAGCAGAAAAAATTGTGATCGAAACTGTGTGCTAAAGTGACCACGATTAGCGACGAATATCACATCTAGTAAATGAAAAAAGATAACTGTTGCAAACAGTTAAACAAGGATCTCATCGGCCGACTTCATAGAGAATACTACGAGGAGAGTTGTATAAGGTAAAATTTCATTCTAATTCTACAAATAGTCATTGCAGACAGACACTCTGATCACAATCTGTTCTTCCTGTGATTACTCCAAACTCTGAAAATGCCTATTGGGGCAGTCTCCTAGTAAAAATAAACACCACAAGTATTTTTGCAATGATTTTTATAACAGTGTGAATTAATTGTTGTAGTAGAGTTTTAAGGAACATCAGCAATTAAGGCCATATTGCTCCATGTATATTGTATGGAAATTGCGTGTATCTGAGGTCGATTTTCTGTTTTGTACGAAAAACCCGAGTGTACGAAAAACCCTGTTTCCAGGAGAAAAACCATGCTACCTTCGCCTGAGACCGACTAACTCAGCTACATTGTGAAAAAGATCCATAAAAATTCTTCCCGTCATCCACGGGACTCAAACTCAGGTCTTTTCTACCCGGTGTGAAGAGGACGGCGATCCTGGGTCAGTGTGAATTCTTTGAGTTAATCGTACATCTGAAAATATAAGTTTAATTTCAGAAGTAACCAAACGCAGATCTATTCAGACATTTTCTCATTTCTAAGATAACACATATGTATAATGTTAAGATGCAATTCACAGCATCCGGGATCAAACAAGAATTGAATTATCACTATTTGGTGTTAGGGGGAGTATAAGTCAGAGACTAGTAACACGCGGTTTGAGTGGACCGTGGTTGAAGTTAGTGGGGTCGTGCCGGAGTGTAAACAAGACATGTTTTTTTTTTTTTTTGACAGATACGTTAAAAAAATTAATATTTTAAAGAGAAGAAAATGTCTAGTTGGCAATAAATAGGATTTTAAATGATTTGTTTCCCGTGTTATCCAATCTTGATAAAATAAATATCGGTATTAAGGGCCCCAAGAGTACGTACCCTCATAACTGTAAATGTAAGGTCTCTAGAAGTATGTGTTCACGGGCCGATTTATACGTTGTGCCGGCTGAAAAATCCGGAAAACTAGTCTCCTTTATGGTATTGTATAGCCACGTAGAGGATAGTAATTTGCCAGAAGCAAATATCTTTCCTCTTAATGAAGCAGTGTGTTAGTGTTGGGTATTCACTTAACCCTGGAATTCCCGCTCTGGGTTAAGTAAATTGCTACTGAAGGTAAGGCTTCAGGGGTGTATAGTATACATCCTGTTATAAGAAAAAGTCTGTATGTAAGTGTGTCATCCTCGGGGACATTAATGATATCATCGTCAACTGCGGAATTATCCCCTTAGACTGAAGAATCACCGTTCTCTCCCAAAGGAGGTAAGAAAGACATGATGTGGGATGATAACCCAGTGATTCTGACTTCAGTGGTAGGAAAGATCATGGAGTATGTGGTTACGGATGCGATACAGGACCGTCTCCATAGGAATGATATTCTTAATGGATCTTAGCACGAGTTCGTAAAAGGAAAGTCTTGCCTGACTAGACTAGGCAATGACGTCGAAGTAATAAAATCGTTGGATGCAAGAAATAACTTTGACATAATTTATCTTGATTTCATTAACACTTTTGATGGGGCTCACCATGAAAGGCTATTATATAAACGAGCAAACTGGGACTACCAGCAAGGTACTTCGTTGGATTGAGAGCTGACTAAAAGACAGGAGAAAAATAGTAGTTATGAATAGAAATATTCCAGTGTGGACCAGTATAGCAAATGGAGTTCTTCAATGATCAATATTGGAGACTTCCATTTCTAATCTTCATTAATGGAATCAACGAGAGAGCGTAGAAGGAGTAGTTAAAGCTTGCAGATGATTTAAACGTAGGATGTATGGTTAAACGACCACAACAAGCCATTTTGCTCCATAATGACTTTGGTCAGTTGCACATACTGTCCGAAAAATAAAAACTGAAGTTTCTATTTTTCAGAAAAAAACCCCCAAAAAACTTGAGGAAATAAAACCGATCAAAGTATTCACGCTGCTACAGGCATAACATACTCACCCACATAGCCTTAGCTGCTTTGGCGCTTAATACACTCACAAAATAACATATTTGTTGGACAGAGACTTTCCTGAATTAATTTTATTGCGTATTCACTTCAGGTTTCTTCGGAAGAGAAAGCTGACAGTGATCCATTCTCCATTATGCGTTTAAAATCCTTTTTCCCCATTCAGTATTACAAATGTTTCTCTAAGCATTCTGTTAAGTTTTTTTTTCTTTGCAGCTAAGCCTTATATATATATATATATATCATAAAAAAGTAGCATTAATTTATGGTAATTACCTTCATTAACGTTTTCAGCATGGGCAGATTATATATGATCAAAATGGCTGGAAGGTATTAGGGGTGGAGACTGTAATGCCTAGAGATTAAGAAGTTCGCTTTCCTGAAATTAATCCCTTTTAAAAATGCGTATTTTCAGTGTCAAGAAAACATGTAAGAAAAGAACGAAGAGCGAAAAAATTTCTGGATTAACTGGTTAGGATATTCTTTACATTTATCACATGATACCCGCTGAGAGCGATTGGGACATCGTCATGTTTATTGCATTGAATATAAAAGTCGACAGGTCATCGCTATCTGTTATAGAAAATATTTAAGTGCAAAGTTATTTAGCTCGAAAATACGTATAAAACCTTAAAATTATCTTTACATTTGTAAATTTTGCCCAGGCGAGATTGGTAACGGAAATCCCTTTTACTACTTTCTGACATCCTTTCAAGTGAATTGAGAAATGGGATGTAGCTTGTAGTACCAGCTTAGAGAAGCACTTGGATTACTGAATGAGAGTGTTCTTTCTTACTCACAGGAGAGAAAGTTCTGTGACGGGAAGAGATCTAGGGTTGCGAAAAAGACGAAGGCGTACAGAAACCCACCTTGTGGAAGCTCTCTATTCAGAATAGATTTGTAGAAGACATCGTGACTAGTTTTTGTTTAACACTCCTTTAAGAAGGCTGAAGAGGGGTGTAGTGTTATTTGGAAGTGAATTTCTCGAATTTTGAGAACCGAGTTTACAGAAATTCTGTCGTTTTCAGATTTTATGTCTAGATAAACAAAATAGGGTTGTCCTCCTCTGTTTAATGTTTTCTAAACGTGGCTGGAGGTTTCGTGGATGTTCGTGGCCGTTGACTTATTTTTTATAATCGAGTGCATAAACTGGGGTCGGTGGCTGAAGCCCTCAGGATGGAAAAGACCTGAGTTCGAGTCCCGTCGATGACGGGAGGAATTTTGTGGACCTTTTTCACAATGTGGCTGAGTTAGTCAGTCTTAGGCGAGGGTAGCATGGTTTTTCTCCCAGAAACTTTTTTGTCCAGAAAACAGAAAATCGACCACAGAACACACTCAATTTACAAACAGTATACACAGAGCAATATGGCCTTAGTCGCTGATACTCCTAAAAGCCCACAACAACAACGGTAGCTGAAACAGTGATTATTCAATTTTACGAAGACTGCTTTTTGTATAACTGAAATGAGTATATGTTTATTGTTTTTGTCCTTTCTTGAATTTCTGCTTTAGAAATTTTTTATTTCCAGATCTTAACTGTCTTTCTGCATAAAAATATGATGAGCTGTCTGAACAGTGAGAAGTGAACTCTAAACGTATTCAGTCCCCCTCCCCATGACAAAGAACAGACGCTCTTTAACGATTTTGCATTATACGCGATAAGAACATCGAACCTTTATATGGCACGATAAATATTTACTCTTCCCACGCAGAATATCCCCAGGACTTAGCAAATTACTACACTTAAATTTGGTGAAATTCGCAGTTATTTTTCTGAGAGAAACGAAATGAAGGAATATTAATATTTGTTAAACCGACTATAATTCCATTTAGGAAATATTAAAGTTCATCAACAACTGTTACATTTCAATTAAATCGCAGAATGATGAGAGATTAATATTTAGTTGCAATTAATGAGTAATTCCTATATCGAAAACACTTCAATATATCGCACATTCTTCGGATATCCTTGGTGATGTAATGTGTTTTGAAAGGAGAGAAACTGAAATGAAGTGTTTTGAAATATGATTGTTGTAGAAAGTATCTTACTTGGCGTCAGGCATGAAAAACTTGTCGGAAAAGTCTGGAAGAATTTGGTGTCATTTTTCTTAAAACAAGATATTGATGTCTTTATTCCTTTCTTTTCCCATCCCGAACGTCTTAGTGATGGCAAGCTTTTTCTAGGGCATTATGTTCTTGAACGACCTTGTTTGTCGCAAAATACCTTTTATAGATGCGAGGGTTCTTGAGAGATTTTTTTATCGACAGTGGCCACTTTGTTACGTATTATTGTGTCTCGAAACACCTTTTGCAACTTTTTAGTAGTTTACATGGTGGGAAGGCCACGTTATCAGATTTCTTGAGTTTTTTGGATAGATGATCTTATATATATTTTACAATAAATAGTCATAACGCTGCATCATATGGTTTTACGACGCGACTTAACTGATTATATTTCTTTGAAGGAGAAATTAATGGGGAATTAAAACTTTTACAGTAAATTAGTAAATATATGATAGGATGTTGTTAGATCATTCTGCCTGCATTAGGTAAACTAGGCATCCTTCACACAACCATATTCCAGAAAGACGGAGAACCACTTCGAATCCGTCGAAGTTTAACTAGTGTTCTTAAGAGTGCATTGGGAAATAATCTCATTGGACAGAGTTTTCATATTAAATGGTTTCTGCAAAGCTACGATTTAAATCCCTGCGACATTTGGCCATGGGTCTGCTTAATGTTTTAAAAAATTTACCCTTCAGATTTATTTAAATCGAAACGTGCAATTAGAACGTTTCGGTTTTGATCTAGAGTACTTTAATAATCTATGAGAAAATTTGTTACTCGACTAGACTTAATAATTGAAAATTAAGGTGGCCATATCAAACGCTTGAATTGAGGCTAATGGTCACTTTGCCTCAAACGTATTTTGCGATAATTGTAGTACATATATATCCGTTTATAAAATTTAAATTAATCATTGGGGAGTTTTTACGTTCACTCTGTATATATCTTACCATAAAAACCATATAATATTTAATAAATTATAGGAAAATTACAAAAACAATTGTGAATGATCACTGGCACTGATTTAATTTTGTATGTGATGAGAAGAGTGTATAGCTTTCACATTGCATCCAACAACACACGCATATTATCATTATATAATGATTTGAGAGGCTTCTGCATAATATATGATGTTTTTCAGAAATTCTGCGTGGAAATTAAACAAAAAATGGAACTTAATTCGGGCACCATTAGGCAAAATCATTGGATTTAAATACCTTTTTTATTTCACATTAGTTCTGATTGATATAAATAAATTATGACCAAATAATCATTGTATCTTGCAGTAGCTCAACTGCTTCATGAATAACTTGTGCTGTGCTAATGCCTAAGAGAGGGGAAATACTGCTCTTAGGGCAAGTTGGACGGGGAAGAGATAAGAAATGTGATTAAACTCTAACTACCTTTCCTCTGTGTGGAAGATAAGAATGTCTTCCTCTAGGGTCAAGAGTAAATAAGACTAGGGACCAGTCTTAACTAAAATATTTCTCAGGGCATTCTTTCAACTGAACAAGAACGATGATACTTTATTCATTAGTGTGCATTAATCTTTCAAGCATCACAAGATCATCACTAGCTCCTGTTTTATCGCGCATGGAACCCGGCGCTTTGTGGGAAGGCAACAGATGTCTGGTTTGCAAGAAAGATAATCTATTTTAGACAGCTTCCATTAATATGGTTGGCTGGTATGCTGATTATAGTAAATCAGCCAAACCAAACACTTCATAGTTGTTACCTGGGGGAGGGAGAAGTGGGGAGACAACTAGTTATAGGAAAGAAACGCTTAATGCTAGCTACAGAATATATCTCTAGGTATGTTCTGGAAATGTAATGGTGTCTGTGATCAAAAAAAATTATTTTTTGAGGCACCACAAAATACGGTTTCTGCTGAAAGTGTATCGAATAGGTTGGCAAGAATTTCTCTTAAGTATTGATGTTTTTACCATCAGAAAAAAACTACAATTATTTGCAACCAAACAGCTCCATAATAATAAAATTCCTTTTAAAACAGTTAAATTGTTATTTTGTAAGAGTAATGTATAAATGGAATGGCTGCCTAATGTAGTACTGACAGAAAGAATTGGAGATAAGAGACCACCAGGAAGACCCAAAAGAGAATGGCTCCAATGCCCAAAGGAAAACACATGCTTTCAGAGTTATCAACAAATGATGAATTCAAGAGACCGACAACAACGGAGGTAGATATTTAAATAGGGACTCAACCCATGCCAAACGGAAGAGTAAAATGATGATGATAGAATTTCATATATTTTCAGCTTTATTTCTCCAAATGAAAACAAATATTTGTTGCGTCGATGATACTTAGAATAGGAAATAAATGACAAAATCAGCCATACAGTTATTCCAGAAATACCAGTAACTCGTTTTTGATAAAGATTTTTCTTCGGTGCAATTGTTTCACTGAGAATATGCGACTAACTCTCATTGTGTGTTATAAATGTGGCAGAAATGCATTGGTTCCACTATTGTTTTAGCTTTGTTTAAAAGCTACAACTTTTTTTGCAATATGTAGTATTTGGCATGAGTAGGCACACACACATTTAGAACGAAGAGAGCAATGCCAAAGAAAGAAAGAACAAAATAACAACCAAAGTAGAAGCTATAACTTAAAATTATTGGAAACAATACTGGAGTGTGCCCTAAAATATTGTCAATTTAATAGAATTTATGTCTGCTACCGACAATCAGTGCTTTCGTTGTTTTGCTGTACCCATAAATCAATTTCCACGGATAATGTTCCACATTGTGAAGCATTTGTCATACAGATTCAATTAGATGCTGACATTGATGACGTTCGCATGACGCGTTAGTGTTTCCATAAGAATAAATCATGCTTGTAGGAAGTTATTACATTTCTTATCGTCTATACGTATATGATTTGAAATAGAAAAAGGTCGAAAATGTTAGTGTGAAATGATGGAATATTTTTAAATTCTAAGAATACTTTTATATCGT
Organism: Mastigoproctus giganteus; assembly: GCF_048544385.1. Classification (NCBI taxonomy): domain Eukaryota; kingdom Metazoa; phylum Arthropoda; class Arachnida; order Uropygi; family Thelyphonidae; genus Mastigoproctus; species Mastigoproctus giganteus. The sequence goes on along the minus strand of NC_143585.1, from coordinate 96,165,277 downwards.
TCTTTATTTTTAACTTGAGAGATATTCGTTTAGTAGATAAAAATGCCATTATAGAAATGTCAACTATAATATTCTATAACAGTTTTTGTTAATTTAAAAATATTTTAACAAACCATTTATTTTATTAGTCATATGGTAGTCTGAGGCTTTTGCTGCACCAGTCAAAAAATTTGAGAGAGAGAAAAAATTACCAAGAAAAAGAATGGTGATATCCACCTGAGGACCCTGGTGTGCCAAGCCCATAACTCTTCTATATTAGAGTCAATAACTTTAAAGACGTTATTGACTCCAATATTTTTGACAGCTTTGAAAGATCTGATTCAATGAAGACTGCTTAAAAACCTTCCTTCCTCATTTATTGATTACCGACAACTATCTTTTAGTAAAAACGACAAACCTAAGATTCTGTCGCATCCTTTGTATAATCTTCGATTGGTTTTTCTAACTCTGCTTATGGAAAAGAATTTCTTCGACTGTATCATTATTTTGTTACGCTGCTCTTAGCAGTTGAAAAATATTGTTAACAGGTAACTCGCTAAGTCCTGTCGTTAGGAACAGAATCATTTCTTTTGCGATCTTTGCTTTATAAGGGACACTGGGGAAAGAAATAAACCCAGAAGGCGCTGAGTTTTCTAATGATTCAGCGCGCTTTTCTTCTTACTCAGCACTAAGTCAAATAGCATTTGACCTTTGTAGCAGCGGACCATTGGAAATTCTGGCACAAAGCCAAAACTGATCGAAGCATTCCTCTGATGCAGGTTTTTTTCGTACAAGATACTGTTCGATAGCAGTTGCAAAATGTTTGGATGTTTCTTATTACCATTGCAACTTACAGTACAATAATTAAGATTTACTTCTTGTTTAATGTGGATATTAAACAGAAGAAATGTTCATATAAGGCGAATGTTCCTTAGCAGAAGTATACCATGAAGTTGACCCTTGCTGAACAGGTAAGATCACTGAACAGTTGAAGTTTATATTTATTTCCAATAGCCGGACCCATCAAATAGGCACGGATTGGGAATTAATAATACTTTTAACTTCAAGTCTTAAAAGCAACAGTTGATTATTGATGCTGTAGTTGGGTCTGTATCCTTTCATCTCTTTATGAAGAATGTCTTGACTGGATAACAGCATCCCCAAGTGGTTACAAAAACGTTCAATAAAAATGCAGTTAATTTAGAATGTCGGGTTTCTCAACATTACAGTCAATAAATAATTTTGTTTCTTTTAAAACAGAGTTAGTTTTTAATTTAATTCAATTTTAATTGAGATGTAAGTTTGCTTTTTAATTTTGATAATGTCTGAGCCCGTGAGTAATTTGGATTTTCCAGTATTAAGGGACAGTCATATGTATGTTGACTGCACGTTGAAGGTTAGGGAATGTAGCATTCGGTGAATCATTCTGAACAAATGGAAAAGTATCTTAATGCGAATGAAATTTGTTTATTTAAATCACTTCTTTGTTCAGAAAAAGCCACCTTAATGTAATAATTCTTGTTGATACTAAAGTTTACCTAGTATATGGATGAGATAAACAAAAATTCCTACAAGATTAAGAAACGGAGCAGAGAGAAATATTAGGGGAATTTTAAAATTATTTTCCGCGTAGCTTCGGAAGAATGATGTTGTCATTCCTTTTGTCACACTGGGTTTATCACATTTTGTCTAGATAAAAGAATCGCAATGTGATTAGTTCTAATTGAGTTAATCCAACCAGCAGGTGCTGATTGCGATGATCGAGCAGGTGTCATTCAAGTCCATTACCAGCTCTGATCAGATCGATTCTACTACCGCATTATTCTTGGCTATTATATGATGACATTGCAATATATGGATAGATTCTCAGTATGCTGTTGTTCACGATCTCACGAGAAATATGTTACTGCTCTTTTAATTTAGCCGAAATTTATAAAGGTAAAATTTGTCTTCAAACTCTTATTGTTTCTTCAGTGTTTTTGTTCATATGTTTCTTCAATTTTTTTGTTCATATGTTTCATGTAAACTAAAACTTTAAAAGAATTCCAATTACAGACCTCCAAGTATCGGCAAGCTTTTGGGAATAATATGTTAATGGTTTTCCAATGACTGTGTCATCGGTGTAAAATAGCAACTTCTTTATTTCAGAGATATTTTGAAAAATTAAAAACATAAACCATTTTCGCCACGACAGCTAAAATCATGAGGAGGCTGAGCCAGTGTACCTTGTCTGTAAGTTGCAGGCATCGCATGTATGTTTGCCTGTACTACGACTTGAGAAATTTTAGTTTCTAAGAGTAGAAAATCATGCATACTTCTAGTAGCAATTACTATGCAGAAACTACATCAAGAATCTCCCAGAGGATCCTGTGTAACAACTGCAACCTTTGGCTCCACAAATGCAGTAGTTGGTTGTAAGAAATGTGCAGAAACGAAATAAAGTTTTAAAATTGTTTCCTACGTTTTATACATTTTTACCATCCTAAATATTTAAATCGTTCTTCATAGATGGTCCACGTCCTCTACCTTCACCTGATGTATAAACAAAGACCGTATTATTGTACTGCTCTAAGATTCAGGAAAGTATTTTGGAGTATCTTAAACAAAAAATGAATAATGAATGCAGAGAGAGATACTGTGAACTGTAATTGGGTGTTCCTTAATATGGTTGCAAAGGAATGTTTGTATTGATGGCTACGCGTAATCATTGGAGACATTTTTGGGACATTCGTAGAGTAATCCTCGTGGACTCTCTAAATAACAAGTCAGCAATTGATTCAGAATATTATATAAACATTCCTAAAGAAACCCGTTCATGTGCGTCTATGGGCATGCAATACCTGTTACTGTAATATCACTAGCAAATTTCGGAATCCACTACAAAATTAAAACGTGTTTCTTCTTCGTGCATAAATAGCACAGACTTCCCTCTTTGTGACTTTCACTTTTTCGGTCCTTTTATGAATGATCAATAGAATTGCTGAATTCTATACAGTGGTTGAATGAACAAGGGAAAAATTTGTTTTATAACAGTTCAACGCCCTTGCGTCCACGTTGGCGCAGATGTTGTTGTTATAGTAGGGTTTTAGGAGTATCAGCGACTAAGGCCATATTGCTCTGTGAATTGCGCGTATTCGATTTGCTGTTTTCTGGACAAAACACCCAGTTTTTCCCGGAGGGCGCAGATGTGAGGAATATAATGGAGATTACGTTGTAAATTAAGTGTCCACATTCAATTTTCGCACAATTAACTAACTATTCCTGTGCTGTTGCTTTCAATAGTACAAAAAATTGAAACAAAAATTGAAACAAAATTGCTTTTGGGATTATTTTCTTTGATCGTTTTAATATAAAGGTATCTAAAGTGCAATTGCTAGCTATTGAATATGAATTGGTTCAATTTGGAAAACGACCTGATGTGATTAGTGCGGGAGTTCAGCTGTCCACTCTTCTAAGTTGACAATAGTTGGTTGGAACCCACATATCTGCTAAATGCGGTTAACGGGTTTGTTCTTTTCAAAATAATTAGTAGCAATCTCCTCTTGACCTTGTTTTGCCTTGCCAGAACATAAACAGAACATTTTTTTGCGGTTTAATTTACCCTTGTGTAGATCGGACGAATTCCAACTGGTCTAGGAATCTTTATCGTACTGTAAAACGCCTCCGTTTGAAATATTAAAACTGTCACCACGAATCCATTACAGATCAAACACTTCGTTATGTTAAAATCAAAAGGAAAACCAATTTAAATTGGTAACTACTAAAATAGAAATAAACTTAACAGCGTTTAATACAGTAATAAAAAGTCTAAGAAAACAATTTACCTTTTTGGTGGAAAAAATACATTATTACCTGCGATTCACAACTCACAAATGAAGGAAAAATCCTACGGGTTCGCATTCAAAATATGAGGGTGTGTTTCCCAAACATCTCTTGTCTGCTGTGGCTGATGAGGTAGGCAGGAAATTTGAAATATTAAAAATTGAATCGTTTCTCCTAATTACGTGTACATATACAAATTTAATACACACGAAGGACAAACTTTATGGAACTTTTAGGATGCATTGCCAACATTCTAAGAATCCACATTATCTGCGAGATTCCTCATTATTTCTATGGAATATTTTCTTGATATAATAGGAAATATTCAGAGCACTTCAGATTTCCATCTGAGAAACCTTAATTCGTCGATATGTCCTCAATTCGGTGGACGCGATCAATCATTTCAGGTCCGATGTGCATAGGCTGTCAGGACAACATTAACTTTCTAGGCTTGTCTTCTTTCTCCTCATCTCTCTCCGCCCAATTCATCATAGTCTTATAAGAAATGAGCTTACAGAGACAGAAAGAGCATTTTTGTTTTCTCTCTCATGCTAAGAAGAAGTATGTCCTAATATCGTTAGCAGATGACATTAGCACTAAAAAGACAACATCGGAGAAAACAGTATTCTTATTTGGAATCTAAATATGTAATATTTGAAGGATAATTGACGTCATATTTTAGAAAGGTTGACATCAGTGAACTCTTGGATTCTTTTCGCATATATTCAGTCAAAAGAACGTACACTCAGTATCCAAATAATTTAAACTGTTTCTCACATGTGAAAACGTGAAATTTAAAATCGATTCATTGCGATGTTTGCAATTCCTCACTTTTTAAAATTTAAAAAGATATTTCGAATTTCTATCAATGGATATGTCAAGCAGAAAGGACTTTTGTATCGTTGCCAAGCAATTCAATTCAACGAACCAAATATTAAAGGAAAAAAAATTACTCGATTTACTTGGGAAAATGTAATATACGCGTACATACACATAAGAATTTCTATCGAAATCTTTGAAGTAATAAGATGGCAGTGTTTACTTTAGTTACTATGGAAACCAGCCATAAGGATTGCCGGTTCCACGCGTATAATGAGTTATTCTTTGACAATCTGAATTAACGAGGAGCGCAATTACTGTTGATTTTTACAATAAAAGGAGGGAAGTTATGTCTGCAGATTTTTATAAGAAAATGAGCAACAGTATATTTTCTTTGAAGTTGCTGTTTTGCTTTATAAGGATGCTATTATAACTGATTATCAACTATTAGAAAAAATACGATATAAAAATGTCTAGACAGCGCTCAAGTTTCATTATTCCTAATGGATTATTTTCATAAATTTTAAATGTACAACATAAAGTAAGAATTTTACGGTTTAATAAGAATATAATTGGGGAATCAGATTCTTAAAATGTATCGCTGTTAATATGACACGTTCCTTAAAAAAAAAAAAACGTTTATGGCGTCAGAAGTGCATAGAAATCATTCAACATTTATGAACTTGGTAGAACAGAACACACGTGTTCTCATCTGAATAAGATCGGCATTACATTGCAAATAAACATCACCAAAGTTAACAAGTAAAGTACGTTGTAGGGTGCATTGCGTTACATTTCTGGCCGAAACCAAATAACACCCGTCAGGGATTACAACTCCTGTACTGCAGTCAAAAAGTATTTACAAAAACTTCTTCGCGGTATGTTCAAGTGGCAGTTGTAATGAACACCATGTCTGCTAATACGAAGTGCCTCTCATCAGAATCAGGGAATAAAATTTATTCACAGATCCTTAGTACAGTTCCACACATTTCCTGTTACAAGGGATTCAGTTTGTTTCTATATATGACGTTGTACTTTTTCAATTAAATATTTGGAAGGATTCAACCATAGGGTTGAAAGGTGGATTATTTCCTGCCAATGTAAGGCAACAGTAAATCCCATAGAAAATGACAGAAGAAGATTATACTGGTTAGGGTATTACAAGAAGGCAGTTGACAAGCAAATTAATCAAAGTTTTGTTTTCTCATGCCATTGTGAAATATGAAACTACAAAGTACTGAAGAAATGCTTTTGTTATAGATGAATAATCAATAAATTATGTTCATTTTCGAGGATCGTTTCGAAAGTAGTGGCGCCATAGCACCGAAATAAAAAAAAGGCTTTTTCACAAATATTTGATAGTTGTACATGCCCAACTCGATTCCAGACATGACACCATAAAAGATTTTCTAATTAAAAACCACAATACAACTGATACAATTTTATTTGTGGCCTGATGTTGCTGAAGAACAGCGAGGGTGATGTTCTGTCCGTCCTTTGTGTGTTGTGTTATTGGAAAGCCTTGACCGCAGACTGGATCTTTCATCTGATGTAACAATTTCGTCCAATTTGCAAGGAAACTATATTTCTATAGGCCTTATTTCCGTAAAATTATTCCCGTATAAATAGAAAGTACTAAAACACCAATATCAAGCCGTAAAAAAATGAAGCCAACGTTGATGGATTCAATGGAATTGTCCATTACGAATTTCTTTCAGCACCTTCTAGTTCTGGAAATTTCTGGTAATGCATTTTTCATAATTATTGGCCGGTTAGATGGATCATGCACCATGAAAATGCAGCTGTCATACAGTTCTTTCCGGTAACTTTGGGCAAAAAAAAAAAAAAAAAAATGCTGGAACTTACAGCGGAATTCAATTACGCTGTGTGTCTTCGTTCCATGCAACCTTCTGCTTGCTTGTGAAACGGGGAAACTCCTTAAAAGGATTTCATTTTGAATAAGAACAGTAGTTATAATCACCACGCTCACGCTTCGAATAGGAAAGGTCTGAATTAGAATCTCTTCAATGACACAAACAGTTTTTTGAGGCTATTTCCACAGAGTGACTGAATTGGTCTGTCTCGGGCCTGGGCTGCTTGATTTTTACTCCACGAAACTCGGGGTTTTTTGTCCAGAAAAGAAAACCGGCTGAAGGATGCACACAATTACAGATCCAAAGTACTGACTCTGCATAGCCTTAATTGTTTTGGCGATGACCACGCCATCTAAAGGTTATTGATAAAATATTTACCGAATTTCGTCTATTTGCTTTATTATCAAACTTCGTAAAATATGTTTATACGTTTATTTTGTAATATCCTTATTGAGAACGAATGTGATGTTAAGCTGAATATAGCATCATCAGTGGTATGCTGGTTATCCAAAAGAAAGGAAAAAGGATGATTAAGAGTAAGATGAGCTATCCAATAGGAAATCTCCTTTCATCTTTCTTAAAATATTTGTATATAGTTTATATGTAACGTTATGGATCAATAAGCAAGCGACCCAGTCAGTGACTCGTCTATATGCACATTATATAGTGTCTCTCTCTTTCTGAGCTCAGTTTGTTCTAGAGATGATTTACTTTTTTCTGAGATAAAATGCTTCAAAACAATTTTACACCTCCCCTTAGGGATTTCCCAGGTTAATTTCGCTCCATCTTAAAAAGAACTTAATGAAATCTTCCTTCTCATCATCGACGGGATTCGAACTCAGACCTTTCGAAACAGGTAGTGGGTGACTGACCCAAACCTATTTCGAGACTGCTATATCAAAAACAGAACCATTTATAAGGAAAACAAAACATTTGTTCGAAAACTGACTCCAATTATGTGGAAACGAATTAAGAATTTAAGCTGTTTATACGTGTACAAACAGCTTAATATTTTTATATAATGTGTTGCGATACCAGAGGTTACTTGTTCAACTGCTTTACAGAGGGTATTTCTTGGTCGAGAAAAGCTAGAACTATTTACAGAACATTCCTCTGGTAAAGTATAACATGTACATAGGAATGTTACTGATGTGCGGCTCGATGCATGCTTTCGAATTTGTGCATATTGTCATGGGGAATTCTTTAAGCCTCGGATAAAAGAGAGCCAAAGGAAGTTAGTTGTACTGTGGTGTTCCATTAGCTGAACATAAAGGAACCACACGATGCAACTAACTTCTGTTGGCTCTTCTTTTATCCAGAAAAAAAATCGATGCTATTCTTGGATTCAAAATATAACCACTCTTCTGGATCACGGCAGTAGGCATTAATTCAGTAATTCTTTTCATCATCCATGGAAAGGTCAAGGCTATGTTTAGATCCATATTTTAACCTGTTGATACTATAATTCTGGGTAGTGATTGTGAAATTCTTTCCATTAAGTTTGCATAAAAATGTTTCAAAACGATGAAAATATTTTTTAATCTCAAAATAATTTAGCTGGTCATGAAAATCGATTTACAAAACGATACGCTTCTACATTAAAAATATGTTATACTGACTTAATTTGCCCTAGCAATTCTGGATATTTCAACTAGTAACCATAAGCAAGTCATCCTGTTGGGTTCCGAGAATTGTAAATCGCATTTTTAGAGTTTAGTGAACGTTGAATATATGCTTAATCAAGCCATAAGATGCTCAAAGCCTCTCTTCTGTGCGGACTGCCTTTTCCCTCTAATTATGTCGTTTCTTCAAGTGATTTTCTCTGCAGTGAGTTTCGAAGAAGGTTTAGCTTAACTTTGTCTGCCAGTAGATTGATCATTTAAGCTAGCCAAACTAAAATATACATCACGTAGTTTCAGATTTTATGTATTTATTTCAGGCGCTCTGAAAGATTATCGCTGTACTTTTACAATGCGTTGTAATTTGCCTGCCTTCCCACTAGCCTGCAGTAGAAGAAGAAGAGATAAAGGCTGTTTCTATGACAACGAGAAATGCGTTGTAGATCTCGAAAATTCGTTACAGCGCTAACAAATCTTATACACTAAATTCTCTACGCTATCGCTAAAGAATCTTATGGGGTGGTTGAGTTTAGGAAGTGTTTACGCTCTTTTAGTACCATTATGAAGCATTTTGCACTCAATTACCAAATAAGAGTTCTGCTGCGCATTGCAAGACGGGCTGCTAATTAACGGACATGCAATTTTGCCTGTTTGAACCGAATTTTCAGCTTAAACGCTACTTATCACGAAGAATGGAATATGGAAACGGGCTAGTAAATTAAATTGGTGTTAAAATTCATGAAGGGTTCCTTTATGAGTCCATAAGAGAACAAGGTGTCGACTATTTCGTAAGCAGAAAGGCATTTAAAGTTTTTAAATCGCAGTTGATAATTCAGCAAAAGAAAACTACATAAAAACTGATCATAAATCCATCTTCGTATACAGTGCATTGTTCTCTCAGAAACTCAAGTTTTACATCCTGTGCCCTCGTGGAAAAGACCTGGTTCGAGTCCCGTCAATGACGTGAGGAATTTTTATGGCCTTTTTCACAACATGGTTGAGTTAGACGGTCTCAGGTGAGGATATCATGGCTTTTTCTCTCGGAAACTTAGGTTTTTCGTCCATCAAACAGAACACGTGCAGTTTACAGAGAGTATATATGGAACAGTATGGCTGTAGTCGCTGATGCTCCTAAAACCATATTACAACAACAACATTTACATCTGCAAAACCGAACAACCAAATACACATGTCTATGATATATACTGAAGACAGGATTGTTCAGAGTTTCACTGAGTTGGAGAAAATTATGTACAATCCCACTCAATAGTAAATTGAATTAATTTGTGTATTGCCATATTCGCACATTATAAGATCTTCAACATTTCCGATGTATAACAGAAAATTTTCAAATACATTTCTAATAAAATTGGCTTTTTACAGATACATTTCTAATAAAATTTTAAACGTCATGTCTCTCAACCTCTATTTTTGCAATCTTGAGGGGGAATTCTTTCTTTCTTCATAAATTTGGTTTAAAATGAAAATTTGATGAACATTTTTTTTTCATGTTTTCCTGAGCAAACGAGGCTCTTTAAACGTCTAAAATTGCGCTACATCTGTCTAATACCTTTCATCAAACGATGAAATTTAATGCCTTTTTTTGAGTTAAGAGATATTCCACTTACTGATGCTTATGTAATTATTTTGATACACGTTCAACAATTTCAAAGTGCTCGAGAATAAACCTTAGAGAACGTCACTTCGGATGTTGTTATGTACCTGTATATTCCATTCCTCTCCATGCCATCATTTTATTTTGTATTCCCCTTAGAAAGAGCAGAAAGTACGACGACAGCTTCACCAGGTGGGAATACCTTAGAGATTGCTGATAATGAAACAAGTGCGAGCCTTTATTAGGGAAAATGGTGGTTATATGTCGTGGTTGTTGACCAATCTCTGTGTACTCCAGTCATAATGTCTCAATAAAAGAACGGAGGGAAAGAAAATTAGATTTAAACCGACTATCCTCGACCTAGTTTTAAAAGCAAATCCATTAATATCCATTACGTTGAGCTTGTGTACTGTGGTGCCCCCTTCTTGTATCACTCTGAAATAATTCAGCTGCTTGGTACAATGTGCAAAATATTCAACAAAAGCGGAAGGTATTTTTTTTAAATGCTAACCAATACCATTTTCATAGTGGGATGGAGAAGAAAGAAATATCTGAGCTTATTTTTGTTAGAGGAAAGAACTGCACGCTACTGTAGTTTGTTTTATCTGCTCCTGTGTCTTCCTACGGAATACAGGATGTGTATTGAAAAGAAACTGCAGATTTTTACCGTTCGCTAGGAAAAGCTTCAAATTTCGGTAATCAATACCAGCTTTCTATCTTTGTATCAGTAATGCATCACATACTGTATGACAGCAATACTCATTAAGTTCCTGAATGGTTGAATTACAGAAGATCACATAAATCTAGCAATATTTTAAAAAGAACTTAGGAAAATTGCATCGGATTTGCGTACTAAATTACCGAATAGAGCTGCTAAGCAGTATCAGGGCAAATGAGACAGCGCATATAAATCATTGTAACAATTTCAAGAGTAATGGGTCAGGATTGGTCGGATGTAGAAAAGGTTAATCAAATAACTATATAATTAAAGGCATCGACATTTTAATAAATTAGTAGAAAACCTAATAATATTCTCGCAGAATAAGCTGATGATTGACCACTGGAAGCTTTAAAGCTTTAAACATACGTATATTGTTTCGCAGAAATACTATGAAGTTCAGAAATATGACAATGCAAAATGATTAATCTAAAAGTGATTATGATGGAAACTAATAACCTCAGCAAGAGAGAGAGAGAGAGAGAGAGAGAGAGAGAAAGAGAGAAATATACCATTCGTAGGACAAAGAACAGATATCCCTTTAGGTCTGTTGTGAGGAAATTAGTCCTTTTCCTTTGAACACCCAAAATGGTAAGATAGCGTTAGGAACAAGGACAAATGTAAAAAATTGGAAGAGTCTAAGATTATTTGACAATGTATTAGTAAATTCGTTATTTGTTATATTACGTGTTGAGGTTACATATGACTACTAATTAAGATGTTGCTCTTGTATCTCTCTATCCTATAAACGTCTCTGACTTTATGTGGTCTTCCCATGGTGTAAACAGAAAATTTAATTTTTTTCTCCTATATTTAGGATACAGTCCCCCTTTTTCTTTTCCCACTAAGTTTGCTGCTTGTTGAGGTAAGATACGTCCTCTTTTCATCTTCTTCTTGCCTTTCTATACTTTCTTTGTCAATAGGACTAAATCAACAAGATTAATCTGTTAATTCGCGTTATTTAGTGTTTCTACATACTAATTAATGGCTCTGTAGCACTAGTACTTTAATCGATGATCTTCAACTGACCCGATTGTGCGATATTTTAGAACAAACATTCCACGTGAGCAGAAAGATTTAGTTGAGCCCTCAAAGGCTGTTTGCCCAACATCAATTGTTTGGTTGCGGAAACGTTGGGAAAATTGTAATTTAAGCAGTATTTTAGTATCTTTTGAACTGGGATGAGAATCGGTCTAAATGAAATTCATGGTTTATTGAAACACCATCCACCGTCTCGTATACTGTAATTTTCAAAGTACAGTAGATATATTAGTCAAATTATTTGGAGACTATAGTAGGACTGCATATTCTAGAACTCGGAAAAAATCAGAGAAAAAATGTAGGTAGTGAAATAAGGCGTGCATTTTTTTGAAAGTCGAGAATCTTTGAATAAAATTTAGCATTTTATAGGCTTTTACTGGCATCAAGACGAACAAAACGATTACAAAACCCTCTTGACTTGGCACTCAATAATTTTATTTTCGACGCAGCACAAGAGTATTCAGCATTATTGTTATGGAAATCAGAGAAGGTTCATAATTTTGCTCTTAGAAACTTTTAAGTATAAAAATTTTTCCTTTTTCTTTTTACAGAAATGAAAGACCTTGGAAGTGCTTGTCCAGGATATTTTTCACGTAGTAAACACAAATCTAGAACACCATTGTTCATATTCATCCCATAATACTAAACTGCATGTGCAATACCTGCACTGTGTTTGATTAACTGGTATTAATCATGTATTATTTAATCCAAAACGTTGTTTATTATCCTATTGAAATAACGGAAAGCTTTATCTAGCAAAAACGCTGTGTATGCCAAATTATGCAGATTGGCTTTTATATTACCTAGCGAGGTGTGTTAAGAAGCTAAAGTATAGTTCGAGTCGGGACTTCTGAGACTTAATTAATTTCTCATTCCTTCCTTTTTCTCTTTGTATACAAACACCATCGTAAATTCAAAAGCTGAATATCTGCAATACGGGACTACTCGGTGCTAAGAGTAACTTCCCTCTCGTCGTGCCTAACGTGGCCCTGGAGATCATGGGACCTCGGGGAAATTATCAAACTTTAATTACAATCGCTATTTATATTTTAACAAAATTGTAAAGACTAATTTTGTAATGATTAAATAAAATTGCCTTTTTATGTTAGGTTAAATTAAATTGTGACGCCGATCAAATCTAGATGTACCTCTCGCATCCGTCTAGAGCTAGTCCACCCTTGAAAGTTGAGATGTGGTGCGCACTTTGATAAGTTATTGATATTCTGTATATTATTGATATATATAGGTACGGGCGGGACTGTCTTAGATTCTCAAAGCTACTTAAAAGTGAGGAAAGGCAGCATCTTCATCCTTAGGATATTTATTTGCAAACAGAAATGATGAAAGAAGAGATTTAGAAATATTGACTTTGTTTTTTGGGTTTGCATCAAAGCTCGCGGCGATCTGTGGGGAGTTTAATATATTTTGTCTACGTTACATATAAAATATTTTGCCTACGTTTTGCCTTTATTTTGCCTAATATTTTGCCTTAGCATTTCTTGTGGAATTAACAGGATAAAAGCTATCTGCAGAAAGGAGGATAAGAATCCTAGATTACTTAATACAACTCTTATAGTTCAAGGCCAGTGTGGCATTGATTAGGTCTTAAGACTACAATAAAAAATGGAGATAAGAATATTGGGCATTATTTCGGCTTCATCATCGTTTTGAAGTATCACAGATGTATACAATAGATCTAGAAATATTTCAGAAACATCAGTAACGTATGCAGCTTACAGAGCAAACAGTAGAAAAGATGGTGAAACTTGAAAGATTGCGAAAAAGAAAAAAAACAGGCTTTTTTTGCATGAGGTACCACGTACATAATTTTCCAGAGTTTGTTCATCTATATAATGTTATTATTAACTTTGTTTATGTTGTGTGGATGGTTAGCCTGGAAAAATTTATAGACTTATTTTCCTCTAATTTGATTTTGTATTTTATCTTCGTTCAACGTCATTGAGTTTGTGCAGTAAGGCGCCGGTATTTAGTCGAGACGTCATCAAGGCTCGAAGTGCCGTCCAAATTCAATAATATCGAGAAAAAAGAAAGAAAATAAAATACAAAATCGAATTAGAGGAAAATTTTCCATTGTAGCATTATAGAGGGGACGAGAAATCTCCTTTTTTTTCTTTACGAATACGAAGTTCTCTGCTAACATTATTCACTTATAATGTTGGACTTCAAATCAGTTAGATATTTTTAAATATATATTCTAATAAACTTTTACTTTTAAATTTCTCTTTATTTAAAACACTGCAAATTTAAAGTAATTCGAAAAAAAGATCATAAAGCCCAAATTTTTATTTAAATAAATAAATCTTTCTGTTTATACTTCGTGCGTTCAAAATCTTCGGTATAAGTAACTTTGTATCTGACCATTCGCACCTTCGTGGGGTAGCACAGTTCGTATATTCATCGTCCTCCCCACACCGGATTGAAAAGACCTGATTTAGAATCCCTTCAATTACGCCAAGAATTTTTATGGCTCTTTTGCACAACGTGGCCGAGTTAGTCGGTCTTAGGTGATGATAGCATGGTTTCCCCTCCCGGAAACTCGCATTTTTCGTCCAGCATACAATAAATCGACCACAGAACACATGCAGTTTACGGACATAATACGTTTCGGAGCAGCATGGTCTAAGTTGTTGACACGCCTAAAACCCTACAACAACTGAGCACTCAGTTGTATATGGTCCTCGCGGTCGCACAATGCTTGTAAGCGTCTTCTTTCCCACACTGGATGGGAAATGTCCTGGTTGGTATGAATCCCGTCAGTGACGCTAGGAACTTTTATGGGTCTTTTCATAACGCGGCCGAGTTAGTTGGTCTCAGGCGAGGATAATGTTTTCTCCCCTCCTGGAATATCGAGTTTTTTGTCCAACAAAAGAGATAAAATGAATCGACCATAGAATACACGCAGTTACAGTCAATATATTCGGCTCAACGTGGTCTGAGTCGCTGATACCCGTATAACAATAAAAAATGAGAAATATAGCTTATTAGGTGGCACTGGTGTCTGCTCTATTGAATATCAACAACAAACAGTGATCTGAGTTAGTGATTATCCTTCAGTAGCCTTATTTTGTCACTGAAGTTACTATTCTAAACGGTCATATGCCGAGGATAATAATACAAAAATTCAATAAAAAATATGAGCGCAGAAATTGGGCCATTTGGAGCACTGAAATGATTTCAGGAAATACATATTCTCAATGCTAAACCTCAAAGGGGAAGCCAATTGAGTTGACTCCTGAACATATGGAATTTATAAGTAATATAAAATCATTGAAAATATTTTTGGCGCCTGCCCTCCACGTCTGGACTATTAAATGGATTGTGCAAAGAGCAACATACAAATTAGAACTTCATCCCTGCTATAGCGCCCAATTTGAAAAAACCGGATAAATGTAAACAGTTCTTTCATAATTAATAGTTAAAACACAGCAATATTGAGCAGCGATAATGTATTAGCATTCTACAGGTTGCCTTGAGACTGTCTTAAAATCAGTGTACGGTGCGCACGGTATCAGGATTGCGGATGATGAAACCAACTTTCTTTGAAGAAAACACGCCATATTCTTAACGTTATTTACAAATCTTGTTTTCCAACGTTATTATTGATCAAGTGGATGATATGTCAGAAAGGCTACTTCCAGCATGTCATACTCCTTTATATGATATAGCCGAGGTTTCCACACTGCTTGAAGATCGGGCTATCTTAAAAGATTTGTGATTTCCACACTCTGCTGATCTAGATTCGCCATATTATTTTCTATTGGGTTATCTGAAGGAGCATGCTTTTATACAATCCACATTCATTTTAAGAACTTCCAGGAGTACCGTTCAATTCACTGAAGCGGTGTTCAGTCCTTTGGAATTGCCATAAATAAGTTCTATTTCACAAGCACAAAGTTTATTTTAGAAAAAAAATACAGTTGCTAAATGCAGGGCATTGATACGAAAGTGGGAATCCAGACATATAAAAAAAATCCTGCGAGCATCGATTGAAATAAAACTCATTAAAGTTATCCAGTTTCATTCTTGTTTACTACCATAATTCAAAATCTTATTTATTATGTCTTCTCAAACGAAAAGGAAACTCTCTTGTCGCTCCATCTCGAACAAATTTAGGCAGTATTTCTTCGTTTAACCTAATTTTGCAACTGAAACGAATGTGGAGATTCTTTAGTCGGAACAATAAATCTCGTTTTTACACTGAAGTTTGTTCAGATGAGGATGAATTTCTGCATCAGAGAACATCTCGTTTTTCAAAATGATGGAGTTAAGAAGTTATTCTTACTTCCAAGAAATGATTAAGAAGTTGGAGTCCTTTTGCAGAAAAGGATTCAGCACTAATTGCGTATAAACTTAAGAAGAATCTTTATTGCAACGCTTAGAATGATAATTTACATAATAGTAGTTGCAACAGCCTGTCACGTCACAGTGGCCAGGGGTTAATGTACTACATAGACATTATTGCCTCAATAATCCAAAAATACATAAATAAATAATTTGTAAAATAATAAGAGAAATTTACCTCAATTACAGCTCTGGTTTATACTATATAAATAAATAATATTTATTTATATAGTATGAAGTCTTTATTTATTTATATAGTGTGAGGGCGACATCTAAGTCCTGGACTCGAGATAGCATCAGCAGCGGAAGAAGCAGGTGAAGGGGTCTTTACAGAGGGCATAGCTGGGGAGTTGCTCGTAGGTGCACCACTGGGATCCTCCATGCACAGTTGTCCCAGAAGGAGGAAATAAGACCGGTCATGAGCTAGACTGTTGTGACGAGTCTCCTTTCATTAATGAGCCATTTGATCCTTAGGATGTTAAGTGTGTTGGCCATAGCGGTAGTCCGGAGCTGGAAAGGCAGACTAGGCTTGTGGCACGCCCACTTAAGAAGCTAATAGTCGGTTGAGAACACTGGTTTAGTGGTGAGGTAGAGCCGCAGATGCCCAAATCTCTGCAGCATAGAGAAGTGGAGGATACACTATTGCTGAGATGTATCTGACCGTGGTAGATTTGTCTATTACATGTTGCAGATGTTGCTTGCATATCTATCTCAGTCTGGCGGCTTTTGTGAGGAGTTTGTCTACATGCTGGCCGAAAAGAAGCTTTGGGTAAAATCTGATCCCTAGGTCAATGTGGTTTTGGACAAGCGGGATGGTGCTCCATTGAGGACTGGATAGATTTTTGTTAGTTGTTGCTTTAACGAGAAGACCATGTATTCTGATTTCTCACGATTGATCCGCAGACCAAATTGTTTGAGGTAGGTACATATTGAGGAGAGGGTGGAGGCTGGCGCTTCTGAGATTTGGTGAGGGTCTATGTTTGCCTTAATTGGCGTGAGTACCTTTAGATCTCTTAATTCGTGAATAATGCGAAATATGGTGCTTGCATGTGCCGTTCACTATTTCAACTACAAAGAGTAGCTTATTTAACCTTTTAAGCAGCACGATGTGTCTTTCAGTAGGAGTGAAAGGCGGGTTTTATAACTTATGAGAAAAGCTATTTTCAATTTAAAATTATATAATTATGCAAATTAGTATTAGTATTAGTAATGGCCGCATGGTGCAAGAAAGCCGGAGACTTGACCTTGGCCGGCCGTTACGACCGGACACGTTATTTCGCGCTCCTGAATTTGTGTGGAAATGAAGTGTTTAAAATGTTAAATCAGTCTAAAAAAGTGTTCCACCTGAAAGAGCTTATCTGGAGGATTCCGTAGGTGAGATTAGTTTTAATATCTATTGGGAATTTAGTAAATTACCAGCGTTTCTATCTGTGTCCTTTGTTGTCAGACTACAATGGTCACCATGTGGCTGGCAGAAGGGCCATAGAGAGGCACTGATGTAAAGCAGAAGCCACGTTGGTAGTTTACACTTGACTGGGGAGTTGCCCAAGCTGTGTTTAAAACTGAGCTGAAAGACCGCTCCACCAAACTGTACCGTAAACCGCCGAATTTTGTAAAATCGTGTGCTTCGAACATGTACTTAGTGTAGAGAACTATTTTTTACTGCGCCGTGCTACACTGGGACGGCCTGCGACGACACACATTCTGCTTCACCCATTGTTCTTGAACTGGAGGGTGTGACTACAGTGATCTGCATTATTGAGTGGGGAGGGTGACCCCCATGTGTGTAAATGCTTAAGCCTCTATTAGCGAGAGCTCCTGGTTGCCATCTACAGCCTTCGGCAGTAGCTTCGTCATCGCCACAAAAAGCAGCGACCACCTGCTTTTCACAGCATTAACTTTCCCACTATACTTGGGTTAACCCCCCCCCCCAATCATTTGTGGGGAATCAAAAGTTTAGATTGACCACTGCTAGGCCCGAAATTGTGCCACGGACTTACGATCGGCAACATTTGTAAACATTCCTAGCCGGTTCTTGAGTGTGTGGATCCTACCTCGATAATCCGGATTAGTCTCGATAAACCGTACCTGAGACAAAATGATTAGCCATAGTCAGAAATTGACTGAACTTCAGCCAGAAGATGAACACCAACGAAGAAGGCAACAACCTATCCTACAGCAAAATGATGATTTGCAAATTATAGAGAAGAATGACCACGACGATGGAGCACAGCCACAACACACTTCAAAAAAGAAATACAAGAAATATGTCGCCCCGAGTACGGGAATGGAGACAAGATCGCAAAGCGAATCGAAAGACCAGCAAAACAATGAGGACCCCCAACCAGAGAACAGCGAAGAATTAAGTAAGCAGCCCCAGCCTACCACAGACCCCAGATTGCCGGATGGAACGGTACTGGACCAGGTTTTGGCCCTCCGGGTGGAGCTTGAAAACAAACTGAAAGACTCCGCAAGTAGAATCTCAGCTGCCCTTAGGGCTGATATTGTAGGAATATGGACCAAGCTGGAGACGGTCTTCCACAAGGTTCGCAGTGAGGCAGAAAGAAATGCAGCCAAACTGGAGGCCTACCAGGAATGTAGGGTTACACAACAAATGCAACAGCGTATCCCTACCTATGCAAGTGCACTGAGTAATCCACCAACTGTGACACAGATGCCAAGAAACGAACAGCCAAAGAAAAAGACACTCCTCCCAACGCCAAACCTGGTAATACTAAGGCCCAAAAATGCCGAGGAAATAACAACAAGTGAAGAAATTAAGGCAAAACTAATAAGCACCATGAAGGAAGACCTCAAACAAACCCAAATCAGAGGAATACGCAAGATGAGGAGCATAGGACTGGTAATAGAAACCGAGACAAAGAAAGAGATGCTAGGAATAATACAAAACCCGAAAATAGCCACTTTGGGTCTAACAGCTGAACCACCCAAAAGAAAAGGGCCAGCCATAATAATATACGACGTAGATAAAGACATCACACCGAACCAATTAGCGTACGAACTCTACCATAGAAACCTACAGGGTAAAATCCCTAACAAAAATCCACAAGAGATAGCAATGCCCAAATATTCCATTAAAGCGAGGGATGGAATAAACAAAAACTGGGTAGTAGAACTAACCCCGGAAGCCTGGCAAACCCTGAAGAACCAAACAAGGGTGTTTATAGAATGGGGCTGCTACCGATATCACGAACGTGTGGTCGTTCCGAAGTGCTACCGCTGCTGCAAGTTCGGTCACACCACGCATACGTGTGCACAAACCACCCCAACATGCGGCCACTGCTCAGAAAAAGGCCATGAATATAATGCCTGTCCCCACAAAGATGTGGGACCTACCTGCGTAAACTGTAAAAACTTAAAGCTAGAGTACAAGCATTCACTGAGAGACCCCATGTGTCCCACGTACCAACGAGCCAAGAGTTTATACCAAAGTAGGATTAACTATGGGGACGAAAATTAAAGCTTACAACACAAATATACTAAAAATAATTCAAATAAATGCGCAGAGGGCTAGAGCAGTAGCCGACCAGATCCGAGTTAAAGCTGAAGAGGAAAACGTCGATGTCATCATATTACAGGAGCCATACTCGCATGGGAAACGGGTTGTAGGCTACCCGCTCACCTACAAAGTGATACACACAGTTGAAGACACCCCATGGGCTGCTGTCCTGGTAAGGAACAGCAATATCACAGTGACTAAAATCACGCAGTTCTGCACGGAGTGGGCCGCCTGTGCCCAGCTAAATACAGCTTTAGGGAACCTGTACGTTGTGGCACTCTATTGTAGACCAGGACAACAGATAGATTTTGCAATCGAATATCTTCAATGCCTGCAGGACATCCTACCAAACCAAAAAATCATCATAGGAGCTGACGTGAACTGTCGATCCCCGACATGGCACAGTACTACCCCTGGCAGGCGTGGAACCCAAAATGGTCAACTCCTTGAGGATTACTTGGCAGGATCACAGCTGACAGTGCTAAATCAACCTCACCACTTGCCAACCTTTTGCAACACCCTCTGGGAGGCTACGATCGATGTATCCCTAGCTACTAGGAACTTGGCGGGATTTGTGACTGACTGGAAGGTGGAGGAGGCATGGACTACCTCAGACCACCGTGCAATCACCTTTAAAATAATCAGACAACTGACAACAGTAACACGAACAAACCAACAGAAAAACAGATATGCAGTTGCCAAAGCAGACTGGATGTCATTCAAAAACCTGCTCATCACAGCCATAGAAAGCAACCCAGCCAGTATTAACCCGCAAAATGACCCGGATGACCTTCTGAGGGGGACTACAGACCTAATACAAACCATTAGCGATCGAACAATCAAAAGAAAAAACCCAAAACTTGGTGCTGTTCCTTGGTGGACCCCAGAAATAGCCGTGCTTCGACGCCAGATGCAAAAAGCTAGGAAAGATTTCCAGAGAGCCCGTAGGACTTGGCCTGCACATGAAGTGGAGGCTTTAAGACAGCGCTATCGAGAAGTCAGAAATCAGTATACGGACGCGATACAGAAAAGCAAGAAGCGTTCCTGGGAGCGTCTAGTATCCACGACAGGAAGAACTGACCCCTGGGGTGTAGTTTACAAGGTGACTACAAACAAACTGCCCAGGGGGGAGGTGATCAGCACCACAAGGACCTCGCAAGGAGACTATACAACCACTTGGGAGCAATCAATGGGTAATATACTCGACACAATTTTCAAGGAACCCGCGACCCTAACTCTGCAAGAACAACATAAGATTTGCGAAGAAAATGAAAAATATATCACCCCTGCGCTCGAGCCCCCCTTCACCCATGAGGAACTCGGCGCGGCTGCTACCAGGATCAAAAACCGCAAATGCCCGGGACTTGATATGATCGAACCGGAGATACTGAAAAAAATAGTAGAAATTGCTCCGCAAATCCTACTCACCCTCTACAACAGATGTTTGGAAACAGGGAAATTCCCTGCAGCATGGAAAACTGCAAACACCAAGCTAATTCTGAAAAATCCTACTAAGAACCCAGAATGTCCATCATCATACAGACCCATCGCTCTGCTCTCAGTAGTCAGTAAATTGTACGAGAGGCTACTCCACATGCGGATACAGAACCACTACGAAAGGGCAGGCCTAGCAGCTAAAAATCAGTTTGGCTTTAAGCCAGGATCCTCTACGGTGGATGCCCTTGGAAATCTGCTTAGGAAAGCACAAGAGTGCAGGAAAAAATATCTATTGGTCATTTCAGTCGATTTTGCCGGGGCGTTCGACTCACTTTGGTGGCCGAGCGTCCTGAACAGACTGAGAGAAGCTGCAGTACCAATCAACTTATACAAAGCAATGGAAGACTACCTTTCAGGCAGAAGAGTGGAAATAAATACAAATTATCAAAAAATCACAAGAAACATACATAGGGGATGTCCGCAGGGGTCTGTCTTGGGTCCTCTCATTTGGAACATGGTCTTGGACGATTTCCTGTGCCAGGACTTGGGGCTGGCTGAGGCCCAGGCCTTTGCGGACGATCTCATTGTTACTATTGAGGCAGATTCCAGAGTCCAACTGGAAAACATCGGCAATGAGGCAATGCAGAAATTACAATACTGGGCCACAAAAAACCAGCTAAAAATTGCACCGACGAAAACCATATCCATCTTGCTGAAAGGAACTCTTCAGGTACAGCGTCCGCCCCAAATAAAAATAAATGGCCTGACCATCAAACTCACCAAGCAAATGAAGTACTTAGGAGTTATCTTAGATAATAACCTATCCTTCATACCTCACCTGAAACACATAAGAATGAAAATAAGAAGATACTCAGCCCTAGTGGCTAGGATTACGAGGAAGGATTGGGGACTGAAAAAACGAACCCTAATGCTATATTATAAGTCAACCTTCATTCCAGCAATAATCTACGCAGCTGCAGTATGGTACACCAAAACATCACTGGTAACCAACAAGAAAATCCTGGATATGACACATAGGACCATCCTATTGACAACCACACGAGCTTGCCGCACGGTAAGCACACCTGCACTGCAGGTGCTTGCTGGCGCGCTACCCCTGGATTTAGAAGCTGTGAAAGCAGGACTGCTCTACTTGCACTCAAAGGGAGTGGCCGCAAATCATCAGGACTTCACAATCAACCCAGCAAGCAGTCAAAAAACGGAAAGAGCCCGACTACAGACCTACCTCCTTCAGGAGTGGCAGCAAAGATGGACAGAGACGACAAAGGGCGAGATCACTCGTAAATTCTTTCCAGAACTGAACAAAATATACCCAAGGCAACCGGGTTGGTTCTTCCCGGGCTTGCACCTGACCTCATTACTCACAGGACATGGACCCTTCAACCAGAAACTGTTCAGCTTCTGCCTCGTCGATGACCCAAATTGCACGTGCGGGGAGGTCGAAAGCTGGGACCACCTGCTTTACGACTGCCCACAATACGAAGACCTCAGATGCACCCTCATCACGAAAATCCATTACCTCCCCAAAGGACTTGAACATCACTTCATTGACACGGAAGAGGAGTACCGAGCGCTCTCCCAGTATGCACAGGACCTCTTCACAAGGAGAAGGGTGTTAATTGCTATACATCGAGACTGATAGTACAGTAACATAAATCGCATAAGACAGAGACAATTCCTGGAAAAGAAAACTGTGGAAGAAAAGAAAATGAACGGAAAAGAAAGGAATAAAGAAAATAAGGAAAAAAGAAGAAGAAAAGAGAATCAACGGAGAAAAAAAAAAAAAAAAAAAAAAAAAGGGGGGACAGGGATTGCCTCATGAGTGTCCCAATCTGAATCAAGTGGACAAGAATAGAGACAACAAACTGCAGCCTAGCTCCCAAAGCCTCACGGCAGCCTGAAGAGGGCACCCTAGCCCCCTTCACCTTTAAACCCTACTCCCCCGGGGAGACGATTCTCTCGTCGCCCCCCCCCCTCATTTCCACTCTGGTGGGGCATGGGCATGCCACACTAAACTTGGGGCTGTCTTCCCTATTGGCTCCATATTTCTGTCTTTCTCCCCCCAGACTTCAGCCTTCCCCCCCTCTCTATCTTCACGCTAGCGAAGTCCCACACACCTAAATTTAAATACATCCAAAATATCTTCACCCACGTTCTGGCCCAATTCAAGCGACGTCAACCCCACGATTGACGTTGGCACATGTATGCACGTTGTGTGTACATATATGTGCTTGTATACATGCATATATGCATGCAATATAAATACATTCTTTTTTTTTTTCTTATTATCCTTTTATTTATTTATCCTTTTATTATTATTTTATTTCTTTATTTATTTTATTTTCTTTTATTTATTTATTTATTATTATTTTCTTTTATTATTATTATTATTATTTATTTTTTTTTATTTATTTATTTATTTTATTTATTTATTTATTTATTTTTTTTTTTTTTTTTTTTTTTTTTTTTTTAGGTCCTAGCCACTGAAATCTCAGGAAATTAGGTGGCAGGACCTGCCAGAGTAACTTAAGTCTACTGGGTTCCTGGTCTGCCTCCACGGGGCTAAGGTGGGGCAACGTTGGGCCTCAGCAGGGGTCCAGCGGCTAAACGACCAGATGAACAACGGTACACGGCACTACACATATACAATATCCATACACTTTTAAATCTCTGGCATTTCCAGTGAACTGGTACACCCACAATGAAAACTACGCGGAGATGGGGGGAACCCCTGGTGCCGTCTGACACTAAATACACCTTACACCTTACACCTTGGTGCAAGAAAGCCTATGGCTTATGCTATATAATTGTTATGTAAAGACTTCAAATTCATTTAAATTTACTTGATAGGCAAAAGAAAAATATTCAGATTGAACCTCTTTAAATGACTTATCTTCATTTTCCTAACTAAATTAGCCTTTTATTTTCTCTTTATAATTTCAAAAAAATTTGGACTAGTAGTAGTAGTAGTGGCATGTGATGCAAGAAAGCAAATGTATGAGCTCATGCAGCATCAGCCAAAAAAAAAAAAAAAAATCACACCATTCCCTCCAAATGCCTGTCCAGTTCCTCCTTAAATTTATTCAACCTATCAACTTCCACAACGACAGATGGAAGTTTGTTCCAGCAATTAATTGCTGGAACAAACCGCTGGCTAAAGGCAAATTTCCGCACATCTAATCTACATATGTCTTTTCTTAATTTGAATTTATGCCCCCTTAAGTTCGTAATCTGAACAAGTGGAAGGATCCCATCAGAATTCAGCGTGCTGAACCCATTCAAGGCCTTATACACCTCAATCAGATCACCGCGCAGGTGCCTAGTCTCCAGCCACTGCAATTTGCAGAACTTAAGCCTCTCTTGATAAGAGGATCCCGTCATTCCCCTCACCAATCTTGTTGCCCTTCTCTGTACACGCTCAAGTAAATCTACATCCTTCCTAAAATGAGGCCTCCAGACCTGTACGCAGTACTCAAGCCGTGGCCTGACCATTGCCTTATACAGAGGGATAATCACCTCCTTTTCCCTGCTAGCAAAATTCCTATATATCATTGACAAAACCCCATGACCTGCCTGCCCTGGCAGCCTATCTGCATTGCTCAGAAAACTTCATATCTGCCTGCACAATTACTCCCAGGTCCTTTTCATTTTCTACCACCTTAAGTGTAGTACCACACAGTTGGTACGTTTCTCTGGGGTTACTTCTACCCATATGCAATACTTTGCATTTGTCAAGGTTAAACTTCAATTGCCACTTAGCCCATTTGCCCAAATTATTTAGATCTTGTTGCAGTAGCACACTGCCATTACTGTCATTAACAACCCTGCCAACTTTTGTATCATCTGCAAACTTCGACACTAAGCCTGATATACCTTCATCAATATCATTGATAAATATACAAAACAACAGTGGACCTAACACCGAACCCTGTGGGACTCCACTAATAACATTAGTCCAAGAAGAGCAGCACCCATTGATTACCACCCTCTGTCTTCTCTCACTTAACCATCCTTTTATCCATTGTAGCAACTTACCCTTAATACCATTCTGCTCCAATTTGTACAGTAGTCTTCCATGCGCAACAGTGTCAAAAGCTTTCCTGAAATCCAAATATATGATATCAAAATTATTTTTTGCATCCAGTTCCCTTGTAACCACATGATAATAATAATATCCTATCAAATTTGTCAGACAAGACTTTCCCTTAACAAACCCATGCTGTGTCTGAATTATTGCTGTAGTCTTGTCTAGATGATCCTGCAATGCATCTTTAACCAGCAACTCCATTATTTTACCCGGAACAGAAGTTAAACTAACTGGTCTGTAATTACCCGTGTCACCCTTCGATCCCCCTTTGTGAATTGGGGATACATTTGCACATCTCCAGTCCGTGGGAACCTCCCCTGAGTCCAAGGATGCTCTCATAATTATGGCTAAGGGTCGAAATCCTTCACTAATTCTATTGATATTAATATTAATGCGTTAAATTTTAATAAACTAATTTTAATGTCAGTATATACTTAAATAATACATTAGTTTTGTATATTTACTAAAATTGTTATTGAAAATGTAAGTTATCAATAATAAATTAAACGCCATTTTTTAGGCGCAACAGCAACTTAGGCCATATTGTGCTCTATATGTCTGTAAACTGTGTGTTCTGTGGTCGATTTGCTGTATGGGGGGGACGAAAAACCCCAGTTTCCGGGATAAAAATTCACCTCGTCTGAGAGCGACTAACTGAGCCACGTTGTGAAAAAGACCCATAAAAATTTCTGGCGTCATTGACCGGATTCAAACTCTCAAATCTTTGTCTCCCGGTGTGAGGAAGGATGGTCTTATATCAACTGTCTTACCTACGAGGGCACCTGGTTTTGGCACATTATAGCCTTAGTCCTTGATGCGCCAATAAAACCCTAAACAACAACAGCCCACTAGGGTTTATTAAACTCGAAAAAGATGAGTTAACCATTTTTTAAACTTTGGATAAATTTGATAAGTGCCACCTTTGGTAGTCTGTAAAATATCTAGATGTTATTCGGTCTGTTGTGTGATTTAAAGTCTACTTTGATATGGTATTTCTTATTGGAATCTTTTATGTGACAACGTCAGCAACAGATGTCAGCTGGATCGGAGCTTTGCCATAATAAATAGTCCAGTGGAGTTGTATCGGTGGACGAGAGATGACATGAAAATCTTGAGTATCTGTACGAAATACTGCAACTGGCACGAGCATTTATTTTTATTGTACACCAACAATTTTCTTTGTAATCGATCAGATTTTTCGGGCATTCTGTATTTAATAAATTGCGTAATGTCACTGCCAAGTTCCCATTCTATATTTGAGTTTAGTCGACTACATTTTCATTTATTTCGAAAACGTAGATAATGTAAGAGCAATTAAATCAAAGAATTTCATTTTCAATTCTATAAACTTAATATTATGTTTCTTATTTAAATTTTATGTTTTGCTTTGTTATTTTATTAATTTTAATAAAAGATTACTGATTTGTCCTAATTGAATTCAAAGTCTCTGTTGCAATTTTGCATCCATCTTGTTTCCATCGTGTTTGCTAACGAGTTATAATGCCGAACCCAAAATGAGTTTTTCAGTATAATCCAACGATATGTAAAGAACAAAAATATATACATTTCTTTTATTCTTTACCAAACAGTATTCAGATGTATTCAAATATATGAAGCATAATATCGATGAAAAAACAGGTTTTACAATACTCTCAATAAGTTTATACTACACTTATTGTCTAGCGCTGTCATATGCAAATAAATGTCCTTCTTGGCTAATGCAACTCTTCTTTCTGCTAACATTTGTATCCATTCAGCATCATGCTGCTGCTTTATTCTTCCATATTCCTCAGCATTTAAATAACAAATTATCTAGAGCTAATCTACAGTGCACATTGTAAACGAGATAACGTCTTTATTTATTAAATTCTTGTCACGTGTTTATAATAAACTGATAAAATATGGTTCCTAGAATATTATACGAAACACAAAGAATCTTCTTAATTACCATAAATTGGAAGCACAAATAAATTGTCTTTACTCTTTGATCATCTTCGTACATCGGATAAAACAAATTATTTATTGAATCCACTTGGTTTGTTTTGGTAGTTCTACAGGATGTATAAATGCTTTGAATTCCTTTCAGAGAGCCCGACTTCATCTGTGAAGGATTCCGTGCACTACTGTTGAGGATAATATTCGTTAATTCTTAAGAATTTCGGAGAAAAGAGGGCTTAAAGTTCTAAGCGGTTATAAGCTTCATGACAATTAAAATATCGTGCAGTGTAGCTCATTTTAATCAGTCAAGTTTATGATTAGCATATGAACCCTAAGAGCCATAGAATTTTATTTTTTGCTGAAAATTGTGTAGGCCAGAGTATTAGGGCCAGTCCTAATACCCTGGCCAGTCCAGGGTTTGATAATCGAACTTTTGCTTACAGCAGAAGGGCTTAAAATTTTAGAATGTTTTCTGTATCTTTAAATAAAGACACAAAAAACATTCCAATTTCAATCTTTATTTTATTAATATGATATGGATTATAAATTTGAGTTTTAGAATTCTTTTGCAGCTACCCATCATTTGACTAAAACGGTCTAGGATTACCCTGGCCCGCTGAAGGATCAGAGGGCGTATTTCTGGAATAAATAGAGAGGAGTTGCATAGATCCACAACACATGTTGATGAACAGGGTCGTAAAATGTACAAATGGTCTTTTCGATCTTGACAAGTCAGGGTTAATTAGAATAGATACCCAAAATCTGTCAAGTTGGATGGTAAGATCAATAGTGCATGGTACTAGCGAGGAGCTTTGTGACACATAAATCCACGAAGAACAGGAGAGATGAAAAAGAGTACAGAAGGGTTGTTTTGAAATAAATTTTCTTTACGAGAGGAGTAAACCACAAAGTAAAGGGGAAAAAAGAAGCATGCTGGAAACTGACCTGCATATGGCATCTATTATTCAACATAAGCAGCAAAACCACGTTTACATTTGTCCTGTCGCTTTTTGAACTGTGGAAATATCCGCTTCAATAAAAAAGAAATCGGTTGATGTCTTAAGCGGTGATGTGCTTATTTTCAGACCTTGTCAGAAATATATATGTTATCAAGGTTTTGTCTAAAGGGACCGAATAAATGGAAATGGCTAGGGGAGATGTCACGTTTGTAGGGTGGATAATCAAGAAGTTGTCGCTCCAAATCATTTAACGTATGCATCCTCATCCTTGCGTTTTCGTGTAACAGTAGTACTCCACCTCGCAGTAATCCAGGTCTTTCCGATAATTGAGTTGTTTCAGAAGTGTGCGATACAATTCAGCATTCACAGTGTCTCGAAGCTTATGAAATTGCGCAGCAAAAAGGCTATGGTAATCCGAGAAAATAGTCACCACTACCTTCCATACTGACGGTGTAGTCTTAAACATCTTTCTTCGGGATGAACCAGTGCTCTGATTGATTGATTGGATTTGGGTTAAAAGTAGTCGACCAACGATTCCATTTCTGACGATGCGGAGATTAGAAATGAAGCGCATCACTAGTTACGACAACAACCGATGTCTTTTTAACCAGCTGGTTTCTAGAACTTGATAAAGCAATGGGGCAAGTGTATAAATGTTTTTGCTTATTATGTGTAAAATGAAATGCTATGTTCGCGTCAGCTTCTTGCATGCTTCTTTTAACTTACTTTGTGACTTACTTAATGGCTCACTCTGGTAACAATGACTTCTAGCAAAGCAATTTTTTGAGGAATTTAAAAGGCTAACAGACCTTGTTTATTTTATAAAGATATGAAATAAGAGCAACTATTGGAGCTTTACTGGAAAGCTAATTTCAGTCTTGTATAAAGATGCATACTAAGTTTTAAGACATGAATGCATGTTGTCCCCAAAAAAGTCATCAATTCTAGTGGAGTGGGTTTTGAAATTCTGAGTTTCAGTACAGAGATTTTAGCCATTAATTTCAAACTAGAGAAGAGCGTTAAGTTTGTTTACCTTCAAGCTATTTGCCTGCTTTTTAACTTAATTCGTCTGTTAGAAGATTGACTTGTCGGAAGCAAGGGAGTAATTACACCAGGACTTTTCGCAATTAGACTAGGGCTCTTCGTAATTAGAATCAATCTCAAAATAAGCCTATAATCGAACTTAAATGCTGATTGTGAGATCTGGAAATACAGCTTGCAGTTATTCAAGCCATTAGGGTCTATGTTTGAAAATGTACTTATAGATCAATCTTCCCAACCTTTTTTTTAAGTTCAATGCCACATTTTAGTATAAAAACGTTCCATCCAGTCTCAAGAAAGAATATCAGAAAATGAGATCGCCCAAAACTTAAAAACGTACGCGCGCACGTATGCACCTAAGCAAGGATAGATTTTAAACTAGTTTTATAAGTCTTTCGTGTATTTATAACTTCATCTTATCGACAGCGACACCTATGATTCTTTGAATGCCCACAGGGAACACTTTCGAAAGCTATTAGTAACAAATATTATGACACGTTTCTTTTTACTGCGATATTAGTGTATGGATCATGATGAGTGAGTGAAATCTCTCCTCCGTTTTTCGACATATTCTCTCACCTCATATGAATACTCTGTTGACATAATCTCCGTGAATAAATTCTGACAATCAAGGTGTAGATATCCTCTCTCTTAAATGACAAAGTTGTTTGAAAGCTAAAACTATGATAATTGCATCCTCTATCAGTCATAAACTAGCTCAGGCTTCGTTATCTCATGGCGAGAAATGTCAGCGAGAGTAGTCCATAGACAGACAATGTTGTTAAGGCTTTCTATGAGAGATAATCAATACTTACCAGACGTGTTTGACGTAATCTCCGTTCTATACTTACCGACCTATCTTGCGAAGACGTCATGCAGACATATATGCAAAATAGCCAGTACCCGAGCAATTAACATTCATGATTGACTGGTGAGAAATCCCTTGGTATCAACTATCATCCATCAACTGTTTGAACATAATTTGACACCAACAATTGAACCTGTCGAAAATATAAACTGTTTTTTGTTGAAACTTAGAGTTATCTAGCTGATAAATATTTCAAAACTTGTACATAAACTATTCGTAAACTGTTTCCTTGTCTAAGGGAAATGATAAGCTGCATTTTGGAAGTTACCATATACCGATGGTAATGCAGCTTTACTGCAATGATTCTGTGCGCTGCATTACGGTATATAATTTCCAGTATAATAAACATATTTACTAATATACATATTCAAAATTTTGGGAGCAACAAATCTTTCTTTTCAACACCAATGCGATACATCGTGTATTCAATGATACAGCTACCACCTATTTCTAACCTGCACAATCCATTTCGGAATGAGAAAACAGAGTATGAGCTCTTCATTGTCGTCTAGATCTTTACATATTTCATCTTTGACAGCATCTAGACGACAATGAAGAGCTCATACTAGATCGTAAATTGTACAAATCGGACTTGGACATTTTCAGAACGATTGAAATATGTAAGACGATGTGTAAAGCCAACGACGACGTTGACCCTGACGAAGCATGCGGTACTGACTCGCATATAGTGTGCATAGTATTAGGGTCAGGCGCCCCCTGTGGTTTCCCACATCTGCGCCATATGTAGACTGTGAAGAAATACAGAACTACTGTAAATGCCAGAAAAGTGTTCTGTGTTGAATACGCAGTGTTGTGTTGGGTTCTGTTTGGTGTCCTGGCATTTGGCCACAGGGCCCCCTGGTGGAACCCCATGTTGCCTGCACACACCGCTAGGAGGTAGCCAGGCTGCCCATTATTCTCTGGCTAGTCTCTGCAGGGTCGCCTAAGCTTCCTGACAGAGACCAATGTTAAAAAAAAAAAGAGAGTTAGAGCGGGTGGGCTTTAGAGTCAAGAAAAGGGGAACAGGTAGAAATATGGGGGATGAAGAAGAAAGCATCCCCCAGGTACAATGGAACACATCCATCAGGCGAAAGTAAGGGATGGAAGTGGGACAAAAGTTTCCGTGCAAGAGAGCACAAGCGTGATCGCCATTTGACACAATCTTCTTGCTCTTTCAGGTTCGGTCGTGATGTCAATTTCAGCGGTGATGTCATCCGGTGATCTGTGTCTAAGTCAGTAGGGATATAAATAGGAATGCAGCTGTGGTTGTCCTATATTGGATCTTCTCAGATTTGGTGGTGGTGTAGTCTCATTTGCTGGTAAGCTTCTGCATTGATTCCCAAAATATAGGTGGTTGTCTTCTCTTGGTTTTGATGATGATCGGGATAGTGACTATATCCATGGTAGGCTCTTCCGTCGTGCGAATAAGTCTTGTGCGTAGCACATAAAGGCGACATAGTCTTCTTTTCTTTCGAGGATGTGCTGTTCTTGGTTTTTAGGAAGGTAATGTATCCTAGTCATGAGGAGGCATCTCAAATCTTCATATATTTCGCACTCGTACATCAGATGGTCCTAACTTTCAAGGGAACCACAGAGGCATTGTGCGTTTTCGGTGATCCCGAGTGCAGTGAGCTTTTCTCTGATAGGTCCATGGCCAGTTAACAAAAAAGTGATGTATAGGCCAGGGGAGAACCAGGTGGGAGATTTTGGGTATACTGTTGCTATTGTAGGAATGAATTTTCTGGTGACTTCTCCTTTTGTAGACTGTCCACCTAGACTGCCAGACTTGCTGAAAGTATGCAGTGAGGCGCTGGCGCCTCCGTAGCCAGGTGGGCAGGAGCAGCAGTGCGTAGCACACGTTTCTTGATCAAACCGGGATTCGAGCCCGTGACCACCAAGTACGGAGGATGCGGAAAGGTCAGGGAATGACCACCGCATATTCCCGGAGCAATATGGCCTTAGTTGCTAATGCTCCTAAAAACCAAATAACAGTGAGGCGCTTCTTCTCGGCCTTGATGTTATTTGAGGGATCGGTGGTAAAATCCAGACAGGAGATCGCTTTACCTTTGGAAAGCATATAAAGCAAACCACATTTGATTATTTCTAGATCTAGAGGTAGCACGCCGGCCAACACTTGCAAAGCATGTGTGCTGACCGTGCAGCTGGCTCTGGTAATGGTGAGCAGGATGACGCGCTGAATCGAGTCAAGCTTACTCTTGTTAACTGCTGTGGTGGCCTTTGAAAACCAGATACCAGATGCATAAGTGATTATGGGGGTGAACATAGCCTTATAAAAGAGGGTGAGCGCGCGTCGCTTCAATCCCCAGTCGCGACGTGTGATTGTTGCCACTAACGCAGTATATTTTCGAACCTTGGTATGTATATATTTCAGGTGTGGTGTGAAAGATAGGTTCCTATCCAAGATCACTCCAAGATATCTCAGTTGTTAACCGGATAATTCTCCCTTGGATTTTGATTTGTGGTGGCCTCGCTACGTTCAGAGAGCCTTTACGTAGGATGGAGTTTGCCTTTACTGGTGAGATTTCCAGGTGGTTGTGCCAGGCCCAGTCCTGAAAAGTTCTGAGTGCACTATTTGCTGCGGCTTCCAGTTGGAATCTAGTATCAGCGGCAAGGGTAAGGACTAAGTCGTCTGCATATGCTTGAGATTGGACATTCTGCAGGTCTATGTTCAGGAACTCATCAAGTACGATGTTCCATAGTAGGAGACCCAGGACAGAGCCCTAGGGACATCCTCTGTAGATTTGGCGTCTAACTTTGCTATATTGTGCCCTGACGGTTATGCTCCGCTGTGATAGATAATTTTTCATGCATTGGTACAAGTTGCTAGCGAGATTTGCTGTACGGAGTCTGCCGAGGACGCTTGGCCACCACAGTGCGTCAAACGCCCCGGCAAAGTCCATTGAGATGGCTAAGAAATATTTTCTGTCCGTGCTCTTTGCACCTTCAATCATGTTCTTCAGGACATCAACAATGGAACGACCCTTTCTGAATCCAAATTGATTTGGGGACAGTAAGCTGGCATTGTTGTAATATGTTTCTATTCTTTGTCTTAGAAGATGCTCAAACAACTTGCTTATTACCGACAGGAGAGGAATGGGTCTATAGGAATCTGGTTGGTCATGGGGTTTGCTGGAATTTTTCAAAATTAGCCTGATGTTTGCCATTTTCCAGTCTGTTGGGAACCATCCACGCTGGAGACAATAGTTAAATAGATTAAGGAGAAGCTCTGGATTGTACTCCGCCACTTTTTTCACAATTTTCGGCTCTACCAAGTCTAGTCCGGGTGATTTTCTGTCTCTCAGTTTTGATGCTGCGATACTAAGTTCTTCGGCTGTGAATGGAGACTCCTGCTGTTGCGTGGTGTAACTTTTGCTAGTCTTCACACAGTTGTATTTGCTGCGGAGTGGATGGAGCAGCTGGCTGTTTGAATATTACATCAAGTATGTTATTTATCGACGCATGCCAGCTCGTGGTTATAGGTCCAAGAGGGGTCTTTGTGGATAGAATGACTTCACCTCTGGGGAACTTGTTGGTACAGGTCCCTGGGGGGATACCTTGAAGACTACCCCACCCAGGGATCCGAGTTGCCAAAAGTAAAAACAAGGTCGTCCCATGATTTTCGTTTGCCCTTCCTAATTAATGCGGTGTAGCTATTCCGGACTTCCCTGTACTGCTGCTTGAGGGCTTCTACCTCAGCCTCTGGCCATGATCTGCGAGCGCGCTGGAAAGTTTTTCGTCTGTGATTTACTTCGCGTCTTACGGCTTCTAGCTCAGGGCCCCACCAAGGGACTGCATCCGGTTTGGGGTTCTTCCTTTTGATGGGGATATTGCAAGCTAATGCTAATGTGATCATGTCAGCACGTTGGTGTTGGTCTGGATTTAGTGCTGGAAAATCACTTACTTGAAGCCTTTGAGAGGAGTCGGCCAGCACCTGCTTGAAGAGGTTCCAGTCTGCGTTGGCGAGGGCATATCTGTGCATTATCTGTCTGATTATTGGTGAGCAAGCAATGGACTGTTTCAGCTGGAACGTAATAGCCCGATGGTCGGATATTTTCCATGAGTCATGTACTGTCCAGTTCGAGAGATATCGTGCCAGTGATCTGGTTGCAAAGATCACATCGATTGTGGCCCCTCAAAGAGTACTGGAAAACGTTTCTGGGTTGTTTGATTGATTTATTACGGTGAGAGTGGAATTTGCAAGGAATTCCTCCAGTCGCTGGCCATTCCCACGTCGGTGTTCAGTCTCACTGTGCCACAGCTGGGAGCGGCAATTAACATCAGCGCAAATGACGATTTTTGCGTTGGGAAGTTCTGCAAGGACTGTCTGCATATATCTGATTGAGGTAGGATGTCTTCTCCTGGCCTACGATACAGCGAGACGACATATAATTCTCCTAGAGGTGTAATAAGGTGCACACATGCAGCCCAGGCCGAGCAAAAGTGTACGATTTTCGTGACCGTAATATTAAGATTACGGACCGCTACAGCGGCCCATGGGGTATCTCCATCCACTTGTAAGTTAGGGGGTACCCCCTAACTTCCTTATTATGCGTGTAGGGCTCTTGTATTAGGATAACGTCGATGTTCTCTTCTCAGCTTTTTTCCTTATTTGGTCTACTACCGCTCGAGCACGCTGAGCGTTAATTTGTAAAAATTTAATCTCCTTGGTGTTATAGCATTTATGCGGCGTACCATAATCGGTTCGGGCCTGGTGTATGCTCTTGTATTTTAGGTAGATAGGGCATTTATTATCCATGATTGAAAGGTCATGTTGCATTTTCTGTGCCTTGCAGTTCGCACAGACGGGCTCGGCGGATTTATTAGGGCATGTGTTGTATTTGTGCCCTTTTTCGGCACAGTGCCCGCAGGTTGGCTCAGTCTGGGTGCATGTGTATGTGTGTCCGAAGCGGCAGCACTTAAAACACTTGGGGACAGCCACATGCTCCTTAAAACGGTGGCTTTTCCATTGAGTAAACTCTGTTTTGGTTACTGATTTTTTGCCATACTGATGGGGCAAGCTCGACCACCCAGTTGGTGGCATTTCCTTCCTAGATCTTGTTTTATATTTCGGGGTTATTAGTTGATCCATTTCCGCGTCCGGAAAGTCCTCCTGTAGGTTTCTATAATATAACTCCACTTTGAGTTCATCCGCGGTCAGGTCTTTGTTGACATCAAAAATTATTGTTGCCGGATCTTTTTTTCTTGGAGTTTCAGCCACTAGTCCCATCGACTGAATTTTTGGGTTTCTGAGGATTTTGGCTAACCCTTCCTGTGTCTTCGTTTCTATAACTACTCCGGTGTTTCTAGTCTTGCGGATTGATTTAATCTTTGTGGTTTTCAGATCATCATTTAACTTGGCTTACAGTTGTTTTAATTCCCTCACTTGTCGTGGGGGCTTCATTTGTAGCAGGCTTTAGTATGACAAGATTTGGTTGTTGGAGTAAAACGGTTTCATTCCTCGTTGTCATTTGTTTACTGGCACGCTGTCGCATTTGGTTTGCCCTGTCCATGAGAAAAGCTTCCAGTTTAGCGTTGGCCTTTTCTTGTTCCACGTGGGTGTTCATTAATATAGTCTCCATCTTTGTCCATATATTGACAATCTCACCACGGAGGCCTGTTGTGATCTTGTTATTTGATTTGGCCATCAGGTTCTCCAGCTGCGTACGCAACGTACGAATCTGTTCTGGGATGTTTCCTTCAGGAAGAGTGGGATCTAGATTGGGGGTTGACTCTTGCTGTTTGTTTCCTTCTTCTGTGTTATCAGTTGGTGTGCCCGTTGGCGCCTGCGTGTCAGCATGGCTTTCTTTACCAAGCTGGCTGAAATATACCTGTTCATCAAAGTGGGTGGAATACACCTGGCTGTCACTGACGTGCCGCCTTCTTTTCCGCTGCAGTGGGCAAGGTGGCGTTAAATGGGAGTCGAGCAGCACTTCAGGGTAAGAGCCCAAGGCTAAGTGGGAAGAGCTCCCTTGACCATTCGCCGGCTTTTTCCGGCAGCAGTATGGAACAAATTTCGAGCGGGCTGCGCTTGGTAGCTTTTTCAGGCTTAATTGCGAAAGGCCTGAGCAGCTCTGGCAGATTTGGAATTTGCATTTCGAACATGTAATATATACACATTTGTTTAATTTATTGATTTCGTTTTTGCATAATTTGCAGATAGCTGCATTTTTAGTACGAGTCTCCCTTTCCATAATTAAGCAAATAAATGAAAACTACGTATTGGGCGCTTACACACAATTTAACTCCGTTAGTCACTGCTGCAAGAGAAGTGCATTGTCGCAAAGCCAAAAAGAGAAATTAGTAAAATACTTATCTTTTGCTGGAGCAATGCTGCTGAAAATTCATGGACAAGTAGACAGGCATTCACTGATTGTTACTTGATCACTTGAAAGTTCGGGCAATGAACATAATTAATCTAAATTACTTAAGATTAGGAACACAAGATACACAAGGTATATTACTAAGTGCCACCTGGTGACCTATTCCGTACTGACCTGCATAGTCTTGTAACGCGACTGCGAGAACACCCTTTTCGAAACTTTTACAATCATCCAAAGAGCGAGAAGAATGAGCATCTAAAGCTCGCCGTGCTCAATCGACTCAGCGCAATTGCAAAGAAACGCGAAGACTTGATGACCAAAGAGGACTTCTGAAACTTAATGAGAATGACAAGCTGTTTGTTTGTTATTTGGTTTTTAGGAGCATTAGCAACTAAGGTCATATTGCTCCGGGGATATGCGGTGGTCATTCCCTGACCTTTCCGCATCCTCCGTATTTGGAGAATGACAAGCAAAAGATTCTACTCGTGCATGTAAATTGGAGTCTTTTGAAACGACTACATTACATGCGCTTCAACTGGTAAGGCTGAAGCGCTTGTAATGTAATGATCTGGGATGTGCTCAGGGCTGGTTTATGCCAGCTCGATCCAGCACGATGAAATAATTCTTTATTTCGGAGGAAGATTATATCGAAGAATATTAACAACGAATAAAATTAGATTTTAAAAACAAAATACACGAGGAACTTTTTACCAAACCTTGTAAATGGTGACAAACTTTTAAGGGTTTTTTTTATTTATAGAAACCTTACTGTTGGTTAAGCGAAAAAGATGTATTATCTTTCTGATTCGTAATTTGCACGCTTTATGCTTTCCTACTCTCCTATGAATTGCAGCTGCATTTTGTCTCTGTTTTTAGGGCGATTCCCCCACAGAGTTCTATTTTAAGCAAATTGAAAAATAAAAAGGTGCACGTTGATTGAGGGTTAGTTTTCAATTTCCAACATTACGTTCGGCATTTCACATTTCTGTCGTTTTCTATCTAAAGATTCCCTATTGATAAGCCACGAATATTTGTGTTTTCATATTCTCTCTCTTAA
Organism: Mastigoproctus giganteus; assembly: GCF_048544385.1. Taxonomy (NCBI): domain Eukaryota; kingdom Metazoa; phylum Arthropoda; class Arachnida; order Uropygi; family Thelyphonidae; genus Mastigoproctus; species Mastigoproctus giganteus. The sequence continues at coordinate 96,128,159 of NC_143585.1, read as the reverse complement.
ATTATACATTTTTTTTATTATTCAAACCCCAATAAAGCTGTAGATGTCGTAGTAGCCAGAACTCGCCAGGAGACGTCCCCATCCTTGTGTGCGTATGTGTTCATCAATGTTTTATGCCACGAAGACGAACCCATAAATCAGGAGAGCGGGTTATTCGTCCAGAAACGGAAATGAAACAAAATAACGCTCGCTCCTCGTGTGTATCCGAATGCCATGCACGGACTATTTTTTTTCCGCACTGTCGTCGCAGGATTACAGCGATCGTGCAGAACGAGAGCACGAGAAAAAAAGACTGGCGCTGGTAAAGGTTTTACTTACATTTTCTGCCGAATATTTTGGGGGGAGGGGGGGCCAATAATCCTTTGACCAAAGCATCGTCAAGAACGTTGTAAAGGCCGCTAAAGGAAAACAGAATAATAAATCACTTTTCTGTCAGGTTTTATTGCTTTCTTTGGCTATTTTGAACTTGATATTTGAGTTAAAAATTTAACGATTTTGTTTTCTGTACAGAGCGAATCATACGGTAAACGCCTCTCCAGTTATGCGAGGCGAAAGTGGCACGTGGTCTCGTGAGATTTTGAGTGACCGACGTGGAAAGCGGTTTTTGCCTTCTGAGATTGCCCCGTTAATATAAACAGTTTATTCGAGGCCAGTTACTACGTTCCAAGACAGGAGACCGCGTAACTGTTGTATAACTTAGTCCACTGACACCAGTTTTATCACAGAAAATAGGATTTTTGAATGTTTGATAAATGATGAGTGACCCCCAGCAGTGGGGAGGAAAACTGAATATATATGACCACAGAAAAGAAGTAGACTCGTGTTTTTTTTACATACATCGACGCAAGTTTTCGTGGTTCCTATTGTGGCTGATGAGAATAGCGAACATCACCTCGTTTTAGTCAGGCGAGGTTGGAGAATGGATGAGCAACGAGTAAGCATTAAACTTGGCCTCAAAGTAGGTAAAGTGTAACCGATATTCATCTTTTATACGATGGAAAGCGGAGAGTTGCGCAAAAAACCTTTTCTTGTGTGGACAGAACATTGATTGAAATTTCTACAAAAGTGTCCAGTCCACATCCATTGTCCTCTTGCTAAGCGGTTTTCAATAATGTGCTCGGGCATACAGCGGTATCTAAATTCGATTTCACAATACAGTAGTTTCACCACTTGGCACTCGTTTGGAGAAGACCAGGTTCGAGTCCCGTCGGCTACTGGAGGAATTTCTAAAGTCCTCTTCAATCTAGCCATTCTCAGGCGGATTTATTCCGGGATTTTCAGGCCACATCACGTGCAAATCGTGAACACACAGGGGCAGATTAACGCGGGTGTGGTCACGGGCAATTGTAGTTTAGAATATTATTGTTATTTATTAATATTCGTTTATTTCACGAAATAACCACCCTGGGATGACTGGGGGCCGGCCGGGAGGGTGCGATTTACGTTCTAGGATACGCGGTATAACAGACAGTATAGGTGACATCTACTGCACATGTAGATTAAATTAATAATTTCACATTACAATTTACGCATTATATTAAGATATATTTACCCCTATTAATGAATGAATAACTACATTATTTTCTTGAAGGACGAATTTTGAGTTCCTGTTATTTGTAGCACTGTTTTATTCTAATGCAGTAAATTTCAGTTTGGGATTTTGGTTATGATCAGGGACCGTTAGGCGCCTCCGTAGCCAGGTGGGAAGGAGCAGTAGTGCATAGCACACGCTTCTTGATTAGACCGGGGTTCGAACCCGTCACCACTAAATACGGAGGTTGCGGAAAGGTCAGGGAATGACCACCGCATATCCCGGAGCAATATGGCCTTAGTTGCTAATGCTCCAAATAACAAACAAACAACAACAACAACAGGGACCGTTAAAATAAATAAATAAAATATCTATCAGAACGTTTGTTTGTTACCATTGCTGAAACAAACCGCGAAGTGTTGTTATTGCGGATACCTAATCCATTTAGTAATAAGCAATGGAAAGATGCTCTTAACATTCTGGTTCTTTACCTAACATGAATTGTAACTGAAGTACGCCCTGCTATGTAGGAGATTAGATTAGGTTAACTTTTCAAATTATTAAACAGGAACGAGATTCCAGGCGTGACTGGACGACATTGTACTTTAAACAATTTTCCATGATTGTTTGTCCTCGTTGGTAGCGCAGTTGGCAGGATCGTCGTCCTCCACACACCGAGTGGAAAAGACCTGAGTTCGAATCCCGTCAATGATGGAAGGAATTTTTACAAGTGTTTTTCACAACGTGGCCGAGTTAGTCGATCTAACTCGGTTTTTATCTCCTAACAGAAAATCGATCTCAGAACACAGGCAATTTTCATACAATATACAAGGAGCAACATGCCTTTAGTCGCAGATGCTCATAAAACCCAACAACAACAACAGCTGTTTGTTTGTTGTAAAGTTTGGTGCATCAGCAACTTACCATATTGCACTGTGTATAACATGTCTGTGTGTTCTGCGGTCTATTTGCTGTTTGCTGGACGGAAAACCATGCGCCCTTCGTTTGAGACCGCTTAACTTAGCCACGTTGTAAAAAGGGTCCATAAAAATTCTTCGTGTGATTGATGGGATTCGAACTCAGCTCTTTGCCAGGCAGTGTTTTTTTTTTTTTTTTTTTGTTAGTTGTTGGAGCATCAGTTTCTGTGGCCCTAATGCACCTCCCCAAGTTTTGCATTTTACTGCGATCCAAGCTCGAGGCAGGATTCGAACCCGTGACCTTTTGGTTGTCAGGTAGGCACATTACCCACCTGGCTAGCCCGGTCGGCACCCAGCCAGTGTGGGACAAGGATTATACCACCTAAACTATCCACGAGGGCGTGATTATCTGCTGAGCACAACGTAGTATTGATGTTGCCAGTGGTTTAACACATTCCTAATTATGATGATGGCGTTATTAGTTTCAATAGTAGTAGTAGTAGTAGTAGTAGTAGTAGTGGCACTTGATGCAAGAAAGCAAGTGTAGGAGCTTATGCAGCATCAGCCAAAAAAAAAAAAAAAAAAAAATCACACCATACCCTCCAATTGCCTGTCCAGTTCCTCCTTAAATTTATTTAACCTATCAACTTCCACAACGACAGATGGAAGTTTGTTCCAGCAATTAACCACCCGCTGGCTAAAGGCAAATTTCCACACATCTATTCTACATCTATCCTTTCTTAATTTGAACTTATGTCCCCGTAGGTTCGTATTCTGAACAAGTGGGAGGATCCCATCAGAATTCAGCGTGCTCAACCCATTCAAGGCCTTATAGACCTCAATCAGATCACCGCGCAGGTGCCTAGTCTCCAGCCACTGCAATTTGCAGAACTTAAGCCTCTCTTGGTAAGAGGATCCCTTCATTCCCCTCACCAATCGTGTTGCTCTTCTCTGTACACGCTCAAGCAAATCTACATCCTTCCTAAAATGAGGCCTCCAGACCTGTACGCAGTACTCAAGGCGTGGCCTGACCATTGCCTTATACAGAGGGACAATCACCTCCTTTTCCCTGCTAGCAAAATTCCTATATATCATTGACAAACCCCATGACCTGCCCTAGCAGCCTGTCTACATTGCTCAGAAAACTTCATATCTGACTGCACAATTACTCCCAGGTCTTTTTCATTTTCTACCACCTTAAGTGTAGTACCACACAGTTGGTACGTTTCTCTGGGGTTACTTCTACCCATATGCAGTACTTTGCATTTGTCAAGGTTAAACTTCAGTTGCCACTTCTTAGCCCATCTGCCCAAATTATCTAGATCCTGTTGCAGTAGCACACTGCCATTACTGTCATTAACAACCCTGCCAACCTTCGTGTCATCTGCAAACTTCGACATTAAGCCTGATATACCTTCATCAATATCATTGATAAATATACAAAACAACAGTGGACCCAACACCGAACCCTGTGGGACTCCACTAATAACATTAGTCCACGAAGAGCAGCACCCATTGATTACCACCCTCTGTCTTCTCCCACTTAACCATCCTTTTATCCATTGTAGCAACTTACCGTTAATACCATTCTGCTCCAATTTGTACAGTAGTCTTCCATGCGCAACAGTGTCAAAAGCTTTCCTGAAATCCAAGTATATCAAAATTATTTTTTGCATCCAGTTCCTTTGTTAATACGCAACAAATATTTTATATTTGTTGCGTATTAACTAAGCTTTTTCTGATTAATAGAAAACATAGCTCTCAAAAGCTCCCATTCAGTATGCACATATTTATTTTGACGTGCTTAAAACTTATCAATTTAAATATGCAGTACATCAACCCTTTTTAATTATAGAATTATAATGTGAATTACTTTCGAATGATTTAATGAGCCATTGTTTAGTAAGTTGACTTTTACAAAATTATTTTGTTTTCTTTTGGAGCTCGTGCAATACATTTTTTTTATCATTTATCACTTTTCAAGGTTTTAACTGAGAGGGTCGGAAGTGTATATCAAAAATGATTAATTTTGATTAATTTATTGAATAATTTTTATTAATAATTCTGGTTTAAAATTACTCTTCTAGACAGAAGGTTCGCGTTGTATTTACCCAAATTGAACGTGGCATCTAATGAAACTAAAGGTAGGTGTACGTGGTGAAAAATAGTCTTCTACAATTTCTCCTCGCGCCTCCTTAGCAGTAACCCTTGCCTTGGATCTTATAACGTAACATCTCCTCTGACATTTGTTCTGCATACAGATATATTAGACAACGTCCTTAGAAAATTTTCATGGGAAAGCTGTAAATAAACGTGGCATCGAATTCCACGGATGGCACCAATTGAAAGATCTGTATGCCATATATGGTTGTCCTAGGATTTTAGAACCCATTTGCTGCTTATTGTGTTTCCTGCCGGGGGCTTTTATGTCGCGTGACATCGATTTAGTTTGTGGAAATAAGGCCGGTAGGCTACCCCTGCTGAATGCTTGAAATATTGAGTTTTCCAACGCCAGAGATTTCCTTTGAAATTCACTCAATGGACCTGTCGGGTGTCTGGTCTAATGCGTCGTTACCTAAAGAACCGAACTTTTAATGCCTGAAGCTAGTCTACAACGATTAATGCTTTTCCGGGGATTTCAGTAGACCAATTTAGTTGTATTATGTTACAGCAAGTAGATTTTTTAAGAGAATGCTAGATTTCTCTTCCAATGCAGTCGGTTAAGTTAGTACATTTATTTTAATTATTTGGATAGTATATGTTCAGATATATCGTATTCCTGACAGGATTACGATGAAGCCAATCACAAACAGTGTGTTATCTGGGGGGGGGGGGGTTGAAAGGGAAACATTTGGACCAGTGTTATCACGAAGAAAAATGATTCTCTTCGAGAAATAGAATCTCAGTGAGCTCCTTTAAATATACCATACGACGAACTGAGGCTGTGATCCACTCTATGGACGTATGGAATGACAAAGTACTCTGATCATTATTTTTATTGACTTTTCCACATTATGGCCGAATTATTCGAATTAGGGCGAGGGTTTCATAGTTTTATATTCAGAAAATGGTGCTTTTCATCCAGAAAACAGGCTCATCGACTTGAAGAAGCCTCTCCTCTCTCCAGTTAGTAATAATTCACAACAGATACGGCCTGGTAAGCTTCTTGATATAATATACAAATTTATACAACGAATTTTTAAAAAAAATGGAAAAAGGAACATGCAGTGCTAATTAATTTTTCGGTGAATCTTCACTGAAATAAATTTTCTTAGTAGACTTAAGTTCCCTAGGGTCAACATATGTCGGGATGTACACTCAAAAATGAGTAGAGTGAAAGAAAAATCGGGTCATTTAATTTTGTTTCCATCTAGGTAGAATTTCATTGGGTGGAGGGGGAGGTTGGGTTTTCAGGGTCATGAATTTCACCTTGAATGCTGCCTTGGATCAGAAAAATTCAAAGTTATATGACGTACCAAATCCTTGAAGTTAGCGCAGTGATTACTCTTTGTCCACGTGACTTAGGTTCGAGTTACGTTGAGACAGGAAGAACTTCAATGAAATTTTTTCTTTACAGTGTGACACTTTCGGTTTGTTTCTTCGGAAAAGTCACTTTGCCACAGAACCGCTGCAGTTTGCAAGCACATACTGACGCTTCATAGGATCAATTTCCTTGGTGAAAATTTTCAAAATAACCACCATTATTATCGTAAAGCCGATAATTATAATCTCTTTCTCTCTATCTGTTGGGCCCTCGTGGAGTAGCACAGTTGGTAGAATCGCCGTTCTTCCCACACTGGGTGGAAAAGACCTGGGTTCGAGTCCTATCAATGAGGAGAGGAATTTTTATTGGACATTTTTCACAACGTGGCTGAGTTAATCGGAGTCAGGCGAGGGTAGCATGGTTTTTTCTCCCGAAAACTAGATTTTCATCCAGTAAACAGAAAATTGACCATAGAATACGCAATTTACAGACAGTATGGCCTTAGTCGCCGATGCTCCTAAAACCCAATAACAACAACAACTCTCTGCTGAGAAATCTAAAATTTTGATCCAAGTCGGCAAGAAACTGCCAGCTTATTTCTAATAATCCAGTCCTCCCTGTTTTTGAAAACTGCAAGTTTAATGAACATAACGATTAAGAAATTAATTTTCTAATTTGCCAGTGCAAATTAGAAAAATATGTTCCCTCTTTTTTTTCGATTACTGAATTGTTCTTTACTTTGGTGAAAATGGCTCATCTTTTAAACATCATTACGTGGTTTAAGCTTTAATATTTACGCTCAGTTAATACAAATTTCACGGCGTATGCCTAATAGGCAAAATAAAAGAAATTAAAAGGTAAAGATCCTCCATTTTAAAATGGAGGACCAAAAGATGATCGCACATCTTAGATCTCATGGGTTTTGCAACTCTATCTCCATATTTTAATTTAAATCCGTCCCTTGAATCCACCGTTACAATACGTTCCATTATCAACCATGTTGAAAGAAGTGGAAAGTAGGCCGGATTATACTGTGACCAAATAGTGGTCCGACCGAAAGGGCAAATAAAGTGAGTCTTTAACGCTAGCCATCGTTGAAGAGGGTATCTTTAAAATGCATGTGTGAGCAAGACTATCTAGTGTCCTCCTGGCCCACAAAAGCTTATCAGATTATCTCTGCAGCCTTTGCAATGCCAGCGCAGTAATTTGAATGTGGTCACGTTAGCTATTGGTGTGCGTGCATTTTCTTACTGAGTTACTAATGACTACGAAATATTGTCACAAGTCTCGCTGAGGTCATTAACGAATATTTCGCGCAAGGAACTTCGCTGATGATGTGCGGCTTACTCTTTTGTACTCGAACTTTCCTTAGGGAGGAGGGGGGGGTTAATTTGCTGCACGTGAGATGAAGATAATATTATTCGTTTTCGGGGAGCTTTTGATATGTCTGCGTTGGAAATGTTTAAGACATTTCTGTGAGTTAATAAAATGGGAATGTTTATTAATGCAGATAATTAAGGCGCTGAAATCTTTGGCGCTTGAAAATGAATGGGTGTATTCATCCAGAACTGTACGAATCCATTACATCTGTAATATTTTCCTATTATTATAAGAAAACTTTTCATTGATATATATTAGAGGAACACTAATTTAGTAGGGTGTAAAAACAGCATTCTAATCCGTTGTGTTAATTCTCTTGCTTAAATTGATTTTTACTGAGAAGGAAGATACTTTTAAAGAGCTGTGATGGGCACTTACATATACCCAGATAAATAATAGGATTAAAAGCTTTATACAGACATGTATTTTCATAAGGTTCTAAGGAATTGTTCCTTTTTTTTAAGGTTGTTCAGAAATGCAGAGTTTTAATTTTTAGCCCCGAAAACATAAAGTCACGAATATAATTACAAACTTCATTTAATGCATATAATACATAAAATTTCTTCCTTTCTTTTTGAGGCTCACTTAGACTTGATTGCTAAAAATTTGGAAATCATGCGGTTTAATGTTTTGTTCGTCGTGCATTTTGCATGCAAAAGATAAACTTTTTTATGTCCTTCTTGTTTACAGGAAGGGCAGAAACTTTCGGACGATATATATATATATATATATATTATCGTGTGAAAAGTATTCGGGCAACAGTAATGTTGAATAAAATGGAATTTTATTAAATAAATGCGAAAGCCAATGTTGGTCTGAAGGAGCATTGATCCTTTGCAGGAAACGGTCTAACAGTTCACTCCAGATGGTTGCAACGCCAAATTCTGGCAGAGCTGAATTTGGTGACATTGCAACATTTGAAGTGATCCGTACCCCGATTCTGATTAGCATTCGTATACCTCCCAAGGGTGTTATAAAAGACTCTGAAATAGCCTGGCTAACTGTGGAACTTTCACTCAAACCAGGCGCTCACAAGACTGGCTTTATAGGATGGAGTATTATCATGATGTAATATCAAAGACATCGTTCCATAGAATTGACAGACTACTAAAGGTATTGTGAAGTTGTCGGAAAGTTCAGTACACGATACTATGCAGAACTATATGGACAGTACCGTTTATTTTCACGTGCTAATGGTTAAAAGACGAAATAGTACCAATAAAATTTATAAATTTGTATTTTAAACATTGTTTCTCATCTTTTAGAACCCAAGAATTTGTTCATCTTCTTTAACAGAGGAAACAATTTGATAGATTTTGTAATGAGTTATGTTTTCGGGTTCATTTTTCAAGTTTTATAAATAAAATAAATATGAGCTCATTAAAGATTATTGTGAATTACTGCTATTATGATTATAATGATTTATATAGCGTGCTAGCATTTGATGCAGTATTTCTCTCAGCGTACTAACTCTGTACGTTTATAGGCTGATTTGCATGCTGTTAGGACTGAAAACCTGGGTTAACTCAGGGGGGAGGAAGCCATACTGTCTTCGCCTAAAGTCGACTAATTACAGACCAAAATTACAGATACACTTAACATTTATCCAGTCTCCAATGAGATTGCAACCCACACCTCTTGAAACGAGTTGCTAGTGGTTCGTCACTTGCAACTCGTTTCGAGAGGTCTGGGTTGGAATCTCATTGAAGTACTATCAGGAAGGACCTTAAAGACACTAACACCAATAAATCTAGTTAAAAAAATTGACATTCATTGCTGCATTTTACGACTGTTGCTTTTATAACATTAGTAGATGTGGAAATTATAAAATAGTCTTTTGAAATAAATCTCTTAAATCTAATTAGAAATAGTAAGCTAACACAGACGCCTTAGCTGAAAAATTATGACTTAAATAGCTAATCCTGAATTTGTGTATTAAAAATATTTTCAGAAAAGCATAAGCTTTTTTAAATATTTTAAATAAAAATGAATAAAATTAACACATTTATTAAAGAATTTATTAAATTTTTATTAATAAACATTTATTTTAAAATTTTAGTAAAATCTTTTAATAAACAATTTGAATAGAAATAAAGAAGGTTTTAAATTTTTTGTTTCCAAACACCAATTTCTTTCTCTTTTTACATATTTGCGTTGGACCTGTACGCCATTGTTATTATGAATTTTAAACCTATAAAATCATTCATTTTCGAGGTATTCAATACTATTCACAATATATCATTCAGCAGTACATAATTTAGTCTTTAAGAGTATTTGATTGCTGAAATTATATTGCACCGTTTATACTTCATATCAAAAAAAGGGTGAATGGCAAGATCATGTCGGAGGCGATATTGAAACACGAAACCTTTATCTGCTAGCAAAGCACCTTTCCCATTAAATTAAGTTTAGCACTGATTCACAATGTGGCTTGAAATTATTCATATCAGATTTCCCACAATATTTTTAGATTATTTACTTAGCGAAAATCATTTTATTATGACTTTATTAAAAGCCTTTCTCTAATTCACATCAGTAAAATTAAAATTTTGTTTCTGATCATATGACTGCATTATAAACTCTTCATTAATGAAATTAGTTAGGTCTAAGTGTGATTTTTATCGATATAAATGTTCATATTTGGAAAATAATTGGATAAAGTGTTTAGTTCCGAAAATATTGAAAAATAATGAATCGCAAGATTAAGAAAAAGGAATGGAAGCGTTGGAAAAATAGTCAACCATCTCTAGAAAAGAAGTGCGGTTGATTGCGTACGTTGTAAGACCTAAATTAGAATGATGTATATAGTCGAGGCTGTGTTTTACAAATTTCAGTTTAAGTCAAAAAATTATTCATTCAAAAAAAAGGAAAAAAAAAATAATAATGGACGTTTTGTAAGAGCACCAATGAAACTCTAACCTCCTCTTTAACACCAATTTTCCCCGTATAACGTATTTTCCTTAATTCACAGTATAAATTATGCATGCACTGAAATGGGGTGGAAGGTTGCAAACTTATTGACCCAAGGGTACAAGATATTGAACATCGAGTGCACCAATTCGTTCATATTTACAGGTAATCTGAGCACGTGAAAATATTAACTTTACATCCGCTGTAAAGTTATGGAGAAGTATATGAAAGGAAAACCTCGTAAAATATTCAGTTGATGCTGATAAATTATGTCAGGTAACACTTTTGGCTCATTAAAATAATTAATGCCGCCGATGCACGTGGATTATTAATGATGTGTCGGTTGACATATTCGGCATTCCCACAAGAGCTCACGTACGGAGCAACTTTTAAACATTTAAAATATAAATGTGTCCGTATTGGAGGTGGCACGCATTCTGTCTCTTGGGAGTCCCGAGCAGATCGACGTCGATATTGAGGAGGAAGCCGAACCTTCCACGGAGGACGGAAGTGCAGCTACGCACAGCGAAGCAGAGATTGCCGTCGAAATAGTCTAATCCTCCTAACTTAAGTATTTTCTTCTAAAAATACTGGTGCCTTAAAGGAAGGCGATGATAAAGAATCGGAAAGGGATACCGATAAGGAATGAAATTGATGGAAGGGCTGTGGGGCGCTTAAGGGATAAGGGAAGACAAAATGGCCGTGCTTTATCTCTAAATCGCGTGACATTATATAGCGGAAGCTTAGGTCAACAGTAAGATAAGAATTACACTCGGCCTCCAAGCTCCATTTGGTCCCACATCAGTGATCGAATTTTAATTCCTTTGTTTTTAATTTATCGTAGTTGGAATTTGATCGTTTTCTTACGTCAAAAGATATTAGTTCTACCTTACTGTATTTAATTACGAGTTAGCGTTTTTGTGTCCCCATACTTGTTTTTTATTTGTATTTTCCATTGCTTGAAAAATTCAATTAATTCCTGAATTCTCGTGAAGTTCTTATTAGCGATCGAAATACAGAGAACTTAGAAATGTTTTACTTCAGACAAGCAGATATACGCAATAGTATTTGGCAAAAATGGTCTTCGTGGTAAAACTTTAATAATTCGAGGATAGATTGAGATGTAAAATGACATTATGACTTATTGTATTTATGTTGTAACAGTTTCTGCTTTTAGAAATATTTTCTAAAGATTCAGATTTATGATACTATTTACTGTTCCTTTAATAGTAACATAGATGGAATCGTCAGCTCCCTATTCACACTTAGACTCCATTTTGCATGGACTGTGGTTCAAGCTTGTGTGACTGCTAAATATGGTTGATGATTGCATTCATTGTCAAATTAATTAATATGGACTCCTCTTGAGCTAGTGGTCCTGACGGAGTATAAATAAGAACATTTGTAAGTTCAGATTAATTCTCTACCTTTTTATATATTATACATAATACGACTATAAATCAAAATGTGTGAAATTGCATTAAATTTAAGGTTATTTTGAAATATATTGATTTCACCAGTTTTATGACATGATAATATTTGTTTAAGCTTTGTCTGGAAATTCGATTTCAGGTTTGTTGAAATAAATACAATATGGATTTTATTCCACCTCTATCGAGGTACGGCCAGAATAATACACAGATAAAATTACGCCTGATGTCAGAAAGTTGGTCACGATTAATCCCCCCATCCCCCAAGAAAACTTTAGTGATTTTAGTGCCTTCATGTCTTCCCAAGTTTTATTTCATTTGAGTTCCTTCTCTTATACAGTCACCCAGTTTAGTATTACATTTTGTATTTTCCTTTTCTTCCTGACCTTCTCATTCCTATCAATAGTTTTGCTGATAATAATACACTACATTCTTTTCCCATTGACAAACCCTGCTGTGCACAATGTTACAACTTCTCGGATACCCGCCATCATTTCCTTAAATACCGATTTTCATGTAATTCTCCAGTGGGGAGAATTACATGAAACAAACAGATAAATAGCCACTCCCTGTTGCACGTATGTTCAGTTTCTGATGTGTCTTTCTATAGATATTTACATGTGCATAGAACACGTGCATCAATTACATAACATTCATTCATATTTCAGCTCCAAAAATTCACCCAACCAATTTTAGTTCTTCTTTATATTCCAAAGAACAGACGTTCTTTGGAAGAACCGTCAGTCTTATGTATTTCTTGGAAACTACAGTCTATAGAAATTCAATCTTCACACTTCTTAGTCCATACCTGGTACTAGACTACTATAGATTCTAATAATCTATCGGTTTTGGAGTTGCCATAAAAATATTAAAAAAATATATATATAAATATTTTTAAACAATAAAAACTGTTAGAAATTTTACTACCAGGGGGCACATAAAGTGATTAATTTATAAACATAACAGAGTTAATCCATTTGCCCACCATTATTAAATTTTCTAAACATGAAGGGGCATTATGATCTCGACTGATGGATTTAAAATTCCTGACTGATTGTTGATTAACCCCAGATGGATCACGTCTCCAAATTCTGGGACAATTCAAGGGAAATCGCTGTAAACACGGTGTTTCAGATATACATCCGCTCTTGAGTAGTAGCTGTTCGATGTTATTGTCAATATGGAGCGCACGCAGCCTCTTGATATAATAATTATGCTTCGCTTCCATATAAACTACGTTCATTAATGTCTAGGAGAATTTTGGTCCAAGGTAGACTAATATGTTGTATGTCGTTAGTTGTGCATGCCTCAAAATACCCTCGATAGTTAATGGCTTCAAAGAAGAAAAGGACCAATAAAAGCGTGTGCTGCAAATCTACACCATACTGTAATATTTAATGGGAGGAGTGATTCCTCAATGTACACACGAGAGTTTTCGCTAGTCCAAATTCGACAATTTGTGGCTATCACAAATCCATTAAGGTGAAAGTGTGTTTCATCTGCTCTTAAGACTTTAAGTAACCATTCTGTATTTTTATCTTCGAGCAGCAGCTTAAAACGAACTTGGCGGTACTTGCTTACTTGAGTTAGGGCTACAGCTTCAATATTTTTATCTTGAAGACGAAGAATAAGACTATGACGAGGAAGCGCTCGAATTCTCCGATCCCAGAGTCATTGTTTTTATAATGAATGCAAAAGATAGTTTATTTGCAGGAGTGAATAAATTTCTTAACATCCTGGTGATCAAATTTTTATTGTTTAAAAAACTCACGTTAAAAAAATCAGTTTTTCGATAAGACCTAATTTTAATACGACTTTTAATTTTTAAAAGTCGGAAAGGACTTTATAACCACTTTGTATATATATATATATATATATATATACACACTAACCTACCAAATAATTTGCAAACCATCACTCTTGGAAAACATACATTTTAAGGAACAAATTAATATTGTGACAGAACACCTTTGGCCCATTGATATCATTAATCCATCATGGAACACTTTCAATCAGTGCATAATAGTGGGTAACAGGAATTTGTGTTCTATACTTCTTCCTTCTCCTTTATTCCAAAGGTGCTCGGTGTATTTAGGCTAGATTCTCATGGACCACGAGTTGTTGGAGTTTTTTTTTTACTCAAACGAAGTTTTTACCAAGCTTGCTGTATCGGATAGAGCATTATCGAGCTGGGGAATGATGGACCCCATTTCCATAGAACTGTCAAAATGCAGGCAACTCGAACTTGCCTCCCATTTCTCCCCATCTTGTTCCACTAGATTTCTTTTTTTTTTTTTTTTCAGGGTGGGGTCGTTATGAAAAGATCAACCAACTGGTATTTCGCAAAAACAGTAAAAGGAAATAATATCGGAAACATAAACTACTGTTAATAATATGCGTGTTGGTGCTCACATTACAACTGAATTGCAATTGCTGAGTACGCGTAGCTTTGAACTGTTTCCTTCTAGTAACTTCATGTATTCCACTGAAACTGGACGTTAATGATTGGCGAAAAAAGAACACGTGTGTGTGAAAATAAATTGTAAATAAGATTTTCACTATTCATTTTCTTGCGCTTATTAGCATATTTATAGCATTCAACTGAGTTGAAGATGGCTGCCTCGAAGTAATTGGTGATGGAATTGTCTAAGGTAGATCTATACAATATGATTATAAAATGGGAGCAAGAAAGATATATTAATACAAACCTAATAATTAAATAGTTAACAAACTGGAAAGAAATCTCTAAATCATTTTCTGCCTTCTCTTCCTTTCATTGATGTAATTGACAGGATAAACCATTACAAGTTATTTTCATAAATTAGCGCCATTCACAACACCTAATTAACACAGAAACAGATGTTGCCCATCCTCACACTCAGCCACTTGCCTCACGGAAGTTCAGCCCTTCTCAACAGCACTACAGAGCGCGACTTAAGCCCATCGGCTTACTGGACTAGATTATATATTCAGCAACTACGAGGTAACTAGATTAATATATTATCGTTGCCTTTCATAACTTCAAAGGAAAATGCAGAAGGCGTTATCTCCAAGATCGTGTCTAATCGCTTGAATAATACTTGAGACTTAGTTCCTATTACAGTCTTTATTAACTTTTTTTCTGGTTCGAAGACAAAATAATCTGTAGTGGGTACTCGAACGATGCTATCATTAAATATCCCTTTCAAGAAATTATTGATTATTTGAAAAGACATAGAAAAGTATCTCATTCCTGGAGAAGAAAAAATTAAGGAATCTTTGTAGCAATATGCTCTTTAGGAAGAAACCGAACATGTTCGAAAGTTAAATATTAGATTAAGTATCTTTCGTTGACAAAGAAGTAAGTACTTGAAAAAGTTACTCCATCGTGTAGAATAAAGATATGAAATGTTCAAGAACCAATCTAAGCTTCTGAGAAGTTTTGGGTGTCAGATATATTAGGTAGTTTATAGCTAATGCGAGATTGCTATACAAATGAAGCTGAAAATTGTAATTTATTATAAAATATCTGTTGATGTTATGGAGGTACATAGTGAAATATGTATGTGCGCGCAGCAGATCAGATAAGCTTAACGTCAGTGAATCTGTTGAACTGGTTTGCCAATTTTTTTACTAAGTCCAAAGAAGTCAGTGTAGATAAATCTGTAAATAAGAATACGTTGACATACAGAATGGAAAATTTCTCAAATGCCTTTACCAAATCGAACTGGAAATTGTAATTACTTACAATGACGAACGGAATTAATGATTCCTTTCTGCTGTGTTAATCATAATAACTTCAGTTTCTGAAGAAAAAAGAAATTCAAAAACGTATTTTGTGTCCCTCCAAAGAGAGAAAAGTACTGGATGTTCGTTTTTTATTTATTTATTGTGCTATGCGGTCCTAGATTTTTTAGTACCCCGCAACCTATTTACAATGTTGTACCACTAACAATGTTGATGTAGAATTATCTCAGATTCCCTGGTCATTTCGTTCTCAATATAATGTCCGTATCACAATACAATACCATGAAGGTGTCTGACACTATAAAGCCCCAACATAAATTTCTAGTGATCTCCAAGGATCCAATCAACACCTGTAAGTCCACCATGAAGATTCAAAATGAGTCCAACCAAGGAAGATGTTTATTTCTAATGATCTCCAAGGACCCAATTGACACTTGTAGGCCCACTATGAAGATTCAAAAAGAGTTAAATCCAGGAAGAAGATGTCTAAATCAGGAATTGTTGTCACAATGCAGAAGTCGACTTTTTCTCAAATATGAACAGTCCCAACAGTACAGCAGTTAAGAGTAAAGGAGAACAACTCAATGAGTCTCCACCTAGAACCACAATAACACCACAGCATCAAGTTCGTCCATCGAGAAAGCAACCACAATCCAATCTAAGAGGTACATCGTGGAGTTGGAAAACTTTCCCCTCCTCCCCCCACCTTAAATTTACTAATGTAACTTAACGTGACTCAAAATTTGCAGGACCACATGCGCTATCCATGTAAAAATTCGGAAAATTTTCCATATCCAAGGCACGCATAAATGTTATTGCACAATTAGAGAAATATTAATTTAAAGAGATCTGCATTCATCATATTTCCAAATTTAGTCGTTGCTATTTTACAGTAAAAAGTTATACGGTGTGTCATTTGAAATCACTATTCGAAAAGTCATTTATTTTATTATTTTTTCGTTTACTGATGTAGACGTGCAGATCGTTGAAATGAATAATTACAATACGGTGCATTTTCTGTAATTAAAATTTTCCTCATTGTTATTACGCGTGCAAGACCGGTTAGCGCTTTCTAAATCATTTTAATTAAACCATTTCTCAGTAATTCGTTTCTCTATAAATTCCACGTTTCTATTTAAGCCAACGCTTTCTGTTCACCTTTTCGGTTCTTTTAAATGGCCTCTCTCGATGCTATTAATTTACGGTTTAAATATTTAAAGAAAATAATCGACTTCTTTAACGCTATTTATTGATCACTTCCGAGCGTTGGTGCTGCCCCCTTTTATCGACAAAATATCCGAGAACTCTGTTGGCAGAAATCTTGACTCGAACATTTATGATTTATACAATATTTCAAATGTTATGTGGGGTTCTTTAGCGTGCGCCGCAGCAAGTATAGAATCAGAAATGGTCTTGTTTTGTCTGATGAACTTTCTTTTAAAGTCTGAGCTTTCGCAGAAGTAACTTTCAATATTTTATCTTCCTACTTTGCTTAACACGAGCCATTTCTAAAATTACTTTTGTATATTGATCATTTAGAAATGGAGCGAAAGAAATAATGCCCCAGAAGAAAATGGCATCGATTTTAAAATATTGGCCTTCGTGACTCTATTTGTGCTAGTTTTTTCCTGCCTTGTTCGATCACTTGACGAATATGAGTAGAACAGTCAAATCCTGCAATTTAGAAGCACCCACGTGTAGACTTATGAAGAATTCTTATAGGACATCGATACTTGAAAAGAAACGTTCGGTAAACACTTCTTAGTAAACCGCATTTGACCGCATCGAAGAATGTTTACAGAAGTAAAGCAACTGGAGCGATTCAAAAGAATAATTGGTTCATTTCTCGTCCATTCATTTCAAAATTGAATTTTAAAAAATAAAGCTATTCCTTTCAATTTGTTGTAATCAATGACAAGAATTATACAGTAAAACCTTTCTAAAGGGATAATTACACTACCCGACAAATTTTTTTTTTTTCGTCATACCTCTGGAACGAAAGTTGGTTATTCGGAACAAAATTAATGTCTGATTATGAAAATATCAATCTTTTACTTCTGTCACGTCTACATCAAAAGATATACGCATTTTTTAAATTCCTTGTTTTTATACAATATCAGCATACATGGTTGTAACTATTACAGACAATATATGTGACTTAAACATGTTTCCCACTCAATGATTTCCCTTTATACTCTAGAGTGCTTTCCCGTTTAAGGAACCAACAGTAATCTCCCATCATGGCAGAGTCCCCAGCGACCTTGGTATCGTTTTTCCATTGCAGATACGTCCTGTGGAAGCACTCTCCTTGTTCATTACTGACATTTGCTAAATTTTCAGGAAAGGAATCCAGATGGGAATGAGGGAAATGCATTTTCAATGACATTTGGCACCCCGTGTTCTTGTAATATTTCAGCAAGTTTGTCACCAGTTGCTCATAGATTTCTTTTCTCTATTCGAGGAATCCGTGTACCACAGCCTTGAAAGATCTCCATGCAGCCAGTTCAACATCATTCAGGTTTCTTTTAAATTTTTATCTTTTAGGAGCTTTCTTATTTGAGGACCTTTGAAAATTCCTTCTTTCAGGTTTTCATGAGATAAATTTGGAAACATGTTTCAGTAAATATGCGAATCATCTGCTTTTTTTATCCAGTGCCTTAGTGAAATTTTTAATCAGTCCAAGCTTGATGTGTAAAGGGGGAAGAAAAACGTTTTGTGGATCAACCAATGGAACATACTTTACATTGCTTTTGCCGGGAATATATTTATCTCTCTTAGCCGGGCGTTTTACGACGTAGTGTTTGGTTGTTGCACGACTGTCCCACAAACACAGGAAACAACAGTATTTAGTGAAACCACCTTGCAACCCAACAAGCAGTCCAGTCACTCTGAGATCACCAGAAATATTCCAACCATAGCCATTGTAACTAAAGCAGCAAGAATCTGGGAAATACTATCGTAAGTTTCTTTCAGGCCGACAGCATGAACAAGAGGAATTGATGGTAAAGTATTTCCATTATGAAGCAATACTGCTTTCAATCTTAGCTTTGGCGCATCAATGAACAAAAGCTATTAAGAGGTATTGTGATCAATATTCAGTTCGTTTAATAAGACCAACAACAGACACACATGTTGTTTTCCATTGCAAAATATCTTGAAAACTCTTCATTTCGCTTACGGTATACGTATTGTAATGTTTGTACCTTTGGCAAATAAGTTCCACTGTTGTAGTCTGGATCCGAGTAATTCAGCCTTCTCCTTGGGTAAGCCCAAGTTTCTGATCAAGTCGCTTAATTCTTCTTGTTTAATGTAGTGTGGTGCCTTTTCTTTTTCTGGCTCGTAGTTCAAATCATGTGAAGTACATGGTTCCGCGACATCTGGTAAAACGGTTTCTTCTGTACCTTCATCACTATTTCCAGTACCACAAGATTTTGGTGGCACAGGTAATGGCAATTCTTTACCGTGTGGCACTGGCCTAATTGCTGATGGGATATTTGATACAGTGCTTGCTCTTTTTGGAAATGCCATTTATTTTTGTCATGTAGAAATAGCAGTCGTCGAAATGATTCTTTGGCTCGCGCCACACCATAGGGAAGGCAAAAGGTAATGCTCCCAGCTTGCCATATAATCACAGCCTTAAGTTCGTTGTACAAGTAATACAACAGATATGTGGAGCCCAATTTTTTTTTCTTGGTCACCGATCTTGTAGCCGAAGTACAATGAATATGCAACTTTTGTGACATTGTATATTTTCTTCCTCTGAGTTTTTGGGGTTAAGTGTCCACAAACATAGCAGAAGTTGTCTGGGTAATTGGCGCAAGTTCTGTGCTTTGTCTTCTCCATTTAAACAACGCAGTAACATCAAAACAGTAAAAGCAATTAGTAAATTTGAACAGAAGGGAAATTCTTGTAGCGTAGTTTATAATACACTATATATTGAACAGTTCAATGGTGTAAATTAATAAACATACTGACTTGTCTGGAAAGTGCATCAAAATAAAAATATACTATATTTCAAGAACAGTAATTATGTCCTTGCTTAACCTTTAGCCCAATAAACAAAACCAACCAAAAGTTAATAAGTTTAAAAATTGTATTTCAAACAGTAATGATATGTTTGTACAGAATCCAGTTATCTATCTATATCTTAAAACCGAGACGTGATAGGAAATTTTTATGATTGATTTTTAATTCTATACATAAAACATGACCAGAAACAACCATTGATTTGCTGGAGGTAAAAATCATGTTGGGTAGTGTTATTAGAGAAAAAGCTTTAAAAACAGCAATTAGCTAGAAAAATCAGAGGAAAAGAAAGGTGTAAAAAAAAAGAACAGTGAGATGTGATCGTAAAAGCACGCTTTTAAATTGTCTGAGATTAGTTGAAAATAAAAGGCAATCAATATTGACCTTGTACAACGTCAATTCGACCAAGGTAGTATCTCTTGTTTGTTGGAGCATATCATGACCAAGAGATATGATCCAACAAACAAGAGCATATGATGATCAAGAGATATAGGCAGGGGCATCCAATTTGTAGCCTGTTGTCTACAAGAGAGATCTGGCCAATTTTTTTTTTAAAATAGAGATCATGGAACTGATATGGTGATTGCATTTTTATACGGGTTGTAATTTTTTTTCTGACAACAGAATGACATTGGTGGACTCGCTTGTGTTTGAGCTGATGATTATTTGGACAGGAAAATATTAGAATGATTAAAAGAAGATAAACCCATTAAAAACAACGTGTCTCATAACGCTACTGCTTCTTTGGAATTTTAATTTTTTCAATTACAGTTAATTTTTCACAACAAAATTTTAAATGAAGAAATCGGTGGGGAAATTCATAAACTTGAGGAAAGTTAAAATGAAGCATCGTTAATTATTCAGAAATATTCTAAATGATATTAAGTTTTATAATTATTTGCTGTTTTTTTCTTAGGCAAAGACTCGAACTGCATAAAATCAATGCTTTCTTGTCTTGATGTCTTCTTTTTCAACCTAATAAAAAGGCTAATTCGTTTTTGTCAGAAAATTTTCATCTGGTGTAAAATGATTGACTCCAAAAGTGTACGATAAATTCGTTATTTCTTTAAGTGTTTGGTTGGCGTTAGGGTTGTCAGTAGGTGTAGATAAATGTAGTTTATCTTAAGAATAACCATTTATAGTTCCTAAACAAAAATGCAGTTCGTCGCGTGACGTTAAACAACAAAATATGAAGCAATAGCATCGTATACTAACTGTCCACTTTATTAGGACCATGAGATAATAGCATGTGTTGGACCGCATTTGGCCTGAACCAGTGCTCCCACACAATGTGATGTGAAGTCATTAAGGTGTTGAAAAGTGATATTCATAGCGGTTTGTTATATGGGCATTCACATAATTGGTAGAATATTGTGCTGACGAGCATGTCTTTCCAGTCCGTGCCACAGATGCTCAGTGGGATTGAGATGTGAGGATTCGGCTAGCCAGGGTAAATGCCAAAACTCTTTTTGTAACCTTCAAACAACTCCTTCACACGTTTCGTGCTGTAGATGGTTGCATTTTCATGGACATCTACAGACAGGGGTTCTTAAAAGAACCCCTGTCCATAGAAGTAAATACGCACTATTTCTCGGTGCTGATTTTAATTTGATTTTAATAATTTCCAGATATGCACTAGTGTTCGTTATGTCCATCAACGGCATCAGGGGATCAGATAGTAGGGAGAAGATTGGGGAGTGTTTTGGGGGGGGGCGGATGAAAGAAAGATGTGGAGGAAAGTTGAAGGCATCCCCATGGAAATAGGAAGGAAGAGTTATGAAGTATAGCGATAGCATAGAGCGATGGACAGTAGGTCCAAAGAGCCCACCCGCAAATGGCGTCAGCAGTGAAGATCCCACGCGGGACTAGTCAGGGGTCAGCAGTGCATTCCGCTAATGTGTTGAATTACTTCCTATGACGATGTCGAGTCACTTTTGTCGATGTCACAATGTGGGTACAGTACCAGTCCAATAGAATCATCTTCCTAGGGTGAAATTAATGCCAGGTGTTTATCAATCTAGTGAGACAGTCTAGAGAGCTGGTCCTGTTTGGAGATTACAGTCTAGGTCAACCCGTTGGTCAGTTTAGCTGTGAGAGAGGGTCACAGTTACGTGACGTCACTGTGCGAGAACTCCGGTTTAGGGTGGAGGTCACAGGTTGGGCTGGTGAGTCTGGTCCATGTGATCCAGAGAGACACAAGCAGTCGACTGTCAGCCACGGAGGTGGAGATGACGTCGGGCTCATGAGACCCATGGAGGTGCAAACAGCTCTCGTGGGTAGCTCAGTTGGTAGGATCGCCGTCCTCCGCACACTGGGTGGAAAATACCTGAGTTCGAATCTCGTCGATGGGGAAGAATATTTTGTGCCTTTTTCACAAAGTGGCTGAGTTAGTCGATCTCAGGGCGAAGATAGCATGGTTTTTTCTTTAGACACTCGGGTTTTTCGTCCAGAAAACAGAAAATCGATCTCAGAACACGCAATCTACAGACAACACGGAGCAACATGGCCACACTTGCCAAATGCTCCTAAAACCTAACAACAACAACAACAACCAGGTACAAACATATAATATCCATTCAGTCGAGTACCCTCCACGGGTGGATAGTGGATGTCACATATTGGCGTTGCTATGTCAAGGTCCATTGTAGGCTTGTTCGATAGTAGGAGTCCTGTATGATTACAGTCGCTTATAGAAATACTCTCATTCGGGTATCGCCCATTCAGCTCTAACTGGTTTAACTCTAATTACGGTTCTCAAAATCGTACGTTGATATGTTACATCAACATTTCACATCAAGATTTCGCATGTTGATGTGAAAGTTTGGCTTTTAGTGTAATCAGTAATTACGGTTCCCAAAGTCGCAGGATGATGCGTTAAAGTCCGAATCTAGTGAGGTATAGTTACGGTGAAAGAGTCTTGTCTTGTATCAGGGTTGCATACCAAATGATGGAAGCACACATAGGCGTAGTTGACTCATGGAGGATGCCGTCTATTCATGTCCTTTATTTGTGGAGGCGAAGAGACAATGTCACAAATCTGAGATGGTGAGTCATATCCATTCAGTCTGAGAAAGAGAGTCGATCCAGTGTCGTACAGTTCGGATGTTGGTCGCTGCATCCTTCGGGGCAATAAGTCCGGTTAAGACATACTATTATGATGGAGTAAGTCAAGTCAATTACTAGTGGTGTTGTAATTGTTGTGTGCGGTCTTGTGCCAGAAAAAGGTCTTGTCTGGTTACCTTTTGCTACTGCTTGAATTAGGTTTAAGACCCGTGTGGCACATGTGGTGAGGTCACACGGGCTGAAGTTTTCATATAGGGTGTTTACTGCATGGAGGACATCTGTTGCGCTCTGAGGAGAGCTGGCCTTCTTTTAAAGAGCCTGTCTGCATACTTACATAATTCTGCGTAATTTTCTTTGGTATCAGTTAGCGATGGCGTATCATCTATGGTACTGCAGCCTGTTTCAAGTTCCATTCTCGTCCTTATATCAGTATACTGTGTGCAATAATACATTAGGTGGGTCGAAGTCTTCCTGGTCCTACGTGTGCCCTCAGGGATATTACTGAGTCCCATTTGATGCATGCATCTTTCTGCAACTAGCACTTCCTTTTAAAATTTTAGTTTTGATATATACTTGATATTAAAACGCCAAAATTCTGGTAGTAATACCGCAGTTTTTTCTGGTATTAAACTGGAAAAAAATCCACAAAGTAATTAGATTTTTTTGGTAAGGCTACCAGTAAATTCTGTTATTAATAATACAAACTTCCTTTGTAAACCTAAAACGTTATTGTGTGAATAGGGCCCATGACTGAAACCACTTACCGGTGATAGAGATGTCTTTAAGTTTTCATTCAACAACCGGAAAATATACGTGCTGCAATAGATGGTAGCATAATAGCAAAACTATAATCACGACGGAATTTGGCCTTTTGCGCGTTGAGTTGTCACAAAGGGTATGTCTCTTCTTTCAGGAGAAGTTACCGTAACAGGCATTGTGCATCAGGACATACTACGGAATTTCCGTATGTCAACTGCAAGACAACAATGATAGTGAATTTATCTTCTAGCAAGACCTAGCTACTCCACATTACCATAAAGAAGTTCATGCGTACCTCAACAGTGTTTCCTCGGAAATGAATTGGAAGAGGACCAGTTTTGTGGTGTCCACTCGACCCTCTGATCAGATTTATTTAGATTTTACTCTGTAAGGATTCCTGAAAGATCAAGTATTCTACACATGCCAGGAACCATTATGGAAATTAAACAATGCACTTATGAGGCAACCGGCTGCGTTGACGAAATTATATTGTGCTGAATATATGAGAAATTGGATTATATGTGGGACATCTGCACAGTAAATAAATGTGCGCGCATCTAACTTCTCTAATTAAAACTTGAAGATATCCTCTAGATTTCTAGGTTTATATCAAGTACCTTATTCGCACAATAACGTTTTACTTTTAAAGTAGGTTTGTGGACACCCTGCATTTATTAAGAGTTGTACGGCGTATCCACAGGTCAATTAACTAAGTTAAGTTCAAGTATATATATTCTTGAACTTAACGTTGATTACTGGTACCTACATAATGTCTTTAAGAATACGAGATCTACTGAGGCCAGTGTTTCACATCAAACAGAACAGTTTAAAATAAAATTTAAATTGTGCTCTTTGATGGTCTACTTTTCTTCAATTCTATTCTTATTTAAGCGAAGCAGATGAAGGCAGTTAAAACAGATTAAAGACTAATAAGCCGAATTCTCAATAACGTAAAAGTTAAGGTGGTTTCCACAGACAAATCGAATATATCAATAAACTGAAGACCGTAACAGACGAGAGGCTGTTGTAAATGATACGGTGAAACTTCCGATATAACACTATTGGAAGCTCAAGAAAAATATGACAATTTGAGAAATGGAGAACACCAAAGGAGAAACAAGATAAAAACGCCAATGCGCAGTGTTCTACGAAAATAGCGAGGATGTGTACGTGACGCCAAATGCAGTTTTCTAAAATCTTCTACCCAGGTCATGTTGTCGTGTTAGTACCAACATCAGAGACTTAAGTCCATTCGTCATGAACGCAATCACGCGTGCCCGCTCCTGTCCAGTAATTACGGTGGCATCTCGCTCGCCTCTAGAACTACTCTCTGTTTACACGGAAAGTGTGGCTTTTACTGTAACCAGTAATTACGGTTCCCAAAGTCGATTTTAGCGAAGCGCTTTGTTTCAGCCCTCTTATATGTGACCTCTGAGAGGAACGGGGATTGTTAAAAGCGGCGCAGTGAATGTCTGGGCCTCATCTAAACATGCCATACCAAAATGTAGGAATTACAAAAAAAAAAAACGGCTTTAATTTCTTTTATCACCTTCTGCAGGAACTGAGTTACGCTCACCTATGCTGGATCTTCTCTGACCTTGGGAATATAAAAACGGCTGCTTTTTAGTGTGCCTGAAGGAGCAGGTTAAACTTTTTTAAAAATGATTTCAAAGTCCAGATGAGGTCCTCGATTGAATATCAACAGACTCGCCATATTTCTTCTAAATACGCTGTACCTCAATGAGCAGTTTATAGGCTGTGGATCATTGTGGCATGTCTTCTATTGCATATATAAACAGCGAGCACCTCCAGGAGTCTTTTATTTAAAATTTTATTAAATAAAATTTATTAATTCATTTCCAAATTATTATTTCTAGTCCCTTTGCTGAAAGAAAATATTCGCACATCTATCCTGCAGCAATCGTTTTCCAATTTGTCCCCTTGTGTGCGTTGTTCAGAATACCACCATCACTTACTTAATCCATTCAAAGTCTAAAACACTTCGGTCGGGTCTTCTCGCAAGTGTCTAGTTTCTAAGCTGACTGAATTCAAAACGTCTTTTGAATTCAGTCAGCTTTTCAAAAACAATTTTATTACCAAATTAAGGATATGAGTTAACTATTATTATCGATAGATAAAAGGAAATCAGCAGTTAATTGAAACAAAAAATATTTATTATTTATTTTAATATAGTTAGGGAAGGACGTTACGTGGTTGTTTTCCATTAAGATTATTACTAAATATAATACCACTCTTATACCACGTGAAATTAATAATATAGTTTATTAAGCTATTCGCCTGAACTATTATACATTAAGGTAACGTTTCAGGCATCTTACCGATACCCATCATCAGACCGGGTTGTTGGGGGAACAAAAATTGAAAGGGTTACAAATCTGAATACAATTACCAATATTAATGATAATTAATAAAATTACAATAATCAATATTACGATCACAGTTACCAACATTATGAATATTACAGTTACAGTGCAGTTACGATTTGCAAATAAACAATTTTAAGTTTGGATTATTGTTACAATAGAACCAGATATTAAATTAGGTAAATACAAAGTGATTAAATTCTTACCTGCTGACAGACTTCTCTTGCCGATGCTCCCAGAAACCCAATGTGCATACAGGCAAGAGGCCTGCCAGCAGCTAAATATTTGCTATAATTACTATTTATTCCAGTGGATAATAACTAGCAAAATGTGCATAAAGTTTAAATTTTAGTTTTAATTTAATTATTAGCAACATTTCGCTTAGAGTGCTTGGATTGATGAATCCATAGAGAACATGCCTACTTCAGGCCACAATTGAGCTCAATAAAATTCTTCGCCCAAGATTTCATTCCGTCACAGAATGAAAATGCTTGCTGATTGTAAAATATAGGAAGGGGATGTGACTTAACCGATATTCAATATGAAATAATAGTAGCAGCGTACCACTTTCTATAACAACAATGAAGGATATACAGTTATGGCGTTCCTCTCTTTCCTTTTGAGCCATCCACTGCTGGATTTTCCCCTCGCTGGTAGCATAGTGCATGTAAGCACCTAACCCTCCACATCGGGTGAAAAAGGCTGAGGTTCGAATCCCCTTTCAATGACGAAAGGAATGTTTATGGACCTTTTTCACGACGTGGTTGAGTTAGTTGATCTCAGGCGAGTATTTAATGGTTTCTTTCTCTTAGGAACTCTTATTTTTCATCGAGCGAAGAGGCAAATCAACCGCATAACACATAATTTACATTCGTAATATATACAGCGCAATGTGGTCAATATCGCTGATGCGCCTAAAACCCTACAATGGCGGCAACGACTGTTGTATCTCAATCCGATATAGAATTCGTGTTGTTTTCTTTGTAGGATAGAGTTGAAAGGGCCATCTTGCATATATTGGGGTTTTTTCCATCGCTGTGTTGATGTTACTGTTTTCTTGTAAAGTTCGTATCTAGGTCAATCGATAAGTTGTCTTCTTAGTAAAATGGAATGAATAAATATATGAATATGTAACATATTATTTATTTGTAAAAAAACACTAAGAAGCGTTCAAGCAAATAAGTTTCTGGGAAATGTTATTGCTGGTATTGGTTTTTAGATGCATCGACAACTTACACCAAATTGTTCAGTTGTGTGTTATATTCACGAACCGATTTACATCTTGTTCAGGCTGAAAAACTTGGAAAATTCTACTCCTTCGGCCTGAGATCAGCTAGCTACACTCCAAACTGAAGAGACCTTTAGAATTTCACTAATCAGCGACAAGGTTCGAACCCAGACCTCTCCAAATGAGTGACAAAAAGTTTCGAAATCACTATACTTAAGGAACATATTTTTGGGAAATGAAGTGATCTTTATTTCTCCCTAAAATTAGATCCTACTCTGCTTCGGCTTAAAAATCGAGTTTAATTATACAGTATATAATCTAATGAGCAGTGCACTATTCGATATATTACAATTCCATATTATTCTTGTCAAACAACTAGTTGTAAATTCCTGTGGCTTACGTGATCGAGCCGGAGTATAAATGGTACTATTCTTTATCCACTGCAGGTTTCATAAGAAAATATAATACATAATGCATGAACTGTAGGTTAAGAAGTACAGTTTCTAATCATTCAGAGGTCTTCTTGACGGTGGTAAATTTCGAAGAGAATAGCTTTCACTTTAAATTGAATGTTCAATTTAAAGTGAAATTGGTTTGTTTTAAATTGGAAATCAGACGAGTGATGATGGATATGTACTCTCTTCTATTTATTGACTTACAAACCAAGTTTATGTTAGTTCTTTCATGTGGATTGCTCCTCGGTTTTACAATGAGTCAATGAGGAGTATTATTCTCATTGGAAATCTGATTTAATTTAATTGGAATTCCACGTCTTTTTCTCTTCTGACTTGAACAGCTAAATCAAAGAATAGAATCAACCAATAGAATTGTTCTCCACTTCAGTTCTCCAAAAATTCAATACAATTAATTTTCTGGGGCCTAAATAGTTAAAACATACCATTGAAATGTGACCTTTTTATTCATTATAGTGAGCTTCTCGCCTTCCATTTCAGATAGATTGTTGGAGAGCAGTACAATCGTTGTGTAACTTTGATTCTTAAAATATAGCGACACTGGCAGCTAAAAGAAAGTAGTCTAACGTTCCTTGCAACCTATTTCATGTTATAAGAATATATGCTAATTCTTTGGACTCGGTTTCTCCTTGGCTTTCACAAAGATAATCTTTGATCTATTATATGATGAAGATTTGGTACTGGACCATTTTTACATGCCATTATTTGCAGAGTGGGATCTTGACAACTATTTCGATTCAGCTCTGTTGTGTTCATTGTCAAGATTCATCTGTGGAATGTGCAATACAACAATAAGTAGTCTAAATTTTAGTACAAGTTTTGGACGCAGCTAGAAATAAACAAGTTCTGCTTCAAAATAAAGCCATAGCATATTCTCATAGTATCAACAACTCAACTAGCCGATATCAGGTAATTCAGCCACCTTGTTCCATTGCCTGAGTCACTTATCCATTCACTCTAGATAAGATTGCAAGGAGGTTGAGACTTTTAAGAGCTTCTTTCTTAGATTGATTATTTCATTTCTGGGGCCAATTATAGAATCTATATATTAATCCATCGACATCTATCCATCAGTACTTGATGGATGAATCTCGTGAAAAAATAGTCTTTTAAAAAAATACAAATCTTTCATGAGTTGAGCAGCTCCGAAATTAAGCGTAGATTTTTTCCTTATTTTATATTTTCGAAAAGAATGAAAGGGCTTGAGTTGAAAAGCGAAATTTATCTTAGGATCCATCGTAAATAGAATTATCCCAGTTAGACGATTTTTTGAATTATAAATAAGATTCTACTTATGGCTTTGTGGAAGGAGTTTGGTGTATTTATTTCCCTTTTTTATGGCTACTGCAATTCATTAAAACAGCGGTTTATTATTAAAAGAGATAGTATTTATTATTATGGTATTACACAGGTACACCAGTATAATAATCTAATGATGAGAATAATAATATCACCTTTTTGCTTTTAGATGTACAATAGGTCGTTTGATAATTAATATCTTCATCATAAAGAACTGCAAAATATTTGAAACACGACTCGATTAAGTAGTTATTCCTTTTACTAGGATCTTTATCCAGTTCTTCAGAATGGTTAAAAATAAAGATCCCTTTAGGGTAATGTAAATTTGATGATTCTAATTTCAATGTCGCTTGTGACGTTAATATATTTATGTGATGGAAACAATAGTAGCCATAATTCTCTCTGATTCCAACATTTTTAGGAGAAAAAGATAAAAGCACAGACTTCTGAGCTCTTAAGATAAATCAAGTGTTCTGAATAGCAACCATCTCTTTAAACCTATTGAGGTTTCTTCTGACGCGAAATATGTTTTTAAACTGGAACATTTCCAGAACAGAAAAGGCTGATATTTTGGCATATTGTGAGTTGATCAATATGTTTGTGTTGGCGTTAAAGTATTGTTTTCATTGATAAAAAGAAAAATTCCAAGCATACGAAATTATTAAAAGAACCAAATTTTTATTAAATTATAAAGTTATTTAATTCATGTAATTTTTTTCAATATCATTCTCTTCATTAATGGCGTCTACTTTAAACCGTAAAGAACTCGGAAAGGAAAAATCAATGTAAAATAACTAATTTTTTGTTGATTTGATGCTAGTAATGAAATTAAATACGATTACTACAGCTGTTCAGAATATCTGTTGCAAGTAGTCAGCTTAAACGAAATCGTACAGTTCAGTGCAAGAATAATTGGTCTTAAATGCTTTATGCTAATTGCAATATCATTTCAGTCACGAGAGGAACGAAATCCTAGAATTCTACGCTCGTTTACTACGTAGCGTGTTATTGATTCTACTCACAGACATAAAATAGGCTAGGAGGAATAACTTGAGTTCCAGTAACAATGAAACCCTCTACCCACGAGGGGGACCCTAACACACTGTTCTGTTTGACGACGTGCCGTGATTGCAAAATGAAATACCGAGATTCATTTCATGCTCAAGGTTGTATATCTAGGTCAGCCATTCAAATAGTACTCCGGTATTGTTCCACTTGTTGTTAATTGGATTGACAGCAGATTCACAGGAAACAGAGCACTTCCACAAAGTGTATTTACATTTTTAATAATAGCACGGTATTTATGTTTTGTGAGCTGGAATTCCAGAGGTGGAGAAGTTAAGGAATGGCATTCATGGCTCTTAAGAGTAGATTTTTAAAGATCTACGGTTATACTTACAGCTAGAGAAATTTTTCCAAATAAGAATTCAGAGCAATGATTGACAATTATTTTAAATTAAGGGATTTGGCAAGATGGTTTCGAAGTAACCTCTGTCGAAGACAGAGCAGCGGAATGTTTGAATTAATGAGTCATTTTATGATTTTGAACCAATGTCTGAATATACTTCAAAAGAATGAACAAAGATTTTCGTAGAATGGCACGATGAGTGGTGGATACGTTATGAAATAACTGTGTGATTTGTTAAATGTATTATTATATTTACACAGTCTTGATGGATTAAATTCCAAGAAATGCCAAGATTGTTTTCTTTTATAATATAGTAGGCTATTACCATTAAAAACTAGGAGTCGTGAATTTATTAACTGAGTGTGATTATCAAAGAGCTTTTTGGATTTCATCTTTTCTAATTTATTCTGTTTTTTCTGGGCCTAATGTCTGTTCAAGATTCTTTAGATGACGACTCTTTCCACCTCATATGACAATACAAGTGAAATGAAGCAAATAAATTAGCAAAGGAAAAATAGACATTGCAAAAATCGAAGGTAAACACTTAAGGTTTTTAATCAGAAGGTTTATTTTTTTGTTTGGGAATTTTTTAGGCGCATCGGCATCTATGGCAATAGTGCGCCGATTCAGGAGGTTGATAAGAAGTTGGTCGATACTAACTGCATCCACCAACTAATAATAAGTTGGAACTTTTTAGGAATATCATATAGCAACAAATAAAATATTAGCTTCCAGACATCCTAATTTAAGAACAAAAGCGATGTTGATCGGTTAAGTTGATTTTGAGAGGAATACATTGAAAGAAACTGCTTGTGAAGGACTACAGCTTAAATGATTGTTGAATTCTACGATGTAAATATTAGTAATCTGAATATTTAATTATGTTTAAATTAATCAAGTTTAAAGTTTAATGAACCACCAGCGTAAAGTACACCAGTAGTTTAATTGGAAAGAGAACAAATGTAATAGAGAGACTACGGAAAGAATTCTAAAGAAATAACCCCTGGATATTACACGAAGATTTATCATATACTTAGGGTGTTTGGCTAAGCGCATTTAAGCGATAATTTATTGCGTCGATAAAGATAATATTAATGAAATCCTGGGAACATTGGCTGTACTAGATCGACTGCTTACAGATAAAATTGGTACTGCAAGTACAAAGCTGCATCCTGGAACTGAAGCGTTTACAATTAAAACTGTTATATTCAGCACTTACTACAATACGCCTCCATTCTGGTTAGGAGAGAATCAATGCCTTGAGGCTAACATTTAACTATGCAAAGACGGACTGCTATGCAAATGATGGATAAAGTGTCACCAATCGAATTAACAAAGTTCCCGATCTGACCTACTTGACGATGTGTGCTAATGGAAGATGTAAACTTTTTTATTGGATTACGGTGACGAAATACTTTCTTCTTTATGGAAACTTGTGTACATACAGTTATGGTATCGATAACAGTTTTAACGTCTCTGAATACAGAGTGCACTGCTACTGTTCTGTAATATGAAATAAAGGGAATGAAAAAAGCTCTTTTTTTGAAAGCGACGTCTGGCCATAATCCAAGTTTCGTGGTGCATTAGGGCCGCGTATGCACGTGTTTATGGCAGCAAGGAAAGTACTGTATACGTTATTCATTCATGAAATTTTGCGAGAGAATTTCGCTGAAATTCCAGAAGAAGGAAACAATTTTGTTTCCGAGAAGTTTGCATCATTAGACAATGGAGGAAAACACAAATAAAATAGGGTGGTGAATGTATAGACAGATCTTTAAGACTGTTGAGGCTTAAAACTTTATTCTTCAACAGTTGTACGGTTATGAACGAAATAATCAAAGTGAATTTAAGCTAATAAATCGATTTTGTTTATAAATCTAGAAAAAAAATGACTGGAATATTCACTTGCGTACTGAAATTTAAAGAGCCTGAGATGGCATTACTACAGTTCTTTTTTTTCCTGGAATCCCTTCCCCATATAATAACAAGTCCAGTGAATTGGACTCTATGGTATTGAAGTTACTCCCCAATTTTCGACATAATGGAAAGATAATTAAATTTATATATATTTAAAAGGTTTAAAAGAGATAAAATAAATGAACTATCTTTATCTTTGGACCATCTTACTTTGCCTTTCTAAATAGAGTATTCTAGCATATTTAGAAAATTTTTATATTTCATAGGCAACCATAGCACAACAAAAAACTCCAAAAAGCCTATTAAACTAATCACAAATGTTCATGTCAATACAGAAGAAAAAAAGTGATGATTCTGAAAGCCGCATTCCTTTATACTCTGGTAAGACGAAGAAATAATCTTTGTCTCGAATAGTAAAACAAAATTAAATAGCATTTATGACTAGAAGATAAATCTATTCTCTGATTTACCAGCTCAACTGCTGTTAGAACCAGAAAAAATCATTAGTAGAATCTACAAGCTTCAAAAATATCGTTTGCAAGCATCCTAGAACTTTTCAAGAATCCTTTCGAATTGATAATTCCAACAAAAGCCAATTCCTTTCCTTTTTTTCTCTGGGAACTTGATTGATAACTGCATAACTGCGCATTGTTTTTTATTCGCTACACTGGGAAGATGAAGAAGCAATCTCATTTTAATAGAGTTCCGCTTCTCCGTCTTCCACGGGAACACTGTTTACTGGCAGACCGCGATCCGCCTTCCTCGTGTAATTTCGATTCCGAAGAGTGTCCGGGTTGGCTTATGTCGCAGAAAAGCAGAAAGAGGGTGTCCTGACATTACTAATCTATCACCTTTCTATTTTGAATCGGGAATCCTGGGTTACAAGAGTGAGCTGCTGCCGAAGTTCAAAGGTGGAAAGGAATTTTTTGTGCGGTTTCTTGTGATTACAAGGGGATTCTGCTCCGAGCAGAGGTCAAGACAATGGGGTCGTACTTCATCCGAAAAGCAGAAGTACCTAGTAGTCGGAAAAGATATCGATTTATAGGTGAAAGGAAGTTGTAGAAATACAAAGCTCGCATTTCTATTTATAGCAAATAAATCCGATTGCTTATTTAGGCCCGGAAATATGTATTAATACTCTTAAAAGGCAATGGAAGCCACGCTAATGCGACATCTCCTAATAAATGGCTTTAATGAATTTCATTCCACTTGGTGACGATGTAGAGGAAAAGAGTGAAGTTTATAATCATATATGCAAATAGTCTTATATGAAGCTATTTAGAATTTTATTCACTGGAACTCACAAAGTTTGTAGCCTGTAATTTTTTCACTGGTACTTTAAAACAGGAAAGTTTGTAACCTGTAGTATTTCAGCATTGTGCAGGAGTTTAGGGAAATGTGAAGACATTTGTTAAAATTGTAGGGGAATTTCTGTAGGTTGTAATTTTCAGGGAAATATATACGGGGGATGGTTATTCCTGAGCGCAATAGAGAAAACAAACGGAGAAGGAAATTTGCTTAGTTGGTTGCCCCATATGTTCTAACAGATTTAAAGAAAAGTGGAGGAATTATAAATACCATTTTGATGAATCAATGCTCAGGGAGATAGCTGGAGAAAATGAATGTAGCAGAAACTGATGGTTTGTTTGGTACCAGATGGAGAAATATGAAAAGAGGGGGCCGCTAATATTTAGCATTATTAGTAGCCAACTAACAATTTCTTTCACCTATAAATTAAGAACATGCATGCTCTTAAAACCTGAATGTTCTTTTTAATTGTGAGTATTTTATAATGTCACCTAGTTTACATAGTGTTTAAGATTTAGCGGTGCGGTAATCCCCCACAATTCCGCGATCAGTTTTTTTGTGTTGAATACAGTAACCTACAAAGGACATGTGGTTTATGTAGTGTAGTGTAGGGTTATGTTATTCATTTAACTTCTTAGCCTAGAGGCCCCTAGAACACCACCGACCCCTAGTTACCACCAGGCGCAAGGAGCCGAACCAGGTAGAAAGGAACAAGTTCTCTGGCTGGGCGAACCCTGGCGTTGCCTGAGCCTACCAAGGAGTGTCCTTAAAAATATCAGAAGTTTTTGTTGGAAAGGAGCACAGGAGAGATAGCGTAAGTGATTGAGTAGAGGTGAAGGTAACGGAGGCAGGTGATAGAAAGACTTCTACCAGGAATTTAGGAATTAAAAGGATAGAGGGGCACCCCTGTAGAGGAAGCCCATCCTCCACAAGGAGGACTGTTAAGAATAGGGAAAGATTTAGGGTGGTACAGCCCATCAGGCGTAATGTTTGGATGGGATGTAGAGGGAATGGCTAAGACCTTGGTTTTACAGGGGAATCACAGTCATAAGGTCAGAGTGACGGAGAAGAGATGGCGATAGAGGTTCTCTGCACATTTCTATTTATAGCAAATAAATTTGATCTTATTTAGGACCGGATATGTCATATAAATCCAACACTGGCCAGACCAGCTGGAACCAGTGTCAGCAAATCGCACGCTATGTCGTCGAGGAGGATAGCGTGGCGTGGCGTCAGCAGGACAAGAGGGAGTTTCGTGGTAGGTTATTCCCGCTGCAGTCTGTTTGTGGGGCTGTCAAAACAACACACACTCTACATGTACACCAGCCACTCATTCACTCACCTGTCATGCTTACACGTACACAAGGCACACGTGTTTTATTTTTGAGCGGACATTTATTTAGGGGATAAGAACAACCATTTCACAATTAACAGTGACTTCCGCTTACACATTTGCTTCTTTTCATTCTTCATCTTAACCCATAGAGGACACAGTTGGAAAGGAGCACAGAAGCTCTTTAAATGTGAATAACATAGCTGATATTCACAGAATTGGTTTTTAAAAAACGGATCACAGTAGCTTACACGAGTCAAAATCTATTCATACCATAATTGGAAACATGTTAACCTGCAAGAGAGAATTTTTTTTTCCTCACACATATTCAGAGTGCACGCATATTCGAACACTTAATTGACGTCCTCATTCACTTTGTTATTGACTCAACCAGCCTCACGTATCCGTTACACTCTATACAGCACCTTGAATAAATAAACCAGTCACACTGAATTTTTTGCGGGTTAAGCAAACTCATTTAAGCAAACTCCACCCAAACACATTCACCAACAGAATACCTTTCTTGAGTATACACATACACTCGAGGATTTACACATTTGTACACATACATACCGGGCATTCACACAAAAACAGCTTCAGATATACATTTACTCACACTCTTACTATACTTTCTCATTCACAGTACAGGGTACACATATGCTTCAACACTCCGGGGGACGGGGGTAGGTCCCATATGCGTACGCTCATACCCAGTACTTTCACACGATTACTGGGTAGAAAATTTCAAATTTGGTTTCATCCGTCCACAGTACGGTTTTTTCACTCCTTAACTGTCCAATGTCTCTTAGCCCAATCCAACCGTTTCTTTCGATTTTCCGGTTTTAATAAGTAAGAACTTAGCTTTCGGGTCGCTACAGGACCATAAAATTCTGCTTGTTTAAGACGAAGTTTTACATTATATGTAGACGCTGGAGTCTCTCTGTTCCTATTGAACTTGGATTTAAGGTGTAGTAAGTCGTCGATTGCGTCTATAAATCATTTTTATGGTCTTATCCTGTGCTTCTGTTGTTATGTGCGGTCGTCCTTCGTGGTTTGTGCTTTGAACTTCCGGTCTCCTTGAATCGTCGAATGGTAGTTTGTACTCCTTTAAATGAAACATCTAGTTTTTTGCCAGTACTTCTCATGGAATAACTTTCTTTGTACAGAATTATAATAGCACTTTTTCTTTTCAACACTCAGTTCTTTATTTCTTTCCAAGTTAATCACAAAATACCTAAAACTCACACTAAACACTCTTTCTGAATGATAGATGTTCGGTTTTCTAAGTTACAGCTCTTACTTCTCAATTTATATCATGAACACTCTAGAATCATCTACCATTTTCTATAATATGGAAATAATAATCCCACTTTCTAGAATATATTAAATTAACCTATAATGCTCTACCACATTTAGGAGTCTTCTACACCTTTCTGGAATATTATAGAAATTTCTTAAATACTATTTTTTTGATTTTGTTACATAATAGAAAATATTTTAATAAAAATTGGTAAACAAGTTGGTCGTGTTTTAATAAAAACTTTGAAAATTAAGAAAAACGAAACGTTATTCCAAACTTTTAGGCGGGAGTGCACTTCTGTGGCTATTGTAGTTGGGCAACCATAAGGAATACGCCGCGGTTCTCATCAGCACCGCAGGTAAATTTGGGGTCTTGGTTAATTCCAAATTGGCATAATTTAGCATTAAAAGAACCATGCCTAGTGAGTATAAAGGTAATATAGAGGCAAGTGGCATGCCAGGGGTAGGTTTGGAGCAAACTAGGTCTACCTCCGGGAGGAACCTCCTGTTGGCCTCCTCTTTGATTGTCTCGTGCCATCTGGTTTGCCAAAGCTGATGTAGAGCAATAAGAACTCTTTCTTTCTTGCTTTGTGTCGGTTTCAAGGTTTAGAATAATTACCGTGATGTTTCCTGAGATCCATCTCTTGATCCTATAGTTGAGGCCCCCTTATAGTTATTTCTAAGTCAAGGAGTATTGTACCTGCCAGAATCTGGAGAGAAGGTGTGCTGACGGTACAGCAGTACAATACGCTGTATTGATTCTGGCTTGCCTCTGTTTCTAGCTAAGGTAGCTCTAGAGGACCAAGTGCCTGCAACATAAATGATAATTGGAAGGAACGTTGCAGAGATAAAATTACTATATTAGGGTTACCTGTAAATGATTACATTAGCCCGTATTCGTGTGTTCTCTGGTCGATTTGCCTGTTTTGCTGGACGAAAAAACCCCAGTTCCTGAGGGAAAAAACCTTGATATCTACGCCTGAGACCGACTAACTCAGCCACGGAGTGAAAAAAGCCCACTAAAGTTCCTCGCGTCATCGACGGGATTCGAACCCGGGCCTTTTCCACCCGGTGTGGGGAGGACGGTGACGATACCACTGTGCTACCCACGCAGACGTTGCAGAGATAAGTGAAAGTCTTACTATTTAAACTAAACCCCAGTTGGCAAGGCATGATTCTTGCAATCATACTTGGGTAATTTCTTACATTCTTCGCTATATAAATCAGGTGTGGATGGAAAGCCAGTTTAGTGTCAAACATAACACCCAGCTATTTCATTTCTGTGACCAGTGCTATTAATTTTCCTTATTTTTTTTTAATTTGTGGTGGCCGTTTGATATTAAGATTTCCTTTTAATAGTATTTAGACTTTGTATACATTTGAGCTTATTAGTCTGTAGGTTTTGGTCCAGTTCTGCAGGGTAATTAGAGCATAATTTGCTTTTTGTTCTGAGCTGACTCTAGCGTTTGCTTTTACAAGCAAAACAGGGTCATCAGCAAAGGTGGTCCTGTCTGCGTGGTCACTGTCCATCCTCAGGAACTCATCGAGAACCAGGTTCCAAAAGCAGGGACCTAGAACTGAACCCTGGAGGCGTCCTCGGGTTACAGAGCTTGAGTACTTTGGTAGCTGGTTTTAACAGTTACCTGTCTATTGCTAAAATAGCCTCTGGCACAGTTACATAGATTTTGAGGGATTCCAGTCTGTCTTAATCTTCTGAGGATGGTGGGTCACCATAAAGTATCGGAGGCATCAGCAAAGTCTATAGATATGGCCAACAGGTATTTTTCATGAGTAGTGTTTGCAGCAGTAAGGATGTAATTCATAGCGTCTTCATTTAAAAATGAGGGCTTAGAGCCAAATTGTTTGTCCGACGGAAGGTTTGAATTAAGGTGGGTCTCCAGGCCCAGGAGAAGGATTAGCCTTTCTAATACCTTACCCAAACCTGACAGCAAGGCAATAGCGGAACAAGGAACAAGGCAAGAAAGTTTTTTCTTGCCTTGTTCCGAGCTGGCGAACTTCGCCAGCTCGGGACACCAGCGAGGAACTGTATGAGTTCTGGATTGTTTCTTCTCAGAGGCATCACTGGCTTTCCTGATTGTTTCAGTTAACTTTGAAACCTTTTATTTGGGTGAAGATGGTTATATTGTGTTGTGGGTGGGTGAAATCTAATGTTTCAGTATACCTGTTCACATCTGCTTTTTATGAGTACATTATACGTAGTTATGTCATAGACTGGAGGTAGGTTCCGATCCAGTTGGTGCACCAGCTGGAACGTGGTTATACGGTGTCGGACGTAGTCCAAGCCTCATGTACTTTCCAATTTGTGAATTTGTAGGCAATGGCTTGAGTGGCGATTGTCACATATCACATTTCGTGTAACGTACTACTGTACGTCGCCAGATTGTGTAATCTAGTAAAGGGTGTTGTAGCTGTGAAGTTCTCCGTGTGTTGTCCATTATGAGTGCCACTTCTGTCTTCTGTGTGGCTAAGCAACAGGGTTCACTTGGAGTTAGCATTCATGGATAATAAAATTTTACAGCCAGGTAAATGGATGAGAGCTGTCTATAGCTACTGAATGTTGGTCCATTGCTTTCGCCTGGTCTACATTATAAAGATATGACAGGAAAGAATCCCAGAGAGGAAGTAATCTGTGTACAAGCTGCAAGGGGGGGGGGGGTTGCATAGGTTACTTATTTCGGTTACAGTTATATTAGTATTTCGGATAACTACTGTATTGCTGCCCACATGGTATCTGTGGTTGTTTCTATGATTCTGTAGTACCTGGGGTCAGGGCCGGATTAAGGATGAAATAGGCCCCCGGCCATATTTAACTTTGAGGCCCGTTTAATATATACATAAGAACTGTTATTATTATTAGAAATTTTTAGCACTTCTTTAGAAAATATTTACACTGAAAATGAGGCCCCGCTTGAAGTATAATTTGGACAATCTGTACTGTTGAATAGGAATTGCTACCCAGTAGACAATTAATATACAATATGTTGGATGCAAATAAAATTTAATGTATTTATGTTTATAGAATCAAAATAAAAATTCCGAGAATCACTGTGATCATGGGAGTTTGTATTTTACTTTATAAACTGTTAGTACATTTAATTTTATGTTCCAATGGAGTGTATTTTTTTAATTAGTAATTTGTTAATCCGAGACATGTTTCATTGGGATGCAAGTAAAAAGTGCGACATTAAAGAAAATCTTTAATATCTTATTCTGCTATATAATGCATGTTCCTCATGGATCAGATGTGGACCTGTTGTTTGAAAACTTCTCGACACACTTACTGACACACTTCCTATGATTAGGAAGTGTGTCCAAAAATTTCAATAATAGTTTGGAACCATGCACATATACCTTAAAGGCTCCAAAATAAGGTCGCAGAGTCGTTAGACCAACAATAATTATGTTAGCCCGAGGCCTCGCGAACTTGGGGCCCTGAATTAACTGCCCGACTGCGCCTTAGTAAATTCGAACTTGGGTGGAATCTTGTGGAGAAGGGGTTTCAGCGAGGTTTAAATATTCAGCAATGAAGCCACTATAAATTCGTTTAATTGGTTGAATTTGTTATACTGCTTTTTCTCTTTGGAATCATTGCCATAGTTTCTCTATTCTTTGGATTATTTACCTGTGAAAATTAACTCGAACCTGGCAAACTTAATCAAATTACAGCATCATTCGTGTTAAGTCGACATGTAATCAAAGGACTGATATCGATCTTGGAGCGTTATGTTATTTCTGTGTAGTATAATTTGTGTAGGACGTGACAGATTACGCATTTCATTGTTAAGTCTTGCTGCACTGAATCATTGTGGACTCCTCCGGCCCTACGTACCCATGCCAGATGATTAATATCACATCCTACAAAGAGCAACCACTCTTTTCTGGAATAATTAAACAATCGTTTCTCTCTTCAAATTTTCATGGCATGGTAAACAAATATGGGAAACGTTACTGTAGTATACCTCGATAGCAGATGGGTAGAACCTATTTTCAGAATTAGTTTATGTCTGTACGCCTACTTGAATGCATTATTATTACCGTGGCTGCACTGTAAATTGGTTTCTTAATTAATTTTCGCGTTCTTATAGGAAAACTTCTTTAAATCCAATGGAAAGAGTAGTTATTAACTAGATGCGTATTTAAAAGCGAATTGCTGAACATCGTAGGTTAAATTAAAGCTTCAAAGTGGGACTCGTGTAATGACTTTACAAGATAGTAATACAAAGATGGGTTAACACATATGATAGGTTTTTAAAACAAGGAAAATGCTCTTTATAAAATAATGAACGCAATAGCAATAATAAATTTCGGGATTTGTTTTTATCCTAGCGTATTCTTATTGATTTTTATTAAATAATGTATTCAAATTAAATTGCCTCGATGGAAAAAAATTGAGTTACGTTCCCAAAGTGCATTGATTTTTTAAAGGTTTTACAGAGCTCTACGATTTTAAAATTATCATTTATTACTGAGAATGCGCGTACGATTATTAGGAAGCCATGTGCGCGATTTGCAGTTTATAAATAAATTAAAAATTGAAATATTAATTGTGGATACTCTAGTATAAAATAGAACAATAACTTATAATTTACAAAAAATACTTATATAATAAATGACGTCCGTGTGTGATTGGTTGGCTGGTTTTATTGAATTATTTATATATATACAGACTTCTCACCCACAGGGCACGCAGACCCTAAATAATGGTGAGAACGGTGAGAGTTACAGAATCAATACATAACAGTAATAATCAATACAAATCTAGAATTAAAATATATACAAAATGTAGATTAAGAGAACAGAGTAAGGTGCAATTCTTATAAAAATACAGTGGCGGACAAAAAAACTGCATCACATGTGAATTTTGCAAATAATGTGTTTTGCGCTGCATTGTGGGTTGCAGAAATGTTCGAAATGCATTTGTTAGATGGGATATATATCTCTGTGAATAAAATCCAATGAAAAGACTCCACCTGATATACCCAATTATTTGCCATAAATATCTTCCCAAAGGCAAAATGCGTAATTAATTAAAATATGAGAAATCATGCAAATGGCAATCGTGACAACCAAACAT
This sequence comes from Mastigoproctus giganteus, assembly GCF_048544385.1. NCBI lineage: Eukaryota > Metazoa > Arthropoda > Arachnida > Uropygi > Thelyphonidae > Mastigoproctus > Mastigoproctus giganteus. The sequence goes on along the minus strand of NC_143585.1, from coordinate 96,087,189 downwards.
TTAATACGTAAATGAAATAAAATTTACATTTTATTGCATTAATAAACTTAATTTAATTCGCTCCACCCCTTTGCTTGTATCCCCAAATTATGCATCCCCAGACCATCTGACCGGCGGGGAACTTTATAGTCGATGTTATGCAGTCAGGAAATATACTTCTCTGTCTCTCTCCCACCCAAGAAGTAGGAAGAAAGTACCGTGCACTGGTATCTGGAGGCCAATGGCCTTGGCAGCAAGCTGCAGCAATAGTCATGTCCGGTGAGTTTGTCTCAGAGGTCACAGCCGCTGGTGTCAGGTTCAGGAGATGTGTAGAGTCAAGTCTGACTTGGTGATCACTGGTGTCTTCCGTCGCAGAGGGATCTTGAGACAGGTGAGCAGTGGACTGCGTCAGTTCCGTGTCTGGTCCTGGTCCTGTTGCAGAAGGTCCTTAGTGTGGTTAGCTCAATCTTTCCGTTTGAATATTTCTGTTCAATTAGGTTGAGTTGTTTCATTCAGTTACTGCCTTTAGTTGCGATTAATAGCAATAAGTATCCTCCACCTAGAAAACACCTCTTGCGCAAACTTCGTGAAGGCCAGGAACTCCTCCCTCGAATCTAGAAGGTGATGCTCCAGTCCTGCTGGTAGATATGTGAGTTCCGTCGACAGGGGAGGTCCTCATAATGGTCGCAGCTGTACATAATGTGGGACCATGTTTCTTTCTCTCCACATGTGCAGAGAGTCTTCCGTTATTCGAAAATAAGTTAACTTGGCGTTGCAGGCACCATGGCCTGTCAGGAGAAGCATTGTAAATAGATCTGGGTGGAACCAAGAGGGGGCTCTAGGATACACGCGTCCGACTAGGCAGGAATTTCCTGGTAATTTCCCCTTTTTTTGAAGCAGATCACCTTTCCTACCATGCCTGCTGCATATGATTCTCAATTCTGGTCCTTTCTTCTCTTCTATTCCCTGCTAGGTTGATGGTGTATTCCCCCAGAGTGCAGGGTAATCCTTTGGTCAGGTGGCACGTCATTCCTCAGCATATGACTTCTAGGTCGAGGGGCAGGACTCCCTCCAGGACTTGGAGAGCATGCGTACTAACAGTACGGCAGGCACGGGTGATGACCAGGAGAGTAGAATAGGGTAGTAGAGTAGAGTGTGTTTAGTGTCAAACGGCACCAGGGGGTTTCCCCATCTCCGCGTACTATACATTGTAGGTGTGAAACAGTACACTGTCAATGCCAGACGTTTGAAAGTGTATGGATTTTGTACATGTATAGTGTCGTGTACAGTTGTTCCTCTGGTCATTTGGCCGCTGGGCTCCTAATGGGATCCAACGTTGTCCACACTCCACCCCGTGGAGGCAGATATACCAGTATTATAGTTATTTACTCTAGCAGGTCCTGCTACCTAATTTCCTGAGATTTTCAGTAGCCAGGACCTAAAAAAAAAAAAAAAAAAATAGGGTCAGCAAAAAGGAGTACTGTTTATGCAAATTGATGTTATTAAGTTTTGGGTGTAGGGCTCAAGCAATTTAACAATGATTCGGACTCTAGTAATTGTAAGTTAGAGAGAGCGGTGGGTAGACTGAAAGCTGGGGGAAAAAGACAGAGATAAGGGGTCCATAGAGAAGATGACCCCCAAATCAGTGGCGCAGGCCTATGCCCCACCAGCGAGAAAAGAGGGGCGGTGAGGGGGAGTCCAGGAGTCACCTCCCCCTTCTGCCTGGGGAGTGGAGGCAAAGGACCACGCAAGGGAGGGTGGCTAAGAAGGCCTAATGACAGCAGCTGAGCTATGCTGGTGGTTGTGTCACTCCTGGGACGAACCAAGGAAGGAGTTGTATGGCACTATTCCCACGGAGATTTACAGTTGAGGTAGAGTTCATTGCCTGGTAAAAATGTTTTGGGCAAACTTGGAAAAGGCGCGGTAGTGTTGCTCGTGCTCCAGAAGATAGTTTTCTTGATCCTGCGGAAGGTAATGAATCTGTGTAATGAGAATACGTCGGAGATCTTCGTAAAGCGGGCAGTGGTATATAAGGTGGTCCCAGGTTTCCTGGGATCCACAGTTACACAGAGGATTGTCTGTTATATGGAAATAAGTCAGTTTTTCACGAATGGAATGGGGCCCTGTGAGAAGGAAGGTGGTTTCTAGGCGTGGGGAGAACCATGTTGGGCGTTTAGGATAAACTGTTTGGACTTCTGGAAGAAATTTTCGGGTTATGGCCCCCTTTGTAGACGCTGTCCAATCAGTCTGCCAGACCTACCTTAAATGGGTGATAAGTCTCTTTTCTTCTGCAGTCCCTGTTGTTGAGTGGATCAGAGGTGAAGTCTAATATTGTGTCTGATTTTCCTTTAGAGAGTTTATAGAGTAGACCTGTGCAGACAATTTTTAGGCTTAAAGGTAGTACACCTGCTAGGACTTGCAGGGCATGGGTTGAGACTGTGTGGAAAGCTCGTATTATTGTTAGGAGGATAGAGCGCTGGATGGTTTCTAGCTTTCGGCGATTGACGACGGTCTGCGTCTTTGTGAACCACACCTCGGAGGCGTACGTGATGGATGGCAGGGAAGAAAACTGCCTTATAGAAGAGCGCCAGGGTGCGCGTTTTGAGGCCCAAGTCCCGCTGGGTTACCCTGGCCACTAGGGCAGTGTATTTTGTGATTTTCTTATGTAGGTTGACAAGATGCCGTAGGGAAGATAGATTTTTGTCGATGACTACTCCAAGATATTTCATTTGGGCTTGTAGTGTCATCGATCTTTATCTGCGGCGGTCTGGTTGGTGCAAGAGTGCCCCCTCAGTAAGACAGAGCAGATCTTAGCAAGCGAGATGTTCAGTTGGTTATGAGTAGCCCATTTTGTAGCACCGTCAGCGCACAGTTTGCATAGGTCTCTAAGAGAGCCCTGGAGTCTGCCCCCAGCATCAAGATCAGGTCATCTGAGTAAGCTTGTGATTGGACTTCTGCAAGGTCGATGTTCAAGAAATCATCCAGAACGTAGTTCCAGAGTAGGGGCCCTAGAACGGAACCCTGCGGGCAGCCTCGGTATATATATTGAAACGTGACTATACGGGATCTTCACCGTGATGTTTCTATATGAAAGATAGCTACTGATGCAGTTATATAGGTTCTCCGGGATGTTGGCTCGTCTGAGGCGACCCAGGAGGGGCGCCTCCGTAGCCAGGTGGGAAGGAGCAGTAGTGCGTAGCACACGCTTCTTGATTAGACCGCGGTTCGAGCCCGTCACCACCAAATACGGAGGATGCGGAAAGGTCAGAGAATGACTAACGCATATTCACGCAGTAATATGGCCTTAGTTGCTAATGCTCCTAAAAACCAAATAACAAACAAACATCGACCCAGGACACTGGGCCACCGTAAGGTGTCGAATGCCCTGGCGAAGTCAACGGATATTGCCAAGAAGTATTTATTGTTGCAGTTTGTGGCTGTGGCTATAATATTTACCAGTGCATCAACAGTTGATTTTTCCTGGCTTGAAAGTCCGCGCGTGTAGCACAATGGTATCGTCACCGTCCTCCCAACACCGGGTGCAAAAGGCCCGGGTTCGAATCCCGTCGATGACGCCAGGAACTTTAGTGGGCTTTTTTCACTCCGTGGCTGAGTTAGTCGGTCTCAGGCGTAGATAGCAAAGTTTTTTTCTCCAGAAATTGGAGTTTTTCGTCCAGCAAAACAGGCAAATCGCCCATAGAACACACGCGATTTACAGACACAAATACGGGTTAATGTATTCAATTACCGTCAACCCTAAAATAATAATAATAAATTTCTTGGCTTAAAACCAAATTGGTTTGGAGCAGCCAGCCCTACGGTTTCGTACTGGATTTCTGAACTCTGGTGAAGGAGCTGCTGAAACACTTTGCTCAGGACAGACAACAGAGCAATAGGCCTATAGGATTCTGGCTGTTCTGTTGGTTTGGACGGATTCTTGAGTATTATGAGGATAATGCAGTTTTTCAATCTGTTGGGAATGCCCACGTTTCAAGCAGTGGTTATTGAGGTTTAGAATGAGATCAAGTTCATACTCAATGACTTTTTTGGCAATTTTTGTCTTAATCTTTTCCGGGAGATTTCTTATTCCTGATTTTATAGGCTGCAGCAGTGAGCTCCTGTATAGTGAAAGGTGATTTTACCGCTGTATGGTGTGATACAGGGCATTTTCCCTCTCCAGTTGAAGTTGTTCGGTGGTGCGATCCGAGTATAGTTGCTTAAAGATGACATCCAAGACGTTACGGATGGAGTCCTGCTATGTCGTCATTTGTCCTTTAGGTGTCTTCGTGGAGGGAATGACCTCTCTTCTAGGGAGTTTTCTAGTTGTTATCTTATTAACAATTTCCCATGGGTCAGAGTTGCCCACAGTGGCGACAAGGTGCTCCCAGGACAGTTTCTTTCCCTTCGCCTGATCATTGCTGTATAGGAATTCCTTGCCTCCCTGTACTGGTTCCTGAGGAATTCTACTTCTGCCATAGGCCAGGTCCTCCGGGCTCTCTAGAAGATATGCCTCTTTTGGTTGACCTCTTTTCTAAGGGTTTGTGTTTCCTGGGACCACCATGGAACAGCACCTGTTACGGGATTTTTCCACTTAATGGAGACATTGGTTGCATTAACTATAGTATCAGTGATTTTACGCTGGTAGGAATCCAAGTCGGAATTCATCAGAATGACAGTTTGGGGGGCTCTGGCATAATCGCGTAGTGTGTCCTTGAACAGTGACTAATCCGCCTTTTGCACTGAGTAACAGTGAAGTATCTGCCTGGAAGAGGTTGCACGATGTAATGTTTTCGCTCCATTTTAAATGTGATGGCGCTGTGGTCAGAAGTTGTCCATCCTTCACGAACCGTCCAGTTTGTGATGTATCGCACGAAGAATCTGGTGGAGAGGGTAACGTCTATCGTCGCCTACCAGAGCATAATACTAGAAAAAGTGGAAAGATTATTAGGTATATTAAGGACTGTGAGGTTGCTATTGGTCAGGAACACGAGTCTGTGTCAATTTCGGGCTCCTCTACTCTTGGGTGTTTTGCTGTGCCAGATGAGGGAGCGACAGTTTACGTCAGATCCTATCAAAATCTTTGCTCCACAGGGCACCATGCTGAGATTGTGCAGGTAATAGTTGACAGTGGTGATATCCTCTCTTGGGCGACAATACAGAGAGACTACATAGAACTTACCCAAAGAGCTAATTATGTGGGGGCAGGCCGCCCAGGCCGAGCAGAAATGGGTAATCTTTGTCACTGTGAGGTGGGGTATCTTCCTACATGAATTTATCCTACAGGAGGTTCATCTTCCTACATGAATTTATTTCAGATAAATATTTCCATTATATTTGTAAGAGTGTACCATTATATTTGTAAGGGTACTCTTACAAAAGGAAACAGAGGACTATCAAGTAAGTGTTGACTAAGAGGACAGGCAGTGAGAAATTAGTTTTATAACGAGAATTCAAGCGGGGTACAGTGAAAGGTATTTGTTCAAGAAGAGATCGAGAATCGATAACAGAGTTTATGATGTTGTAGGCAAAAAGAGACCCATGGAGTTGTCGTCTGGAGTGAAGAGGAACGATTCTGAAGCGACCACAAAGAGCGCCATTATTTCGATGGTGGAAGGCAAGGCGATTTCGAGAGCATAAGAATTTAAAGAATTTAATTTGAATTCTCTCAAGTCTGTGAGAAAGATATTCCTGTTGTGGGACCAAATAAGATCACAATAATCAAAAGTGGGAAGTTTAAGCTGCTTGTAGAGAAGAGTTATAACTTTTTCACTCTTGAAAATAGAGGAAGAACGCTTGATTAATCCAAGATGTTTGGAAGTCTGAGATATTACGTGATCAACATGGGAAAAGGGATGAAGGTCAGATCGAAATAGGACACCTCACCTAAGTCCTTGAACGTATCCGTACTTGCAATTAGAGAGTCTCCAATATAATAACCAGTAAAGACGGAGGATCTAACTGCACGATTCAAGCGAAAGCGACATAATTTACATTTTAACGAGTTTAGAAACAAGTTATTTTAGTTGAGCAGAGTGAGAGGGAATTAATACAGAACTGGAGTTCATCGCTGTCAGTTGAAGAACAAATAACTTTGTAAAGTTTAATATCAACTGCATAGAGTTACCACTCAACATTAACGGATTGAAATAAGTTTAACAGATCATTAATATTTTTGTTTTAATAATGTTCTTTTGTTTTTTGTGCTATTTTTGTTTTCTTATGGCGCAAAAACGCCGACGCTTTCGGTGTATGAATTGACGATTTCCATGCGTATGACACCCTCGTGAGTAGTACAATTGATATAATCACCATCCTTCCAACACTGCGTCGAAAAGACCTGAATCGAATCCCGTTAATGACGCGAAGAATTTTTATGGACCCTTTTCATAACGTGGCTGAGTTAGTCGGTCTGAAACGAGGATAGCATGGTTTTGCCTTGTGAAACTGTTCTTTTTATATAGAATTCGTCCAAAAATCGACGACAGAATGCACGCAATTTTTACAGGCATAATTTATAGGGCTCAGTATGGTCTGTCGCAGTGAACCGCACACAGAATCCTTACATATCTGCCCATCTGCTGTAAGAACACGTGATGCTGAAGGCACACTCAATTTCATGAAAAAGATAGGCGTACCTAATGCAGTGGCCACTCAGTGTATATCAATAACACAATGCTTGCAAGTCGTAATTAATAAGGGTGAATTACGAAAAGTTCCCAAAGTCATTGCCCCACAATACACTGTTCTAACGCCGTTGTCAGACAATTCCATCATGCAGTATGATTGATGACTTTAGTTTATGATGAACATCGTGGCGAGATCCAATATTCCTTACATTTCGAGGGTACAGCTCTAAAACGGTGTTTGCAGGCTGGCCGCTAGTTAGTACACTGGACCGAACCTATTAGTAACTCTCTAGGAGGCTTCCGGATCAGCTAGTGTATAATCTTGCTACCTCTACTCTGCCAGATAGGGACTGGAGGGAGTCCGAGTAGTGTGTATGCGGGGAGCATTGTGGAGGCCACGTTAAGTCAAGGATCTGGGTATATTCTTACCATGTGTACGCCATATCCAAAAATTTCATTACTTCATACAGCATGTCCCACCCACTTTTTCTTACTATTGAATACACCATGAATTGTTAAACTAATAGAGAAATCTTATCTGTGAAAAGATCTAAACCTCCCAAGCACTTCCTAATTCATTTCACAAATATACGTGGTCTCAATTCCAATCTCAACGTTGTCCATTTCCACTTGCAGTCTGCCAAACCCCATGTACTTTTTCTGACAGAATCTCAGTTATCGGTTGATTCAACTGCTGCTCATCTCAGATGCCCAAAATTATTCGCTGTATGATTCCTTTGGCCTCAAAGGTGGTACTTGTGCATATGTCCGTTCTGATATCCCCTGTCAGAGACTTGGCAATTTGGAATCTCCTCTCTTTGATCTTCTCTGGCTTAAAATCTCTGTACCTCATTGTCAAATTCATCAGCTGTCTCTACCGTTCTTCCAACTCCACTAATCACATGGAGCTCTTTGACTTCCTCTGTTTGCAACTTGACTTTCTCCAGTCAAACTTTCCTAACAGTGAGGTAATTTTCTTGGTGATTTTAATGTTCACAACTCCAGCTGGCTTCCTTTTTCTAGTCACACTGACCCAGCTTGTCGAGATGCTGAGGCTTGCTTTTGCAATTACTAATGGCCTTCCACAGATTGTTCATTTACCTACAAGAATACCGGACAATCCTAATCATACAGCCAACACGCTTGATCTTTTTTTCACAAACAACCATTCTAAGTACACTGTCGAAGTGAGAGGTCCTTCAGGCACTTCAGATCACAACTTGGTGATTATCTCTTCTCCAATGGAGCCTTTATCTCATGGCTATTCCCAAACTCGTGTTGTTTGGAATTACAAGAATGCAAAATGGGATGACCTGCGAAATTTCTTTTCTTCTTTTCCCTGGTCGGATTACTGTTTCAAAACTGATGTCAACGTTTGCTCAGATCGTGTCAGTGAAATTATTCTTGCAGGAATGGAATCCTTTATCCCACACTCCACTTTAAAATCTCGTCCTTTATCTAAACCTTGGTTTTCCAATAAATATGCTAAAGCTGTTCAAGAGAAGAATGTTGCATATCGTAATTGGCTTGTTTCTAATTCTTCAGTTTCATTTTCTGCCTACACCAAAGCTCGCACAATAATTGTAAAGCAGTTATTAATCAGTCCAAACTAGAGTTTGAACAGGCTAAGAGTAGAAAACTTTTTCTTGCCCTAATGGAAGCCGAGCATTCTGGTCTCTTGCCAAAGCTATTGGATGCAACTTTTGCCCATTTCTGCTCCCACCGCTGACCTGTTAGCATCCCATTTTTCTTCCAACTCATTTTTAATGATGTTGGTAAAACACCTCCCAACACGCTCCATTCAATGCCTCCATTCAATGCATCCAATGGATTTTGACGAATCTTAATGCTACGAAAGCTCCAGGTCCCGATGGTATTTCTCCACGTGTTGTCAAAACCTGTGCTCCTGAACTTACTCCTATTATTTGCCGCCTTTTTTTCACTTTCTTAATCCAAAGGTGTTTTTCCTTCTGCTTGGAAATTTGCTCATATCCAGCCAGTTCCTAAAAAAGGGTGACAAATCCCTCCCATCCAATTATCATCCCATTTCAATTACTTCTTCTCTTTCTAAAGTAATGGAGAAATCAGTTAACCGCCAAATCTGAACCTACCTAGAAACCTTCCATCTGATCAACGATCGCCAGTATGGATTCCGTCAGTGTCGATCCACGGGTGATATTCTGGCTTATGTTATACATTTATGGACTAATTCATTGGAAAGGTTCCGTGAAACACAAGTAGTTGCTCTTGACATCTCAAAGGCGTTCGATCGTGTTTGGCATAAAGGTCTTCCATCTTATGGTTTGCCAACTGTTATTAGTAATTGGTTATTCAGTTTTCTCTCTGATCGCTCACTGAGGGTGATGGTAGATGGCTCTCTGTCTTCTAACTTCTCCACTAATGCCGGTGTCCCCCAAGGTTCAATTCTTTCCCCCACTCGTTTCCTCTTGTATATTAATGACCTTCTTCCATTGACTGGAAATCCTATCCATAGTTTTGCCGATGATAGCACATTGCATTCCACTTTCCATTTTGAGAAACCTTGCCCTGCTAAATGAGCTTCAACTTCTTGAAAATCTGCTACCAATTCCTTAAATGCCGATCTTCAGGTAATTCTCCAGTGGGGCAAAGACAACTTAGTTCATTTCAACCTTTCTAAAACTCAGTCTTGTCTTATATCTCGCAAAAAGGATTCTTCTGCTCCTAAGCTTATCTTTGGTGACACTCCGATTTCTAAGCAAAATGATATATCTCTTTTGGGGATTACCCTGACTTCTAATCTCTCTTGGCACAAGCACATTACAAATATTTCTTCCTCTGCATCTAATAAACTTGGTTTTCTCTTTCACTCTCGGCGTTACTTTTTTTCCATTTACTGTCCAATTTGAAACTCACAGAACCAACTTTTCATCTTCTTCGTTTATTCATTCAACTGCTGTTTTCTGGAAAAACCTTCCTTCCTTCTTACGTATTTCCTGAAAATTACAGTCTACAGAAGTTCAAGTCCAATGTCAACAAATATCTTCTTTCGTCTTCTCAACCTCCAACCCAAGCACGGTACTAAGTACTATAGGTTCTAATGCCTCGTGTTTGGGGTTTACATAAAAAAAAAATTCCAATTTGAACAAGTTTTTCTCATACCCTCAACCAGCTACAACACTATTATTAGATTACTACAAGCTGCTGAACATATTGACTACTAAAGATTCAAAGGCTGTCAACAGCCTTTTTCATTACAAATTATATTTTTCTAAAAATGAAATGCGTATGCAGCGTTTACTCTCAGTTCTGAAGTTTGCAATAAATATTAAGCAGTTGCTGCAGCATTGCATAAATAATTCTTTTCTTAACTTCATTCTAATTTGATATCTGATATTTCCCTGGTTTTATTATTAGATTGTCCAGCGTATACATTGATTCGTTAGTGCATATAATTTCCAGGTGCATCTCCCAGCCATTCCTTCCAAGACAGTGGAAAACTTTCAGGATTACGCTGATTCCTAAAAAAGCTTGCAGAAATAACCATCTCGGCTATCGACCAATTGCTGTTTCGTCAATAATTACTAAAATTATTGAAAAAATCATGCTCCCATATCTTCAACATGCAATCTTCGGTAATGCGCCTGTCAATGTGCATTTTGGTCCTAGACGGCGCTCCACAACAACAAGCCTAGCTGACACCATTTTACGCATCCAAACTGCATTTCAAAATAAGGCACAATGCGATGTATTTTATTTTGACATCAAAGGTGCTTTCGACAACATAGATCTCTAAAAAGCTTTTCAAATACTAAAAAATCACTTTCTTGTTGACACAATGATTATTTTCTATCTTCAATACAGCCTAAATCGGAGACTTCTCTTTCCCACTAGTACTGACAATATTCTCGTCACAACCTCAACAGGCATTCCCCAAGGAGCCGTTCTTTCCAGTACTATATTTTCAGCATCTCTTCAACCACTTCTACAAGAAAATCCAAATCTACTGGCATATGCCGATGATTTAAAGTTATTTATAATCTCCAAAGCCAGTGATGATATTCGCAAAGTTATCAATGATACGAATTCACAGTTTTGTGAAATTAGTATTAGTATTAGTAACGGCCGCATGGTGCAAGAAAGCCTATGGCTTATGCTGCACCAGCCAAAAAAAAAAAAAAAAAAAAAAAAAAATCCGAACAAAACAATGATAAAAACAAAAAAAAATAAAATAAAATAAATAACTAAATAATAATAATTAATAAAAAAAAAAGGAAATTAAACCTATCATCCTATGCGCTTCCCTTACCCGAAAGTACTATCCAGATGACCTTTGAATTGAATTTCCCCAAACTGTCGGCCTCTACCACCCATGTAGGCAACTTATTTCAGTAATTTATAACTCGCTGGCTAAAATAAAACTTCCTGCAGTCCAATCTAAACATTTCCCCCCGTAACTTGAATTTATGTCCCCTAGTTCTAGCATCATTTATAATCTTGAAAATTTCGTCCTCATTCATTTTACTGATGCCTCTCAGAGCCTTAAACACCTCAATCAAATCTCCTCTAAGGTGTCTAGTTTCCAAACTCTGCAACCCACATATTCGAAGTCTTTCTTCATAAGGACGCCCTTTTGCCAATCTCACCAGGCGAGTTACCCTTCTTTGCACCGTTTCAAGAAGCTCGATGTCTTTCTTTAGGTGCGGCCTCCATACTTGAACACAGTATTCCAAGTGTGGTCTAACATAAGCCTTATATAATGGGATTATCACGTCCCTATCTCTACTTGCAAAAGTTCGATAGATCATCGATAGGATACCATGGGCCTTCCTTGCAACTTGTTTACAATGCTCAGAGAATTTCATGTCCGATCGTATCGTAACACCCAAGTCCCATTCCTCCAGTACTGGGTTTAGTTGAACTCCACCAAGTGAATAAGTTTTTTTGGGATTACTGTTTCCCAGGTGTAATACCTTACACTTTGTTGGATTAAAGCACAGCTGCCATTTTTCTGACCATTCCTCAAGTCTATCTAGGTCTCTCTGAAGAAGCTCAGCTTGACAGTGATCATTAACTACTCTACCAATTTTAACATCATCTGCAAATTTAGACTTCACGCCCTCTATCCCTTCATCAATGTCGTTTATGAAAATTAAAAACAACAGTGATCCTAATACTGATCCTTGGGGAACCCCACTTCTTACATCAACCCAATCTGAGGAATAGCCATTTATCACAACTCTCTGCCTCCTGCTCTGAAGCCATTCTTCTATCCATCTAAGGATTTTCCCAGTGATTCCAACCTGTTCCAGCTTATAAAGCAACCGCTCATGTGGGACTGAGTCAAAAGCTTTGCTGAAATCTAAATAAACAATGTCGAAATTATTCCCTAAATCCAGCTCGTGAGTGACCCTTTCAAAATAGCGAACCAGATTTGTTAAACATGATTTTCCCTTTACAAAACCATGCTGAGTACCCTTGAGAATTTCAATTCGATCCAAAGGATTCTGAATTCCACCCTTGATCATTGCCTCCATGATTTTCCCTACTACTGAAGTCAGACTGACAGGTCGATAATTTCCAACTTCACTTTTAGAGCCACCTTTAGGTATGGGAGATACATTTGCACTTTTCCAATCCAAGGGAATCTCCCCCGAGTCTAGTGATGCTCGCATAATTAGCCTCAATGGTTCAATGCACTCGCTTGCCGCCTCTCTTACGATTATAGGGTATATTCCATCAACTCCAGGAGCCTTACTGGTCTGTAGGCTCGCAAGTTTTTTCATTAAATAATCTTGCGAAATTTCAATATCATTAATTACATATTTTTTAACTTCGCTCCCACAATTTCCCATTGCCACAAAAGGCTTTTCATTTGTAAATATCGATGCAAAATAACAGTTGAGTTCATCTGCAACGGCAGCTGGTGTATTTATTACTATTCCCTTTCCCTTACGTAAAGGTCCGATCTGGTTTGTCCTGCTCTTCTTGGCATTTATATATGTGAAGAATTCTTTATCTCCCCCCCCTTTGCTCTGTTTGCTAGTGATTTCTCATAAACTGCCTTTGCCTGTCGAACCTTTTCTGTGGCTCTATTACAGATCACCTTGTAGCTGTTATAGGCTTCAGTACTTTTTATTGCTCTGTAACGTTTCCATGCCACCTTTTTCTGCTCAAGTAATGTGGCAACTTCACTATTCATCCAACTTGGAACCCTTCTCGTGGAGTATTTTTTTAATGGTATATACGCATTCAAGGCATCTGTGATTAATGTTTTAAAAGCGTACCACAGTTCAATTGTATTCATTCTCTGCGCGATATCTACCCAGTTAATAGAGGCTATGTAGTACCTTAAGGCATCGTAATTTCCTTTTCTGAAATTAAAACCCATTCCTTTGCCTTTTACTTCTGCTACCTCTCTCTCTCATCATCATCCATCGTAGAACTCCGTAATCACTTCCTGCTACTGGTTCCTCTACTGTCAGCCCTGTTATGTCATCTGATTCATGTGTGATGATGAGGTCTAGGATATTCTTTTCAGAATATAAATGCAAGAAAATCTGCTCAAATTACTTATTCCCTTCAGAAACAACCCAACCACACAGAAATAAAAATTGCGGATGTCCCAATCCCAAATGTTTACACTCACAAAGACCTTGGAGTTGTTTTTGATAAAAATCTTTCCTTTAATGTCCACTATTTATATGTTGCTCAAAAACAAAATGGTTAATCAAACAAGAAACATCCGCGATTCAAGACAGAAAAACAGTCATTAAGCATGTTCAAAGATGCATCTTTCCCATTCTGTCCTATGCTTCAGAAATCTGGTCTGGTGCTCCTCAAGTAACCGTCAAGAAATTCCTTGCCCTATAATATTGGGTTCTTAGATGGCTCAATAGTAAGCTTCGTTTTCCCCATACAATATCCAGGCAATAGCTTTATAAAAACCTAAAAACAAAGCCTCTGCAACAGATGATCAACGAGTCTGGAGTAATGCTTCTTGCAAAGTTAATCGCCTCTGCATGCGATTCACCAAACTTAGCCAATATAATAACTGTCCCCAACAGGGAAAATTCAAGAAACCAGCAATTCAAATCCAACCTCTACAGGCTCAAACAAATGGACAGAATGTTCCCCAATGCATCTCTTCACCTCATAAATCATCACAACATTGATTGCAACAGGTTAATCAACTCTGAAGCCTACAGGAGTCAGATCTCCGATAAAATGAAGAAAAATAATCCAACCCAGTAATTGCAACTGAAAGCCAAATGTCCTGTTCTGCAATTTTTTTTAAATTCATAACTGTTCTGCAATTTTTAAATTCATAACTAAAATTCCTAGGCATTGTTAATATCTATATAAAATCTGCTATGTACATATACTCGATTATGTTATGTCATTCCTTTTGTATTTTTACCTGCCCCTAGCCATGTGCTGTGATGGGCTTGCTGTATTTGCAATAAATGAATATTTATTTATTTATTTATATATAGATAGATTGATTGATTGAATAATAGATTTTTACTTTTCCTTTCAAGCAGCTTAATGATAAACCCTTATTTATGAAGCGGCGTATAATAATGATTTTATTTTTGTCTCCAGCTGCATTCTAGAGCCGAAGAAATCCCTCCACAGCTCCATGGCCTACTATTGCTAACAACTCTCAGCATAAACATCGTTAGCCTCTTACTCAATAACAGATTAATTCTACGAAACCCTTTTCGAGTGCAGCAGAATTTAAGTTTGATTGGAATTTTAGTGTAATGTTATTTAATAGCGTGCGAACTTTGTTTTCTTACCAAAATTCGATCGTTAAGTAGTTTATTGGAGACGAAAATGCACACCAGAAAGAAAGACAGTCCAGAGATATTTAAATATTTCGCGAATATCCCCCCTAATTTGCTCCGGCATCGATTTTTCCAGGTGTTATAAATTACTTCTAGATTTATCGATTTTCTTATTTAAAATGGCTTAACTGTTCAGATATGTAATTATAAAACTATGCGATTTTCATTCTGCATTTTGGTTACATTGCTTAGAGTTCTTCAAATAATCCGTTTTCAAATTATAGATGACATTTGATTCTTTTAAATTAGAAAATACGATGCATTACTGTAGAAAGAATATAGTTTTATTTACTGCTATTCAATGCAATTATAAGAAAATAAGTGATATTTAATGATACATAGCAATTTAGTTATAAACAAGAGGTACATAGTTCCCATCAAGGTATATATGGTCCAACTTTTATCAATTCGTGCTTTTCGAATTTCAAGCTTTTACCAAAGCAAATTGGTGAATCCTAGGATTTACTCGATTTCGGGCCTTTAGGTACCATTTACATATAAAATAATTATAAATAAGACGCAAAGGCTTTTTGAAATCAAAAAGTCCAAACAACTTATTGAAGCCCAGCAAAAGCAGACAGGCAGGGTTCCCCGGAAACATCAATATATTCAGGAACTGGAGGATAGTGGTGCTGTTAGGTTGCCGCGCTTCCAGGAGAGCCGTCGTAGTATAATGGCTTTAAACACCATCTTTCCCCACCTTGTGGAAAACGGATGAGTTCGAATCCCATGAATAATGAGAGGAATTATGGCTTTCTTTTCAGCATTTGGTTGTGTTAGTCAGTTTCAAGAAAGAGTTGCATGTTTTTTAACTCCTGTTTTTCCTCAGTAAATAGCAACCCGATGGAAGACACATAGATATAGATTCAATATATTGATGCCTCATAGTCTGTTTCTTTGGCATTTAACAAACACGTACCTAGCCTTCAGGGCAACTTTATCTTCGTCAGAAGAGACGGCAACAGAGGTGCGCCCTCCTAGGTAGCACAGTTGGTAGAATCACCGTCCTCCACAAACACTTCGGCTGATAAAGACGCGAGTTCGAGTCCCGTCGATGACGTGAAGAATTTTTCTGGGAATTTTGACGACGTGGTTGAGTTATTCGTTCTCGGGCGAGGGTTACAAAGCGTTTCTACTGAAACTGCAGAGAGATGGCACCATGGAGAACCACCCTCTGTTGTATTTTTCATTCTCTTGATGTTATCCTTCCTGAGAGTTATAGCACTCCCACTTAGATCGGCAGTAAAAGAAACTCCCCAGAGGTTCTTAAATGGATCTTAGTCCGTTGCACCAAGGCAAATATCCAAATAGGATGAAAAGGACTTGTAGATTTAGGTATTTGATGACAATCTCTGCTTGGGTTTCCAGAGCAAATAAAATCTGTAAAGCCGAAGATTACAGTTTTGTGAGAATCTATCTGCCAGGAATAGCTCAGTGAATTTAAGTTGGTTGATATTGAATGGGTGGAGTAACTATTAGATGGCATTCTAAATTAGTCTGAAGTTGATAACTCTGAATTTGAGTCAGTTGAAAGTTCACTCGACCTTGAAAAGGCAATTATATCCTGGAGACTGCCAAGAAGCTTTCACTTCTTAAGAACTGTTTCTCTTGGAAGAAGGGT
The DNA here is from genome assembly GCF_048544385.1 of Mastigoproctus giganteus. Lineage (NCBI taxonomy): Eukaryota > Metazoa > Arthropoda > Arachnida > Uropygi > Thelyphonidae > Mastigoproctus > Mastigoproctus giganteus. The sequence continues at coordinate 96,071,134 of NC_143585.1, read as the reverse complement.
TGAGTTCAGGAGAACACCACCTTTTAGGCCTTCGTGGGTAGCATAGTTGGTAGGGTCGCCGCCCTCCCTACACCGGGTGGAAAAGATTTCAATTCGAGTCCTGTCGATGACAGGAGGAATTTTTATGAACCATTTTCACAACGTAGCTGAGTTAGTCGGTCTCAGGCGAGGGTGGCATAGTTTTCCCCTTCGGAAACTCGGGTTTTTAGTCCAGCAAACAGAAAATCGATCTCAGAACGCCCGCAATTTCAGATAATATTCGCAAATTGGCCTTATAATGTGAATACTGAACTGAGCAGTATAGCCTTAATCATTGATGCTCCTAAAATTCAACAACGGCAGGATTCGTTCTAACTCTTAGAACGAGAGGGAGGCCTAACAGGTTTAAAAGCAGCTTAGCCTGAAATTGATTTACCATATTTGGTAAAAAATTTGATAGCTAATGCTAAGTTACAGTCGGTTAGAACATTTCATAGAATGGTTCAGATGGTCCGAATTCAAAGGTCTGAGCAATGTAACCTCGGAGCAGTGATCCTCATCGAGCTCAGCTTTACTGATGCAATAAAATATCTTTTTAGGATGTTGCAAGTAAAATGAATTGGATCGTTATTAGATTGAAATAGCCGGATTCAGTTGTCATGGCGCTAACAGGGAATTAATGCAAAGACCAGAGCAAGATGATGAGTTCCCCGAGATGATCGCTGACTGATGAGGTGTATAGAGATTAAGGTAAAGAATCCTGAAGGAGAGTGAGCGTGATGTTGAAGGACCAATTAACACAATTAAAGTCTTTAAAACAACTCGATCAGAAGACAAATGAAGTTGATTGGCAACCAATTAGTTACAGGATTAATATTCTTAATATTGGAGTTGGGAGGAACTTAAATTGCAGCTGCATTAATAAGTTGCCTTTTCACCATCAATGTGACAACGATGGCTTCGAAACGATTATAAACAACTGAATTTAGTAGCAAAAAGAGGGCCCAGAGGAGTTGAAAAGAAAGGATAATCATATTATTTTTCCTGGCATTGTCAGAATGCAGAAGATCCGATGACCTGCTAGTATCGCACGTATCTGAAAACAGCAGTTGTTCGATGGTGTCCAATTTATTACGTGGTGAGAGCACAAAAGTGCGCTCACTACGTAATAATAAATTGGACACCATCGAGCAACTATGTAAAGCGATTCTGTTACTGGAATTGAGAGTTGCAGTAACAACTGTTTATTTCGTTTGGGCTGTGGTGCTGATTGGGCCTTCAAGCTCCCGCAGTCGATATTCTGAACAAATATCAACGGTATGGGATCATTTGGTATTGATATAGAAGAACAAGCGTACAGAAGGGCGCTAACAACTAAGAATGACAAATTCGATGTCAATTGCTCAATGAGAGGCAGCATAGTCAGCCAAGTCGCACTTTCTCAGCCCTACAAGATGTGGACGTGTGGAGCATAAAAAAAAAGGAAAACGGACCCTGCAACTGTGCCCAAATGCTTTACGGTTGGGATTCCCAGTACTGAAGGAGGCGTAATTACTACTTTTCGTATGTAGCCGTTGGATATTTACATCTAACTGCATTTCTTGGATTTAGATATATTCTTAATAGGGAGTTACATGATATCGTTCACAATGGGTCCTATCAAGGGGGAGGGGGGGGAGGTTGCATAAACCAAGAATCAAAAGTATCACTATTTTTGGAAGCCAGATGATTAGGATATTAACAAAGAAATGAAGCTGTTCGGCCTAGCATGTACTTTAGCTGTGCACATGGACATCATCATAACCATAAATATTGCTAGGGGCCGCCATAGTGAGAAAGGCATTGGGGGATGAGACGGGAAGCCAATGTGGTTCGAGAGCTCTTTGCAGATTCCTTACAAATCCCACATCCTATTCTAGGCGAATAGGATGTAGCATTCGTAAGGTTTGCCTTCAGCGTATCAACATACGCTGAACGGGGAATAGAAGCACATGACATGGGGGAAAGTGAAGTCACAGCAGGAGGTAGAAGTAGGTTTCTTCCATTGGTCGGAGTATACGAAGGCATAGCAGCTTGTTGAGCATTTAGGGATTACTTGAAGAGAGTACAGTACAAGGATCATTCTTATCTGTCAAATTCTCAGTGCATAGTTAGGAAATCAGGTCCTGAAAATGATTAACAGGAGGTCAGCAAGTATCCTAATTGCGGCGAGTAAGTGCGAGAGATATGGGCTCAACTTTTGAATGCCATATTTTAGATTGAGCTCTGTCATCAGAAGCCAGCACAGAGGATGGAACTTGGTTTCGAAGGTTTGAATTCCAGCATCAATAATGGAGCGGAAGAGATGGAGACAGAGGTTTCAGAATCTGTGTCACAACCCGATATATGTAAAATAGGAGAAATGTTGCTCTCAAAATAGATCGCAGGTGACACGGTTTCTAGAACATCCAGCCTGGGCAGTAGTGCGATTTTTGCACGGATGAAGGTGGTGAGTTCGATATGGAACCCCACATTTTACAACACAACTTTGACTTTAATGAAAGCTTAGTGATTCGTCCGACAATTGAACACGAAGAGCATATCAAATTGTTGACTTTTGGACATGTCTGTTGAGAATACTTCATTGGCCACGTAAATAAAGCAAACAGAACAGGAGCCTAAACTTTGACTTTGTCTGCAATATTTTCCATTAGTCAGTAACGCTTTATATCGGACTGTGAGGCAAAGAAGTTTACGAATTAGTGACTCTGGCAATAGAGTAGTCTGTAGTACTAGCAATCCCGCAGGGCCGAATAAAGTCAAATCTACAGTGTACATGGCTAGGCGATCAGCTGTGACAAAACGGTACTGTGTCCTAACTGCGGGCATGTGAGGGATTTAGATAACAGTCGTCTAAACGCAGCAAATGTCGCAACCACTGAACCAAGGCAACCGTGAAGGCAATGATAACCATAGTAACATTTGTTATTGTTATTGTAGTAGGGTTTTTAGGAGCATCAGCGAGTAAGGCTCTATTACTCCGTATGTACCGTCTGTAAATTGCATGTGTTCCGAGGTCGATTTCTGTTTGCTGGACGAAAAACCCGAGTTTCCCAGTTTTTCGTCCAGCAAACAGGGTGGACGAAAAACTCGCCTGAGACCGACTAACCCAGCCATGTTGTGAAAAAGGCCAGTAAAAATTCCTTCTGTCATCGACAGGACTCTAACCCAGATCTTTTCCACCCTGGGGAGGACGGAAATTCGTTGGTACAACGATGCCACCCACGAGGGCCATCGTAGAGAGACGTTGTATCGTGTCTGTAAGGTGAATGTATCGCTTTATGGAAAACTTGAATTTATAAGAGGAAAAAAATGCAACCTTTGCTCGAGACAGCTGATTGGTCCAAAATATAAAAAGATCCCAATAAGCCCGTCCCCCCCCCAAAAAAAACTACTCAGTTGAGAGAAATTCGAACCTATGTCTTTTTCACTTTGTAGAGAATAACAGCGATTACATTTGACAATGAGCGGCTATGACCAACTGTAGGAAGGGGAACGGGGCTGGAGAAGAGTTAGTCGTTCTCAGGAGAAATCTGCATGTTTTTTCCCTCCTGGAAACTCAGGTTTTTCATTCACCAAACAACAAACTGACCGAAGGATACACACAGTGGCAGATATAATTTATTGACTCCTTATAGCCTCAGTTGTTTTTGCTCTTAACACACAGCTAACCTATATTTTTCGAAAGGAAGAATAAATTCAGACTTAAATAAGAAAATAAGAAAAATCAAGCGTGGAATTTCGCCATTCGTCACGTCTACATACTATTAGGTGCAATGTTTGGTATAACTGCTAAGAATGTAGACGTATTATCTTTCACCCGTCCTTTATGACTTCTGGGTGTAATATAAATATACACTTCCGGCCTCGCCACATATTTTAAAACACTTACCGTTGTTTTCTCTGCAATTAAGGTGATTTATTGAAATAGTAACTCGGTCTTAATGGAATGTCTTCGCGTCTTGCATATTTTTAACTTTCATTTGAATTAAGATAATGCCTTAAATGTAATTTATTATGGCTAGCGTTTGTATTTCTCTCATTCTACCACTAGGAATGATTCGAAAAGTAAAAGTTACAATGCATTGTTTAGAGATATCAAATTTGATTAAATGTTTGAGACAATTACATCGTACAGCCATTTTCCAGTTTGGCATAATGTTTCTTGAAGTAATGAAATACATTCATCAGAATTTGATTGTTATCGAAATAATTTGGACATACACACACACACAAACATCCGCATACGCACACTCAACTGAGGGTCTTTGGCCTCAATCGAAATGATGTTTTGTGTTTAAACGACAATGTGTGGTACATCGAAACGTTCTCCCTAGACCGATTAACTTGGCCATTGTCTGAAAAGAAGCTTGCTCATGGTACGCTTTGATTGTGGATATGAAGGCATGCTGGTCAAGAGAATTTCTTACAAGAGACAAAAAAGACCGGACTGTGGGTCATTTTGATTCGGTCCTCTAATGGAGAGGTTTAAAACTTTAGTTTCTGATTTGATTATTCTCATACTGGTGCAGGGGACGAATGGCATTTGGTAAATTAATGTTATACGCCGGCCTTTATCAAGTTGATTTATCTAATTTACTTCGGAATTATTTCTAATTCCTAAAAAAATTCCATGAAGGAATTGGAACGATTAAAATAATTAGGCAGGTTGTTTTCTGCAACCCACGAATGTAATTTGAAAACCACCATCCATAAATGTAAATCGGATTCTAATTTTCCCTTTCCCATTATTTTGCAGATACCGATTATTATTGTAAATCATTCTGATGTTTGGTAAATATTTTTCACCTGGTTGCCAGGTGAAGAAGCAGAGAAGTCGCGTGTCAGAATGAAGTCGCGCTAGTTCATTAACATTTTTCAGCTCGTTGATGGTCCTTTCAATAGTGATACTGTATTGTAGACTGACTTCATGCAGATTGGAAGCAGTTAAGTTTATTGAGGAGTCTACAGTTCTTACTTTACTGTACGAGGGATGTACGACTAGTAGGAAAACTGGTTTTGAGAAGCCAACGTCGAAAGTTTTACTTCAGATAACTTTGTATACTTTTTAATGTTTTCCTCTAGCTAAGAAGTATTGGAAGTTATAAGAATAAATGTGATAGTCTGGCAGATATTTTATCGAATCTGACGTTGATTTTATTGCTCTGAGACGTGGCTTTCTGAAAATGTCTTTGTTCTGAGTAATTTTGATTATGAAGTTTTCCAATGTAGTTGGGAAGGCTGAAGAAGTGTTTAATTACTTAATTTTTTTAAACTTTATTTAAATTCGTTGTGTTTTGAAGCGATGGAATACGGTATATTTGTCTCTTCTTTGTTGACAAATGCAGTTTAATGTCCATCCCTGTGAATACAGCTTTATTTGATGAATTATTGCAATAGATTTTTAAGGTACTCAGTATTTAGGATGTCGTTTTGTAAGTGAATGATTTTAATAGAAGTATTAATTCCTCTCAAAGCATTATTGGTGCTTTTATTGAACAATTGAGGACTTTTCAGTCATGGAAATTCCGTCCACCCCTCGAGAGTTGGATATATTGGACCGTGTTTTTACAAACTTGTGGCAGGTTGCAGTCGACTGAGCGCACGTAATTTTTTTGTACAGTCAGATCATTTTGCTTTGGCGGTGTGTAATCTATGGATTGTATCTTTGCTTCCGCGGAGGTTTCGAAATAAAAGGTGAAACAGGTTTATTCTTTAAGGGATAATTTTGCTGTTGGATTAGAAATTATGCTGTAAAAACTTTAGTTAAATTCAAATTGATCTGATCTATTTTGTACTTTGTTAAAGGAAACGTATTTTCTCCAGCATTTGAGGAAATGTATTATGTTATACTAATTCCTGAATTTCTTACCACAGTAAATGATTTCAGACCAATTTATTTCGCTGCCTTTTTTAAAGTTTTTTTGAAAAATCTTACTGTAGGTCTTGGTTCCTCATTGTGTGTCCTCTAAGCCTAATGGATTACTCTTTCTTTCAAACATTTCATGTCTTCTGCATCTGACTTCATTAATTTACAAAAATTAGCCAAAGTCTTTTCATATTTATTGATATTTCGTCTGATTTTGATAGTTATCTTCTCACTGCTTAAGTTTTTATTTTAGTATTTTATGCTCGAGGTAATTTATTAGTTACTTTCTTTTCTGCTTACAAACAGAATTTTATTTCTCCAACAGGTCTTAATTAACCCAAGGTCTCTAGTACTGGAAATATCACAAGGTGGTCCATTATCTGCCTTTTTATTTTCGATTATTCTTTTACCTTCTTTAATTAGAATGTTAATTTATTATCTTATGTGAATGAAGTCTGCGTTTATTTATCTTCTCGTGTGTATTTTGATCGATTTAAACTTTTCGTGGTGGCTAACAGCAAATAGTTATTTCTGGATTGTTTAGCTGATTTTGGTCAAGTTTTAAATTCAGCAATGTCGAAATGTGTTTTATCTTCCCTCTCTGATAGTTTGAATATTCAGAATTCAGTAAATATTTTCCGTCTGATTCCATTAAATTTCTTGGGATTTATTTAGACCCCAAGTTATCCTTTGCTCTTCGTGGTTGGTAGAAATCTCGATTAAAGATTTTGAAAGCTTATTGCATTCTGGACTTTTTAATTATATTTGGTTTTAATTTCTCCTTTTAGATTGCTATGAAGTACTTTAACCTCTTCGTAAAGCCTTCATTTCGTTGTGTCCGTTAATGGCCCTCTGCTGCTATCTCTTCGACAAACCAATTTAGCAATATTATTTCTGTTTGAAGCGATTAAATTACAAGTTGCACTTTTCTCCAGGCACCGATTGTGAACAATTGAAACTAATTCACTGTTAACACAGTGGAAATTAAAACAATAGTCTAACCAACCATGCATTTAAATAACTGTGATGGATTTGATTTCCATTCTTCAGTTTGTAGGATGTAGAATTCCTATTGTGTGCTTAGGTCAGAACCCAAGATGGTTCGTGTTCTTAATACGATCAGAGGAATGAATTATTATTTTGTAAGTTCGGCGATAGATTTGACCAATAGACTGCTACTGGATCTGGGGGTTCCTAGATGTATTATCGGAAGATGGTGTATAGTTTGTGGCTCTCCAAATGCTCAAGGATAATACATGCTTAGTAAATCTTCCTCGCAGCGGCTGTAAAGAGGTATTTATCGTTGTTTTTTATGTATCTTAGTTTTTATTTATATATTTTGTTACTATTATTTATTTTTCTGTTTATTACTAATCACCCGGACATGGCCATAAAATCTCTGGCTTCTGACGAAACAGACGAGAGGAAGTGGTACTGGCAAGACTCAGAATTGGACACACTCATCATATTCACCTCTTCCTATTATTTGGGAGAAAACCCATTTCAGTGCTCATCCTGTCATATGCAACTTACGGTCCATCATTTTCTGGTTGATTGTCACTTACATTCAACCATCCGATCAAACACTTTCCGGTCTCTCTCTTGATGTTGAACACCCAGGGGCTCACATCTGGTGAGTATGGGCTTGGCAAACCCAGGGTCCTGAGCTGGATATCATCATTCTTCGCTTTCTTGGTGATTCCTTTCTACTTCTCTCACTCTCACTCAGGGTAATTTGGGAAATTTTTTTTTAGCTGGTGCAGCATAAGCCTCAGGCTTCATTGCATCATGTGGCTATTAATAATAATAATAATAATAATCTCATATAATTTTTCATTTCTTGTGAAAATTAGCCAATATGGAACTTTTCATGTATTTAAAACATATTGGCCTATACATTATGCTTGCACTTTACTGGTCTAGTATTGCTCCCATTGACTACTGTAATTCCTTTACTTTTAAATCAATTAATTTACTCCTCAGGCTTAAACTTGAAATTAAAAAATAAAACTAGAACTTAACACACACACTATTTGACATCAGAATTAAAACAAATTTATTCTCTTTCACCATTAGGTGAATATTGTTAATTAGGTTAATTTGCAGAGTTATTTTATTAGTCAAGCTAATAATTATTAGCTTCAGATATCTTTTTAAACCTTTGAAAATCTTAACTTATCCACTATTTTTGCCACATCACAGATAAGGCTTGAACATCTGGTCAATCTCAGCACCTAGTAACTTCATAATCCCTTTACTGAGGTCGCATCCTCATGATGCTCATTCAGAAAATTTTAAAATATCTTGAATGAACATCGGGAAATATCCTGACACATTTCTTGCCAATTTCATTGCCTAACTTTGTATGTTTCTTTAAATATAACCTTTCTGTAACGTATGTATTCATTGCATTTTGTAGACTTATCTAAAGTCTGTTTACTGAACCAACTGTATTTGCGGGAAACATACTCTGAAGATCATTCATTCCTTTAAATTCTTTTTTAATCTAAATTGTGGTTTAAGCACTGTGGAGAACCAAGGTTTCGAGAATTACCCAGTATTAATCAGCTTAATGCGCCTTTTTTTGCAATTTAAACATTAGTAATTGATTGCCTCATGAAGTTTTCATATGTAGGGGATCTTCGCAAACGAAGTTTCTTAACACTGATATGATAACTTATTTTGTGATAAGGGTGGAAAGAGAAAATGCTAAAGGAAAGAGTTCTTTCCTCTAGCATTTTCTTTTCCTTCTATTCTTACTTTATACAAAGTATGTGAAGTAACATTGCCGCACCTTGGCGTCTACGTTTGGAAAATTATGAAAGAGCAGATCGAGAATACAACAGCTTGTTGGAGCTGGGATTTCTTGCCTAGGTGTAGGGTTCCTAGGTCCCTTTCGGGTTGGACCCTCTCAGCATCTGTACCAGCCCCGCGCATATTAGTCACCTGGAATTATACACCATGCATCCTGTCTATCCAGGTTTGCAGCTCAATTCTAGTGCTTTCACTGTTTTGGTGGACAATAAATAACAATTATTTTAAATTTTCTTGGCCTAAGCTAAAAGATGGCATTCACAGGCTCAAAATTAATTGAATTACTTTTATCGCAGCTTAAGAGCTGATATTACTTAAAGATAACTACTACGACTTTCGTAAAAATTCTAGTTAGCTTTGGCATTAAATGTGTTGTACGAAGTTTATCCAGACCCTATTATTAGAGTAGGTCTCACTAAGGCAAATAAATCCGTGGTTATTATCCGTTGTTTGCAACGCGTGTATCTGATGTACTCCTGACATTTTGCGCAAAGACAGTGATTCATTTTTGTCCCATTTTGCTTTATTTTGATTTTAGTTGCTACTCTGTCTCGCTCTGTTTTGTTCTAAATTGAATAACTCCCGCATGAATGGACTTATTTTTACACCTTTCGGCAAGGCTTCTGTCTTCAAAAGTTATGGTCTATTCACAGGTAATAATTGAAAATGGTGCATAACTCGGGTGTATTCACCGTTTCTACATGGACAAAACCATCTTGTCTTTCTCAAGAAGTTTTCTCTGCTGCTTAATATTGCTTTGAGTTCCCTCATCTTTTTCTCCATGCCTATTTTAATAAACTGATTTTTTCGTATCAATTTGCTTCTCATTATGCAATACTCCACTAGGTCGAACTATTTTAAAATATGATAAATATACAAAGATTTTATACATAATTTCAAAGCTTCACAGATTCCCACCATACTCAGCTTTGTCCAAGAATTTAATGTGATGTCTCATTCTAAACTGTTTCATGTAAGATTTAATTAACAAAGATGCGGTGATAGATGTCGGCGTAGTGGATTTGAACCCATAACTTTCAAAATAGTTTTTTCCTCGTTTGGACAGTCCCGAGTGGAATCCCGTCGGAGACTGGAAGAATTTTTAGACTTCTACTGACATATACTGTGTATAGCGAGAAAAATGCTTTTGTCGCGATATTGTATCAATGATAAGTACTATATTTGGTTGCGCTGTTATATTTAAAGATCGTGACGTAAATCTATACTGGGTGCTCTCATTATGCGCGATAATAGCGGAAGCTACTGTAATTTACAAATGTGTTTTCTATTGCACACGCCGATTTAAAGAGTTCCATTTATATGCATGTATCGAAACTCCAATAAGCTTATTCATAACTTATAAGCGGAGGGAAATTCCAAAATTCAGTTAGATTCGTTTGTGTAACCGAAAGCCATAAGGCGCTGGAGCTTCCGTGGGTTGAGATCACGCCCTAGGTGAGAGGTGCGAAAGATGTTCAAAGGTAACGCGAAAGGTGCGAATTCGAAACCAGAGGTGTCAACTCCCAAAATGCGAAATGAGAATGAACATTTCCAGCCGTGTAAACTTGAACTAAATGTGCACATTGGGGTCATCCATCCTCCGATTACGTAGTCACAAAGAAAGCAGTCGGAACACTCAGGTAAAGGGAGGGAGGAGTACAGGCCCTACATAACAATACGCGCCATAAGACAACCCACAGCAATTCCTGTATGAACTGATAGATGCGCTGGAGGTTTTCCACATGCAAAGCTCCCTGTGCTCTTGTTCCAGCCGGACGGCGCATGCTCTGATTTTGCTGCGGGCGCCGATGCTGGCACGAAGGGCGACTCCATGATCACAATCGCTCACTACCTAGCAGATGCGAACGGAACCACGACGAATAGGGAGAAAGGTTGCGAAACTCTAATCCTCAGGCCGAATGTAGGCGACCTCGAGACCTTGCGTTCCTCTCTCGGGGACCGTCTTCCCGATAGGAACCCGCGGGGTTGGCCTCCGACCTGCACTGCGGCAAGAACAACAACAGAAATAACCATCCTGTCATCGCTTCTATCTTCTAAATGTTGCCGAGGAAAGTAGGCGACTGCACTTCTGTATCTGTCGTCGTCAGTTCACTGTACAGGGACGTCTAAAGGAAACAACTTTTAGCGCAGCGACTCCGAGATATAGTTCGCGTGATTCCGTTTCTCGTCGAGCGACGAAGAAGGAGAAAAAAAGTGCGTTTCCGTGTTGTGAGTACCTGTCATCCATTTTAATTGGATTGTACTCGGCATACTCCTTCCTGGGGAACTGTAAATATTTAAAGTTCGCAGGAGAAGCGACGGAAGGTCATCATCGCCTGACGGAGTTTGTGCGGCCAGTTTTTCCCAGTGACCTGCTGTTCATCGCCGAGTTAGTGTGTGAACGCCTCCGAAAAGACAGACTTACGGCTGAACCGAACACTCCGTCGTTCTTTGCCAGTGTTTGTAGGCATCTCCCATAGTACACCGCGTACTGTTGAGATGGAGACCAACTGAAGCCCTGGATAAACCGTAGCTTCTATTTACCCGCTGCCGCTGCTATCAGCGTTCATCAGTGTGCGGCCATTACGGCACCTTTTCGCCCCCGCCATAAGTGCTTCCACCAAAGCTCACTTCGGCGCATCCGAAGGTGCTGCCGTGGCTCGTTCAGGAATTCTTGTTCGAGGCCCGTGAAACCTGCTCAACAACTTACTCGCTTGACAATCGAAGCTTCGGTTCGACTCGCAGCAATAAGCTGTTCTCTCCCACCCCCACCTTCCGTCATTTGCCATTCCGGAACTTGCTCCTCTCCCCTCCTCGTCAACCTTTAGTGGCCTTAACCCCGCTCATACCTTTTCTGCAGGAACACTTTCGACAATCAAGGAAGATGGGGCAAGGGGACAGCCATACTGAAGCTGCTCGGATTCGATCCGAGCAGTGAGAGGCGTCCCGCTTTCAGTCAGCATCCGGTGTTCTGAGGAATGGCAGCTAAGAACGACACCACAAGTCAAGCAAGCGGCAGCGGAGCTCGAGTCAAACGATATTCCATAGCCAAAATGTCCGACAAACTCAGCGACCAAGAAGGTGAGTAATATTTTCATAATTTCCCGTCTTCCCCCTTCACCCCAATCTTTAATACCATAACTATCGATTAACAATAGCACCTACTGAATTAGAATCATTGTATCCTCAAACCTATCTTGATAATATATCAAGAGATCCAGTCCTCAAGCGCCTTCTTCATAGGCTTGTTAGTAAGGCAACGTAAATAATTGGACCTATTATAAGCGTGAATTTTTTATATTGCGTTGTTGTTTGCAATACATTTTCCTGTTAGCTGAGTACAGCAGCATTGGGGAATATCTCACAAGGATACACCACGTGAAATAGTACAGAATATTAAAGAAGTCTTAGCCTTCTACTTCCTAAGAGCAAACCGAATATGGCTAATTACCACGACGTTAAATAGCAATCGTATATTTTTTATAATCTCATAATAGTGACTTGATCTGAGCACAATCATTTTAATTGGTTAGTACGTGCCTCTTCCTTAACGTAATTGATAACCCCGGTGCGCTGCTGTTTTTCAAAGTGGCTACTTCGTTGTGGACGTGTTGATAGAATCGTCGATCTTCGATTGTGTCTTCTCAGATCTGCGAATGATTTTGCTATACATTCTTCCCTCCCCTTCGCAAAATGAGCTTTTCCAATTGCTTTGCTGTAGTAACGAAGGTAGCACAGGCTGTCTTTACCTATTGACAAAACAAAGCCTCTTGCCATAGAAGGAAAGATAGTGGCAGCTAATTTAGATGCTTCATTAAGCCAGTGTTCTTATCCAGACAGTTGATAGAAATCGAATGTAATCATTTATCGGAAGACTGAAACATCTCTGGTTTGTTGCCAACGTACAGACATTTCACTCCTGAATGTTAACTAGCATTAATGTTTAAATGAATGTAAATAACGAGTGTTTTTATTCTTCATCTTTCAGTAATTACGAGCACCTCCAATTTCTCTTAATATTTCTCGCATTAGTAAATTGCATTCAGTGCCCATATTTTGTGTAAATTTTGAAGGCAGCAAATTCAACTTTTTATATTTATTGAAAACTAAGAGAAATCCATAAACTATCAACTATAATTTCATTTTATTCTAATTTCGTCTTTCATCTTCTCACGAATTTGTCGTATGGTTTTTTTCTGGTTCCTTGGAGATCCAGAGATAACTGAACTCGTCTGTCAAATATCGGATTACCACCAATCGGTAATGAATCAGGAATGACACAAATATCCCTCCAACCATTTTCCATTATTTACATTTAAATTTCTTAAGACTGTCTGTATATAATAGAGTATTACTTAAATATAATTAGCTTCCATTAATGAATGAGTGCGTCGTGATGAGAGAGATGTTAGACTACCTGAATGACGACCAATGAATGCTACATAGCACGAGGGCTGCAATAACCATCCTTAGACATGTAACTATAGCAACGGGATAGCTACTCTAAGTCAGCAGCAGAGAAAGATGATTTGGAATCCTAAGGGCTGTTGGATAAAATGAAAAACCTGAATCAGTTTGGGATGTAAAATGAACAATCTGTACCCAACCAGCTTTCATTATTTTAAAAGCTTTTTGTTTATATTGTCGGAGCAGGAAGAAGATTGTATTTTGTAAAATACAGAACCAAAAAAAACATAACTAGACACCACATCCTATCAAATATTTAAACTAAGCTTGAGTTTTAGTTGCGAAGTTCATGTTGAGCATTTTAGTATTCCAGAAGCGAGTCCTTATTCTAAATTTAAGTAACGTTCTTTAAATGGAGAACATTTAAAGTGCGATTAATTTTAACCAGGATATTTTAAAATTTATCGAGTTCAACCTTATTCTAGGCTGTCTAAAATGTGTTGCAAAATGGTAGTTATAACAATGCATTTCTGATTATAGAATTTCTGTACAAAAATTTAATTACTCTTCATTTGCAGAGATTACTCCAGAAATTTTTCACAATTTGTTTTCGGTTTAAATAGTAAACAACTAATTTATTTAGTAAGCTTAATTGCCATTCAAACACACGAATAGTTTTGTTCTATACACACTTACTCGCCAAAGAATTAGTAAACGTTTATCAAATGTCTGGTATGGCCACCTTTTGCTCGAATAACAGCAGGGACTCGTTGTGGCATGGATTTCACTAGATGTCTGAGCGAGTGTCTTCCGATTTGACCAGTCTTCCATCAGGATATTTGTCAGTTGCTGTATTATGGTCGGTAGAGAACTGAAATTTAACTGCCCCTTTCCAAAATATCCCAGACATTCTCAATTGGATTCAGATCTGGAGAATTGGGCGGCCGAGATGGATGTTGCAGTTCTTGGGAATGTGCCTCGAATCACTGGATAGTTGCGTTGCCTTGAAAGACTCCATGCATATAGTAAAATATAGCATTTTAGGGTGAAGCTGGTCCGATAGGATAAAAAGACATTCATTGGAGGTAATACGACCTGTTAACAGAATGAGTTGACCCAGTCAAGATCAACAGAATATACTCTATACCATGATACAGTCGCTTGAGCGGTTGACACAAGACAGTCTGAATGTATAGTTTTGTGAGGTTCCTGCCACGCTTCTCCCCCCGGTGAAAAAAATTTGTAAATCGAAACTCGTGAGATCACATGATCTTTTTCCATTGTTCTACAGTCCAGTCTTTGTTTAGTTGGCGGCATTCTACAATAGAATCTTTCGATTTTTCACAGAACGAAGTCTGGATGCATGGCAATGGGTTTTTCGTTGCCTAAGTTGGATTTTTAGTCCTATACTGCATCGTTTTATTCTAACAACGTATAATTTGTTTTTAATCTCTCGGGAGTCTCGTTCTTGAAGTACCAAATTTCTGCCGCATTTCTTCCTCTTAGAGCTACGTTCATCTTTCGAGTTGTACTCAAGTTGTGTTCGACACACGCCAGTGGTATCCTGTTTTCCCAATTGTGACCCTACTGAACTTTCTCTAACAATAACACCTTTCTGAAAATCGTAGAGATCAGCTACTTCCCATAACTGGATCGATTAAGATACCCCAGGAAAGCGTACAGTATTTCTGATATTGAGAAACTTGTGATCATGCCGTATGGCAACTTACATTTGCATACCGTAAGTTTAATTATCTGTTGACAATTTCAAAGGTTTCTAATTTTTTGACAGTGAGTTTAGTTATATAGCATTATGTCGAAAAGCTGCCCCTGGCCGTTTCACCCGTGACGAGAATTTTATATAAATTGGTGTATCTTCATCCATAAGAATGGATGAAGTTGCACCAATAAATGTATTGGCAATCAAAGGCTAAGAAACAAACACAAAAGTGCAATTCATTTTAAACACAAAACAGAAATAAATTCCTTATTTATTAAACAAGTGTTCTGACCCTGTAAAGTGTCGCACAGCCTGTGACAATATGCGATCGGGGAACCAGATTAAACAATGGTAGTTAGATGTAAAGATAGTCATCACCATGAAAATGTCACAAAGATACTAAGTGATTTTTTTGAAGCAGAGAGAAATAAGAAGGCAGGTAGGACAAAGCCAGGCCGAAGTGGTAGAATGTAACTCGCAGTGTTCTAAACACAGTGGAACCAGTTACAAAACACACAGTCCCTTGAAGACCTGTCCGAGGCGATCTTCCTGTCGGCTTCATTCAAGACTGCCATTATTGGACTCTAATTTGAATGGCTGTGTATACCCGGGGAGGGGGAGGCAGAGTATTTAGGGTAAGGCTCCATCCGTGGTCTCCCACAACTGCGCCATCAATACTCTTGTGAAGTATACAGAACCCTGCAAATGCCAGAAGTGTGTCTGGCATGTTGTAAGGGATTGTATGTGTATAGTATTGTTGGGTTATGTTATTTCTCTGTTTGGCCGCAGGGACCCTACATTGCCCGTCAAACAACAAGGAGGTGAGCCAGGCTGCCCATTATTATCTGGCTAGTCTCCGCCAGGGTCGCCTGAGCTTTCTGCACGAAGTCCAAGTTAAAAAGGGAGTGGGGTTGTATTCTGAAAACCTCTACAGAAGGTTTTGTGGAAGGAATAATTTATGCAGAACAATCAACAATCTGTGTTCTCCTTCTTCCGCTACACAAAAGAGCCTGTTTAAATTGGTGCAGATATCACGTTGACTGAATTCAGGAATAATGGATTGTGGTGCTGTTCACTGCTGTGTGCAAGGCTATGTTCAATCATATTTTCAAAGCACTTTCATCTGGAGGGAAGGGGGAACTAATTTCCCCCTATAATATCATCGAAAGACACACGTTTAGATATGGTGGATTAAACGCATAGGCTAGAATTACTGTCGATTAGCCGCGTGTTTCTACGAGCAATTTCCTTAGCTGTAAGGTATCGGAATTGGCATTTTGTAGATGCAATTGGTCGAACTTTATTTTAATTTACGATAATTGAAGTTCTCACAGTAGTCTCTCAGGTGAGGGTAGCATGCTTTTTTTCGTTCAACAAACAGAAAATCGACCACGGAACACACGCAGTGTACAGATAGTATATATGGACCCTTAATCGCAGATGCTCCTAAAACCTCATTACTACTATTGTCCTCGCAGACAGTCCCCAGTCCTCAATGGAAATGGAACAGTCCCCAGTCCTCAATTCAGTCGAGCATCCCAATCAAACTTTCCCAGACAACTCACTAAATTTTTATTATTCCTTATGAAATAATAGGAATTAAAGCTATAAGTAGTACTGTCGGCCTAGACATGAGGACTTGAAATGACAATATTGCTAACCATTAAAATCGCTCGGCTTATTAGGATAAAACCTATGGATTAATTACTTGCCAGTCCTGTCCACTATGAACTGAATTACATAACTCTAATTTATTTTCTAAACTTGTCCAGTCTTTGTGAATTATAAAGACGCTTTAAAACGAATTCCTAAATAATATTTTGTCGTCATCTAATTAAATGTTTGATTTAATTTTGTGCTTGTTACTTTACTCTTGAACACAAGTATATTGGATTTATACATGAACATAAACTGCCAAGACGTAACTATTTTTTAAGGGAATACAATCTTTTTTTTTTTTTTTCTTAAATGCTTACGAGTAGCAAAAAAGTGTATGAACAATAAATTTAGGGTTGGGGGGGGGGCTTTAATATATTAAAGCCAATTTTGAAGGCTGCAAGAATTAATTATCCAGCTATCAGAAAGTGTATGATTTGAATCTGATTCAAGGTAGATGGGTCTTTTTAGAATTAGAATTTCCATCGTAAACTCGATCTCTTTACCCTGAAAACGGGCAAGAGTCTTAGAACTTTGCTTTATGTCAAAACAACTTAAAATACAGTTTAATTCAAAATAAGCTGAAGCGAGTTCCTTTAATGGTTCAATACTTGATAAAACTGAAATGGCATGTTTTGTAGAGTATCCAATCCACCAAGACGTATCGCCTGTTAGCAATCTTTGTCGAGAGAATTTCAGGCTCTATTTGTATTTTTCTGTTGTCTTATTTTATACAAAATTCATAATTCATATGCTCCAAATTCGATTTTTATTCGAAAGACGAAAACATTTTCTGAGTTTGTGCTTTTCAAAAACTCGTTGACCAAAATTCCTTGCAACAAAATTGAAGAACATCGCTGTGGGTAATGGACTTTCTCTCAGTCTGGTTGACACGTTTATGATGGTGGGTCTGTTCGGTATCATTCAATAAAAACAGGTCACACAGCAGACATATTCCAGCATCATTCTTTGCCACTTTAATATTCTCTAGTACGTGAAGCTTACTCACATAAAGGGTGTGAATGTAGAGTAACTCTGGAATTGTAGAATGGAACCATGAACGTTGTCATGTCAAACTCATTGAAATTCTGCTCATTTATAGATCATGAAGAGTATGCTTCCATGCAGAATTTTAGTTATTAATGCCAACTGCAAGTATTCGTAAAAATTCCCATGGCTAATTATCACAATAATTCAAATAATTCATTGTCACTATGAAAGTCAAAATTTGACCGATCAAGTCCCACATATGAAGGTTGAATAAATCTTTATTTGTCCTACCAAATCTAAAATATAGGTGTACATTGGTAAGTGACAAATTCCCTTCACGGCAGAAAATGCAAGGGGATTACGATAAAATGTGAATAAAAGAATGCCTAAAATATACACGAAAAGATGAAATATAAACTGCATTATTCATCACCACATTTCTGTGTAGAGTCCTGGCAATTGTAATACAAAAGTTCATCTTAACATCACATCCACTGATCAACTTGTGCGAGATATACATTATTCAATTGCGTACACACAGTTCTTGACAGAAATTCACACAACTAGGCAACAGTAGCCTCAACGAGCCACACTGCGGTTTGTTTCCTATATTTCAGATCTTCTATGAGCCTTAGTAGGTCAATTCCGATATGTGTTAGGCACTGAATTGATTCTAAAGCACTGGCGGGTATAAACCTGTCGGCCATCTTCAGTCTGTTGGTCTTCATTCTCAAGGATTTTGTACCTCTTAATGCAGATGGCGGGATGTGCCACTCACAAAGCTGCCAGAAGCATGGTGATGATATCGTGCCAGTCATCATTTTGATTGTAGTTATTAATTGTTTCCAGGCAATGATGTCTGGTAAACGCTGCAGTTTAAGCTACTCAGAGAGCTGCGTGGTTCTTAACTGTTGAGGGGGATGGTGCTTATGGTTTGCCCACTTCAGCAGCTAGAATTCACTCGCATATATTCTCCTAATGTGGGTAGGGGTGACGCCCACAATTCTGCGCCATACAAAATGGTCGAATACACTGTGGTTCTTAAATATCGTGCGGTTGTTGTAGTCTGTTTCACGTGCAAGAGGTGCTGTTTTGTTGCCCAACGTAAGTAGTTCATTTTCTTTACAATTAGGTCAATATGCAACTTGAACTTAAGTTTCGTGTCAAATGTTACTCCCAGATCTCTGCGTCTCAATAACTGGGATAGGTTTGCCATTAAGTTTCGGGTGTACGAGCGTAGGCGATTTTTTGAGCGAGTACACCATGATTACAGTCTTCTGCGGATTTAGAGCCAAGCCAAATTTGTCTAAATACACGAATAAGTTCAGAAGCTTATAATTAATCTGCTCACACAATGCCCTATTGTTCATGGACGGTTGGATGGGTGTTATGATCTTAATATCGTCTGCATAAGTGCATACATCATCCCTACCCTTGCAGAACGGGATCATCATGGCGGTAAAGAGGAGTCCAGATAAAACTCCACCCTTTGGAACTCCTGCATGGAGTTAGCGTTGGAGGATCTAACTATCTGTGCGGTAATAAATGGACCGACAAGTAAGTAAGGCCTGTAGGAACTTCAGCAAATTTCCTTTTATTTGGAAAGCGTGTTGGAGCAGATGAAGTACATCCAGACTATCGAAGGCTGCTTTTATATCGGCATAAATTATTGCAATTTCCTTTTTGGCTTGGAAAGTACATTGTATTTAGTATCGCGGCTTGAACTGTGAGGAGGTTAGTAATTGTTGATCTTGCAGTTATTGAATAATAAATTTGTTGGGGCTGCCCAGCCAGTATCTTATCTGATTCGACAACTTTGGCAAAAGAGCTTTCTCCAGTACTTTTAACAGGGTAGATATTGGCCTATAGTGCTCCACAAGGTTAGGCTTTGTAATTTTCGGCATTGGAATTACAGCGTACTTATTCGAGTTCTCAGGGAAAACTCGGCAAGCAAGGATAGAGCTATAAATTGCTTGGAGTGGTTCAATTAGGTAAGGGCTGAGACACTTTACCATGAAGTGGGGGACTCCAACTCCAGCTGTCTTAGTTGCCCTGAGGGAGTTAATACTCTGTATTAGTGCTTCTTTAGTGATAAGAACAGACTCCATCTTATTGTCAACTAATTGATCCCACTCAAACTCCCTGACTTGAGACTCATGATATGTGCTGGAGAATCTGCTGATGTGGTCTATCCACGCTTCTTTGTCAAGCCCCTGATTTGTCACTTTTATGTGTGCAACGAGGTAGTTTCCCCTGTAAAGTGTCTTTCATTAGCGGTTGATTGCTCTAGATTTTTCCCTATTAAATATTGTTCTAGCCCTCGAGTAGTTAATTCTATTTTGTGTGTCATTAGACAGTTTCCGTTTTCTGTGGAGAGTTTGCCCAAATATTGTGGATTCTGGATTTTACCTTCTAATCTTGGGAAATGCATTATTGTGCAGGAGCACTGTATAAATTTATTATAACACTAGTCAATTGAAAGAAGTTGCCAGTTCTGTAAAGAATACAGCTTCTTGAAGTTATTTGTTTATCGCTTTCCTTTTTCCGTCACGCCACTCCTCTGGTTTCTCCCAATGACTATTACGACTGAAGCTTCACAACGCGCCACAAGCAGAAATTAAAATTCTGTCTGTAAATGGTAAACTTCCGTTGACGATTCCTTGGTTACTCTGGATCGACTTGGAATTGTTAAAAGAGGGATACTGTACCTTGATAACACGGACTTGTCATAATAAAGAATCATCATTC